>NC_142357.1:24345819-25545819 GCF_059441175.1 Urocampus carinirostris
TACAGGAACTGTACCATGGTTAAATATTTGGTTGCAGCTCCTTGCTCTATGCAAGGTATGCTTTTTTAATGTGCTTATGTCATACGCCAAAATAGCACACCATTTTACCACACAAATTACATGTGGTTAAAAAAAAGTCTGTTTGTCATTTTTTTTTAGCTTCTGGTACCAGGTAGGCGGGATGCAGCTGTCATGTCCTGCACGGTTGTCATGGCGCCCATCTGGCCCCGCCCCTTGACACCAGCTGAGACGCATTGGACTGATTGCTCTTGGAGTACTTAAGCGCTCCTTTTGGAACTGCCCGCTACCAGATCATCGTTTAACCCTCGTTGAAACTCTGTTCATGCCCGTTTGATCTGAGTAATGCCTTGTTTGTAATTTTGATTGCCTTTGAACCTGTTTTGTTTTGTATTTGGTCCGTTTGTGTGTTGGACAACTTTTCCTTCCTAATTAAAGTGACGGATCGTCTACGCATATGAGTTCCGACTTCCTGCTTCCCAGTACGTTTCGTTACAGCAGCAGCAGGCCAGGTAGGGAGATCTGCTAAAAGTGTGTCTATCAGTCATACACCCAGGCATAAAGTTCGAGAGTGGCCGAGGGCACTGAGTGACAGAAAAGGGCTGTGTTAACCAAATAAAGCGGCGATTTGAGCGACTTGGTGAAAAAGCGAAGACTAGACCCCAGGACAATAGTATCAATCAGATCCAAGTGCTTTCTCTGTTTTAATTGTTGGATCGATCCGCCCACCGCTTATTGACATGAATCCGGAGATGGTAGACCACATTATCCAACTTCTTCAACGCACTGTATGCAATTTTGTTAGTTCCACAATATGTGTTATCATCGCAAATAATTTGCCTCTGCAGAACTTCTCTAAACTACAAAAACACAAAAATGACCCTTTTCACTCTATGGAAGAAGACTGAGCATTAAGAAGGTTGCAAAAGCTCTCTTAAGAGAAACAACTCGAAAACTAGATGAGTGGGCGTGAAAAAACAATGATGGAAAAACCTGCCACGTAAAAGTATGGCACCAATTCATGACCTTGAATTAACTGTGCAGAAAATCTCGGTCCCTCGAGTGTCCCTGCACAATTCCTTTGCTACAAGTAAAGGGAGAAATTCACTGAATTATTCACCTCATTAATTTCTTTGATGAGGGCTTCTGCTTCTGTCGGATAGAGGGTTAATCTCAGGATCACAGACTCAAATTCCCTTAATCCTGAACCTTGCGTCAGTCACCTACACTTATTGCAAGCGCGCTCATTATTAGGCTAAGTAACAGTAGCTGTCAGACAGCAACAATGTAATGTTTATTGTTTATTAATGCCATGTCTAGCGACCTGCACCTTTATTAATGGCTTGATTTAAGGACTTTTCAGGGACTTTCAAAGCCAGTTTTTTGATTGATCTGGTACCATTAAAATAACTATTCCGATGTGAATCATATATATTTTTATCAAAAATATTTGTGATTTCTTATTTCTCATGAATCTTGCTTCTGCATTTATAAAGACATATGATTTCTAGAGCTTGAATAAATCACATTTTTCTTTCTTCCATCTTCGCAACATTGCTAAAATTTGTCCTATGCTGTCTCAGTCAAATGCAGAGATTATAATTCACGCGTTTGTTACTTCCCGTCTCGATTACTGTAATGCACTACTCTCTGGTCTCCCAAAGTCAAAAATCAAGAGCCTTCAGCTGGTACAAAACGCTAAAGCGAGGCTTTTAACTGAGACAAGAAAGTTTGATCACACTACCCCGATTTTAGCTAACCTGCATTGGCTCCCTGTTAGCTTAAGATGTGATTTTCGGTAGTATACCAAATCATGCATGGACTTGCTCCCTCATATCTTTCTGATTTAATTCCTCCCTGTGTTCCTGTCCGCAGCCTTCGCTCTGAAAATGCTGGTCCCAAGAGCCGTAAAGAGATCCGCAGGTTCGAGAGTGTTCTCCATCCGGGCTCGGTGCTGTGGAATGCTCTTCCTCCTGAGATTCTATCTGCAACCTCAGTGGAAATGTTTAAATCTAAGCATAAAACACACTTCTACTCTATAGCGTATCAATAATCTATAATTTATGTTGATAATATGTGTTTTATTTTCCCTCATGTAGGTTTTAGATGAGGGGATGCTGTCATAAGGGCTATACAAATAAACATGACTTGACTTGAAACATGACATGTACATAATTTTGAGACAAATCTCTCCCCATAATGTAGTTGGGTAAAACAACAGGAGTGTGTAGCCTACATTTCAAGTTGCAGGAAATTCTTCTACGATTTACCACTAGGAAACGTTACTTCAACTTTTTGCATGGTCCATAAAACCATGTCCATAATTGATACCTCATCCTTGTACTAATACACGTTTCATAGTGCCCCGTTTAAGTGTAGTGTGCACCTGTCTTTTTGGGTGCAACCCGTAGGGGGCGTTGATGCTCCATAAGACAAGGCAATACAAAATAATGCCATCTCCTGCTAATTACAAGGGAAGAAGAAATGCAAGAAGAGTTTGTCAGGCGGGACGGAAGGAAAACTAAGATCACTTGCACTCGTTTCTTGGTTTTTATTGGAAGGAAGGAATGACAAGGCGTGATTCTTCGATCCGTTGTTTGACGGAATGTCAAGGCTTGACAGGCGGGTGAAAGCTTGGCGGGAATGGTCGTGGACAGGCATAGTCGTCGTGTTGTTGGTCGGGGCTGGAGAAGAAGGGCATCGTCGTGTCCGGAAGAGAAATCAGGAGTCAGGCGGGCAGGGCAGGTCGTAGGCAAATTCGGAAACGGGTCGGCAACGGAGATCAAGTAGAAGAAAACAGGAGGCAGGCAAAGAGTCGGAGGTACGGGCTCTCTGAGCAGATGGCAACAGATCGCATAGTACAATCAGACAACTTGTTTCCGGAAGCTGAGGATTTAAACGGACAGGGTGCGCCAATCAGCTGTCCTGGCAAATCCCGATCCGGGTGATTGTGACAGAGTTATTGTCATTTTGAAGAAGACTTGTTGAGAAACCTGGCGACAATTTTAAGAACTTCATCCAAAATTCATTATTACCAAAAAATAAATACGAGATTGTACATAAGGTACAAGTCAATGGAGACATTTTCCAAAGTTCCAACAACATGACAGAAATGTCGTGTTTAATCAATGGCCTTGGATTATGCATTATGTCAGTTGCAATGCGTACGTCTTGTCCAGTCGCTATTTCTTCATTTGCACTCATTTTTCAGGAAATATGTTTCTTCGACCACTCTTTAAAACAAAACTGAAACTGAACGTGAATTCACACGCAAAAGCAAGCACAGCCCTTTCTGAACACACGGGTTGGCGGCCATTTTTAAGTAATACGTTTCTAGCATCACAAGATTCAAATAAGTACCGACAGCCAGTCGAAATCCCTTACACACCATCACAGCGTGATGACCAAGGTCACCTTATCATTGTCATGTGAAGGGACTCCGGCAGAAGACAACATTCTTATATCTATTATATATGTTTTTCTTGGTTGCTCATTCAAGATGCTGTTTACATTTGTACGCCACGTCTCAGCTTTTTCTTTTCATTAACAAAGGTGGCAGTCGCGCAGTCCCAAAGGAGTCCAGCTGAGGAAGGACCAGCGCACTTCTTTTACGACTTCACAGCGACCGAGAAAAAAAAAATGAATAAACAATTGTTTGATCGATTTTTCACATGCCTGACATCAGACACTTGGCGTTCTTTGACTCTTCAGCAAGGGAACTCCACTGTCAAAGAAGAAAAAGGAAGACGGAGCTATAAGGTGCTCGATTTTATTTATGTATTCCTCAACAGATGGTAAATTGGCATCCCCGGTATTTGAAGTGTTGATTGCTTTTGCTCCCTAAGACTAATTACAGTTTTTCTTTGCTTTTTCGACTGCTTTTTATTTTAATACATTTCCCTTGTCACTCCTCCGAGAGGAATAGGAAATGAGAGGAACAAAAATGAGTTCCATATCCCTCGGTTTCTGTCTTTGCTACAAATAGCAAAATAATTTTGCTCCCTTAAACCCAAAAGAGGTACAAAATTAATTTAAAGTAAACAAAGCCAGAGTAGTGACAACGGCTTGAATTACAGTGTTTTTGTACGGGTAAAAGGAGGGAAAGAACAAAGAAAAGTGACGTTGAGATTTATTTTCAAAACTTGGCCCATCTTGGCATTGTTCACCTTTTTATTATCTGTAGGATTCATACAGGAGCTTGATGTCCTTAAGTATGCTACTATTTTAATGTTTTGTTTTCAAGATTTAAAAAGTTCTTGAATTCTAGGAGTTGAAATACACAAGTGTAAACTGTGGGTATATTTGTTGATCTGCAAAATATGTGACTGATAAATGAATGGATAAAAACTTTATTTCGAACATTAGAAAATAAATCCAGGACAAAAACAATGACTCAAAACACAAAAATATGTCATGATTATTCATGCGAGGCACCTGAGGTGGCTCCTTTGGCGCCAACTGCCTCAGACGCTGATTGGCTGCTCATCTCTTTTCAAACCCCCGTCTTCCTGTCACCCATTGTCAGTCCGTCTGCGAACCTCAGCCCACGCTAGGCAAGCCCTTTTTGACCCTGACTCTATCCTGTCCTGTTTTCTGATTGACTCACGGCTCCGACCCCTTTTCTGAACTCGATTACACTTCTGCTCCACCGTCCCAGACATCGACCTGTTCTTCCCCCACTCTCGCCACTGCCTCCGCTCGCCACGGAAGTGCGACTTCCGCGTTCCAAGCGATCTGCTACCCGTGACCGACGATCACCGGATCGTGGGTGCAAGCCCTTCCCTCCTCCTAAATAAAGCTGAGTAAAACGAACACAAGTGGCTCCTGTTTCCGTTTCTGGTCCCTGATAAAATAATCTTAACATAACATGTTCGAAAAGGGGTAGTAAGAAACAGACGGTTATTTTCCCTACCCTTTCATCTTCCTTATTAATACATTTCACAGATAGCTCATCTTTTATGTCTAAATATAACAAAATCTCACGAATATACATATTACATAGGTCGGATATCAGTGATTATAATAATAACAAGAGTCACATATATTTTATACTAATCATCGTAGTACCCATCTATTAACATTATAATGCTACCAGTTACTAAATATCATTGTGACACCAATACTGTTAACAACAGTAGCAATAATACCAGTCATGATATAATAATAGAAACAATAACAACAAGGTTAACTATGGTTGTAAACCATCCATTTTCTATTTCCAATCTCTACTATCACTCAATCCCCATTTTCTTCATCTCTGTTTTCTGCCAGTAATGTTTTTTTTTTTGTTTAGATTTGAACACGGGGATTTTTTGATCTTGTCTTGTATATTGTTCCAAAGTTTGACTCCTCACACAGACACACATATACTTTTCCTGGTGGTTCTCACCAGTGGGATTTTGAGATTACTACAGACACTTAATTTATAACTTCCCTCTTTCCGAGTGAATCATGTTTGGATGCTTTCTGGCACTATGTTTTTGTTGACCCTAAATAGCAGTTGTGAAGTGAAACATTTGACTAAATCGTCCAATTTTAATAATTTGGACTGCAGGAATAAAATATTAATATGGTCAAGATATACTACCCTGTCTTAACACTAGAATTCTTAATAGTTCTAAAGAAATTGGAATACTGGCTTTGAAAATCCTTAAGAAGGGTCATAAAAAGGTGTATGAACACTGACTATTATGATACTTTTCAAGAGTAGTGTACAAATTGCAATGCATCCATTGAAAATCTTCCCACAGTTGCACTGTTGGACAGCATTTGTTCAATGAAAGAAGAGCAAAAACAGCACTATTTCACCAGCTCCGAAAGTGGCTTCAACCGAAAAGCAATTGTACTTTACTCTTTTGTGTCTGATACACATCGGAACGTGATGGATGTACTGTAGCTTACAAAATTTTCACGCAAGCGTTTTTTAAAAGTGCTTTGGTTTTTCAAACCGGCATGATGTAGATCTAAAACAAACCCATCGATACCTATTGGCATGTTTCAACACAGCATTAAATAATGGCAGGGTTTGTAGGAACGAGGCAGGAAAAAAAGGTATGTTGGCAAGTTTTCCTTCAGAGAGATGCTTGGGGGGGAAATGCATACAACACTAAAATGAATCGACTCAAATTTATTCAAAAGCAATCCGGTTATACTGGAAAATATTGCAGCATCGCAGTTTCTGTTCAAGGTGATAAGGCAAAATAAAATATTAGGGATTATTGGTTGGCCCATGGACATGAACAGGCTTGCAAATCGTATCTGGATGCGAAGCAATCGGTAATCGGATGAAAATGTGAACTATATTAACTTATCACGATTCACCACAATTTTATTTGTGAATAACCAGTGTCTGAAACTCAGGACACCAGGACACCAGGGCAGACAACTCTGAAACAAGCCACGTGATTTTCTATTTCCACAATACTTTTAATGTACGTGTACGTTTTGTAGCGTCATACATTTTGTTAGCTTCTTATGAATATTTCTTCTGGGGCTGAAGTTTTGGCTTGATTCCTAACCACTTCTCCATTTTTCTTGTTTTCTCTGTTTGTCTATTTTGGAAAATGATACGCACGACTTTATAACGCTCGGGAGAGTCCGGAAACACAACGTTATTTGATGCAGGCTTCTGATTGGCTGCTGAATATGCAAATTTCCAAACAAACCGAAATTTCCAAACTAAACGACGATTTCAAATTTAATTTGAAAAAAAAATATATATAAAAAAATATATATTTTTTTTTTCTTGAAAAGTTTGTCGGCCACCCAGGCAGAGAAATTTTGTAAGTTTTATGCCCGACGTAAAAGATGCACGCCCCGGGCGTCCGGGCAGAAGTTATTTCAGACACTGTAATACAATACAAAAGCAAGAAGTAACGAGGGGTTCGCTGATTTTGAATTGAATTGTCTTTATTTTCATTTATATCAACCTGCCGTACGTTGTGCATTGAGCAGACAGCAGACAGGTAGGTGCGAGTGTGGTGGTGGAACTGAACATGAAAAAAACCCACATAATTGTCAAAACAGATGTAGGGCCCCCTTCCATCCCCCTACTCAACCAACAGCCTGAGGCACCAGTAGCAACCATGCACGCCAATCACACCCCCTGGAGCACCGCTGCCGGGATGACCAGCCACCACTCAGCCCAGCAATGCGGCACCGGGCCAGCCGACCTCCCCAGCCCCATCTTAACCCCACAATATATCAGACAATTTTGTGTAACAACTGTTAGATTATGAAATGTGTCACTTAATGTTTTCCAGCTATATTTGTTTCATCATTACATCATCGCGTCACTATTTTGATCATCACATTATTCATTTAATCATAATAAATGTACCTTACGCTTATCCATACATTCGAATAAGGTATGTATTGCTTGTTGTCTTCTTCACGATGTCACTATGTTTCCATTCATCAATGGTTATACTTTCTCAATATTGTTCTAAGTGGTGTTCTGATTTACTGTTGATGGAGAGGCATTGAGTCTGCCATAATCTTGTCAGACCACCTGCAAAAAACAGTTGGATCCAGTTTAAACAAAGATATGTTGTTAATCTTCAACTTCTTGATGTAGAGCAAATAAGCCCAGCACAAAATTGACTTCCAAGGAACTCAGAATTTTGGAATAGATGGATCGACGGCGTCCCCTTTTTGGACAGTTCCCGAACGTTCCAATTCACCATGTACTATAATGAAATCTGATAACATGAAGTTTTGAATGTAAATAAAACATCCAAAGCAATGTATGGATAAAATAATGTTCTCACCGTGTGTTATTATGTCGATTGGAGGGGTATTCTAAAGTACAGAACAGACGCAAATTTCACTTCTTTGGCTATCTAACAAGCTAAGCAACTTCTGGACCATTACCTGATACTGGGAGTACCGGATATCGAAGACCACGCCTGTAGAGGCATGGTCTGGTCAAGCGTCCCTTGTCCCTATATTAAGGGGAACTGATCGATAGTTCTCTCTTCTTTTTCGGACTGACTCTTGTCTTCAGCCCCGCAAGGCGGGGGCTTGATCAGGTCATAAAGGCATGCACTGCGGCCTTGGGCCTAGCACGTTGGCCAGATGTTGTGACCAACCCGGAGCACGAGACCAAATCTCTCCGCAACATAAAGTAAGAGGACTGTTTCAAATTTAACACCATGTTTGCTGGTTCTAGGGAAAAAGTTTTTTTTTCTGTACAAGGGAATCTCCTCAAATCGACGAGCATTATAGCGGGAAACTCTCTTTTTGTGCTAGTAACTTTCAGCGGTTAAAAAACTTGCGAAACTCCAGCGCCCCCCCTTCCTTTTTTCATATCTTTAATTCTCTGTGTTAATAAAATGAGTGAATATTTCCATCGGCCTGGATCATTGATTCAATTTTCTTGGGATTTGAAATCATATCAGAATATAAAGGAACTCAAGTAAAATAAATGTGAGTTTTATCAGTGTAGAGAATTGTAGCATCCTTCAGAGAAAAACACGATTTATGGTGGAGTACAAGCAACACCTTGAGCCAAATTCGTTTACTGATTGCAGTAAAGAATAATATGTTTAAATCCTAACGATTTTCAAAATGAAAGCTAGACAAATCCCTACATTGGCATCCTCTGGAAAATCCTGCTTCACTTAAATGTCATTCTTGTCAAACCGTGCCCTTTTCCAATAAAAGCATAATGGTCAACCATTTATTTGACGCATTCTTAGGAAGGTCCTGTTGAAAATCCCAGAGTATTCTGTTTCCTTCTTATTTGTTTCTCTGTAATAGACGTTCCAAACAGAACTGCTCTCTTTTGTTTCGTCGTCCAAAAATCTCGTGGAACCCCGGATGTTGATTTGAGCATGCGGGGTTTACCGCCTACACAACACAAACAAATATATAGCGTTTGCAACCATAACTGCGGCAGAACAGTAAATCAATTCATCAATTTAATATTTTTCTCTCCCTGCAAGCTCTATTAATTTCTTTGTCTTGCTACTTTATTTAAAAGACGCAATTTCCAATCTATTGGAAGAGCGTGGAAGCGATTCAAAGAGCCCGCGCTCGTCCTGGTGCCATGTACTAATGACATACATGAATCACCCGAAGGCCTCGGAAGGAGAGAGCCGGCACGGTTTTCGGCGGCGAGGAATAATCCCGGAAACCCTCGCAACCTTAGAATAAATAAAACAAGCGCTGGCCAGCGCTCTCATAAGAAATACAGTCAACTCACCTGCGTTAAAACGTTTCTAGCCGGCAGGCGGATTTAATTAGCTGTCAAAACACGGGATCGACTGCACATGCTGTCACCGGGCGGTGCTTAATGTCATCTGACAAGTCATTTGTGGAAAAGCATGTGAGCTTAGAAGTGACATGCGGGATAAAAATCAATCTTCCGGATTAAATTGATGCAATGTTACAGTGAGAAGAAATAAATATATTTTATTGACTTTATCAAGGACACCCACACACCTGAGCCGGAACAGGCAACCATTTTGAATTTAGTGAGAAACCTACCGGGTCCGCCACCATTGAAATCTCGAGGACTGCTAGCTTCACCTAGTTTGCTCTACCTCCGTTTTTTACAAAGGTCCCCGGTTCGAGAATGGGTGGAAACATTTGTTAGCCTGGAGAGGGATGAGCGCCGCCAGGCTCTACTCTTCCAAAAGACACCGCAGGAAATAGTGCCCCTAAAATCCTAGTGGTTAAGGGATCCACCCATCCACCAGTAGGTGGCAGTGGTTCCCTCAAGAGCTTCACTGCAGAGGTGTAAATCCTCGCACCAGTGCAATGTTTTTCAACCAGTGAGGCTGCAAATGGTAAATGGACTGCATTTCTATAGCGCTTTTCAAGTCAATGAAGACCTCCCAAAGCGCTTTACAATCTGCTTCACACTTACCCATGCACACACACACACTCACACACCAATAGGGAGTCAGCCATGCAAGGCGCCTACCTGCTTATTGGGGGCATTAGGGATTCAATGGCCAATGTAATCTTTCCAAAAATGCATGCCGTTGTTCACAATCTTTCAGTGATCAACCAAGTAACTGACTTTCATGCATTTTTCTCTTTAATATACTATCTGCTCATGAAATAGCACAGTATATTTAATAACGCATCTTGTTAGATGAAGCTGTTTAAAGTTAAACGACAAAAAAACACACTATATTAAAAAAGTAAACATCTTCCACATAATTTAGTTGATTTGAATTATTTTTCTCTTTTTTTTACTTAAACAGTTTGAAACAAAAAGTTAAAAACTCGTAGAGTGTGTTTGAGGTTCCACTGGCAGGTAATTTTTGTCCATTTAATTATTCGTTTTATTATTTTTCTAGGAAAAAAAAGAAAATATTGTACATTTTAAAAAACAGGTTAATTTAGTAGTTCCAAAGACACTGAATTATTTTTACCCAAATTAATAACTATTCTTACATCGTGGTCACAAACACTTTACATGATAAGCTTTTAAAAAAGCAAGAAATGGCTCCTGGGAACTACATTTTTAATATTTTCGACAGATCGTGTACTTTGAGATATTTATTGAAAAAAAGTGCCTTTATTCAAAGTCGATAAGTGCCAAGGAACTGGGCTGTAGCAAGCTAGTATTTTATTTTTCTGTCTTTTAATTTGTCAATAAATAGATTAATAATCTAGTCATGCTTTTGATTTTAATCTATAATTATTAATAATGACAATATAACATCCACACATGAAGAATGACTAATACATTTGGGGAATAAAACAAAGATGAAAACAAAGAAAAAAATAAGATTGAAAAAAAAAATGTTCAATAAAGTTTCTCTTTGACTTAAATACAATTTTCATTTTGACTCATCTGTCATGTTTACCAATGTTAATCACATGTGCCTGCTCATTTGGCGCCAACTGCTGCGGGCTCTGATTGGCTCCCTGTCCCTATTTAAAGCCAGTCCTGTCAATCCCCTGTTGTCAGTCCGTCTGCAAACCTCTGTTTATACAAGGCAAGCCTTTTTCAACACTGACTTCCGCCTGTCCCCTTTATGCTCCCGTTTTTCTCCGGCTACGACCTGTTTGATCCCGACCACGTCTGGTCTCCTGTCCCGGCTTACGACCCATTTTTGATCCTAACTACGTCTACTCTCCTGTCCTGGCTTAAGACTCGTTTCTCACCCCGACCACCTGTCCCGGATACCCACCAGTTTTTCCGTCCCTGACACCGCCATCGCTCGCTACGGAAGATCCCCTTCGTCTTCAGATCACAGTGCGAGTCCGAGAGCGACTTGCTTCCCGCGTCTAGCGAACACCGGATCGGGGGCCCAGCACTTTCTCTTTCATTCAATATAACTCGTGGTAGATGTTATGCAATTGGGTCCTGGTTCCATTCTGGTCCTGACATCATCGGAAAATTTCTTTCCTATAGGACAGTAAAGTTATTTATTAAACGATACAACTTTGTGAATTTACATTCCAAAATGTATCAAAAACTATTTACAGTAACTAAATCGTTGTTATTATTTTCATAAATATATTAATGTTGATTGTTTGTTGTACCTCTATTCTAAAATTCATTACCGTATTTTCTGGACTATGAGTTGGAACAAAAAACGAAAAATATGACAGAAAATTGAAAGTGCGCCTAATTCTATGCCCCTTACAGACCGAAATGCGTGCACGAAATAAAATAAGAAATAGATAGCTGCAAGAAAAAATGCTTCAACATAAATCAACCCGTTATTAAATTAATGAGAATTATTTACTTGTGAAACTAGATTTTTTTCCCATTTTTTTCTTTATTGCAAACTTTGCTCTTATAGCCGTAATAATGAAATGCACTTTATAGTCTGGTGCACCTTATAGTTTGAAAAATAGGATAGTCATCCATCCATCAATATAACGTCTCATAATTCAATATTGATTATTAGATTGGGTCAATTATTTTCATGCGTCTTTTCTCCAATAAATCATAAAAAAAATTCGAGAAGCTCACCTTGAGTGATTGATTTGAGGATAAATACAAATACACACATGCACACATGCACACACACACACACACAGACCCAAAAGATTGGTTTCGGAGCAGCCTTGAATCGTGACCTCGAGTAAAAACCCTCCAGTGATGCCTAAGTGAAACCATTTTATAAGAATAAGTCGGAAAACAAAGAAAAACCCTAAAAAGATGTAAAAAATTATCTTTGTCAATAACATGAAAGGCTTGGTTTTATTTGTTGCCGCCTAGCTGTAGCTTGGTCAAAGCCTTTACCTGGGGAAAACAGGTAAGTGCTTTTTCACACAAGGTCAACTGGCTTGAATAATTTTGTTTGCTTTCATAAATCAAATCACTGCTTCAAAAATATATTTTAGGTTTACTTGGCATTTCCTTTTCTGAATTTTCAATTCGTTTGAAAACCCCAACATACTTAAAATTACTCTCTCTGGTTTTTCATTCTTCTAACGTCAGCCCGTCAGTCCACTTTATCATATACATTTTAAACTATATATTAGCTTACTGACTTGAAGTGTTGTTTTATTGGCATGGATTTGAAGAAACATCATTTGTCTTGTATCATATTGATCAATGTGTGTGTTCACAGCATTTGACAGAGTATGGCAAGCCGCCTTGTGGGCCGCCATGCGGAAAAAACAACATGGGGCAGAAACTAATTCGGACCATTGAACAGCTGTACCCCAATGCCAACAGTGCGGTACTGATCAATGGCACCATTGAAGCATGGTTTCAAACCACAGTGTGATAAAGTTGCATCCTCTCTACAACTTTACTATACATATTTTGTAAGTGAATCACAATAGAAGCTCTGGACCTGTACTGTATAAGGAAAGAGTCAGCATTGGGCGACATAGCATCACTAACCTCTGTTTTGCTGATTATATTGCCGGATAGACAAAAGAAACAGGAAGTCAGAGATGATATACAACACGTGAACAAAGCATCAACCTAGTATAGGAGCAAAATAATCCCAGAAAAAAACAATAGTAATGACAAACAACTCCCAAGGTATCACAACAAACATCATAGTCAACCAGAACTTGAACCTGTCACCAAATTTAAGTATCTTAGCACTGTCACATCAGAAGAGGGGTCAGAACCAGAAATCTTGGCCAGGATAGATCAAAGCACAGCCACACCTTCCAGTTTTAAATCCACCTGGAGAGACAAGAACATTGCAGTAAAATCAATCTCATGCCAGCACCGGTTACTTTCATCTTCCTCTACGCTTGCGAGACATGGACTCTCACAGCAAAGCTGGGAACGAATATCCAGGCCATGAAGATGCGATGGTACAGGGAACTATTAGGCATTAGCTGCAAAGCCCATGTGCCAACACCATCAGAGGGCGCATCCAACCCAAAGAAGAACGGTTGTCAACTGTGCACTCGCAAAAATTGCGGTGGTATCGTGACATCTCCAAGACTGGCCAAGACCATTCTCAAGGGCACCACCCAAGGGGGCAGAAGGAGAGGAAGACATAAAAAGAACTAGGCTTGTTGTGGAATGTGGATAATAACTAATGATAAGTATGAAGGCATCTGGTGAAGAACGTGGGATGACGTTGTTGCAAGAGGTCACAAGCTGATATGCGGATGGAGCCGGGGCGGACGACCTTCACTAGATATCTTAACTTTATTTGAGAAGACTATAAAAGCCAATATTGAACATCTGGAACTTTGAACGTGTCCGAAATGCAATAACGCGCGTTCCCTTTTCGCTATATCTCCTCTCTGCGTATTTTCTGGGGCGACGGCCAAAGACATTCTCTTGTCAGCCTGTTGTGAAATGTGGATAATAACTATTGCTAAGTATATTTAGGGTGGTGATGGACGTTGGGAAGAAAATGTAATCGAGCCTGTTAGTCCTTGTTTTGAGGTATCTGTAGCAAGAAGGCAGCAAGTCAAAGAGGTGGTTGCCTAGAAATTCTTAATAATGTTGATGGCTCTCCTGTCGTATTACGAGCTGGCAATGTACTTGAGACTGGGCAGAGTAAAACCAATGATTTTTTGGGCTGTTGATGACTGGTAGAAAGGTTTTTTAGTCAAAGCTGTGGTCCTAACATACCAAAACCATGACACTGTATCATACCTGTCAACCTGTACGTTTTTGCCGTACAAAGTACGTTTATTATGCATTTTAAGACGTGTGCAACGTACAAAAAAATTTGTACGGAAAAATGCAAATTTGTCAATTACGGGTACCATCCGCTATACACCGACTATAACGAAATGGCAAATCAATCAAGTCAAACGAGTTCGCCGCAGTAGCCTATATCTCGGTATCGTTTTTTTCGTTGCAAACGGAGCGAGCGGTTTGATGCTACTGTGCACATGCGTCTGCCGCCATCGGATGTCCCGTGATGCATCATTCCGTGGTAGTTGTGTAGTGAAAGGGAGTCCGTCTCTTTTTAGAGAACCGGCTTTTTCGGCTCAACTCATAAAAGAGAGCCGGCTCTCAAATGGCTCACTTGCTTTTATGCATTATATTACGAATCATTATTGTTGTATAAAGAAGTCAAGAAAAAAAATAAGTATAAAAGGAGAAAATAAAAAAGACAGGTTTGTGGTTATCCCTTTGGTCAGTATATTATCAACAATAATTTAATGCAGAAAATTAATTAATAATTTGAATAAGAAAATTGTACTTAATTATATTTGCATGTATTTATTCCTTCCACAGTAAATGTCCAAGCTACTTAATTTTTGAACTTTTTTTTATAAAAAACCTCATTCATGTCGAGCAACTCAGTATCTCACAACAAAATGTTAATGAACAATATCTTTGATATAACAAAACACATGTACAATATAACATGTTAAACTACATAAATACGTTTGAAAAAAAAAATATGGTGTAAGATTATTTAGTATTTTGTAAGGGAAAATACGACAGTTTCTAAGGGCATGGAGCCCTGGAGCTTGAAAAGTATGCTGTATGCCGGTATGCTGGCAAATGTGGTTTTATAGAAGGACCCTAGCAGCGTCTGTACCAGATTGTATTCTGGTTACAATATAAAGGGTATTTATTCTATTTTTAAAGATAATGCATCCATTCATGTCGGAACAGAACAGTTCAGTGGCTTTTCTTTCACCCTACATTATTGTTTGTCTTCCTACCTGCTTATATAAAGATCACTCGTTTACTAATAATGCCGACGAAAGCCTGCTGGAAATAATTTTCATTTCCTATTTCCTTTTTCATTTAGTTCTACGAAGAAAACAATGATTGAAGAACCTCGGAATAGAAAGCCATGCTAAAGGTCACATGTTAGTGCACACACACACACACACACACACACACACACACACACACACACACACACACACAGCCATTGGTGATGAACTTTGCAGTTAAAATGCTATTTGCAGTGGCTCAAACATTTGATGGGAAATTCATATTATATGTGGTAGCCAGTGTTGGACACCTAAGATTGGAAAGGGTTATAGTTACTTACTAGTTGGTTGGTTAAATAGCTGAACAACTAGGGTTGTAGGGGCACCATTTCCTGTTGTGTGTTTTGGGCAAGTACTGCCTGGTGGCACTCATCCCTCGCCAGGTCTCGAACCAGAGACCTTTCGTGTGTCAGCCAAATGTGCTAATCACTGCACTACGGAAACCTTTTCCCTTCCAAAAAGTAACAGTTAGTAACTGAATTACTGTAGAGTAAAAGTAATACCAGGTAAAGTAACTTTCCCTTTCTTTAAAAATGAGATGGATGTCAAAGAATTTGAAATTTACCGAGCAAATACAAAACACAATGTTTACTTGTAGAGATGGGAATTTCAACTATTTTTCCGGCTTTTTCTGCTTGGCTCTCTAAAACGAGCAGGCTTTCTGGTTCTAAATGGCTCCTCAGGTTGTTTTTGTTGTCTACATTAAAAATTATTCGGTAACATTATTCACGAATGATGTAAAAAGAGACAAAAAAAAACCCCAAAAACAAAATAATAGAAAAAAAGGACAAGTCTAATAACAAAAGACTAGAATAAACATTACATCAACATTGAAAAAACACATAAAAGTTTAATATTTACAACTCTTGTCACGACCAGAACAGACGTGGACCCAGATGCGTAGCGTTACTCACAAGTTTATTGAAATATAGAGGAAAGGCAGCGCCAGCGCTACGGTGTTCGCTGGATGCGGGAATTAAGCCGCTCACGGGATCGGATTGTGTTCCGAATGCGGAAGTGGATCTTTCGGAGAGGGAGATCGTAGCTTAGTTAGATGGAAAAACAGGTCGTTAGCCAGGACGGAAGATCAGAACATGGTCGGGGTCAAAAAACGGGTCGCAGCATGAGACAAACGAGGAAAACAGGAACGGACGAGTAGAAAACTGGTGACAAAACGGGACCGACGGGAGTCAGAGTTAAAAATGCTTGCCTTGTAAAAACAGAGGTTTGCTGACGGACTGATAACAGGCAAGTGAATGGACTGAGCTTAAGTAGGACGGGGAACCAATCGGGTAGCCAGCAATAGCTGGCACCAAATGAGCGGGCACAGGTGAATGTAATGAGTCATCATGAGAAATCTACCTTTTCTTTAAGCTTTTACTGTAAAAAAATGTAAGGTCAACAATACATAAACCCCAAAAAATGCATATTGACCAATCATAAGAGAAAAAAAAGCCATCTTGGATGGAAGCAGCTGTTGATTGGCGGGTAGCTGGCTCATAGAAATGTTTTGTTCGCTAATGACATCATTCTGGTCCTGTTAAAATTCAGCCCTTAAACCCATTTTCTTTCAGCGCATTCTTAATTACTGTATTCTTAATTGCTAACAATGTGCACTCCAGTGCGCCAAACGATTTCCCCCAGGTGAGTTCGCTTAGGCAATCGTGACACATGGTAGCCCAATATTTTGTGCAGAACATACTGGACTGTCTCAGAAAATTAGAATATTTTGATAAAGTTCTTTATTTTCTGTAATGCAATTAAAAAAACAAAAATGTCATACATTCTGGATTCATTACACATCAACTGAACTATTTCAAGCCTTTTATTATTTGAATATTGCTGAATTTGGCTTACAGCTTAAGAAAACTCAAAAATCCTATCTCAAAATATTAGAATATCATGAAAAAGTATACAAGTAGGCTATTCAACTAATCACCTGAATCATCTAATTAACTCGAAACACCTTGCGAGGGTTTCCTGAGCCTTAAAAACACTCAGCTTGGTTCAGTAAACTAAATCACTGCTGATCTGACTGCTGTCCAGAGGACCATCATTGATACCCTCCATCAGGAGGGTAAGACACAAAAAGAAATTTCTCAAAGAGCAGGCTATTCACAGAGTGCAGTTTCAAAGCATATCCACAAAAAGTCTGTTGGAAGGGAAAAATGTGGCCGGAAACGCTGAACAACCAAGAGAGATGACCGCAGCCTTAACACAATTGTGAAGAAGAGCCGCTTCCAGAATTTGAGGGAGCTTCAAAGACAGTGGGCTGAAGCTGGAGTCCAGGTATCAAAAGCCACAGTTCACAGACGTGTCCGGGAAATGGGCTACAATAGCCGTATTCCCATGGTCAAGCCACTTCTGAACTCAAGACAACGGAAGAAGCGTCTGACTTGGGCTATGGAGAAGAAGCACTGGACAGTTGCAGAGTGGTCCAAAGTCCTCTTTTCAGACGAAAGTAAGTTTTGCATTTCATTTGGAAGTCAAGGCGCCAGAGTCTGGAGAAAGGCTGGAGAGGAGCAAAATCCTAGTTGCTTGAAATCCAGTGTGAAGTTCCCACAGTCAGCAATGGTTTGGGGAGCCATGTCAGCTGCTGGTGTTGGTCCACTGTGTTTCATCAAGTCCAGAGTAAATGCAACTGTGTACCAAGAGATTTTAGAGCACTACATGCTTCCATCTGCTGAAAAGCTCTATGGAGATGAGGATTTCATTTTACAGCATGATCTGGCACCTGCCCACAGTGCCAAAACCACCAGTAACTGGTGCACTGACCATGGCATCACTGTCCTTGATTGGCCTGCTAATTCCCCTGACCTGAATCCCATTGAGAATTTGTGGGGTATGGTTAAGAAGAAGATGAAAGACACCAGACCTACAAATGCAAATGAGCTGAAGGCCGCTATCGAAGCATCCTGGGCATCAATAACACCTCAGCAATGCCACAGGCTGATTGCCTCCATGCCACGCCGGATTGATGCAGTAATCCGTGCAAAAGGATTCCCAACCAAGTACTGAGTGCATCAATGGACATTTTCAAATGTTTGATTTAGTTTTGCTGTTATAAAACAATTTTTTTACTTGGTCTGAGGAAGTATTCTAATATTTTGAGATAGGATTTTTGAGTTTTTTTCAGCTGTAAGCCAAAATCAGCAATATTCAAATAATAAAAGGCTTGAAATAGTTCAGTTGATGTGTAATGAATCCAGAATGTATGACATTTTTGTTTTTTTAATTGCATTACAGAAAATAAAGAACTTTATCACAATATTCTAATTTTCTGAGACAGTCCAGTATACTTGAAAATAAAAGTCCATTACACATTATTATCTACGCGAGCAAGAACAGTAGACTGTTGTTTAATCACATAAGTGTGATCGGAGAGTTATTTAAAATACGTATGCACACATAATTAAAGGCAGTTTACTCCATGAATGTTTAAACTGTCTAAAACTGAAAGAGTACCATTTATATTACTTTATAGAATTTGTAGCAAATTGTCAATCAGATTTTTATAATTGAGGTCCAACAGGTTTTTCCATTGCCTATCATCATTAGCTTGCTAATGAGCAAAATTCTTAATGATGGCTGAAAAAAATCTTACTTTTGGAAAATATTCTTAATTTAGAGGGATTTATTATTGCATCAGGCCGATAAAAACGTCAACGTTCTTAGCGTGCTAGCGATACAGTACACGTTCTTATGATTACTCAGAAACCAGGAAGTAGGAGCTGGATTTCTTCTTCAGTGTGGATGCTGGGTAACCTCTCACAGCGTCACGCTCTCCTCTCCTCGGAAAAAGGTGCACAAAAGACAATGTCTAGCTTACTGCAATGTCCGGATATTTTTCAACATCCCGAAAAAAATATCTACCGTTTTGCGTAAGTCGAATGTTCGTAAGTAGGGGAACGTCTGTACTAATAAGTGTTACTGCGATTTGCTTCATCGCCTCTAGTGGGTTGTACACATGTTCGTGTGACTACCTATAGCACCAATATGGCGGACAATAACATCAGCTCCCTCTAGGTGAACCTCATTTTATGTCATATAGATATAATGTTTCCCACCTATTATTTACAAAACATACTTTTCTATGATGGTTCACATAGCTTTTCTTATTATTCAAATAGATATTTTTTCTTAATGAATGAACATGTAGATAACCAGGGTTGGGTAGGGTTACTTTAACTTGATTACTTTCAATTACTTTTGGTTTACTTCAATACTAAATATGCTAATAAAAGACAAAATAAACTAAATATGAATTAAATGATGACTCACAACACGTGGTAAACTTTCTCTCCTGGCTTTGATCTCTTTGATATCCGGCAAAACTAACATAAAATGCGACGGAAACGAAATGAAAATAAATCCAAACAGCTTGCCAACATCATTTTTGCCGTTCCATGTATTCCGTTACTCCCCAAGCCTGCACAGGATTTTGTAATTGTATTCATATATAGTTTCTTTTGTCTTTTATTAGCATATTTGTTATTGGAGTAATCCAAAAGTAATTGAAAGTAATCAAGTTAAAGTAACCCTACTCAAACCCTGTAGATAACACACAATGTCCCTTTAGGTAGAACCAGTTTTTTATTCTCACCAAAAGTTTGAAGTCAATGTAGTTTAACTAAATACTCGGAGGCCATTAGGGATAATACAAATTTAAATTAAAAATCTGTACAAATATTATCTCCAACATACCGCCGGGGTTTCAGCAGCTGTAATTGCTTGGGAGTTCCAGCTATCCAAGAGCGTGCTCTTCATTACACGCGTGTTTCTCATGTCTCGCAATGTGTCTACAAGGGCCCATTTCTCCGAGGTCACATCGTCGTGGTGCCAAATGTGTGCGTCTATTTTTTGCATCTGCCGGGTATTCTATGTGCGTGCGTGTTGAGAGCAAAGCTTAATTGAATACAAGGTTAAAGCCACAGCGCTCCCTGATGGCGCTGCACCTAAATGGAGTGAGGCTGAGAGATGGAGAGAGCAAAAGAAAAATGAAAGAGGTCAATGTGTCTATAAATTTGACGTTCCTAAGAGGGTTTGAATAGAAAGAAAGACAAAGAACGAATAGCTAAATGCGGGCTCCCTAATGACATAGCACATGTTTTAGTGGGGAGAAGAAAATGGGAGCAACACAAAAGGAAGGAGCGAGAGAGCGAGAGACTTTGGAAACCTTTCCCTCCGGATAGCCTCGGCGACCGAGGGAGCTGTCCTTGGTCCTTTTGAGAAATCCAGACAAGAAGCGGTGACAATAGATAAGCTAGTACTGCGTCACTCCCGCGTCATGTTGGTTGACATGGATCCCCCAGTTCATTTTGATTATTATTTTGATTACATTGATAATAGGTTTGTACAGTTTATAAGTCAAGGACACTTATGGTTAATCAACAAAGATTTAGAAAATCAAGCATTTTGTAACTGAGACAACACTGATTTTCCATATAATTTCTCAAACGTTGGCCTTGCACTTGTCAGTGAGACTCCATATTAGTCAAGTCATGTTTATTTGTGACGCCCTTAATCACAAGGAGTCTCAAAGGGCTGCGCAGACCACAGATGATTGTAAACAACAGACTAATACGACACCATCCCCTGATCTAAAACCTACATGAGGGCAAATAATACACAGATATTGAGTGGGCGGCAGTAGCTCAGGAGGTACAGTGCTCGTCTTGGGATCAAGAGATCGCAGTTCAAATCCCGGCTCCTCTGTGGTACATGTCGAAGTGTCCTTGGGTAAGACACTGAACCCCTAATACCTAATACCCCCAATAAGCAGGTTAGCGCCTTACATGGCTGCAAGGCCGCTATTGGGAAATGTGGAGCACATTGTAAAGCGCTTTGGGAAGTCATTGACTTGAAAAGCGCTATATAAATGCAGATCATTTCATTTCATTTCATTTCATAAAAAAAATGTATGTGATCACATAAACAGACTGTTCATTATGTACTTATACTTTTTTCAACCCTTTATGTAACGGGTTTAATAATAACTTTTGTTTTATTGAAATTCCTGCTGAAATATGTGTATAGTTTTTGGTAAGTGTCCTGCAATGATGAGTCCAACAGTGCCCCCTGCTGGTATGGGGTAGGGTTTGGTTTTGGCTTCTGACATGTGACCGGTAGGCGGGGTTTGTTAGATCAAAGCCAGCAGAAGAGCTAAAGTTGTGACTCATTTCATCTGCAGTAACTGTAATAAAAACCTCATCATCCAGTCCAGCGTGAATGTGGATCTTTGGTGGGACTGGTACACCGCGGTTACATTATGATAATATGATGAATGATAAAGATTGAGAAATACATCAACATGATAGCAGTGTTGAGTTACTGAAAAACAGAAACTAGTTCCAGATACTAGTTATTTAATTTCAAAATTAATTCAGTAACCCCCTTGATTACCAACACAAAAGAGTAACATAACTTCAAACGTAACTAGTTGGTATGACTATGATGAGATGACGGACCTGTGTGGGAGGCAGGGACTGCAGACAGAGTTGCTAAAAACAAGGTATAGTAATTACTTAATAACGAATGAATACCAAAATAAACAAGGAGCTAGGAAAAGGGTACCTAACAACATGTTCAAAGAAGAAACTAAAAATTAAGACTAAACTTGACAAAATTTAAATTAGCAGCAACGACCAAAACTGGAAATGTAAAATGACAGGAGCAAAGTAAACATAAAAAGGCAAAAAAAACAAACAAACATCTGATGAAGAACAAAAAACAAAAATGAAAATGACCTTTACAAAACTTTCAGTACAAAACTGTCCTTTCAAAGGGTTCAGTATAATTGTGTGATGATTGAACACACCTGCTCCCAGTTCAATTTCCAGCTAGGGCCCTCTGGTGGTGGGATGTAGGCCAGACCCTAACACTCGTATCACATATTTCAATGTACAAATTGCCATGTATATATAATTGCATGGAAGCCAACGTCCTAGAAATGCTTAAAAAAAACACATGTTAAAAGAAATGTATACACCAACTAATGGAAGCATTGAACTTGTCATATTTGTTGGTCTGTGCAGTCCATATTGATTTTGTCTCTCGGCGTTAGACCACTTTAAAATCTCCTTCACTTAATGTCTAAGTACGGTGTTGCAACTAATTCTACAATTACAAAGTCAACATTTCAGCGCACTTTAACCATAAATTATGTGCTTATGTTAACTTCATTGATTTGGTTGGTTTGCTGTTCCTGTATATACAAGCCCACTTCCCACGCTTCCTACCATTCACTCCTGGTGGCACACAACCAAATATGTGGATACAACCTGGCCTTCTGACTTCAGTGTTTTATAGTTGTATATTTGGCCTAGATGTGAGTATAAACGGTAGGGAGAATATCTGTATGAGGAGGAATTTAACACTCTCGAATTATGTGCTTTGAGACAACGCCAACATAACTGCATTCAGTTGTATTTTGTAGGTAAATACAAACATCCATTGTTAAGGGTGAATCGAGGGTTGTAAGTGACAATATGAGTGATCTAGAATTGTTTAGCAGTCGGAGAACATCACAAACCATCTATCCATTCATTATCTGCACCGCTTATTCTCAGTAGGGTTGCGGGCTTGCTGGAGCTCATCCCAGCCATCTTTGGGCAGTGGGCACGGGACACCATCAACTGGTCGCCAGCCAGTTGCAGGGCACATAGGGACAGACACACCTAGGGACAATTTGGACCGACCGATTAGCCTGACATGCATGTTTTTGGAACAAGGGAGGAAACGGAGTGCCCGGAGGAAACCCATGCAAGCACGGGGAGAACATGCAAACTCAACACACGAGGTTCAAATTCACGACCTCAGAACTGTGCTGCACACGCGCTAACCACTGCGCCGCCGTGCTGCCCTTTATCACAAACCATTATTTACTTTTTATGAGTAACACAGTAACACTCCACATAGTAACAGTAGTTGAGATACTAAGTTTGATTAATGACACGTTACAGTACCCATTACCAAGAAAAGTCATTGCGTTCCAGGAACGTGTGTCCTTTGTAACATGCTAGTCCCAACATTGCGCATGATAGTAATCTCAAAATATTGGAAGACTGTTAGATCCATACTTGTCAGGCTATACAATTTTTAACAGAGAGCATACGATGATTTTTGAGCTGTGTTGAGGAAACTCTGTAAGGATTTTCTGTCTGTAGCCGCGTTCCCAGCATATCAAACTGTGTTGCTTTCTGCCAGAATTCACTCCACCGTGGCTTTGAAGAAGGACACCAGCAGCTCCTGTTCAAGGTTGGTTATCCTGAGAAGTCTCAGGAAGTGGGCTTTCCTTATGACCTTCTCTATGCAGACTTTTTTGATGGTTAATGGAGCTGGGTTTTTACTTTTCTTCCCAAAGTCGAGTATGTATCCTTTAGATTTTGTTGTGTTCAGCAAGTTATCAATATCCCCACCTCATCTCCATCAGAGATGAGGCTTAATGCTTAGCCTAACATACCATTGTACACCAATTATCCTGAACCTGTCACGGTTGCCATTGCGCCCAATTGGCCCCACCCGTGTGCCGCCAGCTGAGGCTCATTGACAGATTGGCTTTCTGTCTATTTAAGCTCAGTGCTCTCGTTTTTCCTTTGTCAGCCCGTCAACGAACCTCTGCCCTGCAAGATGTTGGTTTTGACTCGGTCCTGTTCCTGTTGGTATTCCCTGTTTGGTATTGTTCCCGTTTATTTTTGTCCTGTTTATTCTCTCCAGTTCTTGTTCCCATCTAGTTTGTCCTGTTTATTTTCAAAATCCTGTGTTTATTATCAATCCTGTCTGTCCGTCCTGTCCGGTATTGACCCCATCCGTCCGATATCTACTCGGGCAATTGGTATCGATCTGGTCGGCCTCTGGCTTCCTATTCTTTCACGCCAGACTGCTGCCTAATGTGCATGACTCCCCATTTCCCATAGAATAAAAGGCTTGTGTGAGAACGTCACACATTTGGGTCCTGATCCTGTTCTGGTTCATGACAGAACCATTTAAAAGGACATTTTTGTTCAGCACACTTTGTCAGGTCATGGTCATTTTTGAATATTTCGGTCATCTCTGTCTCATTTCATGTCCACCACTATGTCAGGTTTTTTGTTTTTTGCCTTCTTTGTTACTTTGATCCTCACATTTTCCATTTAACTGTTGCATTTTTACAAAAATTGCAGCAGTTAAATTAAACCCTGTCCAGAAATAAATACATTTAATAAAATTTCATTTTTTTCCAGTAAAACATTAAAGAAAAATGTGCAAATAATTTGCACAAACACCTTCAAATTTATTGTTCTAAAAAAACGACATTGCAGTTTCGTTTTAAAAAGAAAAACGTGCTATCATAATTTGGTACAATGACACTACTCTTCGCACATTGAATGTTTTATTCAGATAATGTATTCAGGTTTGATGTGCTGTTCCTACTGCAATCCACTCTGCTCTTCCTATGGGATCCCCACAGCATTCCCAAGACTTTAAAAAAGGAAATTTCACACAGATTCCTTGTTGAGCACGTACGAACAGCTATGTGGCCTTACTTTCGCAAAGCACCTCCGACAGGATGGCCGCAGGGAGTTGTGTCCTCTGACCCTTTCTCCGCTAGTGCAGGAAATCTTCAAAAGCTGATTCACTATTTACTTTACAGTTTTTTTCTTGTGGGTTTAAAACGACTTACTTAAATCTACACTGTAAAAAAGCAGACCGTACATTTATTGCCAAGCCGTTTTGAGGTTTTTGGGTGCTCGTACAATTATGATGGCACACAATGATATCAGCTCCCTTCAGGTCAGGCTAAATTTGTGCTAATTTCCCGACCAACGACTATTTTAAAAAGTGAATGCTTTTATAATACTTCATGCATTTCTGCTTATTATTAAAAAAAATATCTCTTTTCTGTTTTGATGAATGGCAACTAAGAGGCACAAAATAATACAGAAAGTGTATTCTGTGGATAAATATATTCTTGGGTTGCATTCCCCAAGCTAAAATTCAAAAATAAAATAATATTATCACATTGTCTTATTATCAAATAAATGTTGGGAGTGACGCTATACCCTAGTTAAAACACAATAAACAGATTTTATATGCTCAAAATTGATGCCTTTAGCTCAAGTAGTCCAATATCTATAATAATTACTTTTTTAATTAATACACGATTTGATCATCATTGATCTTTCAATAATCAGACCTGCTCCTTTTTAACACACTGCAATAATAACAGACCAGAGAAGCATGGCATGCCACATAAATCATGTCGTATACTTTGTGCATATTAAGTACTTATACGTGACAGAGTGGGACTTTTTTCATTATTTGTAGTTGTTATATTTCTTTTCTGCGCACTTAACGTGAATACTCGGCAAGAATAGCAATCACATTAATTATGATAGCACGTTATGAACTCAGACACGTTAATTATACTGAACAAGGTTGATGTTATCATTAATAACAACAAGGAACTGCAGTGCGGTGGCTATTTGACACATCCGAATTTATTTTGCTCACGTTTGTGCACTACCAATTATTGGGCCAAAGCTTGCCTTTGCTTAGTATGTCAGAGAAGGTGAAGCGGACTGAATTTAGATGTACTCAACAAAACGGTTATTAAAGAACATAAAACCAGGAACAAACAATCCAGGTCTCGGAGCAACTTTTAAAGTGTCCAACCAAAAATGAAAAAAAAAACAAAAAAAAAAACAAGATGCCCTTCTCATGCCCAGGACAGGAACCTTCTCATCAGCAAGACAGTGATCAGAAGAGGCCGAGAGACCCTCCACTGGGACAGGCTTCAGGAAAAGACGAGGGACCCTCTTCTCACCACCAGGACAGGGTGCAGAAGCAGCCGAGAGACGTTCTCCTGGCTGCCGGGACAGGGAACAAATCGGCAGAGTGACTTTCTTCTCTCTGCAGGAACAGGAATGTGGGGTTTCTTTGATGGTTGAGTTATTATGTCATGTTTATGGAGGTTGACCCGAATGCAGGGAAGTTGGAATGGAGGGAGGCATGCATAACTAAGAACGGTCATTATTGACAGAAATCAGGAACAAAAAACAAACCAAAATCAAAAGAACTTGCAAAATGTCAAAGCCAGAAACAAAAATCAAACTTGACATGGTGACGAAAGACAAAATGAATGTGGCATGGAAATGGCAGTGACCCGATCCCATCTGCTTTCCCTGTGTGCTGTCTAAAAGTTCATTATGATGGGTCAAAGTTTAGGGAAATTGGGCATAGGTGTGCCCAGTTCCACACATCTTGGTGGGTACCCTCTGGTGAAGGTGGCTTGTTAGATCCTTCATGCTATTCCTTTGTTGGTCAATTTTCCAGTTAGTCTTATACAAAAGCCGGTTTCGAAGATAAAACCAATATGCATTATTCACAAAAAGGGGCAATAAAAAATATATATACATTTAAATATATATACATTTTTCAACCATTTATCCTCAAATTGGCCACAAGGGTACGGGGGCCATCCCAGCTGACGTCCGGCAGAAAATATTAGTAGACCCTGGACTGGATGGTAGCCAATTATTGGGCAAATAAATGAATAAATAAATACATACAGTAGATATATATTATCCACAATCTAAAAGGTGTTGAGGCACGGTACCTTGCATTGGGTGGGTGTATACCTTAACCACAAGGGTTGCAAGGGCAACATTTCCTGCAGGGTGCCTTGGGCAAGTACAGCCTGGTGGGGCCCAACCCTCTCCTGGCCAACAAATGTTTCCAACTTGTCTCCCACTAGGGACTTTGTACTAACCACTGCACTACAGAAACACATGTTATTATGATTACAAATTCAGGAGAATGCCATTTTTGTGAACACTGTTAGATCATGATCACAATGTTTCTCAACCCTAGAGCTACTTTTTATGATTGACATGAAAGGTTACATTTTTGAGCTCCAATGTGGCCGGCAGTAGCTCAGGAGGTAGAGCGATCGTTTTAGGATTAAGGGATCCCAGTTCGAATCCTGGCTTGTCCGTGTTACATGCCGATGTGTCCTTGGGTAAGACACTGAACCCCCAATACCCCCAATAAGCAGGTTAGCGCCTTACATGGCTGCACAGATCACAGCCACTATTGGGAAAATTGAAGCACAATGTAAAGCGCTTTGGGAAGTCATTGACTTGAAAAGCGCTATATAAATGCAGATCATTTCAGATTTCATATTTCAATTCTAACAGAACAACTCATCATGTTTTTACTATGTTGTTACTATATTATTACACATTTTATAAGTATCATAAGTCGAGTTATAACTGACCAAGTCAACCAGTAAAAACCATGCCCGTTAAAAATTAAAATCTCAATGAACCCATCAGAAATAAGTTATTTTCAGAACCTGTCAGCAGTCTATTCAGGTGTTCAGGCTAGCCCCGGGCACCAAGTTGGAGACCCATGGCTTCATCATATGCTAAGAGTATCATTGCTGACACGTAAAAACGTTTTCACTTTTTGTCATTTTTTAAATTTTTTGCTTTTTGTCATAATGTAAATGTTGCTATTCTGTGAGAAAGATGCATACAATGTAAACTAATGCAAACATCCCCAAAATACAATGTAAGGAATGATTGAAACTTTATTTTGAATATGAGAGAACAAAAATAAAACAAAAAGTCAAAAAATAAAACAATGTCAACGTAAAATGTCTGAAAAGGAATAGGAAGAAGCATATAATTATTTGATCTTACCACAGATCCTTAATAATTGTGTCGTATAGCTAAATATCGGGTGTATTTATATACAACAAATACCTCAAGAATTTACTCATTTACATATGTTTTGTGGATACACAATCACAGTCATCATCATCATCCTCCTCATCATCATCACCACCACGTTAACCGTCATTATCATTACTGTCTCCATCCATTCTCAGCATACTTTATAATAAGAGTGTATTATGATAACAAATACATGTCATGATTTGCCCATTGCCCTCACCTGTCCCCGCTCGTTTGGCTCCAGCTGCTGCTCCTTTCCTGATTGGTTCCCCTCCTATTTAAACTCAACACGCTCATTCACTCCTTGTCAGTCCATCAGCAAACATCCGCACATGCAAGGCAAGCACTTTTTGACTCTAGCTCCCATCTGTCCCGTCCTATCCTGTATTGTACTTTTCCGGCCCTGGCTTCCCGATCGTCTCTGGTTACCTGACTTGATTCCTTCCTCCAACCACGCTCCGATCTCCTGTCCCGGCTGCGCGACTTGTTTCCGTCCACCGACCACGTTCCGATCTTCTGTCCCGGCTGCCTGACTTGTTTCTGCCCACCGACCACGCTCCGATCTCCTGTCCTAGCTGCCCAACTTGTTTCCGTCCACCGACCACGCTTCGATCTCCTGTCCTGGCTGCCCGACTTGTTTCCGCCATCTGACAACACTCTGATCTCGTGGGCTTCCTGCTTCTCCTGCCCAGCAATTACAAATCGCTGCCGTTTGCTTTCCCGCGCCTGACTTCTCCACTTCCGCATAATGCTTGGTGTGAAATGTTACGCGTTTGGGTCTAATGTCTGTTCTGGCATGGACGATACATGTATCTTTGGACCTGCTGCCTTAGGGGGTCCGTCCCCAGGCAGCAGGACCACCGTTTTGGAAGAGTTTTTGCATTAAAAAGACAAGGTGGGGGAGCTTGCGCCATATACCTCCAGCGTCAAAACTCCCACTTGTCTGCCCTAACTAAGAAATGTGCAGTAATGTCTGTTTTGTGTTATTTTTAAGTGATCTCTGTGTGATTGTATCTCCACTGTATCTCCAATGTAACAAATCATCTTTTTCACATGACAGCAAATATATCAATTTTGTTCCGTTCATAATTGATAAGTTACTGTGACATTTCATCTATGATGACCCTTACAAAAACTTCCAATGTATTTACAAGATTATTGTTCTCTTTTTTGTGACATGTACTCCTGATTTTCAACTTGACGAAGCGTTGATTTTACTTTCCAATCATCCCATGCCGTTTTTTGATTTGCTCATTTGTCATACGCAAAAAAAAGTTACCCCATCGGTAATGCAGCGCTTTATGAAAACATTTACAGGCATCTTTGCGGGAAACGAGGTCACGCATATAAATATCTCTGATGATAAATCAATAGAAGCAAGTTGATCTCGGCTGAAGATTTGTGGCGGCGATTACAATTGATCTGATCTCAGCTCGGCCCAATGACATCGCTCACGACTACCCTGAGATGGAAAAGAAAATAAACAGCTCCTTTTAATGGAGGCTCTATTTCAACGCGCCGATCAAACTCCCTGCCATCGAGGAGTGAGTTCAACCGGATATCGAAAGGTTTTCTTAAGCAGTGTGACTGATTGCTGAAGAGATCGGCCTTGGGTGGGAATGGACAAAGTGAAACTCAAAAAACGAATTTGAGTTGATTGCTTGGGTTGGCTGCTTTTAAGCACACAGGGATCTTCTATAACTTTTAAATTGGCTTTTTTGACAAGGCTGTCACACTTGAAGGTTAAAAAAAAAGATTTGTGCAGTATATTATTCTTTTGTTCATTATTCAGCAAGGTTCACTTTCATGTTCTCACATGGGGAGATCTGTGACTGAATATTCACAACATTGTTTTGATATTTTGGAGAGAAAATATTGGTTAGAAACTGGTAATGACAAGCCGAAGTGTCTGTACAGAGACGCAAACAAATTAAGCTCTGGTGCATCTTGTTCCCACTGATCATCCTTGAGACACGTCTTATTTTTTCCAAATATAGCAAAATCACTTAAATTAGACATGATTTGCAAAGTCACAAAACTGTATTAGATCCCTTAGTTGACAGTGCATGTCAGAGCAGATACCAGGCATGAAATGAAAGAGAATTGACTATAGAATTCAAAGACAAGATTGTTTTGAGGCACACATCTAAGGACGAGTATAGCCAAAATATCTCCTGATTTAACTGTCTCAATGAACACAGTGGTCTTTGTCCGTAGAACGAAGCAGTTTGGAACCATCGTGACTCTTTCTAGTAATCTGGGCATTTGTTTTCACTATGGAGGTAACTAAGAGCCCAGCGGTCACTCTGTCAGAGCTCAAGCGATCGTCTTTGGAGAGAAGACAACTTTTTAAAAGGACATCCATCCCTGAAGCCACTTGAAAGACTCATAGACCAGAATGAACAAACCCATTTTGTTAGATGGGGAAAAAAAAAATATTTTGTGCACCAACATTTAAATAGAAAGCACGTCGGACATTCGAAAGAAGCAGAGTCTGACTCGCCTCTGTAAAATTCAATTAACATTAAAGCCAATGAGGTTTTGATGACATCCATCCATCCATCGATTATCTGCACCACTTATCCTCAGTAAGGTTGCGGGGTTGCTGGAGCCCATCCCAGCCATCATAGGGCAGTGGGCACAGTTGCCAGCCAGTCACAGGGCACACAGAGACAGACAACTAACTCGCTCATTCACACCTAGGGACAATTTGGACTGGCCAATTCACCTGACATGTTTTTGGAATGTGGGAGGAGACCGGAGTGCCCGGAGGAAACCCACGCAAGCACGTGGAGAACATGCAAACTCCACACAGGTATGATCTCATGACCTCAGAGCTGTGCCCCTCACGTGCTAACCACTGCGCCGCCGTGCTGCCCGTTTTGATGACATACATTGTATATTTTATATGCTGATGTTTCACTGTAAATTAAAGCTTGAGCATTATGCCAGACTGTGCCGGACAAATGCTTGCAGTCCGAAGAACAAACGTCAGTAGTTAAAAGGTTCAAAACGGTACTCCAGTTGGCAAAGCTGAATTTCCAACAGTTGAGAATTGTTCATTTATTTTTTTACAGTTGGCCACTCAATGTACTTCACAAAATGCACATTTTTGTTTTATTTCCTGTTCTACTGCTGGCAATAAGCACGTTCTTGGTTACATAGGATGAAAACTCGATTTAAATTGATCCTATATTTGTCTGTTCTCAAAAAATAATGGACATAAGTTTATTTATGGATGTATTTCTCCACTGACCAAGCATTGTGCAAGTTTTTTTTAGATTTTGATATAATTTTCGTCCAAATGCATGTTCAATAAAATGTGTTTTTTTATTCATTGACAATTTTTTTTTAGGTTTATTATCATTTGTCACTTAAATCAATCAACTTCATGGTAAGTTTAACAAAAAAAAAGGTATGAATATCTGATTATTCGACTCTGTTACTATTTTCAGTATTCAGTTACTAGTCAAATGTTTAAATAGTCGTCAGTTGGAGCCGTTGTAAAAAGATACCCTGGATGAAAAGTTTGACTAGGGTGACATTTCAAACAGACCACGGCGTCTTCTTTTTTACAGAACTTTCGGCCATCTTCAAAATTCTACATTTTCAGGATTTTACTTCAAAGCTTGTAAGGCCTGCGAATTAGGATTCATGAAATGAGATTGAAAGGAAAATATCAGAAAATAGCAACAACAACAAAAAATGATAGTAAAAAAACATTACAGACTTTAAGACTGTCTGGCCGCTTTAAATCAGATATAGATCCACAATATGCCAGGCGGATTTTCTCCAGTAATGAGAACTCTCCAGTGTCTGCAAAGCAACTGAACTAGACATCATCAAAATAAGACACACCAGCTCAACTGCCAAAGAGGCACCCGGTTAATCGAGGCGAGTCAGAAAAAGGGCAGCTTGCGTGTCTCCTCAAGCCCTGGAGGGAACTAGAGAAGGGCTTTCTTCAGCAATTGCCTCTATAATGAGAACAATGCCTAATTTTCCTCTTGTTTGGATGTAACACGACTACCACGCTTAAGACCTTGGCTGTTTAACAAGGTTTTGTTGGCCGGATATAACGAGAAATGGAGCGCCCAACGATTGTGGTCCAATATATTTTTTATTCGTCCATCTGCTGACCGGTTATTGTTCAGCACAAGGCATCTCATTTGCCTTTTAAACAAATTAAAAATCAAAATATTCACCATACCGTTTTTTGTTCTTTCTTGGCCAATGCCCCTCTCTCCATGTTTTATGGGGATTGGCTTTCTGATGACACAGTTTTTTCTATGGCTGTCTTTTTTAAGATAACCAGACGTTATAAAACGAGAGAATGGTTATGGAAATGGGACCTCAGTAATATGTATAAAAAAAAGACTAAGTGCTTAGTTAGTCTGATTTAGCAAATCACCAGATGTAACAGTTTTGCATTAACACTGTGTCAAAGAGCCTTATAGTAATCGTCCATCAAGGTATATGAACCAAATTTTCAGTTTTTTAAATCAAGTAGAACCCCAAGATATGGCATCCCCGCTTTAAGATATTTATGTTTTTGGGTTCTTCTTTAATGCATCACCCCACTACCTGACATCAATTTCTACTTATTTTGCATGGTCATTTATACAACTCAAACTCTGCCTGTTCACGCTCATGTTTTCTTTATTTTTTTAATTTGTTTTTTGCTATACTGATCATCTTACTACAGTCTTGCGCAAACAGCACATTCAATCTGTACACCAAACCAAAACACCAATAAAGAAAAAGATAAAAACAAAACAGTAAAATACAACATGCCAAGGGGGAGACTTAAAGTTACATCGAAATGCTAAAATGTTTGTAAATAGTATTTGTTTTAATGGCCTTCTGCTTCTGGGAAAGCTTTATGGATATCGTGTTCTGTTTCTAAGATTCCTGACATCTAATACAGTTCTTGTCTGCTCTTGGTCAGTGTCAAAGCATCACGAAAATACAAATATTCTATTGGCTGAACGACCTCCCACTATGTCTTTCCCTCTCTTCATTCAGTTCATAATCTTGTATGCATTGTAAAATACTTTGCAAGTAAATGATACAATACTTCACTGTGGGTTCACGGTTTGCGATTATTCTAAAGGGGAAGCAAAACCATAATAACAATGGAAATGAAGCAATTTCTATATCGCATGGCTGTGACAACTCGACAATCAGGACTATTATTAAAAATAAGGTAATATATTCTAAGGGGACCTCTTTAGGACCAATCTGCTTATGTAAGATATCTAATTAACATAAATGACTCAGGGGTGGGCCTTTGGAACAGGTATGATATAATATTATGTGAGGACCTTTCTCCCTGTCATTACAATGTATTTATGTCTTCTCTCCTCATTTTGAGTGTCTACAAAACTTTCAATTTAACATCAACCTTGTGATCCCCACTTCAGAACGGATTAATGCCATCTACTCTATATTAATGCATACACGGCTAACTCCTGGATTTCATCATTCCGCCTAAAGGCGGAGACATTTTTTCAACAAAAACTAAAATATTTTTGTTTAATAGGTTTGTATAGTGAAGATTTTGCATTAAATACCTCTCCACCCTTCCCTGCCTTTCCTGCTTCCTAATGTGTTGTGGTCTGTCCAGGCCAGAGAGACAACACAGCCATTTCGCCCAGGTTGGCACCCACTAGGGGGGATATTGACAGAGTCTGAAAAGCATCATGCTTTGGGTAAGTCATTAAGTGGCAGGAACTGGAACACCTGTTAGGATTGAAGGAAAGATAAATGCAGCATTTGGTCACGGAACCAAAGAAGAATGGAACATCAGATTATAATTCATGTGTTTGTTACTTCCCGTCTCGATTACTGTAATACACTACTCTCCGGTCTCCCGACGTCCAAAATCAAGAGCCTTCAGCTGGTACAAAATGCTGCAGCGAGACTTTTAACTAAGACAAGAAAGTTTGATCACATTACCTCTGTTAGCTTAAGATTCGATTTTAAGGTTTTGTTGGTATGATACAAAATCATGCATGGATTTGCTCCCCCTATGTTCTGGTCCAGAGCCTTCGCTCTGAAAACGCTGGTCGACAAGTGATCCCAAGAGCCAAGAAGAGATCCGCAGGTTCGAGAGTGCTCTCCATTCAGGCCCCGGTGCTGTGGAATGCTCTTCCCCCGGCGATTCGATCTGCAACCTCAGTGATGTTTAAATCTAAGCTTAAAATACACTTTTATTCTATAGCATATGAATAACCTATATCTTATGTTGACAATATATGTGTATTGTTTGCCCTCATGTAGGTTTTGGATCAGGGAATGGTGTCATAAAGTCTGTGGTTTGCAATAATCTGTGGTCTGTGCTGCCCTTTGAGACTCTTTGTGATTAAGGGCTATACAAATAAACATGACTTGACTTGACGTGACTTCCCAGCTTTGCTGTCAGAGTCCATGTCTCGCAAGCATAGAGGAAGATAGAAGTAACTAGTGCTCAAAGTATGATAAAAGTAGTGGAAAAGTACGTTTTAAAGGCTCTTTAAACTTGGTTGGGCATTGTTAACACATAGCTAGTCAATAAAATACTGTACATTCAACCTTCTAAAGACAGCTCGAATGCTGCATCTCACCTTTAAATCTCCATCCATCCATTATTTGCACCGCTTATCCTCAATAGGGTTGCATAGGTGCTGGAGCCCATCCCAGCTATCTTTAGGCAGTGGGCAGGGGACACCCTGAACTGCTTACCAGCCAGTCGCAGGGCACACAGAGACAGATAACTCACTCACTCATTCACACGTATGGACAATGAGGACCAGCCAATGAACCTGACATGCATGTTTTTGGAATGTGGTAAGAAAACTGTAGTGCCCGGAGGAAACCCACGCGAACAGGGGGAGAACATGCAAACTCCACACAGGAAGGTGTAACCCATGACTTCAGAACTGTGCCGCACACGCGCTAACCACTGCGCTGCTGTGCTGGCCCACCTTTAAATGGTCAAATTGAAAATTGTATGTTGTGTTTTATAGTTTACCTTGTCAATAAAAGTTTTTAATCATAGCCACAAGTATTCAATGATTTTCACTTACAATATTTAGCTTGAGCTGAGAAAAAGTGAAATGACATTTTATACTTATAAAAAAATAAAAATTAAGGTGCTCGTTATACACCAGTGCACGTAATTATCAAATAAAGACGGTACTCCAGCTTAAATGCAGGAGCAAGTCTAAATCCATTTCCAGAGGGTTGCACACGAGTGTCCCGTCTTGAACATTAGCCAAGACGTTAATGGGAATGGCGAGGTGAATAGCAAGGCCGGCTGCAATGAGGGATTCACGGTGATGGCCAACTGAAGTGGTTGCCAACCTTTTCAGAGGAGCAGCATACAAGCTCTATCCAGAGTGTCCGGATAGTAATTCATCCAACTGAGAATATCATTAAAAACGTTTCAATTTGTCTTCCCTGTTTTTTTAACGAACCGGCAAACAAGCTGTAGTGACTAAACAGTATGACCTTCAGATATTCTGCCTTACATGAAATATCAAGAAAATCCAATAAGCAGTTTGACGAGATTAAAGAAAATAAATAGAGCCGCGATATGGTTTATGCAGGATCAACAGCGGCAAAGGAAAACACAAGGAATACAGCAGAGTGAATTAATAGTAAAGGACGTTTTACTGAGAAAAAAATAAATATTAGTGGTAAAAGAAAAATGCCTACACAATAAAAGGAAATTGGGGACTGGGGGTTAAAGTGGAGGGTCTGGGTTTTTGTCAGGCCCTTATGGCTCGCTTGTTCGGTTGTATCGGACCCATCCCATTTCATACATTTACATGAAAAAATGTATTTTTGACAGAGGTCTAATGGACAGTATTGTTGCAAGAGAATAAGGGAGAAAAAGAAGAGGGAAAGCAAAAATTATATGTATATAATGTGTGTTTTGATTCACACCATGTGAAATTTTCTAAATTGACTAACAAATGACAGCTATAATGATGCCAAGACATGGTAATAAGTTAAATTATTGATAGAAGACTGGTCCGAAGTTATTTAAGGGACAAGACACTTATAAGCCTTTGGCCTCAATTCATTATTTCCTTTTTTTCCTGGGTGATTTGTTAATTATGTAATGTGATGTCTGTTGCAACTTGCCGAAAAGAAAAAACAATGTGAAAAGGATATCAAACTTGATATTGAAAGCTTCACAGTTCATGGATCAATTAACTGCATTAGTTGTCAGGTCACCACTAAGGACGTTGCCTTGGACAGCTTCCACCAGTGCTAATGGTTCCTGGCCTGTTTTTGAGACCTGGCAAACTCGGCACCAATTCATTCCTGTGAACTGTCCAATAATTAAAGTCACAATCAGTCACATGGACTATGTAGCTGATGCTGATGTATCTCCATAGCCTGGATTATATTTCCATTTTTGCTGTGAGAGTCCATATCTCGCAAGCATGGAAGATAGAGGTACCCAGCGCTTGCATGAGTCTGATTTTGATCTGCAATGTTCTCCCTCCAGATGGATTCATGTCTGGCAAGTGTGGCTGAGGTTTGAGCTATCCTGGCCATGGTTTCTGGTTCTGATCCACTCTTCTGATATGACAGCTCGAAGATATTTACATTTGGTGACGGGTTCAAGCTCTTAGTGGTCAATGGTTGTGTTCATAGTAGTAGTTTGGGACTTGTTGGTAATTACTTTAGAATTTTTTCTGTGCTGATTCCCATCCCATATGGGGTTGATGCTTTGTGCGGGCATTTGACCAGATCTCTGAGTTCATCTTTTTCTCTTACTAATCTGGGTAATTTCATCAGCAAAATGGAGGTTAGTGATGTTGTGTCTCTCAATGCTGACTGTACCTTCATGTTGGTCTAGGTCTAGGGCTTCAGTCCCAATCCACTCCAGGAAGATCCATTCATCCGTTATCTGCTCCACTTATCCTCAGTAGGGTCGCAATTCCAGCCATCCTCAGGCAGTGGGCAGGGGACTTTTTGAACTGGTTGCCAGCCAGTTGCAGGGCACACAGAGACAGACAACCATTCGCTCGCTCATTCACACTTATGGTCAATTTGGACCCGGCAATTAACCTGACATGCATGTTTTTAGAATGTGGGAGGAAGTTCCCGGACATTAATGGAGGAAAACCACGCAAACACGGGGAGAATATGCAAACTCGGCACAGGAGGATTTGATCACATGACCCCAGAACTGTGCCGCCGATGCGCTTATCACTCAGCCGCCGTGCTACCCCCACTCCAAGAAGATGTTTGATAAATTGGAGAAAGTAGCCTTGTAACACACTTAATGTGGTTTGAAACCTCACTCCAATGGTACCATTTACTACACCAGCTCGGTAGCCTAGATGGTAGGGCGCCCGCTCCGAGACTGGGAGGTCGCTGGTTCAAGCTTCGGCCGAGTCATACCTAAAACTTAAAACATTGGTACTCATTGCCTTGGGTTGGAATTGGGGGTTTGGTTACCTTATGACTCCCAACACAGCAGTTGGGTCCAAAATGGTGGCGCCCTGTTTGGCTGCGGCTGCATCGGCTCGCTAAAGCTTAACTGTAAGGGTCAAGTGTATCGACATTTCGTTCTGTGTGAATGGTTACAAAAGAATGACAATTAAAGTAAATTATATTCTATTCTGTTCTATTTATCAGTACCACACTGTTCCCATTGGCCTACAGCTGTTTACTGGTCGGAACTAGTTTCTGGCTCATGTTGTACCTCCACGTGGAGGCCCATAAATTAAGTGGCATGACAAACTCTTTTACAAACCTTCTTAAAATAAACAAAGACAAACGAAAGAGGTTTCTCTGGTGCTGTTGAAACTTCACACAGGACGTGCAATTTTCTTCTGTTGTACCCCTTTCCACCCTGAAGCCTCCCTGTTCTTTTACCAGGACATTTCCAACCTGTGATATCACTCTGTTTGGTAGTACTTTTAGCATAACCTTACTTGTATGGCTGAAAAGACTGATAGTTCTGTAGTTGGAACATAGCTGGAGATTTTCTTTCCTTGGTAGCATAATTATAGCAAGTTTGTCCATGTTGATGGCCACTGTTCTGTTTGCCAGATCATTTAGCAAATTTTTGTCAGGTTGTCTTATAGTTAATTCACCACCATTTTGTTTTTAAAGTGACTTTCCGTCCTTCAGCGTGTTCATTGCTGCTCTTCTTCTTCTCGGAGGATAAGGAAGTTGTCACTTTTCCCTGTCCAAAAAATGTGCATTGTCCGGTTTTTATCCGCAAAAAGTCAAAAATAATATTTCTTTCTTTGATTTTTCACCAGGTTCATTGTGAGTTCAAGATCTTCTTAGTCTTTGCTCATGTTTCAGCCCTCAAAAATTCATTTCAGAGAAGTCAAAGAAGGCCCACAGGACAAGACCCTAATAAAATAAAAATGTTTTTGCCTGGCCGCCTCCTGAGGTTTGTAAAGTTTCACATGTATTTCCCCGGATTTAGCAGCCGCAAAAACAGAATATTTTTCCTGAATGGCGCAATACCATGAAATAAAATAAAATTGATAACTACATATCATTAACGATTCCAAGCAAAAGTTTTCAAACAATCTGATACATTTTCCAAGACTTTTTTTTTTTAAATTTGACCTTACTATTCAGAAGGCCCAATGCCCAATAGTCATGTTGTGATACTTTGAGTTAGGAAGTAAGCTTCCTCTTTGCGCATTCATACCATGGATGCAGTATGTCTGATATGGGTGGGCAAGTCAATTCAAATATTGATTTTATCAGTACAAGAGAAGTACTTGGATCGGATACATACTTGTACTGGGATCGGTAGTTTGCTCCTCCACAACATTTCCTTAAAGCACAATTTTTCTATGTAGAGTATGCAGATCTTCCATCTCTCAACCAGCATTAGTTTATGCCTGTTTGACTGACAGGCAAGCTTCTAGCACCTTTAATTACCTTGCTTGCTGCTTTATCTGGCCTAAGCAGAAAGAGAGGGCTGGATCAATGCCACGACCCCTACCAGAAGCTAAAAATGACAAGTGCAACAAGGTGCAGATATTTTTCTATTTGAGAAAAATAGATAGCCGCATGTGGTCTATTTGGTAAAGTGGTCTGCTACTGTCGCAACACTACGAATTGACATATACACCAAGAAAAAGCTCAGCCTGAGGAGAGCAGGTATCTGCAACAATTATTATAAACATGGTACTGTCGTGGAACAAAAACCTCCAAATGCATTGCTACTATGGCAACAGGGCCAGTGAGAGACAATCAATACTTTTTAGCATTACTGACTTTATTTTGAAACTATTGTGCATCAAAAACTACATTAGTTGTCTTGTTGACTATGTTATGAAGTATTTGTACTTTCTGCTTAATTATCTTGGCTTTTGTTTTGATACAGCTGTAATAGAGTTATTTCTGTTTTTATACTTTTAAAGTTTGCAATGAAATAAAAAATGAGACATTTTTAATCCCTAAAATGCTGAGTTTATCAACATTTTAAACTAATTAAAGGGTGAAGGGTTCAATTAGTCAATGATCATGACATTTCCGGGCAAAAAGTATCAATACTCGATCGTTATCGATCGATACTATGCTGCATTACTTGCATTTAATCGGTACTCCAATTGCCTTTATTGCCCACCCACCACTTCTGCTTCATTACTGCCTTAGTGTGCTTAATAAAAGAGAGTATAAATACAAAGGGCAACCACGTATTAAAAACACAGAATGGATTTTCATCTAGCTTGAAGTTAGGTCAACCCTCTTTGAATTAGGACAAATATTTTTGCTATGAATTATTGAACGTCTTCTTTGCTCAGCTGCAGATAATGTTTACAGCTCCTGCTCTCATTCCTTGCGGTTATCTCTTCCACACTACGAACTCCATATCAGCTGCCAAACAATAATGTCAGACAATACGACTCCGATAATGAGATAAACAGACGGGGTCACTCTTTTGATAGTCCGATTTGATCAAAGTGAGAGTCCAGAAGTGAGGACATGCAAATTGTAGACGGCTGAGTTTTCCAGCGACAGAAAAAAAGCTACCACTTTTTGATGTGCTCTGAACACTGCAGCTTGTGTAACGACTATCTGAAAAACCTTATGTTAGATTTTTCAGCAATCATATTTCTTCCTTTTGACAAATTTAAACACTCTGTTTACTTGGCTATTTGCCAGTATGTTGCCTATTTTGTTACAATCTATGCTCCTTGTAACAATGTTATTGTTCCCAGGATGCCATTCTGGATCACGAGTACCACCTGCCAAGCCCTTGGACTGTTGCATTTGCTGAGTAAGTTTGCCGGACCACTGACCCCTTGCCTGCATATCACACCAAGATTGTTGCCTCGCCTCCTGTATACCAAAACCTGTCAAACTAAAGACATCCATTACTGCATTAAACTGTCTTTCTGCTCTGTGCTTCTGCAGTGGGTCCCTGACAGAATGAACTAGCCGTCCCCAACAAACCTGGTCCAGCAGCAGCCTAGGACTCCTCCCTTTGCTGCCGAGACAGGGACCTTCTGGACACCACAACGTAGGCAGATGAGGGACCTTGTCCTTCCCCGCTGAGGCTGCGACCAGAAGCGACTGGATGACCTTCACCCCGCCACCAGAAAAGAAACCATCACTTTACCACAAATATAGGAAACAGAACCGGTGCAGGACCTCTTCGCCGCCAATAGAGGAAACAAAATCGGGTTAGGGACCTTCTCTTCACAACTATGACAGGGAACCCACGTCATGCAGTGCAGAAGACAGACCTTTGTTTGTCTCCTCTGCCATTTCCAAGTTCAAAATAAAGTATTTTAAACAGTGATCATCTCACGTCTCTGTGTTTGGGCTGCATTTAGTAAAACTAAACAAATTTGTTACAGTTGTGTCCAGTTCAACACGCTGTTGGTGCTCTCTGGGGTAAGTTGGAGTGTCAGAACCAGAAATGGAAACAGGATCCAATCGCGTGACGTTCTCACACATACCTTTATCTCACAGGAAATGGGGAGTCATGCACGTTAGGCAGCCGGTCTGGTGTAGAAAGACAGGAAGCCAGAGACCGACGAGATGGACAACGAATCAGGAAAACGAAAATAAACAGGATAAACTAGACAGCGACAAAAACTGGAGAAACTAACAAACAGGACAAAAACAGACGGAAACAAAACTGGAGGCCGAAATTACACAAGTCAAAATAAACGGGAACAATACCGAACAGAGAATACCAACAGGAAACAGGACCGAGTCAGAACCCGCGTCTTGCGGGGCAGAGGATCGTTGAAGAACTGACAAAAGGGGAGTAACAGGACAATACCAGACTGAAGATATCAATAGGAAAACAGGACCAAGTCAGAACCCACGTCTTGTGGGGCAGAAGTTTGTTCGACGGGCTGACAACCGAAGCAAGAGAGCGCTGAGCTTTATATAGACAGAAATCCAATCTCTCAAGGAGCTGCAGCTGGCGCCCCACGGGCGGGGCTAATTGGGCACCATGGCACCCGTGACACACACGGGCTGGGCCAATTAGGCACCATGGCAACCGTGACACACACGGGCGCGGCCAATAGAGCGCTATGGGAACCATGACATGGAGTGCCAAATCTTGACAAAAACGGTCTTTACAAAAGCTATTATTGGTGTAAAATATTATTGCGTAAGTATCAGACTTTAAAAAGGTCTGAAGCGGCAAATGTTAAAAAAAGTTTGAGTTCTCTTTACAAGGTTAGTGCGGGTTATAAAACAATGTAGAGAACTTACGGTAATAATGGTGTATGTATGCATTATTAACAGAACTCATTACCTCCTCAAGAAAAGTTTTCGATTGAAGAGCATAAATATTAAATTTCTAGTTCGGAAAAACCTGAGCAAGAGTATGTCGTCATAACATTATCATAACATAAGAAGGTCAACGTGGTAAAAGAGACCGAGCCAGTCCCAAATCTGAAAATACCCTATGCCAAAGACTATCAAACGGGATACGAGGTTATGGTAATGGGACGGCTGATTGAGATTTCAGAACGTTAATTAAGCCCCTGGAGAGGGCCGAGCTAAGTAGATGCTTTGGATAGTGAGCTCAGCAAGACGCAGGCGTGTGGGTTGGAAGCTGAGGGTGATGAGTGGGTTGCTGCACAAAACAAAAAAGGGAAGAGACTGAAATGAGCAAGAATGTGCTGGGTGTGGGTGAGGGGAGGTGGTGGTAGGTCACCGGGGTTGTACAGAGAATATGTGAGAGCGACAGTGAGGATTTGATGCGGGGAGTTCATCTGAGTGGAAAGAAACCCTGCACTAAGGGGGGAAAAACAGCCACGCTAGGTTGGGAGAACTTTTATCTGGCTGCAGACCAAAAAGATGAGACATCCATAAAGAATCAGAAGAATTTTAAATGATTTTGATTTGATCAAAATACACTCCTCCAAAACGGAGCAAGTGAAAAATCCACCGTCGAAATGATAGCGATGGGAATTCCGGCTCTTCTTAGAGATTTGGTTTTTTTTGGGGGGGCTTGCCCCTCAACTGCCCTTCAATTTTTTGCGTTGCTTTAATGAGTAAGGTTAATTCCTAATATTATTAATAATGATGTAACATTACGCAGAAAATGACTTAACAATGGGGAAAATAAAGCTAGAAAAGAAAACACAAAACAAAAAGCAGGGGAGAGTCAACACAAAGGAAAAAAAAGCAAGAGATAAAGAAAAAATCAAAAGGAAAAGTGTCAGGACCAGAACAGAAACAGGGCCCAATTGCGTTACGTTTCTCACAAGTTTTATTAAAGGAAAGAGGAAAGGCTGCGCCCACGATCTGGTGTTCGCTAGGCGGGGGAAGCAAGTCGCGCTCGTACTCGGATTGTGATCTGAACATGGAAGTGGATCTTCCGTAGCGAGCGATGGCGGTGTCAAGGACGGAAAAACAGGTCAATAGCCAGGAAAGGAGAGCAAAAACATGGTCGGGGTCAGAAACGGGTCGTAAGCCGGGACGGGAGACAAGACGTGGTCGGGATCAAAAACGAGTCATAAGTCAGGACGGCAGAGCAGAGGTGGTCATGATCAAAACGGGTCGTAGCTGGAGACAGACGGGAGCAAAAAACGGGACAGGTGGGAGTCAGGGTCAAAAAAGGCTTGCCTAGTAAACAGTATTCACTGAGGTTCACAGACGGACTGACAACAGGGTACTGACAGGACTGGGTTCAAATAGTGACAGGGAGCCAATCAGAACCCGCAGCGGTTGGCGCCAAATGAATGGGCACAGGGAAATCACATTAATAATCACGACAGAAAGAATAGAATAGCTAGAAAAAAAGATTCCAAATAAATAAATAAAATGCAAAGATAAATAAAGCAAGGAGGAAAAGCAAGGAAAAATAAGGTAAATATTAGGGGAAAAAACAAGTCAAGTCAAGTCAAGTCATTTTTATTTGTATAGCCCTAAATCACGAAGAGTCTCAAAGGGCTTCACAGATTATTACACAGAAGAAGAAAGAGGAATCATTTATATTTTCACCTCAGAGTAAACTTTTAACTCATTTAAGCCTTTTTTTTTACAAACCAACTTTTAAGTCAAGCGCCTCAGAATCTCTAAAAAAAACACATGACAAAAAATGTAAAATAAAATTACTTACTTTTCAATGTGACACCAAATAAACTATTTTACATACATTGTTAGGGGAGTACAAAATAATTGTGATATAAATTATCACGGAAAAACACATGAAAAATAAATAAAATTATTTTTAATCCCTACAAAAAGAACGTAAACTCCAAAACATTTGTAACCTTTTACACAATTGACAAATTTAACAGAAAATAACATGGAAATCATTGACAATCACAAGAGAAAGAAATGTTTTTTAAAGGGAGCCGGTTCTTGATGATTTGGGAGCCGGCTACCGTCAATAACTTCTAAGAGCAGGTTCAAAAAGCCTTTTCGTTCTCAAACGACACACAACTACCAAATGAGCGAGAGTCACAGCACGGAGCAGAGATGCAGACAGAAAGATAAGTGTGGGCGAAGTTCAAACCGAGGCAAGATGGAAACGGCTGGAGTCTCTAAGGAAATGTCATACTCTCACTTCCCCATAATGACCTGTGAATCACCAACAAGTCAGCGCACAGTATGATAAACAGCCTGCTGACTAAATCATCTGCAGGCAGGTTGGCTTGCGGTCTACCACCAGAAAGCTTGGAGATCAAAAACATAGCACTGTCTGAAAAGGGATACTGTGATGAAGTTTTCTGAGAGATGCAAGGACATCCTTTATTAGATACCGCTAGACTAGGGCTGCAACAATAAAGTGACGTTATTGGCAAAAACTAAAATAGAACTAGTCAGCGATGAATTCCAAATTCGACTACTGTCATCGTCAGACATGTTTTGCCACCATAGTGAGGCTTCTTCACTGTGTTTGGCAGAAGTATTGGCCCCCAAGAAACTTCAAACTTAAAGATAATCAAATGAGAATATTTACAAACGGGAGCATGTAAAGTTGAACTGAATTTTTCCGATATTTTATATCATAATTTCCCCCCCCCCCCCAAAAAAAAAAAAACGGAAACGTAGGTGTTGCATATAAATTGGCGACCTCTTACTTCAGCTCAGCCAACTGACTCCAGAAGTTCTCTGTTAACTTCTGAACAATTGGACATTGACCGAAATGACGAGGAATGGCAAAGTGACACTGTGTGTCCTGAAGTTTCAGTTTAATTGCACCTGAGCAAACAGCATCATGACAGCATTTTGAAGACCAAAAAACACGGCGGGAATGTCCAGGATAAAGGATCGGAAAAGTTCAAAGCAGGAATGGGATGCAAGAAGATTTTTGTGAACAGATCTTCCGGAGAACTGTTCAGGCGATATAATCAAACTGGAGAGGTCATACAACCACTGCAAAACTACCCAGACCTCCATACTTTCAGCCTGAACAAAGAGAAACCAATCAGAGAAGCAACAAAGAGACCCATGAACACATTCAATGAGCTGCAGGCATAGACAGCTTAAATGTAAATGAAAATGGTCTGCATTTCGACAGCGCTTTTCAAGTCAATAATAGTGCTTTACAATGTGCTTCACTTTTACACACTAAATAACCTATAGCAGCGTCAGCCATGCAAAGCAACTACCTGCTCTCGGGGGCATTAGGGATTCAGTGTCTTGCCCGTGGACACTTCAACATATAACACGGAGGAACTAGGAATTGAACCTGCGACCTCTTGATCCCAACACGTGCGCTCTACCTCCTGAGCTAATGCCGCTGAGGCAATCTGCACTTGAGACATTTATAAGTCGTACACGGATTAAATCTGCCTTTTATGGATGAGTGGCACTGATACAGTCCTTTCTGAAATAATACTATAAAAAAGAGAGGCACATCGGAGACACAAATGTCAGGTGGAAACAAAGTGCCATGGTCAAAACAGAAAACAAAATTGAACTTTTCGGGCTGAATGCAAAGCGTTACATTGGGCGTAGGAGTAACAGTACGCATCACCCTGAGAACAACATCCCCACTGTGAAGCATGCTGGCGGCAGCATCATGCTCTGGCTTTTCTTTTCTTCAGCAGGGACTGGGGATATTATCACAGTTGATGGGAAGATGGATGGACCACACAGGGCAATTCTGGCAGATAATCCGTTGAATTCTGCAGGGGAACCTGAGTATGGGGCACAGGTTCACAAAGTCTACAATGAAATTGTTTAAAACTAACAATGTAAAGGTGTTAGAATTGGCAAACCAAAGACCAGACCTTGATCCTATAGAGAGCATTGGTGGAAAGATCTAAAAAATGCTGTGCACAAACGATCGCCATTATATTTTCAAGGAATTTAAGCTGTTTTATAAGAAGCAATAAGCAAATATTTCTGTTTCAAGATGTGCAAAGTTTTTGAGATATACCCAGAAAGACTTGTGGCTGTGATCACAGCAACAGGAGTTTGTTACTAACTCAGAGGGGGCAAATATCTTTGAAACACCTACTTCTCATTTTTTTGTTAGCATATGATAACTTGTTGAATGGATTTTTTTTTTTTTCAGATGATGGCTCACATGCTCTTGATTTTTGGAAGATTTGATTTTTTTTTATACATACGTTTGAAGCTTGAAATATGGCAATACGTCAAAACAATCTAGAGAGGCCAATACTTTTGCAAGGCACTGGAGATGGGCATTCTATCACTTACTGACAGACTGGTGTTTTCTCTAAGATTTTGTGTATGCTCATGTCCCGTTTTGGTTTATCTTACCCATCTTCTGTAAGCTTATCCGGTCCCTCAACCTCATGTTTGTTATCTAGGTGACTTGTTGTCTATTTAGAGTGTCTATTTAGTTCCCCAGTTCGCTCGTGTCTTTGTCAAGCCATTGCAACTGTTGCTTTGTTGTTTTGTTCATATATGGTTTGTTCCTTGGTTTCTTGATTTTCTTGGGAAAACCGTGTTTTCAGTACACCCCTCACCCCATTATGTGCTTCTTTATGTTGGGTCTTACCTCACAGGACTTAGCTTTTTCTGACACATGCAGAACTAAAGAATGGCCATTTCAATCAGTTGGTCCTTCGTGACCAATGAAGGTGTCATGATTGCTGATTCAGGGCACCTGTGACTGCCCAATTGGCGCCAACAGCCCTGAGCGCTGATTGGTTCAGAGACTCTTTCTAAACCCCCAGCTTCCAGAAGGAGGCCGTCAGACCGTTTGCGAACCTATGCTCCCAGCTAGTCAAGCTCATACCTTCTGACATTTTCTTGCCCTGTTTTATCCTGCCTGATACCTGTTGCGGACCTGTTTCTGGACCCGTTTCTGCCCTGATCTGCAATAACGACTACCGACCTGTTTGCTCTGTTTCCTGCCTGATACCTGTTGCCGACCCGTTTTCTGAACTCGATACCGCACTGCTCTCCCTCTTATCAATAAAACTGATTAAAAAAACGCTACTTCATACTCTCTCTGTTTCTGGCTTGTGACAGAAGAGCATTTGAAATAATATGACATACTTATGATTGCCGTTTGAATAGAAGGGTGGTCGACCAGAACAGAAAGTCTTGTAAATTGCTCATACAGAACAATCAACAATCTTGCAAACATGCACAGACATACTCACGAGTCGGTTCATTTAAAAACATTCCCAGTGTTAACACTTTGATTGGACATTGTGTGCATGACTAAAAACTATGATTAGCTGTTGGAGAACTCATCAGAAACTGAGGTTGTAATTCTTGGGTGCTGATTATCACCAATTTCGTGCCAGTTATGTATTCGCTTGTAAAGTAAATCTGCTCAAATGCTCGTCACATACATGAAAAATGTGATCAGGGCGGCATTAGCTCATGAGGTATGGGATCAAGAGGTCGCAGGTTCCTGGCTCCTCCGTGTTATATGTCAAAGTGTCCCTTGACAAGACACTGAATCCCTAATGCCCCATAAGCAGGTCGGTGCCTTGCATGGCTGCTATTGGTGTGTGAGTGTGTGTGTGAACGGGTAAGTGTGAAGCACTTTGTAAAGCGCTTTGGGAGGTCTTCATTGACTTGAAAAGCGCTATATAAATGCATACCATTTACCATTTACATCATGAACATAAGCAATTATAAAGGATGATATCAAAATGGCTGTTTATGATCACTTGGTCAGTGTTTCTAGGAAACTGTTTTGCATCACTGGTGAGCTATTTTGAGCACAAGCCTGCGGGCCACTTATGTGATGCTTGGGGGGCTAGTTTGTGCCTACGGGCACTATGTTGTTGGCATTTAGCCTTTCACAAACGTTTCCTCATCCAGTATTTTGATTATTTACAATAAACAATACCGCTGAGGCGACGATTAATTCACCTATGATGCTAGCATTTGTAATAATTACTGTGAACTCCAGACTAAAAGTCACTATTTTATTACATTGCAGCTTAAAATATGGTGCGGCATATTTTTTTTTATTTTAGTGGCAGCATCAAGGAAAACAGCAAGCTGCTCTTTTCCACAACGCATGTGCTCTATAAATAAAACACTGCTGTGACATCTGGAACAAATTATGAACCCCTTCAAGATAATTTAATCCATTGTTTTGCCAATATTGTTCTCAAAATACATAACGGGAGGAAACCAGAAGGTTTGACAGTACCTGTACTTGATTCAATATTTAAAACGTACTCACGATATTTCAAATTTTTCACGTACAAATTAAGTCCTTAATTTATAAATCTAAATTGAAAGGCATTGGAAGTAATCCATCAAAAATTTAACACGTGTCTCTCTGTATCATCATAGTTAATTTTAGGTCGCTGAGGTTTCCTTTAGTCTTTGAGGAATGATAACATGCAATTGTAATTTTGTTTATTACCGCTGCAACCGCGAATGAAAACAACAAAAAAAGGCATGTCTGTGTTGCAATCTGGCACTGTTCTCCACAATATGGTTGCCCGGGCGTTGTCGTCAAGTGAAACATAGTTCACATTCTTTTTTATTTTGGTAAAGTGGTCAATATATTTGTCTTTGTAACCGCTATCTTGAATGGTCACATGATCCAAAAACACGCGACGTAAAGAACTCATAGCAGAATCGAGAACAACGCAGCTTAATGTAAGAAATATACGTGAATTACTTTATTCTAATGGCTGTTTAGGGTTGCTGTGGCTAAAAATCTGACACGGCATGTACAGAGTCTAAATCAAGTTTCATTTTTCAATTTGAGCATTTGGCTTTTAATTAGATGTATTATCTACCGTAAATTCCGGACTATAAGCCGCTACTTTTTTCCCTAACTTTCAACCCTGCGGCTTATTCAGTGATGCGGCCAATTAATGTAATTTTTCTAACGGCCGCTAGCGGCGCTCGAGTGTTGCTACCATTAACTGCCCTGTCAAAGCTATATTATTAAAGCTTTGAAAACTCTCTCGGTGTACCGTCTTTCTTTGTAAATATGTGTAACCCATGTATAATATGTATTTGCAACTGTATATTTTTCTAATGTATTTATTTGTATTTATTTTAGACACTTATTCTGATATGTTTTGCACCGGTGAACAAAAAATGAGGGGCGGAACAAACGCGGGGTGCCGAGTTTAAGTGGGGACCGCTAAAGGTGAGGGACAGACAAGGAAAGAAGAGGGGGTAAAAAGTTGGTTAAAGAAAAAGGAGTTGCGTGAGTAAATGTGTTCATCTACTCATCTGATATATTTTTCCCACCCATACCTTAGGAAATATACACTTTTTTCCTTGGATTACTTTCAACGGGACCTGGACTGCATCAAACCTTAAGTACTGGTGTCATTTACCGTTCATATTGTCGGCTGTGATCTTTGGAAGTGGACTTTAATGAAGGACATTTAGTTTCAATCGCGGGACTTGAAGTCGGGTTTGGGTTAATTTTGTGTTTGTGTTACATGTTTAAATGTGGGCGCATGCGGCTTATATACAGGTGCGGCTTGTGTATGTACAAAATTGTTTTTTCCGCTTTAAATGTGGTGGGTGCGGCTTATATTCAGGTGCGCTCTATAGTCCGGAATTTACGGTACATCAAAATTAATTCCTCGAGACATTTCTGTTAAAGCAGATTTTTGATTTATGCTACACCCCTTTTGTACTAAACTTTTATTTCATGTAAAGCCAACATTTTTCTTGCTGACACTTGCTATTAACTTTTGGAAAATGGGCAACTGATGATATCAATCAAATGCTCTGAACTTTCGCAAAGGTGAAGTGCAGCAGCAGACTATTGGGCATACAACTGCACTTACTCCTTGCTTGATTCAGAGCAGTAAGGGTGTCCATTCGAGGATTTAAAGGATTTACAGTGGTTTTACTCAAAATCAAATGTCTTACCATTTGGAATAAACAATGCATACAAATACATGTACTCGCACAATAAATGAATATTTCCCAAAATAAATGAAAATCACTCAATAACTTATTTTTGGCATATTGTAAAATCCCCTTGGGAAGTAGGTAACATCATTGTCACCAAATAGTTATTCTACATTGACTATTTTTATACAAATTATATAATAATAATAATAATAATTATATATATTACAACTGTAATCGTTACTATTGTCATTATTGTTGTCTGAATGATATTTAGTTATTCCTATTGTTATATAATTAATATATTCGTAGGAATAAATGTATCTGGTATTATTATAACTGTTATTATGATGGTTTATGTGACTATTATTGTTATTTTTTATATAATTATTGGGATCCAAACAATGAAAGTGAGCAGAAGCCCTGTACAATAGATGAGTCAAGCTAATAATTAATCTTATTATTGCAATGACTATCATGAGTATTATGTTTATTGTTGTTGTGATTGTTATCATTATCAACTATATGTGTATTATGAATACTATTGATGCTATTGTTGACCATTGTTAGCATATAACTGTCACCATTATAATATGCAAATAAATCACAATTTGGACTTATATTTATAAACAAAACACTATGGGTTTAATGAAGATGTTGGCGAGAATGGTGAAAAACAAACAAAAAACAAGTATATGGGGATACAATCACATAACTATACATCTTAAAAAAACACAAAACAGACCCCTGCACATCTCATAGTTAGGGCAGACAAGTGGGAGCTTGATGCTGGAGGCATCTGGCTCAAGCTCCCGTACCTTGTCTTTTTGATCAGGACACTCAAGAATGGTGGTCCTGCTGCCTGGGAGCGGACCCCCTAAGGTAGCTGGTCCAAGGATACTTGTATGACGGAAAACACACACCATATAGGGGTCAGTTTCACCATGAGCACCCAAGAGAAATATGTTATCATAATATATATTCTATGTTTGTAATTGCAACATCCATTGCAGCCTGGTCATCCTTAAAGGGGGATTACCACATGTGCGGTCCCTTCTCAAGCTTTCCTCATTTTCCTCACGTTGAGGTTTTTGAGTTTTTCCTTGCCCTCATGTTGGTTTCAGATCAGGGGATGACTTGACTTGACTATATATATCATATGCTGAAAATGTATGGAGACTGTAATGATGATAATGCTGATGGTAAAAAAAAAACGTGATGGAAGTAGTGATGGTGATGATGATGATGATAATAAAGAGACTGTGTATCTACAGAGCCTGTACAAATACGTATGTTCATAAGTTATTTTTCACATGTAAATAGTGGATCTAGATCCGGGAGGCAATTGCTAAGGACGTTTTGGGGTAGGATTTAATAGGCATAGGCTTCTTCTTACTCCCTTTCGCACATGAACGTTAGCATTGCTTTAGTTTTTTTTTCCCTTTTTCTCAATTTGTTGTTTTGGTTTTGCTTTTGTCATATACAAATTCAAAGTTCCATTCCTTCATTCAACAACTATTCACACTTTTATTTTCCAAAAATATAAAAACATCTCGAGCGGCAAATATTTTTAGCGCTGACCTTGAGTTGTGCAATCCTTGACACAATGTCAGTGTAAGTTGCTTCCAAATATTTCTTTAAATAAATAAATAAATACAGTTAGAAATAAAATTATGAAATAAAAAATGGAAATAGACATAAATAGTCTGAATAGTCCCAAAAAAAATTTCAAACAATCCGTAATCCTTTCCAGTTGGTAATGTTCTGCCGCATTCAGCGCACCTTCTCTCCCAAATCGCTGTGCCGTGTCATATTTTGTCACGGGTTATCTCAGAGAGCCCGTGTGTATGGTTTGTATTTTGTTGCACTCAACCAGAGAGTGTCTCAGCATGGGTCTCTTACTGTGGAAGACATTAATTTGCAAGTACTGCTGCACGCTGTCAAGGTGATCTTTGCAAAGAGACCCTACCCGACCTCCACCTTTCTTATGTAACCCGTATGCAAAACCAACAAACAAACAAAACCAAGAAAAATAGTTTTTACTTGACTTGCTCATAAAATAGCTTTGTGAGTTTATTGTTGACTGGGTTTTAAAAGTAGGTACATAGATAGATTACAAGTTACGATTATATTGGTATAATCTTTCCACAGAGAATTATGTATTACTTAGCGCAGTGTTTTTCAACCAGTGTGCCTGGGAACACTAATGTGCCGTGAGACCTTGTCTAGTGTGCCGCTGGAATTTGCCCAATTTCATCTTTCCCAAAAATCAGGCCATTATTCAGTCACGTACCAGAACAGGAAACAGGAAGCAGAACCCACTCGCGTAATGTTACTCACAGTTTATTGGGGAGCAGAGGAATGAGCGCACACTCGATCCAGGGATCGTTAGTCGCGGAAGTAAATTGATCGGAACGAGGAAGTGGTCAAGATCAAACAGATCGGGGCGAGAACAAAACAGGAGCAAAACACAGGCAAAAACGGAGATTCACAGGGCTTGGCAAAACAAGGGCAAAAAACCCAGACAAAGCAAGGATTCACAGGGCTTAGCAAAACAAAAGCAAAAACACAGGCAAAAACGGGGCAGTTTTCACAACAGAGTTTAGCAGGAGTTTCCGACACCAGGCGACCATTCAACCATTTTTGGTCAAAATGATTTACTAATAAAAAAAAACAATATTGATATGAATAATAAGAAAACATCCATCATACAAATGTGCAAAAAAAAACTCGTAGATCAACAAATTTTCATTTATTTGACATAACATAAGCCAAACCAAGAGGAAGCTAACATAATTGTCTGACATTTTGTTGCGATGGTACCTATGGGCGCGAAGCTGCTCAAAATATAAGTGCATTTTTAAAAAAAATGCAGTTTGGTCACTTTGAGTCTCCATATTTTGTATATTTCCTTGATCTTTGTAGTGCTCCTTTTTTAGTTGCAGGACACAATATAGTTACATCTAGAGATGAAATGTTACACAATATCACTTTAAAAGGAACACTGTTTTACAGTTACTGATGACTTCATTTCATTTTCATAGATAGCAATACCAAAACACCAAAATTCTAGCAATTTTGAGGTTTGTGTTTTTGGTGAATCACATGTTTATTCATATTACACACATCGCAAAATGATGGTGTCACTTTACAAATGAATTTATACTCAAACCGATTGAAGACCTGCCTACTGTTCTCTTGGTACTGATTGGATCACTCAAAATGTATTTTTTCAAGACTAATGAAAATCAAATAACCTTTTTTGACATGCCAATTACAAGCAAATCGATTGGAAGTTTGGGGCAAACACGCGTGACACGATCACACATATAGACGTACGGTTGTTTTCGGATTTAATAAAGTATGATTTAACTCATTGTCATACACTAAAATCAATAAAGTACTGTGCTTGCTTGCTCTCACTTCAAGTGTGCACCATCAATGCGTCCCATGTGTGTACAAGGTGTGCTCGTACGTGGCTTGCCAGAAGCATGGCCTTCCACTATGAATGGATGGATACAATTGGTAATGTTACAAAGATATCAATAGATATTGTTATATAGTACCTAGACATTTTGTGTGAATAAGTGAATAAGGGGTCTCCAATCTTTTTCAAGCTCCTTTTTTGTTGCTGATTAGCACAAAGGGCCCGCACTTTGATATGCATTTCTATGATAACAACTTATCTCAATATTACAATGTAGTTACGGTGTTATTACCAGGTTAATTATTGGGAGTAGAGTAAAATAGACTCAACTGTTAAAACATAGTTTTAATAGAAAAATCACAATGACACAGCACTGGTGAGCTATTTTTAGAACAGGCCCTTAGGTGGCCCATGGGCCTCACCTATGTGACCACTGGTGCAAATTCACCTAATAAGAGTGCATCAGATTAACCGTGTAAATCGAGAAAATATCCCTTTTTCTTACGTAGAATTGGCCAGTTTTCTTTAACTTTGCAATTTTTGGCGATTTTTCAGTATGGAATAATTAGACTCCTTAACATAGTAATAAGATCGATCAAATTAGCAGACAGTTTTTTTCTGCTCTACGTCGTGTTTTGTAAGAATACTTCAATTGAACAATAAAAATAGAGGGATCGGCTCCAAGACAGCTCTGGTCCAATGCTATCATGCAATTCAGGCACTCTCTAAGTTTATGCATGAGTGTGTAACTGACAGGCATACTTTTAGTACCTTTCTCTACCTGGTATGCTGCTGCATCCTGCCTGCCAGGCAGAAGAGCGGACTAAATCTATGCAACCACCCCAACCCCTAACCCTAAAAATGACAGAAATAGGAAGTTCAGCGCAATGTGGATTTTTTTCCCAACTTCAAAAAAGTACAATGACTGCTGTAGCAACACCAAAAATTGACATCCACGCCTGGAAAAAGCTCACCCTGCAAAGAGCTGCAACCATAATCTAAACATACTTATCTGCCTGAACAAAAACAAGAACATCCAGCGTCACCATGGTAACAAAACCACCAATGAGAGACAAAACACACACAACTGACTTAACTTCAAAATATTGTGCAATGGCCAGTCATTTAGTTGTCTTGTTGATAATGTTATGCAGTATTTGTATTTTTGTTGCCTTTCTGCTTCTTTTGGTCTATTTCTCTTGGCTTTTATACTGGAATAGTTGTAGGAATATGCATATTTATTTCTTTGTATACTTTTAATGCCCCAATGTGTAATATTTGACCACGAGATGGTACTGTGTTGACTGGTACAAGTGAGGGCCAGTGATCCAAGGCAGGCTGTGGCTGCAGGATGCCGGAAGAACATGGCGCCAAATCCAAAAAGGGATTCCAAATACAAAGTCTCAACTTGTAATTTTTTATAGAAACAACATTGGTATGATAGTTCATTTATTTTTGCCCAGTATTCACATCAATCGTTTTTTTTTTACTGGATGAAAGTTTTTGTACCAATTGGAAGCATTAAAGATTACACATTGCCCCATTTAAAGTTTGCATTGTAGGGATCTAATATATAATGAAACATGTTGGTACCTTAAATATCTTTGGTCTGTATATCGAAAGCATAAACACACTTTATGGTCGGTGTTCAATTGTTCAGTGATGATAAAATATCAATGCAAAAAGTGTCAGTATCAGGTCAGTATCAATTTATACTACCCAGTATTTACTTGGATAGGTTCGATTCCACAAGTTTATTGTATCACCCACCTGTATTCTATTAAACATTACTAGTATTTGAGTTTATAGCATTTGTTTTTCTTCGGATATACAGCTCCTTGAAATAATTTTCGATTTTGAATGTGTCTTGAGAATCCATTACCCATCCATCCATCCATCCATTATCCGCGCATCTTATCCTGTTTCCCACTCATCCGTCCCTACCTGTCTTCATTGCATCCTCCGACCACTTTTCGATCTCCCGTCCCGGCTGCCCGGCTTGTTCCCTTCCTCCGACCACCCTCTGATCTCGAGGGCTTCCTCAGTAGGGTCGCGGGGGTGCTGGAGCTGTCTTCAGGCAGTGGGCAGGGGACACCCTGAACTGGTTGCCAAGAGACAGACAACTTACTCGCTTATTGGCACCTAGGGGCAATTTGGACAGATCAATTAACCTGACATGCATGTTTTTGGAATGTAGTAGGAAACCGGAGGAAGCCCACACAGGCACGGGGAGAACATGCAAACTCCACAGTGGAGGATGCGATAGCTTGGCCCGAACCCTTGAACCTCTGCACCGTGGGGCTGTGCGCTAACCGCCCGGCCGTGCAGTCTGTCTCGGAGAATAATTGTGATCAAATATTTTGTTCAAACGTCTTCTTCCCTTGCTCGATTACGTACGAGTCATTGATTAACAAACCTTCCCCGCAGCGGGGGACTCACTTGTATAATTCCGGGGATGATTCAAAGCAAAAACTCCCAAGTTGAATATGATTAGATCAATTGTGGAGGTTCCTGATAGCACACGATGGTTATTACATTCCCTATCAAGGCAGAGTACGGGAGCAATGCAACTAAAATAGTCTCCTTTTATGAAGGATTAAAGACTCCTCGCAGTTGCTATGTTTGGATTGGAGATGCTCATGAATATTAAGTGACTCTTCCCTTGTACTTTCCAAAGCTCTGGCGTGTGTCCCGACCTCTATATATCCCGTATCAATGCTTATTAGCATATTTCCTGTTATATGTGGGTGTGAGTCAGATGAAGACGTCAATAAAGAATGCGTTACACATCGTTTCCACTGATGATGAGCCAACTTGGAAAAAGTAAATGGGTCTGTAGCGATTGTATCTGCAGGCAGTTGAAAGAAACAGCAATTCTGGAACATTATAGGTAATTACCAGGTATTGATTAATATTACGTGAGATGTATTTTTGTCCGATTCTATGAGACGTGACACATTCACAGCAATCCATCAAGAAGTGGATATAAGAGCACTTGCATCCATCCATCTGCACCGCTTATCCTCAGTAGGGTCGTGGGGGTTCTGGAGCCCATCCCAGCTATTTTCGGGCAGTGGGCAGGGGACACCCTGAACTGGTCGCCAGCCAATTGCAAGGCACACGGGGACAGACAACTCACTCGCTCAGGCACACCTAGGGACAATTTGGACCGGCCAATTCACTTGAATTGCATGTTTTTGTAATGTGGGAGGAAACCGGAGTGCCTGGAAGAAACCGACGCAAGCACGGGGAGAACATACAAACTCCGCACAGAAAGTCCGGTAGCTGGATTTGAACCCATGACCTCAGAACTGTGCCGCACAACCATTGCACCGCTGTGCTGCCCTATAAAAGCACTTGAGCAGGAGTAAAACAGATGACGAACGCCGCTTTAGTTCACTCAGACGTTAGGAACAAGTTGAGTGGGAGCCATTAGCCCATTGGGCCACTTTCTGATTCGGAAACTGATTAATCGCAAACATCTGGTATTTCAGTATTGATTGTTTTCTTTTTTGGCGTCGCACGTATACCCGGGAGTAGACAGTAAGCCGAACTGTTGGGATCGTACAGAATCAGTTTGATGTTGTCACGGGACTACGCAAATTTTGTTGATTTTTTAAATGAAAGAGGAATGTGTATGTCAAAGACCAGAAACGGAGACAGGACCCACTTGCGTTTGTTTTTCTCAGCTTTATTTAGAAGGAGGAAAAGGCTTGCATCCACGATCTGGTGATCGTCGGTCACGGGTAGCAGATCGCTTCAAATGCCGTGGCGAGCGAAGGCAGTGTCGAGAGCGGGTGAAGAACAGGTCGATGGCCGGTACGGTGTAGCGAAAACTATTCAAGTTCAGAAAAGGGGTCGGTGCCGGGAATCAAACGAGAATCAGGACAGGATAGAGTCAGGGTCGAAAGGGCTTGCCTAGCGTGGGCTGAGGTTCGCAGACAGACTGACAACCGGCGACAGGAAGACAGGGGTTTAAAAGGAGATGAGCAGTCGATCAGTGTCTGAGGCAGTTGGCGCCAAAGGAATCGACTCAGGTTTCTCACATCAGTAATCATGAGAGTGTAGGCCATTGTTTTTTGTTAATTTTTTTAACGTTTATTTCGAAGTTTTTATTAAAATAAATCCAATATGGCTGTTTTTGGCTCTCCTATTGAGTACTTTTTTATGTACGCAAAAAAATCACTGAATGTTCGCCTTTGCCCTGAATCCACGCATACATCTGCGTCACACCACTTCAACAAACAGGAGCTTGTCGACATTGGTTACCAACATCGATACATCACCGGACCACTAGGTGCTTCATGGATTGTTATCTAGGCTGTTGCTACGTAATAGCTATCACAGCTACAAGCAAAGTTGAGGCTGTATCTGATCAACATCAGATCCATTACCCATGAAACAAATGACCTAAAGCTAGACCCTCGTGGAAAACTGTATTATGTTCTTCACGGAGAGCTAGCTCAACCCGCTGCGAGCAAGAAGTTAGCCGGTTGCTTGTTACATTGCTTCTTGTACTAAAAGGAGAAGCCCTCAAATGTTCTTAATGACAATCAAGATGATCTATTCATTAATTTTTCATTCATGCTGTTGCCTGGTAATTGGAGGCCAGAGCGAAAACTTCACTTTCACTGCACCCTTCGGATTAGTGAAACCAAAAACTCTAGGTCAAAAATATTGCGCTGTTTCTTCGAAGGAATTAGCTCCACAAAAGACCTTATTACCTTAAAAGCCTGGCCGAAAAGCGCGCACCTTTATCCGGTAGCTGGAGGGCAGATACAGGCTACAAATTAATGCAATGCAACACCGGGGAATAGACTGGGCATGCTAAAATGCCTTGCAGATGCTAATGCGCCGTTCGCCTGCTAAAACGAGTCTTATCTCGAATTATTGAACACATTATGTCTGCTCTATGTTGTCTTTTGTGAAAATACTTCTATTGAACAACAGAGGGATCGGCTTGAGACAGCTCTGGTCCAATGACATCATGCAACTTGGCCACCCTCTAAGTTTATGCCCGAGTCTGTAACTGACAGGCAGACTTTTAGCACCTCTACCTACCTGGCCTGCTGCTGTATCCTGCTTGCCAGACAGAATAGAGGACCAAATCGATGCACTCACCTCTAACAGAAGCTAACAATGACAGAGAGCAATAGGAAGCAGTCTGGACTTTTTTCATAAGAAGAAAACAGAAAAGTACAATGCCAGGTGTCCTTTGTGTGGTAGAGTGGTGTTCTATTGTGGCGACATAATCATGTTAGATGCCTCACTGTTGAAGAAACATGTCTAGCGAAAATGTTGTATTGAATTCATTGTTGACTATTTCTGTTTTTGATGTTGACAAATCGTAGCAGCCTCAGTTAGCTTGAAGAAAGGAATGACTGTTTGGCCTTTGCGAGCACAAACAAGTAGCATTTTGGTCAGAGCTGTTAACTTGCTAAACCTTGAATCACTTTTAGCATGTGTGTGGCAAATGGTTTATGTCAAAAGCAGAACAGACAGTAGACCCAAACGCGTAACGTTTCACACAAAGCTTTAGTGAGGAATCAGGGAAAGTCAGGCGCGGGGAAACAAACAACATTCCAAAAACATGCATTTCAGGTTAATGGGTTGTTCCAAATTTGCCCTGGGTGCTAATAAGTGAGTGAGTTGTCTGTCTCTTGGCAACCAGTTCAGGGTGTCCCCTGCTTACTGCCTGAAGACAGCTCCAGCAGCCCAACGACCCTACTGAGGAAGCCCTCGAGATTGGAGCGTGGTTGTAGGACGGGAACAAGTCGAGCAGCCAAGAAGGGAAATTCGAGGGTGGTCGGAGGGCGGAAACAAGCCGGGCAGCCGGGACGGGAGATCGAAAAGTGGTTGGAGGTTGGAAACAAGTCGGGCCGCCGGGACGGGATATCGGAGCATGGTCGGAGGACGCAATCAAGTCAGGTAGGGACGGAAGAGTAGGAAACAGGACAGGATGGAACAGGCGGGAGCCGGAGTCAAAAAGTGTTTGCCTTGCATGTGTGGAGGTTCGCTGATGGACTGACAAGGAGTGAAAGGAAGCGTTGAGTTTAAATAGGAAGTGAACCAATCAGGCAACGAGCAGCAGCTGGGCTAAAGGAGTGAGCACAGGTGAGTTTATTGTTTGCAACTCTGTTTTATGGACAAGACTTGATTGATCAGTCAATTTTATTTGTTTCTGTGCTGCAATATAAAAGGAAGGAATAGGATAGGTAAATAATTTATTCTTATGTTTTATTATCAGACACCAGCAAACGCCGAGGAAACCAGGGTACTTTATTATTTTCGATATAATTATTGCATACAGCTGTTCATTATTTTGGATAACTATTACGTGACGATTATGTGCAATTTATATCATTGTCACAATTGCCCAATCATGTTGCTGTTCTTTGATACCCACAGCCTTTCAGGCGGATCTGCTTTTTTAACCCCGGAGGTTTAATAAAGAAAGGGCTCAGGGGAGGACCTTTGAGAATAGGTTATAAATTATTATCTATGGTTAGGGTCCTGTCCACTGTTCACTTCATGAGATACAAATCCATTCTGGTCTTCTCTCCTTATTTTGAGCGTCTACTTAACTGAACTTAACAGATTGATTACGCTACTTGATCAAACAAGTTATGCATAGCACCAAGAATGAGAACGGCAGAAGGTTCACACGATGAATTGTTGATCTTAATTCTGAAATAATAGTGTTATATATAAAAACAAAGGCAGTGTGAACAATTAATGACAGCATCTTCCGTCACCAACATGTGGGAACCGTAAACAAACAAAAGAAAGAACAACACTGTGCTAAATACATACACTATGATATCCAAGCACATCACATAACTGACATAACTGTACTAACTGGCCATAAATACATTGGAATACTGAATCTTTTGGAGTATTTCAATGTTTTTCCCCTCCTCCAGATTGCATACCAACGATGATGAATAGTCTGTGCACATTGAAATACAGTTGTAGCTCCTCCTGGCACCTTTACAGTGGCGGCCATTAATCGCCCATTGTCTGCTGACTAAGTTGCTCAGCATAGTAGTAACACTTCATTAATTAGGATGTACAACGCCTGTTTGGAATGCAAATTGAGGCAATTAATTTCCATTTTCACCACAGCCTAGTGCCTTAAGTCCAAATGCCCTTTAGATATAAATGGAGTGAACATATTTGATTCCTCACAGCTCTCTGTGATCTCGATTCCCTTTCTCACTCAGTTGACGCAGAACGATTAGTATTCCAGTGTCATGTCACTATGGAATATATATAGTATATAGTATACATTGTTCTGTTGATAATCATATTATTTAAATAGATACAAATTTCCACCCCAACCTTCAACCGAACCATAAGCCCTCGCTTGACCATTACCACAAACCTTAACTAAAAATTGGCCAAGAATCATAACTGTTCTTCTGGTTCACTTGATCAAGGGATACTTTTGACATCAAGAATTGTGTCTTAATGCTGTGGATATCTGTCTACTGTGCCCAAGTGGTCTAAGGCACTGCTTATAGGCTCCAGACTTAATGGAGGTAAGGGTTTGAATCCCACCACTGCCAGCTGTTTTAGTGTTCATCTATAACACTTTTGCTAAAAATGATATGTAAACATATGATAATTTATTGGGTTTAAAGGACGAGCACTATACTGTGCCTCTGGGACTTCACAAGTTTACCCATGATTGTATTCAAATTATTGTTTGGGGTGACTGAGGAATCAAGCATCACAGTGAACACATGTATCCAGAGCGGCTATTAAAGTAGCAAGAAAAAAAAGTTGTTAAGATATTTTTTAAATAGTTGTCTACAGCATGGTTTTTCAACCTTTTTTGAGCCAGGGGACATTTTTTTACATTGGAAACACCACTAACCAAAAATGTTATAAAATGACAAAGAACAGTATGTGTAAATACAATATAATTTGTAATACCCCCAGTTTTTACAGCACATACACTTGATGATGACATAAGATTTGAAGAAAATGATTCATAAATGTTTTATAAATTTAAAATTATAAAAAGTGACATTAGATAATTTCTCACGGCACACCTGATGATCTCTCACGGCACAATAGTGTGTTGCGTCACAGTGGTCGAAAATCACTGGTCTACAGTGTTCTGACTAATGCCGTGCTTTTTCCAGGAACGGGGTAGTCTGACTAATTTATTTTTCCGCTGTTACAACACCATTATCGCTACTGACAGTCAAAAGTGGTGCGTTACTTTGGCCTCAGAACGGCAACGGCGGCGTGTTCCCACACACCAGACGGTACAGTTTTTCGCTCTCCTCCAACTGTTTACATCACATATTTTGGGATCATGCCACCATTCAAAACAGCAACTACCATATAGTTGGATAGCGATTACAAATACAGTATTTGGCCTTAAGGGTAAGGGCGCCCGCTCAGAGACTGGGAGGTTGTGGTTCAAGCCTCCACCAAGTCATACCTAAGACTCACAACATTGGTACCCATTGCCTCCCTGCTTGGCGCTTGCTTGGCATTAGGGGTTGGAATTGGGGTGTTTGGTCACCTAATGACTCCCAACACATCAGTTGGGTTGAGCGAGGGGGCTGGGAATCCCCTCCTCTATCTCAATCTCCCAGAAAGAGTCAGAAATGACTCTAGCCACATCCCACTAGGGGGATATATCTCCGGTATATATAGATATAACTAATGTGTAAGTACCCACTAATCGAGAGTAGGTTCCTTTCGAGACGCTGGGGTTTTTTTTGTGATTACCGGCAGTTAAAATACATTTTTTTTCAGGCATTCTGTGTGTTAATTTTTTTTTTATTATTATAAAAAGGTTGAAAATGTTTTTTATTTTATGTTTTTCTCTGTAGATCCATACATATTTTATTTTCTGTTTCCTTGATTGTTCAGCGTTAACGTTCAAGTGTTAATTTTGCTTATTTTTTTTTACTTTTCAAGTCCTTCATAATAATAAATAATAATTGGTATTATATGGATTAAACAACAGTTAAAACAGCCATTTGGGAGCCGAAAGAGCCCTCTTTTTACAGTGAGCCAAGTCAAAAAAAGTAATTTTTCTAAAAAAAAGTCGGTATCACCATCTCTACACTAGACCATTTGAATTATTTATTTATTTTTTTACTTACTTTTTATTGTTTACTGCTGATTTTTATTCTATTATATTCTTTGTGGTTTATTTCTGTTAGAAGAATAGAATATAATAGAATTTACTTTTATTGTCATTCTTTGTGACCATGCACACAGAAAGAAATGTCGATACACCTGACCCGTACAGTTAAACTGTAGCCAGCCGATGCAGTCGCAGACAAACAGGGCACCGCCATTTTAGACCCTACTGCTGTGTTGGGAGTCATTAGGTAACCAACCCCCCCAATTCCAACCCTTGATGCGCCAAGCAGGGAGGCAATGCGTACCTATGTTGTAAATCTTAGGTATGACTCGGCCGAGGCTTGAACCAGCGACCTCCCAGTCTCAGAGCCGGCACCCTACCATCTAGGCTACCGAGCAAGGTTATATAAGACGACTACCTGTCCTTCTCTACTCAACTGACTCTAATAATGCTTAACACATTTCAAATTCTTTAACATACAATAACTTATTTTTAAAGTAAGATAAATATTTACATCATTTGGTAACTAGTTAATTTTGCTATAGCGTAACTGAGTTACTCTTTGGAAGAAATAGTAACTATAACTAATCACTTTTTTAAAGTAACATGCCCATCACAGGTTGTCTCTCATTTTCATCATCAATTACTCCAGATTGAACCAACATTTTATTTTATTTCCCATATCATATATTTGAACAGGTTTTTTAGATCAGCGTTCTTATTTGATTTGTAAGGTGTACGCTGGGGTCCGGTATCTCCAGGAATAAACAAACACCCTCTTTGATTGGCAATTTTCACAACTGCTTCACTACCCCCCAGCCTCAGGAAATCGTGAACTCTCTCAATAAGGGGGGATGAGAGCTAAGACTGATTCCAAGACAAGACAACAAGAGCGTTCAATAACCTTTTGATATGCCTGCTCCAAAAATAAAACACTGATTATGATTTCTGTTGGCTGTTGAATGTGTTAAAACTATGAATTCTGTTCTCGCAGGATGACATGACCTTTGGTTTGATAGCTGAGTAACTAATATTCAGAATATTTGCAAATATTCAATCCTTAGTTAGTTTGCATTTAACAGTGAAACCTCATTGATTTCCGTTCACTTAAAATCTTAACTCTCCAATATACAGCAAGACTTTTGACTTGGACAAGAAAGTTTGATCATTTTCCTGAAATTGTACATAAGCCCTTACTTGCTCCCTGTCTCTTTAAGATGTGACTTTAGGGTCTGTTACTAACATACATGAGTTTGCATGGACATTCCCCCTCTTAGCGCCCTGATTTTATTTACCCCATGTCTCTGCTCGGAGCCTCTGAAAAAATGCTGGTCTACTTGTGACTTCCAAAGCCAAGAAGAAATCTGCAGGCTCCAGAGCCTTCTACATCCGGCCCCCAGTGCTGTGGAACTCTCTGCCCGTCTGGGATAAGATATGCATCCTCAGTGTAAGTGTTTTAAATCCAGACTAAAGACCCACTTCTATTCTATAGCTTGTCATTAATGCCAACCTCATACTTTTCTTCTCCTGTCCTCTGCAGCCACCTGCCTGGTGGTGAAATTAAAGAGAATGATGAACCGGGATGGGTCAGCAGACCAACACATAGACCTGAATCACAACATCGTCTGAATCAACCAGCTGGCTAAGATGGGAAGCTTGAGTTTTTTCTTGGCCGCATGCAAGTTTCAGACCAGGGAATGGTATATTTGTGGACGTTGCAGTCCTTTGAGACATTTTTTCATTAGGGACTAAGCAAATAAATGTGATTTGACTTGACCATGCTCATTCTTTTTAAGAAACAGCCAAATAATTTGTTCTCATCTCTTCAGATGAACCAATCAATTGATTATTAAAGTAGTCATTAGATAAATCTGCTATAAACATTTTTTTTCAGAATTTAATAAAAACCTTTAAGTGCTTTTGTAACCCTTAGTCACGTTTATTTGCAATCATTACCTTAAAAAACAATGCTGTTAGCTACCATTGGATGTTTTCCAACTTCAAATCTCTTTCAATTACAGATCTTTCATTGAGTATCACCTCAACTCAGGGATGGCTTGGATTTGCAGGATTGCCAAGGGTACCGCTACCAAGGAGATAACAAGAAAGAGTGACGTAAAGATTGACGTGTAAGGCAGTCTTGGAGGCGGACTTGGAGCAGCAGGGGCTTTCTTTGGCCATCCCTGGCTCGATAGGACAACAGTGTGGGAAAGTCCTGTAGACAAGAAAGCTTGATAGATTGACCCGTTGGTTAAGAGCTGTCGGCAGATGAAAGGAAATGATCGAGCACTGAATGAAAGTGAGGTAATGGGTTGTGGGGAAAGGAAGGGGGACCTTTTGACAAAAGAAAGTGCTAATTGAGAAGGAATGGGGCTTGCAGGTAATGAAGCTTTGTTCCAAAGCTGCGATGATACAAGAGTACTGAAAGCATGATTGCAGTCTGACGAGAGACATATCAGAGGTGGATAAAAGGACAAAGATCACAACTGAGATAGAACGATAAGGGGGCGAGGAGATGGCTAAAGATGAAAAGAAAATGACAGTGGAGAATAATTTTCAACGGAAAGTAGCTGGGGGTTTATAGCAACCGTTCATACTTAAAAGAAATGATGAGGGCAGCCAAAACAAGCATATATGAATTGTTCAACAGTCTAATATTTAAAATCCTTTAATGTGTTCCCGTGTAGTGACGAGAATTACTGTCTTTAAAATGATGTTTGCCAGCAACGGACATTTTCGTCATCAGCAGAAAAACGGAGGGGAAAAAACACATACTAGTGCTAGCAGATGGCAGCAATGCATCTCTTTGAATGAGCCCTCTCTTCCAAGCATTTTTACGCTTGAATGGAAAAAATCTGCGGCCATGATTTCGATTTTAAGGATACAAAAATTAATATTTTTGCACATTTTGGTAAAAAAAAAACAAAAAAACATACAGTTTGGTTGGAGTAGCAATGGTGGCTCAGCTTTAATGACGTAATTGCAAACCTACTACAGTAGGAGGCAGCGGTTTTCTCACTGTTAAAGACTAGGCTAAGGGTTATTTGTTTATTTTAAAAACTGCAGAGAAAAACCTGCATAATTATTTTTTTTCCTGAAAAAAATATAAAGTGACACTAATCTTTAGTAAAGTGCACTGAGGTCCATGTCTGGTGTAAATCTGGATTTAAAAATAAATAAACCTACATCTTATTCATTTGATTGGCAAAGCAAGAAAGCATTACTTGACTGTTGCTGAAAATACAAAAAAATGTGTAACTTATAAAGTCTATGCTTTTGAATAAAAGCATCAACTGATTAGCAAAACTCCCTTATGATAAACAGTCTACGCAACGATTAAAAAAGAAGAATACTGGTTGGCTTTGCAGTTAGCTTGCTAATACGATCGCAAATTATACTGGGTGTGCGCCAATTCAGAATTATTGGTCTCACTCAGGCACTTCGGCATGAGTGAGAGAATTTCGTGCCACACTGCATCTGCAGACGCTAATATTTCAAATATCTATTGTACCAATAACATTCAGAATGTAATGTGAAAATTCATAAAAACCCAAATGCGTGAAGTTAAACGCGAAATAAATGTAACAATGATTACATTTTACCATTTGCAGTAATTCCGGACCACTTGCTGCTATTTTTTTTTGCGACATATCAAACACCGTGGTTTTAAATATGATGTGGCTTATTCTCTTGTTTTTTATTTGTGATGTGCTGGAACAGAGGAAAACAGCAAATTGCGATCTTTCATAACGCATGTGCTGTAAATACAAAGCATCACGGTGCCGTCAGAAACTTTTATTAGGTTCTTTCAAGAGAAAGTGGTCTGTTTTTGCCAACATTATTCATGTAACACACAAGAGGAGCAAAACAGGAAGTTCGACAGTATTTTATCAAATATTTACAACATACCCAGGATAATTTGTCGCACGCAAATCAAGACCTCAATTTAATCTCATTTCATTAGCTGCACTGCTTATCCTCAGTAGGGTCGCGGGGGTGCTGGAGCCCATCCCAGCAATCATCGGGCAGTGGGCAGGGGACACCCTGAACTGGTTGCCAGCCAATCCCAGGGCACACTGGGACAGACAACTCGCTCGCTCATTCACACCTAGGGACAATCTTTCAAAAACCCTACTCTTCTCTTTCTGTATCCTCAGCATTAATGTCAGGTCCCTGAAGTTGTATTTTAATCATTGAGGAACGATAACAAGTTTTAGTCAGTTACTGTGACAACAATGTTAAATAAACGTCTGTGTTGCAATCTGGCATTATTGTCATGATTACTAACTCAGATCACCTGGAGCAATCATGTGGCGCCTGGGTGGGCACCTTCTGATTGGCTGGCACTTCTCCCCTAAGCGCGCTGCGTCCAGAGAGCAGTGTCAGAGTGTACATTTTGTAACTCTGTGTGTTTCTCCTGATATCCCGTTCATTTAAGAACTCTGCTTACCCGTTTCTGCCTGCCTCCGATCCGACCTGTTTCCGTCCCACGCTTCGATCTCCTCTCCAGCCCCGGTAAACACGACCTGCCTGACTTCCGCACTACGATTCTGGACTCGTTCCGAAGTATCTCCGCGGCGCCGCTGCTGACGTCTGACGGCCATCACGTCTCCAGCAAACCCTGAACGCTTCCTTAATAAACTATTTAAACCAATGCTCTGGGGTCCACTGGTCTGTTCTGGTTACCTGAGAATTATTCTTAGAAGTATAGTTGCCCTGATGCTGTAGTCTGGAAATATAAGGCTCACATTTTAAGTGATGCAGCCCTCATTTGAGTTTTCTTTCGGCGCAGTAGTAGATATGTGCTTGTCTTTGTAATCACCATCTTGAATGGTTACATGTGACGTAAACAACTTAGAGCAGAACTGAAGACAGACACAGCTGAGAAGTGCATCATGTGTGCAGGGGCATGGCGCATTGCTGAACCCCAGCCTAAGGTGTCGGCAGAAAATTTCCCACTGGGTTGGCACCAGGTGTGCTGAGGCTTAAAATGTAAGAAACGGGCGTGAATTAGCACAGCCTCGCCTGACCGCAGATCACTGCTGAGCTCCTGCAGTTAGATATTTCACAAACAGCGATATAATTGCTAAAACAATAAGGCAGGATATACATGTACTGATTGTAAGATATGATTGGCTGAACTTTATGTTCGAGCTAAGAAACTGAGCTCCTAGCTTGCCTGACTTCTCTATTTCTCCCCCTCAACTTGTATGACAAATAACCACAACATGGTCACAGCATTCCGCCAGCTCTCAGAAGCTTTACGAGCATTAAGGAGAAGTAAGCGGCCTGGCAGGCCCCGAGATTGTTTGCAGGATCTTCTTCCAGCTCTTATATGACTTAGTTGGGAAACGTGCAGGGAAATAAACATTAAAGTATTACATTTATTTCAATGGTTAATCAAATTTTATTGCTGTAACATACATGTTTACCAGTTAGCCATGTTAGTCCCAAGGCATTGTAGGGACTAAGGACCGTGTTTCTTAAAAACAATTACGTTTCTCTGTAACAAGTACTGTAACACCTTAATAATAAAACAACATGGTTTGTTACTACGTTATTCCCCTACTCCTTAGATCATAAGTTATAATATCCTTCAAGTGCCAAACTCTACTGCGTCATTTAAGTTGTTGCATACAACCCTCGATCCCACAGCAACATAATCTGAAGGGTGCTGATGAGGACCCTGAATTTCTCATTATAGAGATATCTTTCTTACAATGCGTATTAAAGTAGTCACCCAAGCCAAATTTACAACTATACATATTAATGTGAATCACTAGTAGCTAATGGTAGGCAGTTTGTGGGGAAGAGGGTGTGGCCTTTGCGAGAACAACAAACAAACCATATACTAAAAGGGCATACGAAAGCACAAAAGGTGCAGTAAACGTGTGATGTATTTGAAAATACCCAGGGATGTGAAAATAGATCATCGAGTGGCTTAAAGCCCAGAGGCAAAATGGATATGGAGTGTCCCAGCTGAGAGTTCCAAGATTGGACAGACCCTGAGATATGAAAGGTTTACTTCTACCACAGTTTGGTGTGCATATTTTCTTGTATTAGTTTTATTATTTTGCTTTTTTTAAGGAGTTGTAGGGGGGTCAGCTTCTACATGAGAATATATGGTGATTTGTCATTATTGTCATGGTTATCATGGCGCCTAATTGGTCGTGCCCGTGTGTGTCACGGTTGCCATGGTGCCCAATTGGCCCCGCCCGTGTGGTGCCAGCTGCGGCTCGTTGAGAGATTGACTTTCTGTTTATATAAAGCTTAGCGCTCTCTTCCTTCGGGGGTCAGCCCGTCATACGAACTTCTGCCCCACAAGACGTGGGTTCTGACTCGATCCTGTTTTCCTGGGATATCTCCAGTCCAGTATTGTTCCTGTTTATTTTTTGTACTGTTTAATTTCGGGTTCCAGTTTTGCTTTCCATCTATTTTTGTCGTGTTTATTAGTTTCTCCAGTTTTTGTTCCCGTCTAGTTTCCCCTGTTTATTTTGGTTACCCTGATTCATTATCGATCTCGTCGGTCTCAGGATTCCTGTTCTTCCATGCCAGACCGGCTTCCTAACGTGCATGACTTCCCATTTCCCATAAAATAAAAGGCTTGTGTGAGAACGTCACACAATTGGGTCCTGTATCTGATCTGGTTCTGACAATTATATAGCTAATTATGGATTAACGTGCTACTATATGGTCTCAGTAAACTAGGAGGGTAAATGAGTTACTTTTCAAATGAAGTAGCTAGTATCTATAACAAATTTATTTTTTTCAGTAACACACCCATCACCAGTCCCAATACTAGTTGGATTCAAAATGCATGTTGTTCAGTTTGGTTTCTGCTCTCCTTTTCCACCAAAAATGTTAGTTTTTTTTTTTTGGTTTGAACAAATTTATTGACACTAAAAACAGAAAACAATCATGACAATCTCAACAGCAATTAAGCACATTCACAATATTATATTCCAATATTACGTTTTTAACAGCAAACACAAAGTGAGGTTTGAACAAACCTTCTCGAAAATCAAACATATTCACAATTTCATTATATAACATCTTTGTTAGTGACAATAGATCCGTCCAGGCCAAAGTCGATTGTCCTCGGTCTGAACAAATCCACTGACACCAACAGCAGCAAAACACAGCCATCAAGCATATTCACAATTTTTTTATATCTGACAATATGACGTGACGATATGACGTTTTAACATTTTTTCCTGACATTTTCAACATCAATTAAACAATTTTAGAGTTATTTTCTTTTAACAGTAGTTAACCAGCGTGTAAAAGGCAATACTATTGTGCAAGGGCATAGCTCTGCCATCCACCCCTCCCAAGCAGCATTCTTCCAGTCCTCTGTGTGGGTCCTCTCCCTTCTGCGTGGGTCCTCTCCCTTCTGGGTTCCACAACCCAGGCCGTTGCTGCCGGGACTCCCACAGTGTAGCTCCGGCTCCCCCCTCCGGGTGGGTGCAGACGAGTCTTCTTTATGGCTGCGTCCTAGGCCCGCCGCTCGCAGATTGTATGGTATCTGCAGCCATTTGGAGCACAGCCACGGGGGGGATCTGCCTGCACCTCCATACCAGCAGGTTTCTGGAGGTCCAGATGGCGTCCTTGATGGCGGCGAGAGTGAGCCAGTCCCTGGCAAAGTCGTTCCCAGGCCTCCTCGACCGACTCACCCCGTAAAGCACGTACTGTGCATCAGGGACCTCTCCTGCTGGCAAGTCCGGGAACTTTCCTAGTTGTTCGGCCATTGTCCACAAGACCTGGTCAGCGCTGCACTCACAAAAAAGGTGCCTCACCGACTCCTGGGCGCCACAGCCAGGTCGAGGGCACGTCGAAGTCGCTGACATTCCTCGGTGGTGCATTACAGCTCTGACTGGGAGAACTTCATGAGCCACCATCCATGACAAGTCTCGTAGTCTGTTTGGGAGGGCAGGATGATTGACGTTGCTCCAAACCGTTGTGGATTCGCCAAACGCAAGCCCCCGCACAGGGCTTACTGTAGCTCGCTCTTGCACAATAGCAGTAAGGGCCCTGTGGTTTTGTAAAGTGTGACATTCTTGTGTTTCCAAATCAAACTTCTTCAAAAAATCCCGAATAAAGAGATGTGTTGGTGGCAAGTTAAACGAAACTGGAATCAAACGATTGTCTGGAACAAGCTTTAGCTTCCGCAAATATGAGCCCATCCAAAAACGGGTCATTGCTTGACTTTTCGGGTTGTTGGGTGGGCCCACAGCGTTTTGGAAGTGGAGAGAGACATATTTGCTTCCCAGGAAAAGCTGGAGGTCAGGCACTCCTTTCCCCCCTTTTTCCTTTTTCTTTTTCATTAGTTGATTCATTTATTACCAACCTGAAAGTTATTCAGAAGTTATATCAAAGTCATAATATAATTAAATCCCTGGAGCACACCACGTTTAGGCAAGGTGAGCTGATTACAGGGGCAATTCTTTTTATCAAACTTTTCCCAATTAAGGCTCCTAAAAACCATGGAATAAAATGTTTCAAGGAAATTAAACTTAATTACTGTTAAAATACTAAAGCTGCGGGTGAACATTTTGCAGTTCCATGTATCCATCTGTCCAAAACTATATTTTTCAACATTGACATTTGGTACTTAAAGTAGCATGTGGCCAATTCTTTTCAGACTGACTTAGGTTTCAGATTGCCCACCATGCACCGGGTTACGTGAGGGATGAGGTAAGCTTATTTTACGTGCCAGTTGTAGCATTTTTTTCTTTTATATCAATTTGCATTGTGATTTTTATCCTATTACTTTAAGTATTTGAGATATTCTTTAGATTTAAAGACCAATACCTATGATATCCTTAACGTCCCAAGATCTGTTGTGCCCGTGCATGGAGATAAATGCACATTAAACCAAAAACTAGGGTTTAGCGGGTTAAACCAGTGTTTCCAAACATTTTTACCCCAAGACACGCTTTTATATTATAAAACTCTATCCATCTAAAATACTTAAAAACATATTTCTGGCACCTGATTCTTGTTTTTAAAGCCTAAATTACCACAATGTTGCCTACATTGTCAGCATAAATTCTTTGTGGTCACCATGGCTCAGGAAGGTTCACAGTTATTCCTTTTGGTTAGTAATTTCGCTTTCTTAATTACAAATTTCACAAAATTTATAACCAGATGTTCGAGTTGTCCTAAATGTTTATCTTGTTTATTCTAGAAAATGAGCAAAGATTATCTGCTAGTGGAACAAACATGTTTTACTATGTTTCAAATTTCAATATTTTTAGTAAAATAATAAAAACATTCAAATTAGTGCAATATTTTTACTTAATTAGATTTAATTATTTTATATGTTTTATTCCTTTTATGTAGTGCTATCTATACCTTATCCATCGCAATACGTTATATGTGTATATATGTAAATACGAACACATGGTAATCTGCTGCCACCTACTGGTATGGATACAAGTTAAAGTTACTCGGCACACAAGTTGAAAAACACTGCTTAAAACTATTTTATAATTTCTTAACTACCTGGCACAAACTTGCAAATATGGAAAACCTCAAATAGCATAATTGCACCCTCAATAAAGAGCTAAATATATGATACACAGAAAATATTTAGCGTTTTAATATTGTGCTGAAATTCTATGCATATCGGCATGACTTCCAGTTATCGGCATCACTCATTCATTTATTTATCCTTTTAACAGTTGACAATTGCTGAATAGTCTCGGAGTGATAAGCTGCCGCTAAACTTTATCGCAAGATAAAAAGTACTCGAGCAAAATGTGGACACGACTGTAAAATATATATTTTTTAAAAAGCAATAGAAAACAAATAGAAGAGGGCTTTCAAGGTCATGCCAGTCTTTATCGGGGAGATAAGCTTGAAGGAAGGTTTCTGCTAGGCAGCGGTGATCAACAACTCATGGTTGCGGATTCACATTCTTCTACCGGAGTCTCACGAGGAAGGACGCTTCTCACACTTGCTTTAGATTTTCTTTTCTATTTTTCACTCCCTTTATCACTTTTGGAATTTTTTGTATTTTTGCTGCTTTTTTATTCTTCTTTCTTACAAACCTACTGTCAAGACCGAAACGGAGACAGGACCCACTTGCGTTGCGTTTCTCACAAGTTTTCTTGGAAGAAAGAGAAACGGTTGCGCCCAAGATCCGGGGATTGCTGGACGCAGGAAGCAGGTTGCTCTGAACGCGGAAGTGGATCTTCCGTGGCGTGCAATGGCGGTGTCGGGAACGGAAAAACGGGCCAGTAGCCGGGACAGGCAAGCAAAAACCTGGTTGGAGTCGTAAGCGAGTCGCAAGCCAGGAAAGGAGAGTAGATGTGGTCGGGAACAAAAGAGGTTGAAACCTGGTACGGGAGAGTAGACGTGGTCAGTATAAAAAAACGGGTCGAAGCTGGGGAACAGACAGGAGCAAAAACAGGTGGGAGTCAGGGTCGAAAAGGCTTGCCTTGTGTTAACTGAGGTTCGCAGACGGACTGACAAAAGGGGACAGATAGGAGTGGGTTTAGATAGGGACAGAGAGCCAATCAGAGTCCAAGGCAGGAGCGGGCACAGGTGAATCATATCGATAATCAGGACACCTACATTTCAAATAAAATGGAAAATGCTCAAAGCGAGGAAAGCAAACAACATGGACTCGATACAATAAGCTGTTGAAGAAGGATTTGAAAGGATGGACTACAAAATGGAGAAAAAATCCGAGGAATTTGAAAAATTGCGGAACAGACTGATGGAAACAAAAAGGAGCTGGAGGGTGTGCGGAAAGCAATGGCTGACATCAAAAAAGACTTAATGGGACTTCACAACAACAAAATAGAAAAATAACTTGAGAAAATCAAAGAGGTAATCCAATCATATCGACCCATCATCAAAAAAAATCTAGAACTACACAAAGAAGTGAAAGAGAAGATTAATATTCCACAACGTAAGGCAGATGATTTTGAGCTTGTTTCCACGATTTTATCATGACTGGACTAAAAATTCAGCCATGCGCAAGAGATACCAACCCAAACCAAAACATGGACATAGTCGCTACAAAAGAAGATTTTCTCAACTCAGAAATTTCTAAACAAAATAAACGAGGACCTTGTCAACCTATGCTATCAACTTCCACCGGGAGGAAAACTACAACCATCTGTTTTACCACGGGGTTCTAACCCATTGGAGAAGTGTGCCATTTTGAAGCAAGGATCTAAGTTAAAGGGCCAAAAGTCTACATGAATGCAAATCTCCCTAATTTAACGCTGAAATCACCCAGATGGTAGGTCAATGAAAAAAAAAAGACTGACAAACAACACCTGGAATAGCTATTTTCTCATCTGGGGTAATCTACCTCAGTATCTATGAAATATGATGATGTTCAATGAAATTCCTTCTTGGAGAATAGAATGTCTTTGTAGGAAAAAATGCTAAGTCGACAAGTTTTTGGGTGTTCATCACATCTAGGATAACCTAGCTGACTGCCTGTGAAATATGGTGTTGATAATAATTGTCATTTTGTCCTGGGAGAGTGGAATGTCTTTCTGGGAAAGAATGCTGAGTCACCAAAACCAATAGAGCTGAGTCAGATTTTTGGCATTTCTACATATTGGGTAAACTACCTGACTGCCTGTGAAAGATCGTGGTGACATCAAAACATATTTCCCCTTTCCTTAGGTGAACAGACACAAATACAAACCAACAAACAAACAGATATACTGTAAATTCCGGACTATAAGCCGCTACATTTTTCCCAAACTTTCAACTCTGAGGCTTATTCAGTGATGCGGCCAATTAATGCAATTTTTCTAACGGCCGCCAGCGGCGCTCGAGTACAAAAGGTAAGATTTAGACTGGTGTAATATATGCGCTGAGGAAGACTGCAACTTCTTGGCTTGTGCATAAATTAAATTAGCGTAAACATGCCCTCATCATGCAAAATGCAAAATGAAAGGCCCATCAAAAAAATCCACCTTCACCAACGGGTTCCGAAAAGCCGGTCTGCTGCGTGACAGAGAGGAGGGCACATAATCAGGAGTGGATGAGAGTTCCAGCGACAGTGACAGCGCGAGTGAGGCTGCGGGAGCGTTGGACGACGTCTATCCGACAAAGTTTCTTTCCGACACTGAGGAAGACGACTTTGATGGCTTCAGTTCTAAGGAGGAAGATGAGGACGGTTTACCGTGATTTTTCCAAGTACGGTATGTTTTTTTACCAGATCCGTTTACTGTGTTGCGAGCGTGTTGCTAGCGTGTTGCTACCATTCACTGCCCTGTAACAGGCACTGTTTGGGATGAAAGTTATATTATTATTATCAAAGCTTTGAAAACTCTCTCGGTGTACCGTCTTTCTTTGCAAATATGTGTAACCCATGTATAATATGTATTTGCAACTTCATATTTTTGTAATGTTTCCATTTGTATTTATTATGATATGTTTTGCATGGGCGAATGAAAAAGAAGGGGCGAAACAAACGCGGGGTGACGGGAAGTGGGGTAAAAGTGAGACCTGTTTGTGGACGTGGCGGACAATAGTGAATATATATTTTTGGCCCACCCTTACCTTTGGAAATATACACTTTTTTCCTTGGATTATTTTCAACTGGACTCAGACTCTGCAGGTCTGCATCAAACCTTAAGTACCGGTATCATTTTCCGTTCATTTTGCCGGCTGTGATTTTTGGACTGTGTACTTTAATGAAGGACATTTAGTTTCAATCGCGGGACTTAAAGTCGGGTTTGGGTTAATTTTGTGTTTATGTGGGATCATGCGGCTTATATACAGGTGCGGCTTGTGTAAGTACAAAATCGGTTTTCCTCTTGAAATGTGGTGGGTGCGGCTTATAATCAGTTACGCTCTATAGTCCGGAATTTACGGTACATACTTAGATCCCAAACGTAACCATTATCACCACCCTTGCTTTTTTTCACAGGTGATAATAAAAAAATAAAACATTTGAAAGTAAATAACACATAGACTTTTCTACATGGAGAAACAACAGCTGCATAACTCCTCGGGGGCCCCAGAGAGCCAGGTGTTTTGTTTTGATGCTGAGTTTGAATATTAAAAATTGTGGCTCATACTCACGTAAGCATATGGCTCCTTTCCAAACTGTCCTCATCGTTTTCATTATAAAAGCAAATTGAAAAGTTTTTGCCTGTCAAATAAAGGTCCGGTGAATCAGTGACTAAACAAAATGACTCACACAAGGAATACCGGTAAATGAACTGCAATGATAGAGTTTTTTTTAAACAGGGCTAAGTGTCAAGTATCTTCGCCCGCTGATATTTTCCACGCTTCCCCACTCTAAGTGATTGTTATGTTTGTGATTATTGAAAGCATTGATTTCAGTGTGTGTATCACTCTCACCTCTCCGCTCTTTTGTTGTTGCTGCTTAATGAATTTTTTTGTCACACACTTTTGCCTCCATCACTCTTTTAATGAAAAAATACATTGCCATTGACTAGGAAAAATGATGACCATTTTGTGTTCTTCTCATCACAGGGGTGGGCAAACGATGGCAGGTGGGACACAGGTGGACCATCAGGCTTTTGAATCGAGGCCGCCGGACCAAAGGTTTATTAAAGTATTAACTCATTGCATGCCAGATATTTCAGTGCCAGCCACATTTAGCCATTTTGACTCATTTTGAAGGTCTACAGAATTTGGTTCTGCTATAGGACATTTCAAAATAAAGCTTCAACTCTTGTCTTTTATGAGAACAATATGTGTATGTTTAGCGTTATTTAGAAGGCAAAAGTTGATCAGCGGTAAGTTTCTTGATAATACAGTACTCGTTTCTATGAAAACTGTGAAAGAGCTTTTTGTAAAAGGATGCATTTCAAGCAGAACCTTCACTTTGGTGTTTTTTTTCAACTGTGTTATCTCTAATATATGTATAACAATAACTAGCTTAAAGGCACAGTAAATGGTTTAAAGTGTTTTATTTGACCAGTAAATGGCAGTATGGCAGCTGAATGGTTAGCTCGTCCGTGGCACAGTTCTGAGGTCATAGGTTCAAATTTACCTACGGACCTTCCTGTGCTGAGTTTGCATGTGTGTTTCCTCCGGGCACTCCAGTTTCTACCCACATTCCAAAAACATGCATGTCAGGCTAATTGGCTGGTTTAAGTTGTCCTTGGGTGTGAATAAGCGAGTGACTTGTTTGTCTCTGTGTGCCCTGCGACTGGCTGGCAACCATTTTCGGGTGTCCCCTGCCCGCAGCCCAAAGATAGCGGGGCTGGACTCCTGTTTTGACTAATCAAGTCAAGTCATTTTTATTTGTATAGCCCTTAATCACAAAAAGTCTCAAAGGGCTTCACAGGTTATTACACAGAATATTTTTTTCAGACTATTATTACACCATCCCCTGATCTGGAAACAAGATGAGGGCAAGGAAAAATTCAAAAAACCTCAACATGAGGAAAATGAAAAAACCTTGAGAAGGGACTGCACATGTGGTATCCCCCTTCCAGGATTACCAGACAGCAAAGGATGTTGCAATCACAAATAATACAGATATATTGTCCACGAAAAGTATAGGTTATTAATATGCTATAGCGTAGAAGTGAGTCTTAAGCTTTGATTTAAACATTTCCACTGAGGTTGCAGATCGGATCTCAGGAGGAAGAGCATTCCACAGCACCGGTGCCCGGATGGAGAACGCTCTCGAACCAGCGAAACTCTTCTTGGCTCTTGGGATCACCAGAAGACCGGCGCTCTCAGAACGAAGGCTTCGGACCGGAACATAGGGGGAAATCAGATCTGAAAGATATGAGGGAGCAAGTGCATGTATGATTTTGTATACCGGTAATACTAAGAGAACCTTGAAATCATATCTTAGGCTAACAGGGAGCCAATGCAGGTTAGCCAAAATCGACGCGATGTGATGGGACTTTAGAAGTAACCGTTCTAGTAAGATATTATGGTCCACTGTGTCAAATGCAGTACTAAGATTGTTCTCGGATATGAAATCATTCAGCTGCTGTGCCAATACTTGTTGTGGTCTGTTTCGCCCTATAATTTCATTTGAAAAGTGATCAAAACTCATGAGATCATTGCCTATATGGCCGTTAACTTCTTTCTTTTGATGGACACCACTCTCAATCAATTACAAGCTTTTTTTTCCACTGTCCTTAGCCTGCCAAAGCCTATGAATGCCTGTATTGAGAAAGCGGACATAACCTACTTTGGTTTACAAATTATTCAGCCAATAGTGACCAACTCAAATGATGATTGACATATTGGATAGGCTATGACATTTCCAACATAAATGTATTGATATTTGTGATGTGTATTCAAATCAAATATGAAAATGAATGTGTATAATGGAACACATGATCCGTTTTTACGCAGTATTTTCATGCAAGTGTTCATAATTAATGATTGACTTCTGGAAACATAAGTCTAATATTTATGATTTTTTAACAACATCGTAAAACGGTCCGAAGTAAAATACACGGTTTCAAAGATTTTAAAGCTGTAAACTGGTCGTCTCAAAATAGCCACTTTTGGAAGTTCTTTGGCATGACTGTAGAAAAATGTGTGAAATACAATGTTTAGTTTTTGAGGTTGTGATAACGTTTGACCTGGGGCCAGGTAAGATTTCATGCTAGTGCCCCAGTTGTTTTTCAGCTAAGATGCCCAAGCTACACTCTCTTGCAGGCATGTGACTACAATAAAAATAGCAGACGATAGTTTCTATGTGTTCCAACCTAAACTTCACAATGATAATAGCACTTGCAATGATTATTTCAGTTTGTGACAAAACTTCAGAGTTGAAGAACAGTGTTCCATTTACTTTGGTTAAGTCTTGGATTGGAATTTTGGGATAATTTCAAAGAATTGTTAAGGGGTTAAAGCAGTCGAGGGGTTCTGCTAATATGTGATGTAGGCTTATATATAAAATAAATACGGTAAGTGTTTTTTAGATCACAGGACATTAATATAGCTAATGGTGATGTTTGGACTAGATCGCTCAAATTAGTTCAGCAACTATTTACAACCTAGTACAAACATTTTTTTTTATTTAATCTCCAACAAAATGTGTTTAGAAACTCATTTCAAGATTTAAATAAAAACCTTAGGTTAAATTATAGTATTTGAATATAAACAATTAAAATAGAGTTACTAATTTACAGTGTGATAGCTTTAATAGTTGATACAGAAAAAATATATATTACATTTTGGAGTTGTATCCAGTCCCACTCATATATTGGTTACTAGTTTAAAAAATTGCATTGGAGCAGCAAAGTGCCCATTACTTCCAAGAAGATGTTATAAGGACAACATAAAAGCGTTGATAATGGACCCCGGAGGCACTCAAGAATTGAGGAAGGTGGCGAAGGGCACAGCTGCCGGCAATAGAAGTGCCCCTTTTTCCGAAAGCAACACTTCAAAACACTGGCCAACAGTTCTCCAGCCAAAACATTGAGCCTGATGGTTAAAATGAAGCTTTTAGATCTTATGACACATTTCATATGTCAGTTTTTCGTCCTTGTTGGCACATTGGCACCATGATGTGCATAAAGTCTGGCAGCGTTGTATTTTTATTGCATGAAACACATATGAAGCCAAAAACAGCTATCCAACCTGTTTGAAAATATAAGTGGATCATATTGAGATACGACCGATACCCCCTCAGAAAATTGGCCGGATCAATCTGGTGCGATTAAAAGAAGAGGGTCTGGGGGGACAATTTAACTGGATAGAAGGGCTAATCAGGGCTCTTGTGGTTTGTATGACTAAAATATATATTTATTCAAGCAATGCACTGAATTTTCTGCACTAAAAAAATGAGACTGGAAAAGACGACATACGAAATACACAACGAAAAAACTAAAACTTCACTACATACACAACAATGTACATAGAAAAAAAAACACTAATAATGAATGCCTAATTACAAGACAAAATCCACCCATCCATCCATTATCCGTACTGCTTATCCTCAGTAGGGTCGCGGGGGTGTTGGAGCCGTTCCCAGCTATCTTCGGGCAGTGGGTAGGGGACACCTTGAACTGGTTGCGAGCCAGTCGCAGGGACAGACAATTCGCCCGCTCATTCCCACCTAGGGACAATTTGAACCGGCCAATTAACCTGAAATGCATGTTTTTGGAATGTGGCTGGAACCCGGAGTCCCCGGAGGAAGCCCACGCAAGCACGGAGAGAACATGCAAACTCTACACAGGAGGTTCGATCTCATGACCTCAGAACTGTGCCGCACACACGCTAAACACTGCGCCGCAGTGCTGCCCTCAGTTTAGGTCAAACGATAAAAAATAAAACAGAAACACTGAGGTTTTTGAGTTGTTCCTTGCCCGCATGCTGGTTTAAGATCAGGTAATTGTGCATTTGTGTAATTGTAATCCTGTGCAGTCCTTTGAGACATTTTTGTGATTAAGGTCTATATAAATAGATGTCACTTGACTTGACTTGACTTGAAATGATTCCATCAAAGAAAATATAACAAAATGACTTCACATCACTTGAAATTTTGGGGGACTTTTGGCTCAACCTGGTTGCATAATACAAAAAAGAAGAAGATGCAGAGTCGCGATAAAATTGGAGCCCTGCGAAACTTATACCAGCAACACAGTTTCTATGTAGTTCACATGTACCTAAACTTAAACAATTTCAAGTGGAGCTAGCTGGACTTTGGCTAATATTTACCTGCTAACACTGAAGCGCTAAGGCCCATCACACACTTGGCACCAACGGTGTGGGGGATTTGAAATTGAAGACTTTGCTTGCAAAAAGCTAACACCATGCCCCTAAAACCTGACTCAGTTTCATTTATTACATGTTTTAAAATCATGTGACGATGCAAGGCGGCAATGACATGTGAATCAGGGCTCCATTGAAATAAGTGTGAGCCCTATATTCCTAGATGACAGCGCCAGGGCAATAATATTATGGAGAATAGTGCCAAATTGCAACACAGCGGTAACTGTGTTAATGTTCTTCGGGCACTAAAAGAAACTTCGGCTAACTGGCATTGACGCTAATGATAAGCATGTAGCAATTTTGATTGATAACTTCCACTGTTGATCAATTCTGATGTATAAATCGAGGACCTGAATTTTGGGTGAAAACGTTGAAATATCATGAGTATAATGTAAATATTGAATGAAGTACTAGTAAAACCTCCCGGTTTTCCCACATTTATGTTTTGTATGAATAACGTTGTAAAAGACATGGACACATTTCTCCTCTAAAAGTGATTCATTAGGATTTTCCTGACGTCACTTTATACTCAGAGTGCACGTGTTATAAAAAATAGCAGCTCACTTTTTCCTTGTCTCCTCAAGAAAAACATATTGATAAGCTGTACTTTATTATAAGCTGCAATGTTCAAAATGTAGGCCAGAATTTGCAATATTTGTTTTCATTATACATCAAGGATGTACCAAAATGAAACATTTTGTTTAAAACCACTGGAGAGGAAAAAACAAACTCAAACACCAAAATGTCACGGTTGCCATAGCACTACAATTGGCTCGCCCGTGTGGCGCCAGCTGTGGGTCATTAACAGATTGGCTTTCCTTCTACTTAAGTTCAGTGTTCTCACCCTCTGTTTCTCAGTTTGTCAACGACCTTCTTGTTCCTGATCATTTGGCACCAACCGCTGCGGGTTCTGATTGGCTCCCGGTCCCTATTTAAACCCAGTCCTGTTACTCCCCTGTTGTCAGTTTGTCAACGATCCTCTGCCCCGCAAGACGTGGGTTCAGACTCTGTCCTGTTTGCTGTTGGTATTTCCTGTTCGGTATTGTTCCCGTTTATTTTGTCCCTTGTAATTTCGGTTTCCAGTTTCGTTTCCGTCTATTTTTGTCCTGTTTATTATTTTCTCCAGTTTTCGTTCCCGTCTAGTTTGTCCTGTTTATTTTCGATATCCTGTTTCATTATCTATCCTGTCTGTCCCGTCCTGTCCGGTATCGACCCCCATCTGTCCGATATCAACTCGGGCAATTGGTATTGATCTCGTCATCTCTGGCTTCCTGTCTTTCCATGCCAGACCGCTGCCTAACGTGCATGACTCCCGTAAAATAAAAGCTTGTGTGAGTGCGTCACGCGTTTGGGTCCTGATCCTGTTCCGGTTCATGACACAAAATAAATTACTAAAAAACTACTAATCATAACAAATGAAAAATGTTAAAAATCAAGTCTCATTTATTCATTCATTCATTCATTCAAAAACTATTCAAAGGGTACATGCTTATGATTGATTAGGGACATGGCTCACTGGACTAAATTACACATTACAGTCCTTACCAAGTTTATTTTAATAAATAAAAATGCATTTATAGTTTTGTCCGGTTTCCTCTACCATGATTGGTTGGAAAGAACATGGTTCAAACAACTCTTTGTTCCAAAGTGGCAATTAAGATAGCCAAGGCATTGACCGGGTCACACATCCGTAACCATTTCCCACGCCGTCTGCAAAACGCTAAGAGCCTACTCAATCCAGATCACCAGAAAAGAGTGTGGGGCAAGTTCTTCATCCATCACCACTTTTCCAAAATCCTTTTCTTTTTCACATTTCAAAATGTCCTGTGATCATACGCCACCGGAGAATTTACGGCGGAAGTGAAAGTCGAGCCAAAAGAGCAGACAGGCAATCAAAGTTCTGCCGCTCATGTGGCCGCCATTTCTCTCAAGCTGTCTTGTGAAAGATATGACTCAAAGTGAATAGGATTCCATCTCCGCTAGGTAATAGGGAAAAAAACACTCTTAGGGTTTGAAGATCAGTTCAAAAGCAGCAGAAAAAAAGAAGCCCGTCAAAGGACAAAATTCTGCTTCACAGGGATCGCAATGTGGATATATCAAACTGAATGAATGATTATAGAGAATAAATATAGTGCCTTCGTTAGACACTAACAATTATAGCGATGATAGAAAATGCAAATCCGAGCTCTCTCTACTGTATGCGCTGATGATTTTGCCTTTGTTTGAGTCCTACTTAACTATTTTTTAAAATTTTTCTTGTTTAATCCTATTTAACTGATGTTTGATTTTTCTTGTTTTACAACATGTATTCCTCAATTTGGAAGTTATTTGCTGTGTGGAGCTTCTCAAATTGAGAAAAAAAAATGTAAATCGAAATGAATGTAGTAATTCTATTTAAGAAAATGAGCAATTATAGTCTTCCTAATATTACTTAAAACCACTAGTAATATTGTTTGTTAACAGAATATGAACATGTTCTAATTTCATTTTATTTTCTTCCTTGTTTTTGATTGAAGTCGTTGAGGTGAGGAGGATCAAGAATTAAAAAGAATATAGTATTTTTTTTTGTGAAAAACTATATTTTCAAGACAATGATTAGCTATGATGAAAAAAGTATGGCATAAAATGATCAAATTTATTTGCTAAGACAGTATATCACAAAGATTGGGGTGCGCCTCCAAGGGGGCATGCTTCTCCGACAATGGGGGCTCGTTTAACATCAGCCAACTTTATTTATTTTTTTTGCTGTCCTAGAATAAAGTGCAATTACACCTCCACTACATTAAGGGGATAGTGACGCTGTCATCGGCATAGTGTTTTGTTTGCATCTAGAATCCATCCTTTGCAAGTAGCACAGAGTTTGTGTATGAAGTGTAGACACAAAACCTTTTTGTTCAGATTACGCTTAATTTTTCGATTACTTTTGAGCCCCTAAAATTTGGTGTGTTTGAGGAAAAAAAATATGTGATGCTCGCATTTTTAGTGAGATGTTATTTAACCACTTGAGCATTACAATTTGCTCTACACTTCTGATCAATATATTTCATTTAAAGCCCCAGTGTGTAATATTTGACCACTAGATGCCATTTAAATCTAAACTTAAAACTCACTTCTACTCCATTGCATACGAATAACCTACTCCTCTTGTCGGTTGAAAATAGTTTGTGTAATATAGTGTAACTATCTGTGAAGCCCTTTGAGACTCTTCGTGATTTAGGGCTATACAAATAAAAATGACTTGACTTGACTTGACTTAATATTAATGGAAACCAGTGCCACAGTGCAAAGCATAGCAGCAAGATGCCAGACAAACCTGGGGGCAACCTGAATTGGGATTCCACTACGTAAAATAAATATAAAATTCTCGACCTATGATTTTTTTTTTTTTTTTTTTTTTTAAATAAAAAATAACATTGGTGTGATAGTTCATATATTTTTGCCTGGTATTCAAAACAATGTTCTTTTTTATTAACTTAAAATGTTTTTTGTACAGTGAGGAGGCACAACATATTACACACTGTCCTTTTAAAGTCATATGTGGTTGTGAAATATGTGCGGCTTAGCAGAAAAGGACGTTTAGCTTTACCTTATAGTTTTCTCAATTTTCAAGTGTTTTGTTTTTTCAGTATGGAGTCGCTGGGATTGAAAAAACAGAGTAAAATGAAGTAATTCAAAATATTTTGGAAAATGAGCAGCTAAATTATTAAGTATCAGTTAAATTGATCAAAACTATGAGATAATCGAAAGTAAAAATAAATCTTTAACTTTGTGTTGTACAGTGTTTAGCCAAATGATCGATTGCAAAAAATAGAACATGGAAATTGCATAGGAAATATAGTAAGAATTTGTACTTAAAATGATTACAATAATATGCTAACAGAACAAGAACATGTTACTCAGAAAGATAATTAAATTATTTTTTTAATGATTTACTCATATTTTATTGTGTGGTGTTAAATTAAACATTGGTGTATTAATAAGAATAATACAAATAACAACAATAATATTAAAAAAAAAACAATAATAGGAGAAACTCTTCTGTTTCTACGGCAAAGTTGGCATTATTCCATTCCTTTATGTCATCTGCCCAGTTTTTTTCTGTCTTCCTCTTCCTGCTCGTTTGGACTGATAGTTTTAGACGTCAACCCTCCATTACTTGTAAAAATCTTGGCCAATCCTCAGGTTGTCAATTATTTCTGTCAAAATAGTATCGGTGTAACTTGTGTAATGTTCACTTCAGGTATGGAATATTCAAAACTATGTTCATAAAAAGATTATAAATAAGCACCACCAGTTGTCATCTATTTTTGTCATTTCATTATGTAGACAATCATCGCAATTTGGTCCAACCCAAACCCTATTCAAGGATGGATGGAATTCTTTTTCTCTTAGGAAGATTCGAAAATGGTTTTGATGTAACACAAAGGCCAGCTGAAGACAAGCGAGGAGAAGGAGCCGGGCAGCAATAAATCAGAGCAGAATCCAATTTGAAAGCCGACTAAACGGGGTTACGTTTATTTCAGGCTCTCCTTCTCACGTGACTCTGGTCGCTACGCAAAAAATATTTGCTCTCATTTCAAAATGATTCCGTGCACGGATCCAGGTTGATCCCCCCATGTTTACCTGGATGGGCGCTTGCTGTACTTGTGGGGTGACAGAATGAGGGCGAATAGCAGAATGGGTTGCAAGATGCAGCACATGCAGAAACACTCGGTGCCTTACTGACACCTTTTTTAAATTTTGTTTCAAAGTTTCCCTACGCGATATGTCTAAAACATGTAAACTGTCCTTTTTCTTCATAATACATTGTCAAGCTGTAAATATCAGGATATTTAACGGATAATAAATACTCGTGAGAGTTATTGTGAATAATCCGGACCAGTCTTGCAAAATTTAAAGTTTGGTGTCCCTATTTAAGACATTTTTGATACCCTCTAATTTATTATGCATAAAGGAACTTGTATTACAAAATGAAAGCTGTTCTGTAACCGCTTTTGTGGGCCCATAACTATGTATAACTGAGAAGACACCGAAACTGAATTCAAATACATAATTATACTTTATTTAATACTAAAATACTATCTAAGACCAAAAAAACATACCACTCCTCAAAAAGTAATGTAAATGGAAATCATAAAATGTATATTAATATTGTAAATGATAATAACGATAAAAGATATATGCCAATATAACCATTTATTTAAATAATTGGTTTCTTATTATTGGACATCTTCACCTCTTGTTCAGAAATGCAGCAATTAGAGGGTATCCAATTTAAGCTTTTGTGTCAAGTATCAATAATTTGATGATATACCTGTATTTGCCTAATATTGATAACTGGTATTTGTCCTGCTCCCGAAACGTATATTGTGGCTGTCAGGTATAGAAAAAAAAATGTACTTCCATTTTTTTTTTAGCATTTTTTTTCTTTTACACTATTATGGAATTTTTGAATTCAAACAATTCAAAGCAAAAAAAAATGTTTTTCGTGTTAGCTTTCCAAAGATGGTCATGAACAAAAACAACAACACGGTTTTGTGTGTATTTTTCTGCTTCCATGCATTTATCGAATATTGTCAGAAAGATAGAGTTATTTAACACATATTTATGTAAATGTTTTGTTTTTGTTTTTCTTTTACGCCTATATGGAATGTTTTATGAAACTAAAAATTACAAATATACATATAAGATAGATAATATCCGAAAAAAGTAAAATTTGTTTGTGCACGATGATGATGGAATTGTGCCTAATCCCACCAATATTTCTTCAACAAATCACTACGATAAAAGAATAGATGTCACTCAACTTCTTGCGATTTAACTCTGAAAGGACCGAAACGTTAGTTATTGGTCCGTGCTTTGTTCTCAAAAACTGCTCTGCACATTGACAAAAGTAATATCACCCAGAGTGACTCAGTCAAAAATCTCGGTGTCATATTTGACCCCAATCTGTCCTTTCAAACACACATTAAGAATATTACTAGAACAGTTTTTTTCTATCGTCGCAACATTGCTAAAATTCGCCCTATGCTGTCTCAGTTGGATGCGGAGATTAGGATCCATGTGTTTGTTACCCCCAGTCTCGATTACTGTAATGCACTACTCTCCGGTCTCCCGGAGTCCAAAATCAAGAACCTTTGAATGGGACAAAATGCTGCAGGGAGGCTTTTAACTAAGACAAGAAAATTTTTATCATTCATTATCATTTATTTCCCTATTTTAACTAATCTGCATAGGCTCCCTGTTTGCTTAAGATATGATTTTAAGGTTCTGTTGGTAGTATACACATTAATGCATGGACTTGCCCCCTCATTTCTTTCAGATTGAATTTCCCCCTATGTTCCGGTCCGGAGCTTTCGCTTGGAAAATGCTGGTTTACTAGTGATCCCAAGACCCAAGAAGAGAACCGCAGGTTTGAGAGCAATCTCCATTCGGGCCCCAGTGCTGTGGAATGCTCTTCCCCCTGAGATTCGATCTGCTACCTGGTTTCCCCTTTTTTCCTTTAATGTTGAGGTTTTTGAGTTTTTCCTTGCCCTCATGTAGGTTTTAGATCATAGGACTGTGTAATGATAGTCCGTGGTTTCCAATGATCTGTGTTCTGTGCAGCCCTCTGAGACTCCTTGTGATTAAGAACATCACAAATAAACATGACTTGACTTGACATGATGTTGTATGAATTATTTAACACATTTTTTGAACCCATTTATTCTCACTAGAGTTGTGGGGGTGCAATAACCCATCATAGCTATCATTGAGCCCTGGGAAGTAAACACCAAAGACTGATTGACAGCCAATCGCAGGGCACATAAAGAGAAACAACCATTTACTCACACTCCTATGGACAATTTTGTCCCCCCAATTCACCTGTCATACATGTGTTTAGTACATGGGAGGAAACCGAAGTGCCTGGAGAAAACTCACACAGGGAGAACATGCAAACTCCTCACATGGAGGCCGGTAGCTGGAATGGAACACAAGATGTCTAAAATATGCGGCAGACATGCAAACCAGTCATCTGCTGGGCTGCCCTTATATGAACCTAACATTCCATAAATGTACAAAAATATGACAAAACAAATATAGATATATTTATTTTAAACATCTGGGTTGACAATGTTCTATTTGATGTACCTTGCATTGTCATCAATTCAAAGTCTTTGCTCTAAAAGCTGTACAGTATTTACCAAGCTCAAATGATACTGAAAAAAAACAAAAGTAAATTTGGATAGAAGTGTAAATGTCAGAGTAAATCTCATCTACCTTATTTTCCGACATCAAGTTTCACTTTTGACTCCCCTTAACACTCTTCGCACTTACTAAAAGCCAACTGACAGATTTTGTTCCAGAAGCAAGTCGCTGATTTGCTCACCACATCATTGGAAACAATTTTCGGTGATTGCTGTGCTGTGTTGGGCGCATCTAAACAATAGTAAATTTAACTTCAGAATGACTACCTAGTCACAATTTACCGTATACACTCACATATTAGCTGACCCCTTAAACTGCTTTAAGATAGTAGCAACTTGTACACAGACCTGTTGAAGCGGTTAAGCATTCAGAATCTGTGGCTTGCAAACCAAAACTTATCAGAGAAAATCAATATCCAGTTTGCTTTTGTGCTTCAATATGTGATTTTCTTCTCTAATTCTGGGTATTGTCCAAATAATTGTCTTTTTTTCATGCTGTATTGCAAAAACGATTTTACTAAAGATGGAAATTCAGCACACTTTTAATGCTTATTCTCTGCTCACATTTACCCCATATATTTTTTGTTTGTTTGTTGTTCATGTTTGTGATAGGAATGAAGAATGAGTGGAGAGGTGTTGCAAAAGGATGGTGGGATATTTAGACGTGTTCTAATGGATGGGCTGGGCACCCGTATGATGCGGCAGGGGTAAACCAGTGAAAGCTGTCAGGCCCTGCTGTTAAAGACTGTTGTGTCACCCTGGCCTGAGTGACATGGCCGCTTTCTTGTGTCCCGTTTCATTTGGAGGGACGAAAGTAGAACCAACTTGGGTGCAGAGGTGCTGAACTTGTTTGGGTGTTTGGGGATTTGGGTTGGCCATGGTCCAAAGATTCTCTTGTGTGATTTTTGCTACCTTTTTCCTTTTTTTATTTGTGTTTGTCTTGCTGTCGCTCAGCCCTCTCGAGGGATATGACCAGGGTAGATAGATAGATAGATTGTTGTTCAGGTATGAGCCACGGCCCTTTCCCCTGGCAGTGCCTAAAAATCACTACTGGTAATACAGAACCAAATATGTGGATGTAAGCTGACCTCCTGAATTGAGTATTTTATGTCATGGTTGTAAATTCAGCTTGAATGTGAGTATATACTAGGGAGAATATCTCCATGAAGAGAAATTTGGTGCTGTATTCTCTGTGCTTTGGAAGGTGCCGCCATACCTGTATTCAGTTGTATTTTATAGGTCAATCTAACCATGGCCACCCTTTCAATAATGTTGCTAAAAGATCAAGGGTGACATTGTAACGTACTTAAAGTGCATACAATAGGTAGCATAGTAATGCAGCAACACGGACAGTAAAGTTACCAAATTTGATTATTAATGAGTCGCAGTATTAGTTACCAAGAAAAGTAACTGCGTTCCAGGAACTCATTCCTTTGCAACACAATAGTCTGAACCCTGGTTTCAACTGCTAAATAAAATAAAGAAGTTTAAAAAAAAAAAAACAGACAGAGGAATGAAAAATCTCTGAGGCAGAGCAAGGTGAAATGTATGTCATGTTCGATTTCATCAGAAAGTTTAGCTTTATCTCAAATTCTGCCCAGGCACATTCAATGAGTTTCCAAACCTTCACTCCATTATTGCATACAGCGCTATCCCAGGTGAAAAAAAGTGTGAAGCGTTAAAAAGTCATGGCAATGCTGAAAGTAAAAAAAAAAAAAAAGTTGGGTTTATAGCGGAAACTCTTTGGACAGCTTTCTCTGGCGGTCCAGATGTTCCAATCCAAACAAGAAGTGCTGACTTGATCAAAATCACAATAGGCTGTCTGAGATTGCCTTTAGTTATTACTGTTGGGCTCAGAGCAATAACACATTTTATGAGCAACACTGAGTAGTTTTGCCCTCTTCTTCACCTGTCAGGTTACAGTCGACTCTGCTTTATTGGCGGAGGTCGGGATGAGTCCGGGATAAATAGCAAATATACCAAGTTATGACTTGCTTTTTTATTAACTAAGGCACACTATGTGATAAAGTATCTATAAATTGCTTGGGATTTCGATTCAACGTGTTTTCCTCCGGTATGATAATCTAAAAAGATGACGCGTTTGTCACCCTCTGTAAAATTCAGCAAAGAGGGACTATTCATATACAGTGCTGCATTCCAGGGAAGTGTTAAGTCGGACTTCATATTAAGAAGCGATCCATGACCAGCTACAATTCCATATCACTGAACAATGGCGAACCCATGTATTAGTATTTCTTTTAAATTAGTTTTTGAATGGCTGTATTACCCAGAACAACGGCCATATTTGTTATTTTCGTTTACATATTGTAAACATTGAGATTTGAATCCGAAAATAAAAGCTGATTCATCTGTTTTTCAAAGGAGTAAGATCACTGTCAGAAAAGTGTTTGGATGATAGGATGATTCATACCCATAAATATACTTATTTGTTGCGTAAGGTTTGTGAACCACACACAAAAAATACATCTGCCAATTTTGAAAGCTATGCGTAGAAATAAACACATACCCGTTTAAAAGACTACCGTATTTTCCGCACTATAAGGCGCACCTAAAAGCCTTTATTTTTTTCAAAAGCTGACCATGCGCCTTATAATACAGTGTGCCTTATTTATGGATCAACATTAAGTTTTCCAACTAACTTGCAGTCGCCGACTCGATTTTCCCCCGAACGCCAAGTAGTACGCGGTGGATGCTGGGATTTATTTACCGGCGTTTCATTGGCTAACCAATGTGTCAATCATCATTTGAATTGATCTTTATTGGCTAAAGTTATTCGGAGGTCAAGAGGCGGATCCTTTTTATCATTTACAGACTGCCATTGGCTCAAACGGCAAACAAAGCCTGCAATTGGCCGAAAAAGACGTGTCAATCATCATTTGAATCGATCACTATTGGCTAAAGTTATTCGGAGGTCAAGAGGCGGATCCTTTTTATCATTTACAGACTGCCATTGGCTCAAACGGCAAACAAAGCCTGCAATTGGCCGAAAAAGACGTGTCAATCATCAGTTGAAACGATCACTATTGGCTAAATTTATTTGGAGGTCAAGAGGCGGATCCTTTTTATCATTTACAGGCTGCCATTGGCTTAAACAGCGAAACAAAGCCTGCAATTGGCCGAAAATACGTATGCGTATAGCATGTGGCTGACGGCATAGAGAAAGCATTTTTTTCTATTCTGTATTTGTAAATATTGTATTCTCCTGGATTTACTACCCTCACGGATATAAGAGGACATTGCCTGCACATTATTATGAACACAACGACTTCGGTGAGCTACTCCGGCTTTCTATATTATCCCTGTATCTTGTTTCAGACTGAACTCGATGTTTCTGTGATAAGCGGTGCAGATAATGGATGGAATGCAGTGTCTATTTTTAAATTCAACTCAATTCCAAGTGTTTATTGTCATATGCACAGTAAAGTTGCGAGCGAAAAAGAAAATAGATACGAAGGAATGGTTATCATTTATTGAATCCCAAGACTTTAACCTTCCGAATGATGAAACGATGCATTTGAGTGACATCTTACGGACACCGCATCCGCACGTGTTCTCGACACGTATTTGCGTCTTTGCAAGCTTTGGGAATGTTAAGGGGGTAATAAGTTGGACTTAACTATCTGACTGTTTTGTCCACGTTCCCATTGTAGCGCCTTATAATCCGGTGCGTCTTATGTATGTCAAAAATAGTACCAAAAACTATTTTTTCGGGGTGCGCCCTATAACCCGGTGCGCCTTATAGTGCGGAAAATACGGTACGTGTAAAAATCTATGAGTACAAATCAAAACCCATGGGAATAAATATGTATGTGTAAAAGCTACGAGTACAAAAAGAAAAGCTATGGGGAAAGTTTTACTTATACGTAACAGAGTGGTACGGAAAGTATGACGTTTCTTCGTTTTTTTTTTTATGCGGCACATGAGCTGGAGCTCTTTGCAAGAGGTAACGAAAAAAAATAATAAATAAAAATAAACAAAAATCGAAAAACATTTATATCCAACTTGTGTATTATAAATACCCATTTTCAAAATAAATGGTTATTCCTCAACCATCCCAAACAGACAGTGATTGACAATTCTCATTGTCACAACTTGCCTATTGTTCTCAAGTGCGCTCACCCGTTAAGCCCCAGCTGCCACTCGTTTCCTAATCAGTTCTCCTCCTATTTAAACACGTCATTCTCATTCACTCGTTGTCAGTCCGTCAGCGAACCTCCGCACATGCAAGGCAAGCATTTAGACTCTGGCTCCCTGTTCTTGTTTCCTGCTGGTCTGTCCCCGGCTTCCCGATCGTCTCCGGTTAACTGACTTGTCCTGATTCCCGACCACGCTCTGTTCTATCGACCCGGCTGCTCGACTTGCTTTCGCCCTGCGGCCACGCTCTGTTCTCCCATCCCGGCTGCCCGACTTGCTTTCGCCCTCCTACCACGCTCCGTTCTCCCACCCCGGCTGCCCGACTTGCTTCCGCTTTCCGACCACGCTTCGTTCGCGAGGGCTTTCTTCTCCTCCTGCCCAGTGAGCACTGGATTGCTGTTGTTTCCTCGTGCCTGACTTCCTCGATTCTCCAATAAAGCATTGTGTGAAATGTTACGCATTTGGGTCCACTGCCTGTTCCGTTCATTACATTCATGGCTCTCAAATAAGTGGTAGTTAGCACTGGCTTTCAAAATGGGAAAAATATATATCCTCACGTGTATATCTTGTATTCTTGAAAAAAAAAAAAAATTGTCCACCTTCATCAAATGCAGTGTCAATTAATGGCCAAAGGGGGCAACCATTTGGCCACTAAATGTTTATTAAATAATAGATCTAAATGTCAATGTGTGACTGTCACATGACTAAGTTTTGACAAAAAATGAGTTATGACTTTAACTCTTTGTAAATGTATTGTCTTTTTGAGTGGACTGCAAATGATAAACATGCCGCCCCTTGATGAAAAAGGCACTGACCAGAGTTCCTTGAATTTTTTGAGGCGTATTGCTTGTTGCAACATTCCTGAATATAAAAATAATCATTATAAAGTTACATTAAACTAGGTTTCTGTCAACTGTCAAATTTTAATAAATTGGTTGATGAACTATGGGACGGGCTAGCAGTTAGTTGTTTTCCCAAACATACTTATATTTCCAAGTTAAAAAAGGTGTATTTAAATGTATACTCACATGTTGTGAATGTATTTAGTTTTGTCAATGTCATGTCCTGTACGGTTGTCATAGCGCCCAGCTGGCCCCGCTCCTTGACACCGGCTGAGACGCATTGGACTGATTGCTCTTGGAGTACTTAAGCGCGCTACTTTGTACTGTTAAAACCAGTTAAATGCCTAGTTCTGTGAATCTTCCGTATTTGATCCTGTTTTGTTTTTGGTCTGATCCGTTTGTTTGTTTTTGACAACTTGTCTTTTGTTTGGATTTCTAATCCACTCCGCGACCATCGATCCCCGGATCGAGTGTGCGCACCCTCCTCATCCTTCCCCCAATAAATTGTGAGTACGTCTATGCGAATGGGTCCTTTTTTCCTGTGTCCCGCTCCGTTTCGTGACGGTCAAACTGTTTTCTATGTAGATACGTCAGTTACTTCCATCTTTCTCTACACTTGCGAGAGATAGACTCTCACTGCAAAACTGGAAGATAAACTGCAGTCCTCAGAGAAGCAATGCTACAGAACACGTCTAGGCATCAGCTACTTAGCCCATGTGTCAAACGGAACGGTGCGCAACGCCATCAGAAGGCACATTGGACCCTACGAAGAACTGTTGTCAACTGTGCACGGACTGAACTTAAGTGGTATGGTCATGTCACAGGATAATGAGGACTAGTCGAGATAATTCTCCAGGGCAAAGTCCAACTGGGCAGGAAAAAAGAACTGGGCCGACAACACTAAGGAATAGACTGGTGCCAGGCCAGGGACCGTCAACAATGGAGAAGGCTGTCCAGAGTTGCATCATATATATATATATATATATATATACATATAGATAGATAGATAGACATACAGTGCCTTAAATAACGTCTGCATCTTAAACGTAGGGCGCACAACTTACAAAACGTCTCCGCCCAGGTTTCTGACAACTTTTTCAAGAAAAAAAGGGGAAAAAAATGAAATATTAGTTTTAAAAACAAACTTTTTCTTCATTCTGATTTTGAAATCTTCTTTTCGGTTTGGAAATTTCAGTTTGTTTGGCAATTTGCGTACTCAAATAATTTAACTCAAATAAAGTGCTCCCGGACTTTCCTGAGCGTTAAAAGGTCGCACATTTGCATGTCATTTTCCAAAGTAGACGCACAGAGAACACAAGAAAAATGCATTAGTGGTTAGGAATCAAGCCAAAACCTCTGCCCCAGAAGACATATTCAAAAGAAGTTGACAACATTTATGACGCTACATAACATAAAAGTACATTAAAGCATCGTGGAAAGAGTTCACGTGGCTTATAGCAGGTGGCGCAACGCAAACATTGGATGAATGAAGATGAATCAAGTCAAGTCAAGTCATTTTTATTTGTATAGCCCTAAATCACGAAGAGTCTCAAAGGGCTTCACAGATTATTACACTATATTACACAGACTATTTTTCAGCCGACGAGAAGAGTAGGTTATTCATATGCTATGGAGTAGAAGTGAGTTTTAAGTTTAGTTTTAAACATTTCCACTGAGGTTGCAGATCGGATCTCAGGGGTCAAGCATTCCACAGCACCGGTGCCCGGATGGAGAACGCTCTCGAACCAGCAGAACACTTCTTTGCTCTTGGGATCACAAGAAGACCGGCACTCTCAGATCGTAGGCTTCGGACCGGGACATAGGGGCAGATCAGATCGAGTAATCGGTTGAGCTCGTCCACGCTCATGTAAATGTTGACGCTGCGATTGTTGCTGGGTCCCAAAATGAGTAAATTCAGGTACATACTGATGGCAGATGGAAAACAGAGATGTCATATACATGCGATGAATGTTGTAAGTCGATATATAATGAAATGTATTTTGAGGTGTTGTTCGGTTTTACATTCTGATTATCATTCCTTAATACTTTGCAACAATTTTTTTTTGCGATTAGTCGTCTTATTGTGTTTCAAGTTGTGAAAAATGGGGCGGGCAACTTTATGGCTGGGCAGGCAACTTTTCAGAGCTGTCTGCTGGTAACTTTTTGTTTCAGACACTGATATATGTATATGATATCTGAAATAATTTCGATGTAATGTAACTAATATCAAAAACCATTTTATATTGAAAGCAGTGGCATTCAAGTATTCAGACTACTGTGGACTTGGTATTTGTATTTCTTGTTGATTATTTTTTCTTTTCAACCATGTTCCAACAAACGTCACATTACAAAATTATGGATCACCTGAAAACAAAAAAAGGATGGCAGATTGAAGCCAAAGGCTTATAAGAGACATGTCCCCTTTTAACAACACAATATAAACAAGAAAAAATGTCAAGTTGTTCAAAAGGCAACACACGCACAAAGGCAGACACTGACAGTTGCTAACAAAGTGTCTCTTCTTTCCTTTAAGCTTCAGTTCAACAGCAAAGACGACCCCCCTTGTGTCTTTCACCCTATGTTAGAATGAACATCTGAATTTAATATCGGAAAACAAACAGTTTACTGATAAAATCAGGCAATTTTTATATTATAGTCTAGGGGTCACCAACCCTAATAAAACTGAGAGCATCCATCAATCCATTATCTGCACTGTTTATCCTCAGTAGGGTCGCGGGGGTGCTGGAGCCCATCCCAGCCATCTTCAGGTAGTGGGTAGGGGAGACCCTGAACTGGTTGCCAGCCAGTCGAGGGCACACAGAGACAAACAACTCACACGCTCATTCACACCAAGGGACAATTTGGACCGGCCAATCAACCAGACATGCATGTTTTTGGAATGTTGGAGGAAACTAGAGTGCCCGTAGGAAACCTACGCAAGCACGGGGAGAACATGCAAACTCCACACAGTAAGGTTCAATGTCATGACCACAGATCTGTGTCGAGGACGCGCTAACCACTCAGCCGCCATGCTGCCCAAAGCTAAGAGCAACTTTTTTTTATTAATTGTCTCAATTGATATGTGTTGATTGGGTTTTATTTGTGGTTGTTTGCTTTACATCCTTTAACCACTACGGGCGTAGGGGCACAATTTACTGTGTAGTGTCTTGGGCACTTACAGCCCGGTGGAGGCTATCCCTCTCCAGGCCAACAAATCTTTCCACTCAATATACATTTCCAAAATAACAATGTATGTTGTTACTATCTTAATATAATTTTGTAATTATTAGAAGTTTTGTCTACCACTAAAAATTTAGGTCAGTTAAAAGTCAAATGTACTAGAAAATCACAATGACCCATCACTGGTGAGCTATTTTCAGAACCTGTTTACCGTCTACTCAGTTGTTCTTCAGGGGCTACCTTTTGCCTGCAGGCACCACGTTGGAGAACCCGGTCTTTGGCATTTACACGCTCCAGGTTGTGTTTAGCCAATCCTATCCGATGTTCTTTGTCCTCCTGCCCCGGTCTCGCACATTTATTAACTTAAACAGTCGAGTTTGGGCGTGGCACATTAATCCCAACTTTGCTTGAAGCAAAGTTTTATTGTAGCCATACTAAGTATTTACGATGGTCCGCTGGAAGGCACACCATTTTTGACTGCATGGTGTATATCACTATAACGGCGCTCACCACACAGTCATGGTTAACACCTATGACTGTGTCGCCCTTGAGCAGGATGTCATAAACTTGAACTTCTCCCTAAGCCCCCATCCCCTACCAACCTTTAAAGCCTGACTTGAGCAATAACACACACACGCAACACAGTTCCCACCAGAATCCATCCATCCATTTTCAATACTTCATGTATTGAAAATGGATGGATGGATTAGACAAGTGAGCTCCAACCTAAACCCTGCTTGCCAGCCCTGGGCTTTCAAATATCCTAACACGGATTTTTTTTAAATATAGAAGAGGAAAACTAACACAATCACAGGGGGAGGGGAGTTGGCTAGCGAGGTGCTCATGAATTTGCCATGAATTACTTTCCAGAAAAATCCATACCCTGTAATGAGAACAGGCTGTAGAAGCACATTAGTGGGGGCGCATTCTAGCTCAGACATGGGTAGCATATTTTGCCTTTTAGAAAAGCAAAGCCATCTTCTTAACTCTCAATTTTCTGATTTTACTTGAACAGAAACACATCTCGAAAGGTCAGTTATGTTGCCTTGATGCATCTTTTAATTCATGAGGATTCAAAATATAGTTCTGCAAGGCTAAATGCCATGTACCGTAAATTCCGGACTATTAGCCGCTACTTTTTTCCCCAAATGTTCAGCCCTGCGGCTTATTCAGTGAAGCGGCCAATTTATGTAATTTTTCTAACGGCCACCAGTGGCGCTAGAGTATAAAAAGTAAGAGTAAGACCAGTAGAATATGGGCGCCAAGAAAGACTGCAACCTCTAACTTTAAGCATACATTGTCTGTAAAATTGAGGTACGTTCCGACAAGGAGGAAGACGCCCTTGATGGCAAGAGTTATGAGGAAGAGGTTGAGGACGATTTTCCGTGAATGTCACAATTACGAGATGCTTTTTTTTAACAGGCACATTTGGTACATTGCGAGCGTGATCCTACCAGCGTGTTGGTACCTTTCAAAGGCACGGTTTGGGATGAAAGTTATATTATTATTATTAAAGCTTTGAAAACTCTCTCGGTGTACCGTCTTTCTTCGTAAATATGTGTAACCATGTATAATTTGTATTTGCAACTGTATATTTTTGTAATGTATTTATTTTAGAGATTTATTCTGTTATGTGTTCTACGGATGAATCAAAAAGAAGGGGCGGAGCACACGTGGGCTGATGGGAATTAAGGTAAAGCTGAGTTACCGGTAGATCTGTCTGTTGTCGCAGCTGACAATAGTGGATATACATTTTTCCCACCCTTGACTTCGGAAATATACATTTTGTTTCCTTGGATTACTTTCAACGGGACCCGGACTTGACAAGTCTGCATCATACGTTAATTACGGGTATCATTTTCCATATATGATGCCAACTGTGACTCTAAAATTGGCTACTATCTATGCATTTACAACTGAGGACCCACAAAGAGGACTGGAGGATGCTGCTTGGGAGGGTGGGATGTCAGAGCTATGCCCTTGCACAATAGTATTGCCCTTTAAACGTTTTTTAACTACTGTTAAAAGATAATAACGCTGAAATTGTTTAATTGATGTTGAAAATGTCAGGAAAAAATGTTAAAACGTCATAGTGTCCAGTCATATTGTCAGATATATCAAAATTGTGAATATGCTTAATGGCTGTTGAGATTATCGTGTTTGTTTTGCTGCTGTTGGTGTCCGTGGATTTGTTCAGACCAAAAACAATCGACTTTGGCCTGGACGGATCTATTGACACTAACAAAGTTGTTATATAACGGAATTGTGAATATGCTTGATTGCTATTAAGATTTTCGAGAAGGGTTGTTCAAACCTCACATTGTGTTTGCTGTTAAACGTCATATTGAAATATAATATTGTGAATGTGCTTGATTGCTGTTGAGATTGTCAAGATTGTTTTCTGTTATTAGTGTCAATAAATTTGTTCAAACCACATTTCATAATGTCAGAAATAACGAAATAGCTAATATGCTTAATTGCTGTTTAAATTGTCGAGAATAATTGTTCAAACCTCACATTGTTTATTTGCTGTTAATAGTGTCAATAAAATTGTTTAAACCAAAAATTTACAACTGTGGAGCATGCAGCCCGGTCTGGATTAAACTTGTGATTGTGTCACAAGTTTTGATGTGGGCGCGCGTGGCTTGTACATGGGTGCAGCTTGTGTGAGGACTAAAGTAGCAGTCCACCCAAAAAATGGTGGGTGCGGCTTATAATCAGGTGCGCTCTATAGTCCGCAATTTACGGTAGTTGCTTAAGATTATTTTGTGTGCAATCAAAACTCTGACACAGATCAAACTGGCGTCTTAGGGGATTTGCTAGGAAGCTGCACACCCGCTCATCCATCTTTTGCTCATAAAATCTTCCGTTGTCCCGAAGCAATACCTTGCACGCATGTACTCGAATTTAGTACAAAGGGAAGGGTGCGGTAATTTGTCTCATCACGTCGGAAAATGACAATAATGCGTCGCCATAAAACAGAACAGGAGGCAAGGTTATGGATGAGGTTGTAAACTCAACAAGGAATGTAAAACCTCCTTACAATGGCCTGGTCTTTATTCTATTTTTAGAACTTCATTCAAGTGATATAAGGTCCAAACGTTTCACATTTGTTACTACTTATCAGTTTCGGAGCATCATTTTAAGACCTCAACAGACAACATATATCAAAAAAACCCACCTGGAAGCCTAAACTATGATGTTGGAACACCGGGGACAAGTCTGGTGGACAGTATTCTTGAAGTCCATCGCCGTTCCCTTCCTTCCTCACAGGGGGCTTATACCGCATGCGCCTTAGCAGAGCTAACAAGATAAAGGGCATCATCTTATCCGGCACAGGACTTCTTTGACCTGTTATGCTCCGGGAGGTGCTACACGTCTACCAGAGTAAAAACAAACAGGGTCTGTCAAAAGCCTTTAAAACCTGTGCTTTTGGCACTATTGACCAAGGGTTGTCAATCAAACATGTTGAAAGAACATATTGGACACTATTCCAGGACACAACTCTTTGACTTCAGATGATATTTTGTTGCCATACTTGTTGTCAGTCCAGACCATTTTGCTGAGATGATTGCTTTTAAAGCAACTCAAAGTGAAAGAAGAGTTTACGTATGTGTATAATTTAGACTGCTACATTATTGACGCGCAGGCAGACATAGGCAGAAAAGTGGCGGCACAACTGTCCAGCCAATCAGAATTCAGAACACATTGCAAAATGAAAATCTGCAAAGTATCAAAACTATAAACAATTAAAAGTGATACAGCGAGGGCTTACTATACCTGCATCCTAACCTATGAATGAAGGATCATTGTGTGTTAAATAATGTACTTCTCATTCACTTTAATGATGGTTGCCCTTTTTTTCCCACACCAACATTAAAGCAAATTATTTGTTGACCATAATTAAAGTGAACACTCCTACTGTGGCAGTGCTCATAAAACAATTACAAGTTATCGCCTCCGTAATAAGTGCATTGCATATTTTCTTTCCTTTTTTTGGCCTTTCCACATCTCGCGGTCTTGCTTTTAGCCCATTTTTCTTTACTTCACAGTGGAGACTGCAGGGACGTGTCACATGCCAACTTCCCCGGTTCTCTCCACGGGAATGACAAAATGAGCAAAAATTCAACCCCAGAAGACGCTTTTCGTTTTGCTGCCAACTCCCTCCTCACATCCCAGCCCTGATACGGTGGTTAACTTACTCCTGGGTTGTCTAGCCAACGGAGCCTTTTTTTTCTTGGTGAAGAATACATACTAACAACTTCTATGATAAGTAATCTTTTAATTTATTCCTTGTCAACTTGCACATAGCAACATGAAGAAGTGGGGTCTCCTCGACGTGTGGACAAAGATCTGATCAACGCCATTCTTGCCATCTAGTGGTGTGTTACAATACTGATATATTCTCAGGGGCTTGATTGTTTCTTAATAACAGTGCCAATGTTTTTAGAATACTCTTATTTAATTAAAACACACAAAAAAGTAATTTTACATTTTAGCACTCAGGGACTTTGCTTCTGAAAACATATTTATAAGCTCTCGGGCACCGAATGAGTTAATTGGTTTAAAACAGCCAATGCAAGGTTGATTAGAAATTACAAAATAAAATCAATTTCTAATTTTACCTCACGCAAAAACTACATTGCTTTTATTTTGAAGCCATTGTGATATTCACTTTCATAAGGACGCAATGTGTAAACTTTAGTTTTCCAAAAGGTCAAATGATGCAAAGAAAAGAAAGTTAGATGGAAAATCTAGGGTGTTTAACCCAATATGAACCACCTATTATTAATTTATTAAAATCAGTGGTAAAGTTGTGTGTCCTTTGTAATTACTTAAGGTGGTGGCTATAAGGCCATCTTCTGGCTAAAATTATAATTGCAGCCTGTCATTCTTCTAGTGTGGAGTGTGCACGTATGTGTATATCTAAACCCTCCAATAAACTCTTTTTTTTTCATCTTTTCAGGAGTTGGGTTGGCATTTGGCCCGCATTTCAAACAGTCCTCTTCTTACTTTCACCATTTTCATCCTGGAATAAAAGAAAAAGACAACCATTTGGGCAGCATGGCAGTGCAGTTGTTAGCGCGTGTGCGGGACAGTTCTGAAATCATGAGATCGAACCTTCCTGTGTGGAGTTTGCATGCTCTCCTCGTGCTTGCAAGGGTTTCCTCCAATAAACATGCATGTTAATTGGCCGGTCTGAATTGTCCCTAGGTACGAATGAGCAAGTGAGTTGTCTGTCTCCGTGTGCCCTGCGGCTGGCTGGCAACCAGTTCAGGGTGTCCCCTGCCCACTAATCGAGGATATTTGAGATGGGCTCCAACATCCCCTACTGAGGATAAGCGGTGCAGGTAATGGATGAATGGACGATCACTTGCGTGGAAATCACCATACCCCACCCCCCTGCTTCATTTCCCTCAATGTAATGCGCTGCTTGGTGGGAACAGTGATAATCAAAGTAAGATGAAGCAGATAGGCAAGGTGAAAACCAATAATATATAAAGGTTATTTGCACTCAGTTGGGCATTGTTAACTCATACTTAATAGAGAAAATATTCCATTTTAAACGATTTGAGGACCCTTCAAATTACGCACCCTACGTACAATAAATATACAGTATACCAATCGTATCGACTTGTCAAATCAATGCTGCTCTTTAGAAAGAAACACAATTATTCATATGCAAAACAGAGTTCATTATGTTCAGTTTCTCATGTGGCCCTCCAATAACATAATTGGCCGACCTTGTGCTAATGGAAAGTAAAAGCATTTTACGCACTTTTGTTTTTTTTTAACAACTCGATGGCGACTAAATATCATCCAAGTCTTGAATCAATAGTGGAAATAGCAGCAAAATGATTTTTAAAATTATAAAATGACGGAACGGATATTATTTGTTCAGATGAATAAAGACACAAAGCTCAGTACCCTTATTTTTTAAGAAAACAATTGAGTTTGTAAATCGGGTTTGTTTTGTTTTAGGCATTTAATAAATGGATGGGAAAAAAAGCTTTATACTGTCAGTACCAGGGCGGAAACAGGACCCAATTGTGTTACATTTCTCAAAAGGTTTATTGAAGGAAAGAAGAATGGTTGCGCCCGCGATCCGGTGTTCGCTGGACGCGGGAAGCTAGTCGCTCTTGTACTCGGATTGTGATCCGAACACAGAAGTGGATCTTCGTAGTGAGCGATAGCGGTGTCGGATACGGAAAAACGGGTCAGTAGCTGGGACTGGAATAGCAACATGTGGTCGGGTTCGGAAACGAGTCGTAAGCCAGAACGGGAGAGTAGACGTAGTCGGGAAAAAAGAGGTCGTAAGCCGGGACGGAAGAGCAGACACGGTCAGGATCAAAATGTGTCGTAGCCGGAGACAGACGGGAGCAAAAAACGGGACAGGAGGGAGTAAGGGTCGAAAAAGGCTTGCCTAGTCTACACTGAGGTTCGCAGACAGACTGACAACAGGGAACTGACAGGACAGGGTTCAAATTGTGACAGGGACCCAATCAGAACCCCCGGCGGTTGGCGCCAAATGAGCGGGCACAGGTGCTTCACATCAGTAATAATTACATATATTTTGTGGGTTTTGACTACCACAGATCTTTTTTGAAACCCCACAATCCACAAGTATGAGAAGAAATACCATATTTGATGGATTTAGAAAAAAATAATGTTAGGTCAGACCCCTGTTTAGAAAATACAGAACAGTAGGAAATACCACCACTGGTGGGACTAAAATATGTGACACACGCTCACAAATTCAGTGCCAGATCTCATTCTCTTTAAAGTTCCTCATTCATTTTTAAGTGGACACAGACTGCTGGCAGCGACGTATGACTGAACAAATTTAACAAAGAGGATATCTGCCATTGAAACCACTCTACAATATTGGTAACACTTTCCATGACAGATGTATAACTTTTTTTGCCAGAATTATTAAAAAAGCAGTAGGGTTGCACTGATTTTTGGGGAACAGAAAAATTACTGTAAAAATACAAAAAATTACATATTCAGTTTCCCTGAAACAATAGTAGGCTTCCCAAAGGAGGATGAGGTAATGGTGTTAGGTCCAAGGTGAGGCGATCAGTGTGAAGCTGGTTTTCTCTCAGGGTGCGGGGTTGGACTTGCATAACACTTTATTTTTCATTTTGCATGCAATAATAAAGGAACTGGATGATATTGTTTTTAGTTCTACATTTTTGTTAAAGGCTAGCGAAACTTAAACATTTCAATGCTAACACTACAGAGCTAACTTACAACAGTTAACACATGCTTTGTTTATGATATGCAGTCAATTCGTCCAGAAGATAATTTGCTGGTAAGCTATGTATGCCGAGAGTTTAATGTATTATTATTATTCTTTTAATTAGGGAAAATGTATAGAAATGTGACTTGTTTTTTTGCAATAGACTGCACTGACTACCGCACCATCATAATTATCATTAACTTGCGCTTAGTCCCATTTTCTTATCACTATTAATTCTCTTGTTTATTAAAAGCTTAAGGGGCCCCAAATATGTACTTAAAGTGACACTGTGTAATATTTGACAACTAGATGTTGCTGTATTGTAATGTGCAACTGAAAGCAAGTGCTACAAAACACGAGTTAATGTGATATTTTGTGTTTTTTTTAAATTATCATTCTATCAGTATACGTACATTTTTATAAGGATTTTTTATGCGCTAGGATGCACTAAATAATCAACAGAGTCGATTTAAATAAGAAAAAAATAGACTTTTCAGTGTAGCAGTTACAAACAATGTATTTTTCCACCGGACACTGCCACTTTTAAGTACAAATAACTCGCTTGTCTCATCTCATCTCATCTCATTAGCCGTACCGCTTATCCTCAGTAGGGTCGCGGGGGGCTGGAGCCCATCCCAGCAATCATTGGGCAGTGGGCAGGGGACATTTATTTATGCATGTTTATCAGTGTCTTATTTTCCGTTTACTGTCATGATTACTGATAGTATCACCTGTGCCTGCTCATTTGGCTCCAGCCACTGCGGGCTACCTGATCGGTGGATCCCTGTCCCTTTTTAAGCCCAGTCCTTTCACTCTCCAGTTGTCAGTCCATCAGCGAACCTCTGTTGTTACAAGGCAAGCATTTTGACCCTGACTCTTGCCTGTCCCGTTTTTGGACCCATTTTTCCACCCGTCCGTACTTCCTGCGAAGATTGAGATGACCCCACCTGCTCCAACCTGTTTTTTTATCCTGATCACGTTTGCTCTCTCGTCCCGGCTCACGACCTGTTTTTGATTCCGACCACGTTTAATCTACCGTCCCGACTTACGACCTGTTTTTGATCCCGACCATGTTTGCTCTCCCGTCTCGGCTTACGACCTGTTTTCGATCCCGACCACGTTTTTGCTCTCCTGTCCCGGCTACCGACCCGTTTTTTCCTTCCTTGACACCGCCATCTCCCGCTCCGGAAGATTCACTTCCGTATTCGGATCTCGATCCGATTGTGTGAGCAGCTTGCTTCCCGCGTCCAGCGAGCACTGGATCGCGGGCGCTGCCCTTCCTCTTTCTATCAATAAACTTGTGGTTAACGTTACGCATTTGGGTCCTGATTCCGTCCTGGTCTTGACATTTACACGTTTGGTTTGACCACATTTTTTCATATCTGTGAGTCCCTAAAAAGGTAAAACGTTTCCAAACACATGAAATAGTGTTTACTCTGCATGAAACAAATACTTTTGAATTTATTAGCATACATAGTAAACAACAAAAATAAAAAACAATTTGACTATGAAGTCACTCTCTTTAAAAAAAACGTATCATGTATATTTACTCATTCTCATTTAATACAGGAAGCAAAAACAATTAATTCAATGTAAGAATTTTTAGTTAAGTAATAGTGTGAATTGTCATTTAAAATATTCCAAAAAAGAAAGATAGATTTTTACAAAAAACTGCTAACGCAACATCACAATCCTATTTGATTAGGGGGGGACCTCATTGTGAAATATACACAATTCATAGGATTCCCAAACACACTCAAGATTAGGGTATAATTCAGTTTTTGTGACGCCAAAAGATTCACCCAGCCAGCTGTACTCTCAATAAGAACAGATGGGAAAACTTCACCAGTGTTGAAATAAATCAAATAAATATGGCATGTGATACTATACAATTGTTTTAAATGCATCCCCCATATTTAACCAAGAACAATAAAAAATGCAGAAGAGAAGTACGTCCGACTATAATAACAGTAAATCCATTCAACAGAATCCAAAAATATTGTGAATAAAAATGAGTTACTGGGCTTTGAAAGGTTTGAATGGCTCCTTTTTTATTCTAAGTTGGAATTAAGTTACAATTACTCAAGTGAACACATTTGTCACAATTGAAGACCGCCAACGTCAACAATTTGAAGAAGCCTGGCAGTGAATAAGTTAATTACAATAGGAACCCAGGATACGCCATTCATTTGTTCTCAAATGGGTATCCTACGACTTTAGAATAGAATAGAATAGAATATACCTTTATTGTCATTGTTACAAAATGGGTTAACATATTGTGACAACGAAATTGGGCATGACACTCCAGTTTCACACATTCACAGTGAGGTAAAAAACACTCAACTAGCACTGGTTCTTAACTGCTCTGACTTCAGGACTCAGCATTCTACCATAATGACAGGCTTCGACCCTAATCAAGTTAATAATACATTTCTCAAATGTATTCAATGGAAGGAGTATGCAGTGTAAAGAAGAAATAATAGAATGTAGTCACTTTTTTTTAAAACAACAAATTGTTTTGACCATTTATAACATGTATTTGCACATATGCTTTCTTCGCATCTAGGTGACACTCTGAAGCTGCTTTAAAATAGCCACATACTAAAAGGCATTCAAAATATTAATAACACATGTACCTAAACATTGATACAAATTTAAATATTTAATTCATAGACATTAATTTACTGGTAAAAAATACATATATTTAAAACTATTTACTGTACCTTCTAGCAGCGCTTTAATGGCAGACACTCAAACATAATTTTCTTATTTAGCACTTGTATCTTTCTTTGACTTGATCATTGTTGTTACTGTTTTCCACCTGTCCTGCCCCTTCTCACTAACCTTTTTGGGACCCATTATTATGGTCAGAAAAAGGGAACTAAAACCAACAAAATCACAATAAAATGAAATGTGGTCCCTTTTAAATGTAAGATGCCGATTGACCGAACAGGAAGAAAAAATCAAGCAGGGCATTAATGCCATCTACTCCATTTTTTTCTTCTTAGCATGATCTGAAATAAAGGCCGTGACCCATCAGTTGAGAAACACTAATTTAGAGTAAGAATATCAAGATGCTGTCATCTTTCAACCAGCATTTGAAAAACTACAGCAGTTTATTGAAAAAGCTTTAACAAGCTCCGCATATTTTACGCTTTTCTTGATTCTATAGGAGCTTGTGGCCTATAGAAAGACTCCAGAGACAAAGGGGGGGTCGAATCCCACAAGCAAAGACACAAAAGTACTGCAGACCATGACCAGAGGAAAATAAATGAGGTCGGGATGGACCAAGCGAAATAAAAAGCCACTTCAACAAAGAAATAATATTATAATAAAGTGAAACTTGAGGGGGGAAGCCATTGTTTCAAAAGCAAAAGAAAATGGCCTGCATTGATTTTGTCATTACTCCTCTAAGGCAGGACTGGGATAACCTTTTGATGACTACATGTTAATTTCATTTAGATATGTTTTTAATAAAATACTTTCATCAAATTGGTTTTGCAACACACACAATTAAAGCAAAATACATATTAGAGATTTGTGATCAGCACTAAATTTGATGTTTGAAAGTAATACTCTGATTGTGTTTGTGAATGATTTCCGTTGTGGGATTTTTGTAGTAGTTCCATACTATTATTTGTCTAATGTTTGTGTTTTTTTTGTATTTCTGTAGTAATATTTCTGTATTGTAGTGTCGTGTAGCTGCATTTGTGTATTATATTTGTACTATTTCTGAAGATGTATTTTGTAGTATTTATTTAGTAATATTTCTGTATCGTGGTATTTTTGTTGTATTTTCATAGTCATACTTTTGAAGTATGTCTGTATTTATTTTGTGCAATATTAGCTTACATATATTTTTCTAGAGTTTCTGTAGCAGTATTTTGTTGTATTTTAGTAATGTTTGTGTAAAATATTTCTTAGTATTTCCATAGAAGCATTATTTTTAGTGTTTCTTGTAGTATTTATGTAATATCTCTGTAATAATAGATGTAGTTGTGTCGTATTTCGGTCTTAGTTTTCTATATTATTTGTGTGATTGTATTTCCATAGTATATTTTTGTATTATTAAATATTAAATATATTTGTTGCATTTCTGTAGTAGCATTTTTGTACTATTTCTCTAGTATTTCTGAAACAGTTGGTTTGTCGTATTTGTGTAGTAGTATTTCTGTATTATACTGTAATCGTTTTTTGTAGTATTTTCATAGTTGTATTCTTACAGGACTTCTGTAGTAGTATTTTTACAGTATTTCTGGGTCACTACTTTTGTAGTATTTCTGGCGTATTTTGTTAGGACTAAGAAAGATGTAATTTTGTAGTATTTATGTAATAGTATTATTTTCAGTGCATCTGTGGTATTTGTGTTTTAGTATTGTATTGCATTTCCACAGTAGTATTTATTTTTGTAGTACTTCTGCAGTTTTCCCCGTAGGAGTGTTTTTGTAAAATGTATTTTGTACTTCTGTGGCAGTATTTTTGTAAACTTTCTGTAGTAATATTTCTGTATTATGGATTTACTGTATTCAGTTTTTGTAGTATTTTGTCATGCTATGTTTGTGGTGTTCCTGTAGTTGTAGTTTTTGTAGTATTTCTGTAGTATTGTTTCTGAATTTCAGTATAAATGTATACATTTTTTGTAGCGTTTCTGCAGTATTTATTTTATTTTCAAAATGAAAGAAAAATGACATACCAGTATATGTTCCCTGTTTTAAAGCACTGTATTTGATAATTAGTTTTGTAGTAACTTAGTACATTTTACGTAATACTTCTGTAATAGTTTTTTCGTAATAAACTCACAAAGTCACAATGCTGGCAGCAAAAAAAAAAACAAAAAAACATTTGGTTCATGAGTACTTCTTTATTTATTATTATATATACTCATAATACTTAAATCATTTTTGTCCTGCGGGACGGATTAAAAAGTTTGCCCGGCTATTTGTGGCCCACGGGCTGCAGTTTTCCTACCTCTGTTCTAACCCCTAATCTCATGTTTTCCCTTTTTCTTTAAATCCGCTATTGATGAGTTAGCTTAAAGTCACATCATTGACCCACGTCGAAATCGACCGTCTCCATGCCTCGATTATCACCTCTGGGCAGCGCTAGGATTTATGGACAGTGCACGGGGGATAATAACACTGAGGACCAGAAGGTCTTAAACTTTAATTTGAAGTTGTCTACTTGATGAATCCAAAAGTTGTGTTCAAGGACCAAAACGGGATGATGGCCAAAGGGTTTTGACTGCACAGGCTGACATTTCACGTGACCTTTTGAATGACTGACATGAAAAACATCGCCTGTGGTGAAATTCATAACAAAGCAGGCCTACCCTTCGCGGTGGAAAGTAATGGCCGGCGCACCAATTAGGAAAGTCAGAATAGAATAGAATAGAATAGAATAGAATAGAATAGAATAGAATAGAATAGAATAGAATAGAATAGAATTGCCTTTTTAGGATTGGTAACAATGCAGCATACATTATGTACAACTACATTAGATGTGGCACTCCTGGATAAACTTGTAATGAATGACTTAAAGGACCGAAAAGAAAAATTGGAATATTAAGAAACAGGACCCAATTGCGTTACGTTTTTCACAAGTTTTATTAAAGGAAAGAGGGAGGACTGCGCCTACAATCTGGTGTTCGCTTGGCACGGGAAACAGGTTGCTCTGGACGCAGAAGCGGATCTTCCGTGGTGAGCGATGGCAGTGTCGGGAACGCAAAACCGGGTCAGCAGCCGGGACAGGAGAGCAAAAACGTGGTCGGGCTCGTAAGCGAGTCGTAAGCCAGGAAAGGGGAGTAGACATGGTAAGGATCAAAAACAGGTCGAAGTCGGGGGACAGACAGGAACAAAAAACAGGTGGGAGTCAGGGTCGAAAAAAGGCTTACGAACTGACCCAAGGCGACAGACAGGAGTGGGTTTAAATAGGGACAAAGAGCCAATCAGAGTCAAGTGAAGCATATCGATAATCATGACCTAGCATAGACAATGAAATATACGCGTGGACTGTTCTAAGTTGGAAGTGCTTCCGAAAATCAGTATAATGCAACATAGTGGAAATACATTAGCAGCATTATTGTGCAAACGTAAAAATAAAGAAATAAAATATAAATATGTATTACTTATACATAGGCTCGATATTTCTTCACGGTCTTGTTTGCTACTACTCAATAGCTAATGATTGATGTCTACCTTATACTTTTCTTTTCCAGCTGCCTGGCTGGTGGTGAAATGAGAGAGAAGGATATATTCCGATGAGTCAGCGGACCAGCTCCTGGACCTGAAGCATGTCAAAGTCTGCATCGACCAGCCAGCAGAGATGGGAAGCTGTTTCATAGACGTTTTGGACAATTTTACAGGCTCGAGGTGCCATTGCTGTTTTGTATAGTTTTGAGGCATTGTTTCTGTAATGCTTTTTCTGAACAATTTTTCACATCTTACCTATATTTTTCTTTTTAATGTTCATTATGTTTTTTGTATTGTTACCCAATGCAAAATATAATGCAGCCTGGTCATCCAGGGAGGGGGATTACCACTCGTGAGGCTCCTTCTCAAGGTTTCGTATTTTTCTCATGTTGATGTTTTTTACTTTTTCCTTGTCCGCATGTTGGTTTGATATCAGGGGATGCTGTAATTGTAACCTGTGCAGTTCTTTGAGACATTTTGTGATTAAGGGCTTTACAAATAAATGTGACTTGACTTGAGTTGACTGTCATGATTACCGATTCAGAGCACCCGCGACTGCTTAATTGGCGCCAACAGCCTGGGCAGCTGATTGGCTGATGCACTCTTTTCAAACCGCCGGCTTCCAAGAGGAAGCCATCAGATCGTTATGCGAACTGTTGCCACCAGCCCAGTAAGCCCTTACATCCGACTCTGTTCCTGCCCTGCTTTTCTCTGCCTGATCTCCGTTGCCAACCTGTTTCCGGACCTGACTTTGCCCCGTTCTGCCTGCCTGTTACCAGATCTGTTTTGCCCCGTTACCTGCCTGCCTACTGTTGCCGACCTCGTTTCCGAACTTGACACCGCCTTTGCTTTCCAGTCCCGACCAGCGACTTGTAATTCCCGCCTGTCTTCGTTCCTCCTTGCTAAAAACGGAAGTGCCACTTCCGCAACACCTGCTCCTCCTGTCCGTCAGCCATCGGATCGTGGAACAAAGCCCTGCTCTCCCTCTTTATTAATACAAACTGAGAAAACAAGCGCTATTGGGTCCTGTGTCCGTTTCTGGTCTTTGACATTGACTTGTTTATGTGACAGTGCAGGAATACAGATTACTGCAGTAATGGAGTTATTTATTCGTACAGGGTTTGGTACCCTGAAAGTCAGGTAGTGTGGTCCAAGATGCAAACGATAGGTGAGTGTTTCAGTAAACTATCAGTAAAGGGGACCGTAAAGGATTCTGTTGGGCGGTATTCATGATCCCGAAAGAACAGGCAAGGTTTTGTTACACTGAATTACAAAAAGGCTGAGACAAGAGTGCTTGGAACGTGGCGGGGAACGCAACGACGTAGCACAGAGCCAAGTGGAGAGTGTTTAACCATTGACAAGGGAGAGTTTTGATCGGAGGGAAATAAGGGCAAGTGAGGAAGAAAATTGTGGTTACCTCTGCTGAGGTAGTGCGAGACATATCCTCCATACTGGGTAGGGATTAGCCGATGATTTTCTGATCTGTGGTGAGGTACGATGTAAAATGTTCCTGTTTTCTATAGCGATGGTTTTTGCCAGTTACGGTCATTCAAATGGTTTTGTGACATTTTTTGTGTCGAGTGTATATCTTATCCCCAGAAATAGTGTATTTATATATGAGTGCATTGCAGGAAATAGGTCTAAATATAATGGAAGCTCATAACACCATTCATCCACGTCAATCGCGGAAATAGAAATAAGAACAATAATGAGTATAAAAATGGATACAAGTTACCTGCAAATTAAATGAGTCACAACATTAGCTTCTCTGCTGGCTTTTATCTCTTTGATCTCTACAAAGGGGAATTAACCATTTAGTACAACAGAAACGAAACGAAAATCAATCCAAACAGCTTGACAACATCAATCACATTACTGTGCATGTTGAGAGATTTGTCAGCTGTGGTTATAATGTTTAAAATGACCTTCTTTTGTGGCGCACCAAAAGATGTGTCTTACCGTTGGCATCTCTCTCTGTAGACTGCCAACAAACCCCGCCTCCCGGTCACATGTCAGAAGCCAAAACCAAACCCGACTCCATACCAGCAGGTGGCACTGTTGGACTCATCATTGCAAAACACTTACCAACAACTATACACATATTTCATCAGGAATTTCAAATACTGTGAGCTGATGGGCTCATGGAACGATGTGGCATGTAGGACAGTCCTCGGTTTGGAGAGCTTGATAGAAGTCACGGGTCACGGCACCAAGGAGACCAAGAGCTCTTGTTGGTGATATAAAGGAGTGGAGACGTGTTGTGAAAGGATAGTGGGATTGTGGACGCGTTCTTAAGGATGGGCTGGGCACCCGTATGATGCGGCAGGGGTAAACCAGTGAAAGCTGTCGGGCCCTGCTGTTGAACAAAAGAGTGTGTTGTGTCACCCTGACATGGCTGTGTTCTGGTGTCCCGTTTCATCTGGAGGGACGAAAGCATGACCAACTTAGGTGCCGAAGTGCCTAACTTGTTTGGGTGTTTGGGCGATTGGGTTGGCCATGGTCCAACATTTTTGTGTGTGTTTTTTTGCTATTTTTTTCCCTTTTATTTTCTTTTTATTGTATGTGTTGTCTTGAGGGATATGACCAAGGTAGATAGATAGATAGATTGATATATGAAGGGGTCACATGTGAAGTCTTCCGTTTCAGAAAAGGGGGCACTACGTCAGTTTCTTTTAAATTTTTCACTCCAAAGGCCGCTAAACTCATATGATTATTTGTTGTTCGTGTGTATAGGTATCGAGGCTACTTTATATCGCTAAAGGGCAACACTAACAACTAAAATATGCCAGAAATGTTAGATTTGATCAAATGTTTAAGGGAATTTTTTATTGCCAGTACCATAGGTTCATATCACTTCACAAATAACAATGCTCAACAGTTTTTAATATGTTAAGTGCGGAACCATTAAATGGGTTTGAACAATAAGATAGATCCTTTGACTCATTAGGAATACAAATAGATTCAATATGTTAAGGTTATATTTGCAAGTTCACAAATTAGATAAGAGTTGTAATTTTACCTACTGCACATCAATACTAGAAATGAGCCATAACACTAAGATAAATTCAAACAATAAACAATGATTTAATTCCTACATCAATATCTATAATTGTGGTAGAATTTGAATCTATAGGATTTGATACTGCAACATATTTTGAATCAAACTACAAAATTACAGTTCGAAGAATTTGTTACATTTATAAATGATCTTGGTGTCAAACTGAAAAAGTAGTACTTTTGTCAGGACCAGAACGGAGACAGGACCCACTTGCTTTACGTTTCTCTCAGTTTTATTGGGAAGAGAGGAAAGGATTGCACCCACGATCCGGTGATGGCTGGTCACAGGAAGCAGGTCGCTCTGAACATGGAAGTGGGACTTCTGTGGCGCGCGATGGCGGTGTCGGGAACGGCAAAAAACAGTCAGTAGCCGGTACAGGAGAGCAAAAAACGTGGTCGTGATCAGCAACGAGTCGAAAGCCAGGAGAAGAGAGTAAACGTGGTCAAGATCAAAAAATGGGTCGAAGCCGGAGAACAGACAGGAGCAAAAACAGGAGTGAGTCAGGGTTGAAAAAAGCTTGCCTGGAGTAAACTGAGGTTCGCAGATGGATTGAGAACCGGTGAGAGAAAAGAGTAGGTTTAACTAGAGACATAGAGCCAATCGGATTCCGAGGCAGTTGGCGCCAAATGAGCGGGCACAGGTGCTATGCATCAGTAATCGTGTCAACTTTTTTCCCTGAACCATGCAGTTGATGCAATAATGCGCCTAATTTATGGATCAATAAGGCATTCCAATGTCAAAATAGCAAAAGTAATATAAACTAAAATAATTTCATCATAATTTAACATTAATACTAATGTTTTTAAGTAGGCACATACATGTCAATGCACGTACAAACCAAGGGATTTTATTGGGTAGGAAAACCGCAGTGTGTCACGGCTACGACTGTTCTTTGACTTGAGGAACATTTATAGGTTGCCAAACACATGCCTGTTACAAATGGAACACCACACACAAATAGACCACCAGAGGGTTCTCTAGCGACAAGCATCAAACCTGACTTTTTTAACAATGCTGTTTTTAAAGCCGTGTTGGGACTGTGTTACTGCCAAGCCAAAAGCACTGTTTGGAAATAAAAGTTTGATTAATGTTTGATTAAAGTTTTGAAAACTGTGTACTCTTTATTTGTACAAAATTTGTTTAAAAATGTACTGAATGAAACTCATGATCATGTGAATTCTATAGTCCGGGAATTACAGTAGCTTATTGAATAAATTATGTAGAGCAAGGCAAATTAATTTCAAATCAGGAATCCTTTCTAGGCAAAGCCTCGCCTTTGACGGTTTACTTTGTTGGATGGAGTCGTGATCGCTATAAAATGGCCTTTATATACTCGACCTTTGCTTTTATGATCTGTGTTTACAGGTAAAGGGCAGCTAGCTTATGCATGTATGTCACTTGATCCATTCTGAAAAAGTCAGAAAAGATTTAGCGCCTTAGGCAATGTAAAGGCTTTGCAGTGATCATCCTGGCCGCGCATAACTGATGAAAAATCCACACGATTGATTTGGCGTCAATCACGACTCTACTAATGCTAAATGAGTAAAAGCAATATAGAATATATTGCTTTATACTCATCTGCAAGCAGGGTTGGGTAGGGTTACTTCAACTGGATTACTTTCAATTACTTTTGGATTACTCCAATACCAAATATGCTAATAAAAGACAAAAGAAACTAAATATAATTAAAAGTATGACTCACAACACGTGGTAAGCTTTCTCTCCTGGCTTCGATCTCTTTGATCTCTGGCAAAACTAAAATAAAATGTGACAGAAACAAAATGAAAATAAATCCAAACAGCTTGCCAACATCATTTTTGCCGTTCCATGTATTCCAAGCCTGCACAAAATTTTGTCATTGTGTTCATATTTAGTTTCGTTTGTCTTTTATTAGCATATTTGGTATTGGAGTAATCCAAAAGTAATTGAAAGTAATCCAGTTAAAGTAACCCTACCCAACCCTGTCTGCAAGTACTGATTTCATAGATACAGTATGTGTCTCTTTCTCAGATAAAGCAAAATCTTTAAAATTAGAGGAAAAAAAGTCCCTTTGTGAAATTTAGCTGGAATGAATTGGTGTTCATCTAATTAAAGGACACTGCTACTGAGGCTTCGAGACTTCATACATGAAAAAAATAAAAAATCAATTCCAATATTTGAGGTCGAATGCATTAAACTGGAGAAAAAAAATTGGCTCCATTGGAAAACAAATGAAGAAGAGTTGCATGGGCGTGTTTGTTGGGACCAGATATTAATTTCAAATTGGCCTAGGAACACAGCAACAGCTTGCTGATAAAGACTGGACTAAATCTATCAATGGTCCAGAATATGTTCTCATTTACTGTTGGAGGACTACGTTTCAAAACATATATTTACGACAGGGAAGCTTCACAGTAGGCTTAACAGGACTCCAAAAAACCTTTTATGGGTTAGTACTTTATCGAAGAAGCAACTACCATATTTTCTACACTGTATGTCGAAACTCATTTTCATGGTTTGGCTGCTTTTGCGACTTATATTCCAAAGCGATTTAGAAGAAATACGATACCCAATAGTGCATTTCTTGGCTTGACTTTTTACCCATGATGTGTTATAGAACAGGTATGCCCAATAGGCGATCGCGATCTACCGGTGGATCACAGTCTACCCGTGGATTGCCATCTACCGATCAATTGCCGTGTGATGCTTGACCACACTTACTGGTTAATGACGTGAAAGTGAGTTCAGTCGTTTTTATTTATTGAGATTTGCTGCTAACTAATAGTCAAATGGTGTATGTAAGTTACTGTCTATTTATTTGCAATATAAAATTGGGACACAAATCATTGGCCATGGAAAAAAAAAACTCAGTTTACACTTTTTTAAATAATAGGTTCCCCCACAATTATTTTATCCAAATTTAAGACTTTTTAAGACTTTTTAAAACCACATCCAATGACGTTTTAAACATGGTAGGTGGGCGCTGTTTTGTGACAGACACTGGCGCCACCCAGCTGTGATGGCATGGAATTTAAAGCCCTGCACAGAGAGTGTGAGGCAGGGGTGTAACCGGACCCCGCCGGCGACCCCCTAATGCCGTTTGCATTAAGATGAATTATTTAGCGCCTAACTCTGGTAGAAAAAAAAATCCATTAAAAAGAATATTATAATTTTATGAACAAATTATACATTTACAAATTATAATCACCAACATGCATATTCTTCAAATACCAAAAACCTCAAAAAGACTGGTAAAGAAGTAGGGTGGGAAAATAATGTATTCTGGTTACTTTGAGTCTCCATAGTTTGTATTCTTTTTTTTTGCACTCATTTTTGGTTGCACTACACAATACTGCAGCATCTAGTGGTCAAATAATACACATTATCCATTGAATGTGAGTAAATCCCATGTAAATTATGGATTCATTCATACTTTTTTACATGAGTTCATTGATAGTTTCACGTTCATTCTCAAAAGGTTTTTTTAGATCTGATTTTGTGTAGCAAAGGAAAAAAATGAGAACAGTGGAATGTTTTCAATCAGAGCATTCCTTGTGGAATACCTGACTTGGTTCACTTTCACCCAGACAACTAGATTAATGTCTGTACATTAGAAAAATGAACCAAATTTGGATTGATGTTAATGATATTGATGGCTCCAAAGCAGAGTGCACAAGAAGCCAAATATTCTATTATTTCATACACTTTATCTTATATTTTTCGCGTGTTTTTAGAGGATGTGTCTAAATTGGTTAAAATGGAATGCTATTTATTCCTGCATTTTATAGTTTATTTATAGCACTGCATAGTAAATATTTGTAATTTATGTTTTGCATTCTTTTCAGGGCATTTTTTTTTCCTTTAGTGCCTTCAGTGTGTAAAAAGCTAAAACTGTTTTGTATTTCAGAATGTATATTCATGTAGATATTATATTTTAATTAGTGCTTATATCTTTTGTTTTTCCTTTATTTCACTTTGAAGTTGTTAAGTGTAAACAAAGAAGCTTCTAGTTTATTCCTGTAATTCATACTGCATTTGTTGCACAGCAAAGTCAATATTTTAGTTGAAATATTATGGAACTTTAAATTAGGTAAAAGTCCACTAAATTAACCGATAAATTATTGAATTTAAGACTCCTTAATACAATTTAAGACTTCCTAACAACAGTTTCGACATTTATTAGTGGTTTTGAAATTTGGGACTTTTTCAAGACCCTGCAGAAACCCTAAATTAGACTATTGATTTTAATTTGGTTATACAATGATTCATTTGGTTGTGCATTTTTAAAAAGTCAGCGTTCATCTATACCAGGGGTTAGTTGCTTTTTGGCGCTCCCTAGTTCCTCCGGCACTTTTAAAAAAACGTTTGATAACGGAAAATTATATTGTTTCCGTAAAATGAAAAATTTGACATTAGAATTCTTAATGTTAAAGAATGAAGTATAGATGTGTACAGTATGTGTTGAGTATGTGTTGCCTTGCTTTTAGGGTTTATCTAAAACTAGTTTTTCCAATCATCAGTGTCTAAAATGATGTCTGCCCGGACGCCCAGGGCGTGCATCTTCTACGTCTGGCGTACAACTTACAAAATGTCTTTGCCTGGGTGTCCAACAACTTTTTCAAGAAAAAGGAAAAAAAAGAAACTTTTTTTTTGTTTTCTGGTTTTGGTTTTTTTGGACAGGAAGGAATGGTACGTCGTTACAAAAGTTCACTTTTTTCTGATTTCGAAATGTTCGTTCGCTTAGGAAATGTCGGTTAGTTGGGCTATTTGCATACTCTGCATCCAATGAGAAGCCTGCATCGAATAATTTCGTGCTTCCAGACTTTCCCGAGCCTTACCAGGTCGTGCATTTGCATAAAATTTTCCAAAGTAGTTTTGCAGAGAACACCAAAAAAATGGTAAAGTGGTTGGGTATGAAGCCAATAACTCAGCCCCAGAAGATATATTCAAAAGAAGCTAACAAAATGTATGACACTACAAAACGTAAACGTACATTAAAAGCATTGTGGGAAGAGGAGTTCCCGTGTCTTGCAGCAGACGACGCAACGCAAACATTGCATGAATGAGTAAATATAGGTATATACTGATGGCAGATGGAAAACAAGTCAAGTCAAGTCATTTTTATTTGTATAGCCCTTAATCACAAAGAGTCTCAAAGGACTTCACAGGTTATTACACATGAGCAGTTTAGGTTATTCATATGCTATAGAGTAGAAGTGAGTTTTAAGCTTAGATTTAAACATTTCCACTGAGGTTGCAGATCGGATCTCAGGGGGAAGAGCATTCCACAACACCGGTGCCCGGATGGAGAACGCTCTCGAACCAGCGGAACACTTCTTGGCTCTTGGGATCACCAGAAGACCGGCGCTCTCAGAGCGAAGGTTTCGGGCCGGAACATAGGGGGAGATCAGATCTGAAAGATATGAGGGGGAAAGTCCATGTATGATTTTGTACATGTCAAACAAACAAACAGCGATGTCATATACGTGCAATGAATGTTATAAGTAAATTTATAATAATATATGTAATTTTAAAGTCTTGTATTGTTATATATTCTGATTATCAATCCTTAATACTTTGCAACAATGAGTTTTTTGCGATTAGTTGTCTTATTGTGTTTCAAGTTGTAAAAAATGGGGCAGGCAACTTTACGGCTGGGCAGGCAGCTTTTCAGAGTTGTCTTCCCTGGTGTGTGGAACATTTTTGTCATGAGTGTCAGACACTGCAATCATATGAACTTTTTGGGGTGCAGTATGTTCCTTCAAGATTTTGGGTTGACAACCCAAAAAAAACGAAGTAGGAAGATTACTTATTATCATTCCAAGATTAATTATTATTATTCTAAGCTCCCTTTGGATCTATACTCATTTTGGTAAATTTGTGGTTCAATCAAAAACATACAAATAATCCTGAGAACACTTCAATGTTTAGCGTTTGTTATGGTGAATAGATAATTCTGACATGCTCATTTGTAATTAGCTCGCATACTGAAAACGTGTAAGTATCCCAACTTTAGAATACAATTCACATTTTATTGGTATGTTTTCGAGCTCGACTAAGTGACGAGTAAATCGAGATGAATTGTTTTTTAAAGGTGTTTGCATAGGGGCCGTATAATACATAGTAACGTGTTATTCACAGCAACTAATTATCCGCCCATTCATTTATTTCACATGCCACCTACTGTCTCTACGCATAGATCATTCATTCGCCTGGTCCTACGGCCAATATAATGAAATGGCTGGCCCATTGTTGTACAAGCAGGATTGATATTGTATTGTTACATAATACAATTATGAAACCAATCTCTGTGTTTTAAATGAATACAATTGACCTTTTCAGCCTGCTTGATTGTTAATGAATTTTACATATCATTGTCAGTAAAACATTCTGATTTTGCAAGAAAGTACAAATGCATCCTCATAAAAGTACTGAATGATTTATTGGATTAAGCAGGACATAATGGAGCATGTTGTTAATGCCGGGTTTCTCTTCATGCTGGCAACTGAAAACTAATTAGTGTTGAAAAATATCATAAGCATATATTTGATATCTGGATTAGCCTCCCAAAAAACAAAATGTTCATGTTCTGTTGGTTGTTGTTGAAAGGATTGTAAACATTGAAATCCACAAAGAAAGAACTCTGGTGTAATTCTTCATCATGTGGATTTTTTATTTCATTAACGCAGCAATTTAAAATTTCTTGTTGTATTCTTTTGATCATTTTTTCTTGGGCAGAATGGTCCATACGATGTTACATTTATGATACCGCAGACAAGAAATAGAGAACGTAATAACGAAACCATTGATAATTATTAATTATCACTTGGTTGGCCGAGTGGGAGTTGGACTCCATAAAGGCTGCCCTTTGTCACCCATTCTGTTCATAACTTTGATGAAGAGAATTTATAGGCACATCTGTGGCGTTGAAAGGGTCCGGTTTGGGACCTCAGCTTTGCATCTCTGCTTTTAGAAGATGATGTGGTGCTGTCGGGTTCCTCGGGTCATGATCTTCCGCCATTACTGGAGCCATTCGCAGCCGAGTGCATAGTAGTTGGGATGAAGATCAACACTTTCAATTTAGAGGCTCTCAGCTGGAAACAGGTGGCATGCCCTTTCCAGGTAAGGGATAAGATCCTGCCCAAAGTGGAGAAGTTCAAGTATCTCGGGGTCTGGTTCAAAAACGATGGTAGGATACAATGAGAGATTGACCGACAGATGAGTGTTGGATCTGGCATTATGCGGACCCTGTACCGGTCCGTCGTGGTGAAGAAGGAATTGAGCAGAAAGGCGAACCCCTCGATTTACCAGTGAATCTACGTTCCTACCCTGATGTATGGTCATGAAATGTGGATCATGACTAAGAGAGCAAGATCTTAGATACAAACGGCTGCAATGAGTTTCCTTCATAGGGTGGCTGGACTATTCCTTAGCCATAGGGAGGGAAACTCGGTCATCAATGAGGGACTCATCTTAAAGCCGCTTCTCCTCTGCGTTGAGAGAATCCAGTTCAGGTGGCTCGGGCATTTGATAAGGATGCCTGCCCGACGCCTCCCTCAGAAGATATTCCGGGAAGATCCCACCGGCAGGAGGCCCCGGAAACAATCCAGGCAACGATGGGGAGACTATGCGTATAGGCTGGCCCGGGAATGTCTCGGGATCCTATTGGATGAGATGGAAGATCTGGGCTTCCATACTGAGGCGACTGATAATGATGGGATGTATGGATGTAAGGATAGTTGATCCCGGGATTTTTGAACATTATTCAATCTTGGACTAATACCTGCTCATATTGAGCGTAATTCCACTGTTGACCACTATATTGCACACATTACTAAATTTTCAAATAGTAAACATTTTAAAGGAAAACAAAAAGTAACAACATACTACACACAAACACAAGACATATCAGCACAGTATATTTTTTGTTTGTTAAACTGTCGGCAACCCTACAGTTTATTCCCACACCCTATACTGTAACCCAGGATAATGTTTTCGTTGGATCAATATTGTGTCATGATTACCGATTTGGATAACCTGTTCCCGCTCATTTGGCGCCAGCCGCTATCTGAATGGCTCCTTTTCCCTTCTCAAGCTCAGTCCTGTCACTCGCCTGTTTTCAGTCCGTCTGCGAACCTCTGTTGTTACAAGGCAAGCCTTTTTGATTCCGACTCCAGCCTGTTCCGTTTTTGCACCCACTTTTCCTCCTGTCCATTCCTGATCTCTCCTGTTTGTCCTTGGCTACGACCTGTTTTCGATCCCGACCACGTCTGCTCTACCGTCCCGGCTCAGACCCGTTTTTGGTTCCCGACCACGTTTTTGCTCTCCTGTCCTGGCTATCGACACAGCAATCATCCCCCTTCCGTATTCGGTTAAAGATCCAATTTTACGAGCGGTTTGCTTCTTGTGTCCAGCGAGCACCAGGATCAATAAAACTAGTGAGAAACGTGATTGGGTCTACCCTTTGTTCTGGACTCGACATATGGAGCCAATTGTTTTTTTATTTTTTATTTTTTTTGTTTTTTGTTTTTTTTATATATTTGAAGCAAAGTTGTTATAATTTGGAATATTCTTTATCATGGTTATTAATTAGTTTCGACCTTTGTTCTTTGAACTAAATTTGTTTTACAGTAGTTCGATTTTTGATAACAATCATTTGTACAACATTTTTTTTATGAAATTTGGGATTTTCGTATTAGTTTTAAGCATATTTCAGTTTAATTGTTTTAGTTGTTTTCATTATTATCATTCATATCATGGTTAATATTTGGGTTTGTCTTTTTTTTTCAAAAGCTATTTTATTTTTATTTTATTTTTTTAATTTAGAAAAAAAATATCTCCCCCATTTTTCCAAGACATGTCCGATTCTATTCTATGCATTTAAGTTTCAAGAATATTTTAGTTAGAACTTTCTTTTTTTTTTATAGCAGTTGTTTTAAGTTATCGTTATTTAGTTGTGACTTTTGTTTTTAAAGGCTAATTTGTTTTCATTAGATTTTAGATAAAGATCATTTCTACCACCAAGAAATATTTGATTGTAGTTTAGCAAATTTACTATTTGCTCAAAATATTTTAGTCAGATATTTCTTTTAGTTTTTGTTTGATCTTTAAAATGATTTCACCTTCTATTGAGTAATAATCAGAATGGTCGTTTCGTATTTGTTAAACAATCTGTATGCAAATGTTTTAATTTCTAATTGCTATGTTATGTTTCTTATTTAATACAGGTGTATGTTTCTATTAAAATGAGAACATTACTTGACAAAGACGATTCTATTATGAAAAATTGAATAAATAAAAAGAGCAAAATTATACGTCGACACAAATGATTTCCCTCAATTTTCCAACTAGACTGCGTAGTGTATGACTCATTTCCAATGTTGTTGCTTTGAGCACATGATGCGATCGGTATGTGGTTGCCAATCTTGAAAATTTTTGGAAGATCATCTCTCTAGGTATTTGTTTTGCATTGGGAAAAAAAAGCCTGATTCCAGTCTGAAGATAAGACTTGCACGTCCTATGATTTGCTTTGGCAAGGCTGCTCTGTCCGACCAGGAACCCAAATCGTAATTGCATCACTTGAAGCACACAGTGTAAATCCAGCCAGAGAAACAATTTCCTGCAACACCCCAAACCGATTTGTTTCTCTGGTTTTTGCAATGAAGCTGTCATCTGAGGGATCAGCCCCCAGTCACTGGCGGCGACATGCACGGTGCCGCAGCAACACGCACCTGAGCTTTTTTAAAGTCCCCCGGGGTTGACCAACGAGGACATGTTCATACCATCAGAGCACTCAGATTCTTGCTCTGCCGAGCACAATGTGTTTCAAGGTCAGGCCCCGCATGCTTTGTGGATTGGTGCTTTTTTGAATGTGAAATGAAGAGTGCAACAGTGGAAAAGCTGAGGCTTATCCTTTTCCGCTGACGGAGAAGTTGCGATTTGAAGTTAACCTCGGGGTTGGAAAAGCAAAGCCGTATATGCGATGTTGTTCCCTTTATGTAATATTCTTTTCTGCCGTTTTTTATCTTTTTTTCTGGACGTTTGGGATATTATTGACTGTCACACTGGTGTGTTACCCAACCTTTTTTGGAGACAATGCACATTTTTTTTCATTAAGCACTCTGCCGGACATGATATTTTCCACCACTAGTTTCATGTTATAATACTATTATATTATAGTTGTAATACCTCACTATAACTGTAGCGTCATCAAACTACCAAACTACTTAACTACCAAAGAAGGACTCGAATCACAGAGGACGTGTTATGAAGCTTTCATTTTCTTCTTATGATTGTGAAAAAAAAGCAACAAAACAGTGGAACCTCGGTTCTCCACCATAATCCGTTCCAGAACCCTGTTCAAAAAGTGATTTGTTCGAACACAGAAATCATTTTTCCCATTACGAATAATGTAAATCGTTTTAATCCGTTCCAACACCTTTAAGACACAAATAACATAAATGTAACGCAGGCTAATCGTACGTTCGCGTTAGCGTAATCTTCCGTACGAAAGATTACGCTAACATGAACGTGTAAAAATAGAAAAAGAATAAAGAAAATAATTATGAATAGGATTTTTTACCTTTGTGGTGGTCAGCAGAAGGCGCAGATGGACGGTGAGAGGGATGGAGGAGGAAGGAAAATCCAATTGTTTGGAGGGAAAGTCCCCTTCCATAAAAACTTCGGGGAGCTCTTCTGTCTGAGGGGTGCTCACAGGTTCAAATCTCTTTGCTACGGATGACTGACTACAGAATGTTCTTTTTTCTTAAAATATCTATCCAATGACACTTGCTTCTGCCTTCTTTTGAGGACTTTTCGGAAGTGGTTCATGACAGTGTCATTAAAGTCATGATGACTCTGGTGGTTGCAGCTTCATCGGTGTGGTGAAATTCTGTAACTCGGCCCATTTGCTACACATTTGTTTATTCTCGGACGTCCCCTAGTGTATTAGAGGTGCAATTGCACCTGAGAAAATTATAAGGAGTAAAAAAATGTGATGTGAAACATCCACCCCGGCGTTCGAACTCCGATTTTTTGACCGGACAGCGAAGCAAGAATTTCTCTAAATTTTTGGCCGGACTGAGAGGCGTTTGAAAACCGAGGTTCCACTGTACAATCTAGTGAACATGTACAGATACGTTAGCGAAAACAAAATTTACATCATTCTGAACTAATACAAAATGTAGTGGTTTACATACCAAATAAAAGCTTTTAGAAACATAGAACATTGCCTTTATCCTTCAACGTGAATAGAATAAAATTCAACATGAAAACAAAGTCAGTCATGACCTGAATCTTCTGTTTACTCAGAAGATCTCCTGAACCACAAGTGACGCAAGAAACCCGGAAGTAGCATTATTTTGCTCTATCTATTTACTAATAACTGTAATGAATATGGAATATTCATGTAAAACACTTCATAATGAACTTAAATATGTTTTTGGGCCCTGCACTATATTTTGAATACAGCAAATTCTTTATTAAAGAAAAACAATTGATTTATGAGCAACACAATCGCGTCCGGCCTCGTAAGCCACAAAATCTTGCAAGCAGAAAATACAAACAAACGTAGTTCACCTTTTAACGGAGCTACAACTCATTTAGAACGGTTTATTTTAATAATAGAGACAGGACCCTATTTGGGAGGGGTCCGAAGCAGTTAGCCAGCCTCTCTCTAAATTGCTCTTTTGCACTGAGAGGAGCAGCCCTCCAATGCTGTTGTACTTTTGTATAATAAAGATAAAGACCATAAATTCAACTGCAATTCTGTGTTCTGTGTTTTTACTTGTAGATCAGTAGCTGTTGTTTTGTTACAGTCGCATTTATGAAGGAGCAACGCTACCTTGCAGGTTTTCACTGATGGAGTAACGTATATTGAAGAAAAAAGTTCTCCGCTGCCACCTACTGATATGGATGAATGTTGCATTTACCTGGCTGATCAGTGGAAGAAAGCAAATCACGATGGTGCCCAGGCACACACCTTGAAAAACATGGTTTTTCTGCACATGGCAGAAAAACCACACACTTTCCTTGATTCATATAAATCTCAGTTTTTGTGCCACAGCTTCCTCCCGTGTGCTATTCTTAAAATAGTATTGGGATGTGGAGTCTTGTCAGAACCGAGATGAATTGGATTTAACTTGATGGAATTCTTTGTCTGCTTCACATCTCTCGTTATCAGCGCTCTCAATTTCCATATCCTGCTTCTGATAGACTCTATTATTTGTCTCGCATTTACCTTTCTTGTGGGGCTTCTCTCGTCAATCTGACTCTCACACATGCTCCATGCTATTCATTCCGCCGCTCCCGACGGATCAAGGGGAAATCTCTCGGAACAAAGGGAACGGGGCTTCAAGCACACTGCGAAAAATGTGTTTGAAATGAGCTTTACCCGTCTACGTCATGTTAGTCCAGAGAATTTGTGATAATCATTTCTCTTCGATAAAGAAATAGAGAGCAAGTAGTATTCAACTCTTGTAAATCTTTTTGGTGCTTTTTGCATGTTTTTTGGGACTTCCATGGGAATTTTCTGGGGAATGTTTTGTTAGAATTTCAATGTGTTTGCGTGGTATGCGCTTCCATTGCATAGTAGGCTCTTCCATCATACCGACATACCGTAAATAAGGAGTATAATCCCATAAGATTATTCAGACTACAGTAGTGTTTCCCAACCTTTTTGAGCCAACGCACTCTATTTGTCATCAACAAATCTGGAGGCTCATTGTCCGTCAAATCATCCAAACAGTTACCATTAATTTCAGACTACGGAATGGAACAGATTAAAAGCATCATGCTCAAATTCAAGAACAAATTTTGTCTTTGTAGGAGCTATACCGGAGTTCCCCAAGTTGTTTCCGACACGATTTCAGATCATGTGGACATTCAAGATAGTGATTACATTGCTGAGCACGTATTTACTACCGCACGTTAAACAAATGTGAATCGGGCCATCGTCGCGTAAAATGTGAACTCTAGACGACGACCCCAGGCCAACCATTCTGAGAACAGTGCCAGATTACAACATAGATGTGGAAGTATTATTTTTGTTGTCATTAATGCCAATATTATGTTAAAAGTAAAAAAAAAATCTCTATTAATTATGTGTTACCAATGGCCAATTGAGTTCAAAGAGCCCTTACCACGTTTTTATCCCACCGTGTCTATCTGCTTTACAAAGTTGGGGGTGGGGTCGGACAATGAATTTATGTTTGTCACCACAGTTTTTCTGTTAGTGTAGCTAGGGCTGTTGTGAATATGGAGAATTTGTCTAATCACAAATATTTGTCATATTCACAAACATTTCTTCGCGATCACTGTCTTTTTTAATTTCCACCCCCTTTGGGACAACCCTTTGATTGAAATGTCGAGGAAATGATGCCAAAGCGCTACAAGGCACATTACGCAGGCATTATCCTCTTTTAGTTGGTCACCATGGCGACACAACTTTTAATTTCAAAACCACTCTGCACTTCAGTATTTTGACACATTTTGGGTGTTTACCGAGCGACAGCCATGAGCCCCAAAATACCAAAGAAGCGTTCTGCAATTTTGTTTCAAGAAGATGCCAGTGAAAAGACCTAAAACAACTTATTTCAAGCAGCTGTATGAGTCAGGGACCCGGGGCTATGCAGGGGTTTGACATACAAATCCAACAGTCTAAAATGGTGCACAGTAGTATTACACTCTTTATTGCTACTGAACATTATTAAATATATATACATTAAATACGGTTGACAAACCAGGATTCAGATACATAGTGTACAAGTTTGATAAGTTGTACAACCCACCAAACAAAACATTTTAAGTTTACAAGCTAATATTCAAGTCGATGGCATGTCAATGGAGTTCAAGCTGTGCAATTTGTTGAGTTTTTACCGAAAAACAAAAGTTACCGAAAAACATTTGGTTTATTTAGTTACATACCTCATTTTATTGTTTACCAGTCTTTGTTCTGTAAGCCTTAGAACTCCAAGAAGAGACATTTTGCTGCTGTTAAATGCATTTACTTTAGATGTGTTGAAATCTGATCTTCGCAGTAAAGATACATTTATCTGCTCTTCACTTAGGTGTGAGTGTGTGTTGAAAATAAAGCATTTTCTTTCTCATCCATGCACTTCATTTTTGCACTTTGTTCAATTTTGCACTTTATTACTGGGAAGTCAAAGACCTTATGCCCTGTTTTTTCTCAAAAGGTTTTGACCTAACAGGCTGAAATCCTGCATTGTTGCATTAGTTTTAAAAAAGGAACAGGCAGTTAAGTTAATATTAATTTCTTGATTTGTTTTTGATTTGATTTATTGACCACTACACTGCTCTTCTTTATTAAGGTGTATAGTATATGTAATATTAGGCTTATATTATCAATGCAGAATGTCATAAGTAGGGGGTTTTCTCTGACAATATATTCGTCTTTTGTGATTATTTGTTTGACGAAGAAATTACTAATCGTGACTACCCCAAGTGTAGCATGAAAACGGTGACAATAAGGCCCGTTTCCAGTAAAACCCAAACACCAACCCATTACCCCCATAGAAAAAATGCACGCACTTTGACTAATATCCTGTGGGGTACACTAGTGTGCGCCGGAACCTTGATTGAAAAAGAATGATTTCAACAATATATACTGGTGTCTGTGGTAACAATCAGTCTTTGTTAATCTCATTTATTTTTTTGTTGATTGAAAGAGACACTGACCTCTGTAAACTTTGCCTCTTGTGAACTAGTGGAACATACACTGGCAAACCTGGGGAAGACCTCATGCCTACCACACCTACTAATTCATCCCCATTTTCATTTATTTTGTGCCTTTTCTAGAATGCTAAGCTAATGAGGAAGGAGCATACTGCTGTATCTGCCTATCACCTTTGCATGTTTCCTGAGTACTTGAATCATCTGGGAGTCGAAAATCAAGGGAAAGGCCAAATGTATATGAACATTTATAGTTTATACCAAGAGCACTGATACATGCACACACAGACGCATACAGGGAACATAGTGAAGCGATGATGCTGTGGGAAATAATCACAGATCAGATACACCGAGCAGCCTAGAAAATAAATAAATACAAGCTTTTGAGATCTCCTTAATATCCACAAATAGGTCTGACCAATCAAAGGTTTTGGTTGATTGCGGTTGGTAAATGTTAATCAGCAACTTTTAATGTATCAAGAGCAAGTTTTACTTGAATCCCTCTCTGGATTTTCCGATACTTTTTCTAATCAGCTTCCCACTCATGCTGCTGACAGTGTGATTGTGAGGCAGGTAACGAAAAACACTCTAATTCTGTTTTGGATTTTAAAGGTGGCATTGCAAGGATTGAAAAGATAAATGCTGTTTTTTCTATTTGATTATTTCTGTTTTGTGTAACGCTGTTGTATTTTGTGGTAAATAACAATTGTCCCACCGATGCATTTCATATGCCCCAAAACTTTGAAACTAAAACATGTTTATTATCTGCACCGCTGCTCCTCAGTAGGGTCGCGGGGGTGTTGGATCCCATCTCAACTGTTCTCGGGCAGTGGGCAGAGACACCCTCAACTGATTGCCAGACAGTCGCAGTGTACACAGGGACAGACGACTCACTCGCTCATTCACACCTAGGGACAATTTGTGTGTGAGTGCCCGGAGGAAACCCACGCTGGCACGGGGAGAACATGCAAACCCCACACGCGAAGGTTGCGGATAGTTTGACTTGAACCCTGAACCTCTGCTCCGTGGGGCTGCGCGCTAACCACCCAACCACCGAGCCACTCAACTAAAACACAATATCCCTTTAATAAAAATTGTGATCCTGATGTTTCCAATCAGTTTATAATTCCCAGATAGTTCATTTTGAATTGATTAACCACAGGGAGAATGATGAATTGTGACAATTTTGTAAAGTAAATATCTTCTCTGAGTGGTGAATGCTGGCGAACATACCAAAATTGTCCGCGATGAATAAATCTGTCAAAAATATTTCCAACCCTTGAATGAACCCTTCGAAAAATCTCAAATTTGTTCCATTCAAAAGCATTGGTGACAAAGAGAGCTACGAGTTGAAGCACAGGCCAGCTAGCGAGAGCATTAAGTTGGAGTTATTCAGACAACGTTAACAGTTTGGATCATGATTACCCCGTTTGCATTTTTATTGCACTTTCATGCCATCATCCAACATGGCAACAATCACAAACGCTTCACTTTAAAATGGTCTGAAACCTGGCTGCAGTTAACACGCTCAAATTCGAGCTGCTTCGTCTCCTGCGGTCACCCCTGCTCCTCTTTCTCATCAACATATTTCCCTTTATATTTGCCTTTCTGCACACATCCGACTTTCTTTCACGCCGCTTCTCCGCACACTGATGCCAGCAATAATAAATATATAATTCAGAATGACTTCCGAAAGGCTCATCTCAATATGCTTGAGGCCTCACACTTTACTGTCTCTGTTAGCTACTGATATGCAATTCAAATGCAGATTGGAGGCACGGGGGTAATATGAGAAAGATGAGTGGCAAAGGCAGTAGAAGAAGAAGAAAAAAAATCGCTGGACAAAATGAATCACTTCTTTGAATTCCTGCACAGGTTTTTCTTTCTAGGTTTTTAGAAAACTGGCTTCGAAGCTTGTCCGTAACGCGATGGAGTATGTTCCCTGCTGCTATTCTAAAATTCTGAAGTAACACTACAGAATATTGATGAGCGTATATAATACAGACAATTTGTGACATCTGAATCACTGCTGATGATTATGGAGGACGGATCCTACCATGTGTATGGATAAATATATAATTAAATACATAAAATTATATTTATTATACCTAAATGAACACTTAAATATATCATGTAATACCTAAACATACGGAATAAATGCAGTTTATTTAATGTTTACTTATTTCATCATTTATCTTGTCATTTATTTCAGTATTGATTGTATTTATTTTGTCGTGTACTTTGTGATAACAAAATGTATTTGTCATGTTTGCCAATTGCACTCACCTGCGCTCACTCGTTTAGCCCCAGATGCCACTCGTTCCCTAATTGGTCCTCCTCCTTTTCAAACACGTCATTCTCGTTCACTCCTGGTCAGTTCGTCTGGTTACCTCAGCGCATGCAAGGCAAGCACTTTTGACTCTGGCTCCAGTTTTGATCCCGACCTGTCTCCTATATCGATCCCCGATCTAAGTTCCGTTCTCCTGTCCCGGCTACCCGTATCCTGATTGTGTTACCTGTATTGATCCCCGATCCAAGCTCCGTTCTTTTGCCCCGGCTACCTGTATCATGATTCTGTTTCTTGTATCAATCCCCGATCCAAGCTTCGTTCGCCTGTCCCAGCTACCCATATCCAGATTCTGTTTCCTGTATCGATCCCCGATCCAAGCTCGGTTCTCTCGTTCCGGCTAACCGTATCCTGCCCAATTCCATTTCCTGTATGGATCCCCGATTCCTGACTTCCCGCTCGTCCCGGCTATCCAAGTTGTTCCGAGCTTCGATGACACTGATGACAGTATTGGTTGATCAGCAATGAACAATTGGTGCAATAGTCATTCAAATAATATGTAAAAAACTGCCAGTTTGACCCGCTTCTTCCTTTGAAATACACAACAAAATCTACTACATAATACACACAAATTACATGACAAAATACAGGACAAAATTCATGACAAAAAAGTACAGAAAAAAGACAGAATACAGGACAAAATCCACAATGTAATACACAACAAAATAATTCTAAATACCAAAATAATCAAACACACCAATTATAAATGTATTTAATTAAGATTCCCTATCGACATTCACAAAAAAATGAAATCATCAATCAGCTATTTTTTTTATTTCGGCCTGACCCCTGTACCCATTTTTTTTATTTGAACTGGACTGTTAGATAGCAAACAGAAAGTCGTTTTCGATGTGTTACACTTAAGTAAGGGATCAAAATACTTGTTGAACACATGTTTTCGTTATATCTCATCTCATCTCATTTCATCAGCCGTACCGCTTATCCTCATTAGGGTCGCGGGGGGGCTGGAGCCCATCCCAGCCATCTCCGGGCAGTGGGCAGGGAACACCCTGAACTGGTTGCCAGCCAATTGCAGGGCACACAGGGACAGACAACTCATTCGCTCATTCACACCTAGGGACATTTTGGACCGGCCAATTCACCTGAAATGCATTTTTTGGAACGTGGGAGGAAACCGGAGTGCCCGGAGGAAACCCACGCAAGCACAGGGAGAACATACAAACTCCGCACAGGAAGTCTGGAGCTGGATTTGAACCCACGACAGGTTGCCATGACATGAACTGTGCCGCACAAGCGCTAACCACTGCGCCGCCGTGCTGCCTGTTTTCGTTATATGCCAATTTATAATTTCTACAAATATATATTTTTTTATTTGTTTGCCTAAAAATCGGTTCCTAGAAGTCAATGATGTATTATACAATATCCACACTGTTTTTGATTGACACTGATTCCTAATTATCATTATTTCTTTGCAGAATAAAAATAACAGTTTATTGTTTTGACCAGTTTCGATGTGACTGTTTTGAAATGAGTGAAACTTATAGAAAAAAAGGACAATTATCTGGTACAGCACCACATGATGTGGTAAGCACAAATTCATAATTCAAAAAAGGGGGAGAAAGACAACCAAGACGAAAGGGGAAGCTGAAAGAAGAAGTAATGGGAATCAGCCTTAGTGTTGTGTTTAGTAAAGTGTCTTGAATGTGTTCAACACATGAACATATCTGCACAACAATTGAGAACTGTAAATTCTTTGGCTTTTTGATAAATACTATAACTATATGTATGGGATAAAATATCATTTCTACTGTTTAAAAAAGTGTAATTAAAGTGTTATTAAATATAATTTGTCTTATTTATACTGTCCAACATTAAGAGCTTCCACTTCGGACACAGATGTGTTTGCATTGTGGTAAAATCAATAAGTGTAAAATGAAGAAGTAAATAATAAATACATTCTAATAAATTCATGACCTTGGTTAGCAGTAAATGCTGCAATTTAAATACAATGAAGGCCATTTTTTTGGTATTCATTTTTTCCATGCCCATCTGTTATCCCGCACGTCAGTACATAACAGAGTCTCCAAATGAAAATGAAAGAGTACTGCCGTTGCTTGCCATTGGTTGTGTTGAGAGCTGTTGAATCGTAATCCAGTTCATCCATTCTCCAGATAATCAGAACGTCCTCTTGTGGCCTGTTCAAGTTTATGAATATTTCATAGCTGCTAGTCAATAAGTCCATTTATTGTTCCCGGGTTTCTATGAAAGCGAGTTCTTTTTTTTTTGGGAAGCTGTTAGCTTTCAGAAAGACATTAGCTTTCAGCCATAAAAAATGAACTAATTCACGTCCATTTCTCATGTCACGCACTGGGAGAAAGACCCAAATGCAGGACACGAAGAACCGAAAAAAAAGGGATGTGATCAAACCCCAACAGGGGAGTTTGTTAGACAATTAAATGAGACTCACTACTGAGAAGAGTTTGGGAACAAATTGAAGTCTTGAAAGAGAAAGTGTAGGATGTTGTCTTGGGAGGGGTGAAAGCCTGGAGAATAATATTTAAGGGATATCGGTGATTACCTGGCAGAGAAAGTCTTGGGATGAGGAGTTTGTTGTCTTGGCAAGGTAATATCTTGAGCAAAGTGCAACATTGAGTGGAGACCCGAGTGTGACTACTGATGATTTGGAGAACCTGGACTGGAAAGTGGTGAGGGAAACCAGAAAATGGTGCGAGGCTGCCATCTCTTGGAAAAGGGGAGGGACTGCAGGCACCAAACCATGAGATATTTCATTTTGCCCGGACACAACATGCCAAAGGTGCTCTGCCCTTGTACTTCTAAAGCAGTTTTTAGTGCATTGTCTTCTGTTGTGTTTGGAGTCGTTTACGAGCACATATTTACTACTGCTCTAAAAGGAAACACGAATGAGGGCTGCTTCAGGTAAAATGCCAGTCATTTATCTCCGGACGACTCCATAGGTCAACTATACAGGGCAGAATAGTGCCATATTCCAACACAGATGTGTTTTTTGTGTTGCTGTCATTAGTGGCAGTAAATAACTAACAAGCATTTGTTTGTTGTTTTTCCTCAGAACTTCAGCGACCTGAAAATGAAGCAGATGGTACAGAAAGAGGAGTGTAGCATTGTTTATATACAACTTCCACTGCTCTTTGAATCACAAGTGTAAATTGAGGACTTGATTTGTCAGTGTAAATGTTGAAATATCATGAGTATGTTGTAAACACAGACGCTGCCCTACTTTCGGATGGTAGTTGGTAAGTTGAATTTGTTCGTAAGTTGCTTCAGTGCTATATTTTGTACGTTTAAGGTATATATAAGTATGTTTAAGGCCTGTTTAAGTAACCTGTATTGTTTTGTACTAAAAATATAAACATTTCATTAAATAATATGCTCTATAAAGATAAATTAGGTTACGTTTAACTTACTTATGGAAGATGAGCTTCAAGAGTTAGGCGACTTCCTCCTCCGTTGTAAAAGTCAAGTCAAGTCAAGTCACATTTATTTATGTAGCCCTTAATCACAAAAATGTCTCAAAGGACTGCACAGGAATACAATTACACAATTACCTGATCTTAAACCAAAAGTCCCGAAAAAGAGCGATCCAACCATTTTCTCAACTGCATCAACTTTCCATATTCCCCTTTTATTTCAAAAGACACGGTTCGTCTCTTCATTACACTTTACACCAACCATATTGAATGGATGCACGAGATATTAAACAAAAAAAAAAGGTCAAAGTTCCCAGCATGCTGGAGAAACAGTATAGAATGTTTACAGACAAACTAGGAAGAGGAAGCCGGATTTCTTCTTCGGGTGGATGATGGGTAAGCTCTCACAGCGCCACACGCTGGTAGCGGCGGAAAAAAGCACTACAGTTATGTTCTGTACTCAGAAAAAGGTGCACACATTACAAAATCTAACTTACAGCAATGTCTGGATATTTTTCGACATCCCTAATTTTTTTTTCCCTCATCTACCGTTTTACGTAAGTCGAATGGTCGTAAGTAGGGGAGCTTCTGTATTGAATAACATAATGTCAAACTTCACGTTTTGATCCTCTTGTGTATTACATGAATAATGTTGGAAACAACTTAGACTTATTTCTCTTGAAGGGCATCATACATGTTTCCATAAATTGGATCACATTCGTTGCAGAAAAGAGCAGCTTGCTTGTTCCTTAATGTGGCCGTCACCAAAAAGAGAATAAGTCACACTGTATTTAAAGTAGTGGCTGCAGTATTCCTGCTTGCTCCAAACGGACCAGGAACCAGATAACAATTATGGCATTTATCCTTAATGCACTTCATGGGCAGAAAACTGGTAACAGAGCTTTTAAAGAGGCTGGGACGTTTTTTTTTATTTTATTTTATCGATCCGCCCCTTGTCGCCTACTTAACAGACACAGTTACTTACCAAGTTTGGCTTTGAATGTAGTTCAAAGTTCAATTTGTTCAGACGAAAATGGGAAAGGCATTCTCTATAGACTCAGCAAGGGCTACAGCGCCAATAATACATTGGTATTGATTGGATTTGTAAAACGTTAACGATCTTTTTCCCGAAAGGACTCACGTTTAACGAAGGGTTTCATTGTGCCGCAGGGAGAGGGTTTTATTTTTTTTTTTTTTCGCCGCTATGTCTTAGCCACATGATATTGATGGAAACACAGGTCTAATCACTTAGTGAAAATGGTCGGGCTATAAATAATATGAACCCTTGCGATGATAGGGAGGACAGTTTGTGTTGATTTAGGGGTGACAGCTATTCCTAACCAATGTTACCGGTCTACAATTAAAAACAGATCCTGATTATTATAGACACTGAACTTTATAACACTCTGTCAGATATATTTAATGGTAAATGGTCTGCATTTATATAGTGCTTTTCAAGTCAATGAAGACCTCCCAATGAGCTTTACAATGTGCTTCACACTTACCCATTCACACACACACTCACACACCAATAGGGAGCCAGCCATGCAAGGCGCCAACCTGCTTTTTGGGGGCATTGGGGATTCAGTGTCTTGCCCAAGGACACGCCGTAACACGGAGGAGCCGGGATTCGAACTGCGATCTCTTGATTCCAAGACGAGCGCTCTACCTCCTGAGCTAATGTCACAAAAGTTAGAAAAAGTGTTCTTAAACTTTAGTTAGGTTGTATTTTAAAAGCCCACTGTGTAACATTTGACCTCCAGATGCACAAAGCACGAACAAAAATACAGATTACAGAGACTCAAACTGTTTTCTCTAGGTGATAAATGTACTTGTTTTTGTTTCTTTTTTAATATTTGACACCAATAAAAGAAAATTGCATAGGATGCCAGTTGGGTATTTTGACTATTTTACCTCACGGCTGTTCATTATTTTGACTATTATGCGCTGTTGACCTCATTGTCACTACAGTGGGACCTCGCTACTTCGCTCTTCGACGTTCGCGGGGTTCAGAGCTTCGCGGGCATAAAAAAATAATAATAATAATAAAATGAAAAAAAATTAAAAAATATATATATATATTTAAAAAAAAAATGTTTTAAGCATTTTTTAAGGGGCGTCGCTACTTCGGGGATTTTTATTTTTTGCGGGTGGTTTTAGTCCCCATTAACCGCGATAACCGAGGTCCCACTGTATTGGCTAATCATGTTTAGGCTCTTTGAATACCACAGCCTTTTTAGGGTGGATCTGCTTTAATAACAAATAAGGGCTCAGAGAAGGGCTATTAGAACAGTTTTGAATTTCTTGTCTAAAGTTTGGTTTTTCCCATGTTCTCCTTGAAGGTTCGAAATCATGTGATTTCTTTTATCATTTTTAGTGTTTACTGAACCATAAACCGATCAACATGATTTATATTTCCTTTATTTCAATTGTCTTCATTCCCTTTTTTTCTCAGACACCCTACCGTTTCCTCTTGTGGGCTACGGTCACAAAAAGACTCGTACAAAAGGGAGATAAAACCAAATGCAATTATCAAGATGCGATAAAAAATACAAATAATCAACAAAAATAATTTGCTGCGGAATACAGGTTGCCCCGTACTTATAGACAGACCCAAATGCAGGACACAAGGGATGTAGAAAGGAGGATGTGATCAAACCCCAACAGGGGCATTTATTTAACTACAACAAAACCAATCTCAATAGAGAGTGTGGGACTGGGACTGCTGATTAGGGGAAAATTGATATGGAAACTTGAGTGGAAAATCTTGAAAATATTTGGAAGTACATTTAAGCAGATTGGTACAGAGGAAGGTCTTGGGACGAGGATTGGACTGTCGAGGAGGGTAGACCTGGGAGAAAAACCTGGAAAGATAATATCGGGGTGGCAAAGGTCTTAAAAATGAGATTTGGGAGTACCTTTAAGAAGATGGCGGGAGGGAACTGAAAAAGAAAGTCTTTGGAAGAGAAAACTGTCATCTTGGCGAGTGAATGTCTTGAGCAGGGTTCAAAAATGAATCAGCAAAGTAGAATGGAAGGCTGGTGTATTAATAGTAGGGGTTGAGCAATTGGCTTATTTGGAGCACCTTGACAGGAGAGTGAGAGGGAAACTGGGAAATTGGGTAATGTTGCCATCTGTTGGAGTAGAAGAGGGACTACAGGTGCTGAACCATGACACAGGTATAAACAACTACGTAACCTTGGACGAGCTACTGCTGGAGGTGAGCAGTCACAAGCGGTGAGTAGTGCCAAGCGGTAGCCACTGGAAATAACCTTTACCTAATGTTTCTCCTTTCTGGGACAACATGTTTGTGTTTAGACGTGCTCATATGAAAGGTGTATTATTTTAAATTAGATCGAAAAAAATGCCAAACACAGTAAAATACGAGAATACCATCCAAACAAAACTAAGACAATCTGCCGACAAGATATACAATACACCGCTAGAATGAATTCACATGAATTCTATCACTTTTGTTGGCCAAGGGTGTACAGTATATTGCAGATTGTGTAATCATGACAACAGACCAAAGCCCAGGAAAGACTGGACATTCTGTTTCATCGTCGGGCTCTTGAGACTTTCTCAGTAAGGTTGCCTATCAATTGCATCAGTAGCCCTCCCTCCCACTCTTATGTGCCTGAATTTTCCCATGCGATTCTCCCTTCTCTCTCTGTCCTTTTCATCACTGTCACTGTTGATGTCCTAACAGATGCGATCCGCTTGAATTTATTCCGGCAGTTAGCCTTTAATTCATTAGCGGCAGGTAATGATTTCAAAGGACGTGTTTGTCAGGAGTGTGCCATGCAGCGGATAGAATTTAGAAATGATCTCCCTGTGTGTGGACACACCTGTAAAAGCGTATGCTTCATAGTATATTATTAGCACTTGCCAATTAGCATATGTGTCCCGAGGATCACTGGAGTGCGAACGAAGGAGAAAGGGGCGGTTGTTTGGTCTGAGCAAGGCTGCTACCAAACTAATAAACCCAGTGCAGGAAAATTACTAATTACTGATGTTTGTGTTTGGATATTTGCCAAGATGACAGCTGAATTACAAAATACAGTGTGGGCGGTTAACCAGTCCGACAGGGTGTGCAAACGTGACTGGCCAGGCAGTCAGATTCACAAATAAATGAACCTGCATCTTAATTATCATTTGGTTTTGGTGTAAAGTCAATGCTAACAAAATACTGGATGGCCTGACTTGCTGTTAGCTTGCAAATATTATCACTAATTCTAGTTATTGAGGGTAAGGTGTGCACGAAATATGAAATCCTTGATCTCACTAGCGCCCTCTGTCATGAGGCAAGATACATAATCATGCATCTGCAGATATTCAACAGTGAAAAACACTACAAAGTTATATGATTAATAATATTCATAATATGATGTGAAAAATCCGCTATTTTGAAAGAAAAAAAATACAAAAATGGTGAAGTTGTCATGATTACTGATGCGGGGCACCTAAGTCTGCTCCGTTGGCGCCAACAGCCGCGGATGTTGATTGACCTCTTTTTAAACCCCCACCTTCCTGTCATCGTTTGTCAGATCGTCTGCAAACCTTAGCTTCACGCAAGGCAAGCTCTTTGACTCCTGACTTATCCTGCCCCGTTTTCCGTCGGATTCCCGTTGCCGACCTGTTTTCTGAACCCGTTTACGTTTTTGCTCATCCGTCCCGGATCATCAACCTGTTTTTTCCTCCCTCTCGACATTGCCTGCGCTCAACACGGAAGTGCCACTTCCGCGTTCCCAGCGACCTGCTACCCGTGACCGATGATCACCGGATCGTGGGTGCAAGCCCTTAACTCCTTCTTAATAAGAATGGGTAAAACGAACGCTATTGGGTCCCGTTTCCGTTCCAGGTCTGTGACAGAAGTAAGATGAGGAAGACCTTTACCACTGAATACATTTAATCGTTGAATATAGTTTTGATATTATAAATTTGTGATGACAGGTGAGGCACAGCTTCATCTGCACGTCACTGGTGGGAATTTATGCATAGTTCCTGGGTGCCACCGGGCTTTACTTGCCCGATACACACTACGATCGTAGTGGTTAAGGGTTGGTGTAAAGTGTAAAGAAGAGGTGAACTGTTTCTTTTGAAATGAAAGTGGAACAAGAAAGCTTGATGCGGTTGAGAAAATGGTCCTAACGCTTTTTTCGGCTACTTTTTACCACTTAATGTATCTATATAGAGCATATGCTTTTAGTCCAAAACAATACAGGTTACTTATACAAGCCTTAAACATACAAAATATAGACTGGAGCAACTTACAAACAAATTCAACTTACAAACTATCGTCCGGATCTCGTTTGTAAGTAGGGGAGCGGCTGTACTACACAGGCTTTTTAAAAACGTAACCTATAAAAAAACAAGGAATTACTGTATACTGTATGGTTAGTGTCTGTCAATTTTAACCATTATGCATGGGATTGACCTTGATTGAGATTGACTTTTTAAAATCTTATCAATATCTATTTTTTGCAAGTTCAGTAAACATAAAATTAATTTTATGTCCCAGAATTAATTCAAAATGTGACTACGAATGACAAGTTTGAACAACTCTGGCATTAAATGTTATGCATTTATTAAGGTGGTCTGAGAAAGACAAATGAGCTATGCATTAATTGTCATTGCTAGCAAAGGGTAAAAGCTCTTTATTGAAGGACTGTAAATATGATCAAAATTATATTTCACCGATCTAAACAAGGCTGGAACATACTAAGAACAAGGTTTTTACAACAGGAATAGAATGAAAGACTGCCCTATTAAAAAAAAAAAAAAGCTCGTTCCATGGTTTATTACAAGACTTCTGACATAAACAACCTCATTTACTAAACACAAATAAATTATACATTTTTATCTCAATAACCAGACAGATGGAGGGAAAAATGGGACGCAGGGGAAAAGGTGTAAGTGCTACTCTGAAATCCAAGACACTACGGCGTAGCTCAAACTACCAAAACATAATAGCAGTCGATCAGAAAAAGGGTGATTTCAGTAAAAGGAAATCAAATTATTATGCACGTACTACAAGATAATAATCCAAAAACATGCTCATTTTGATTATTCGCACAGAATGCACACCATGTGAAAAACTGCTAGCGCCTCTTTGGGAAAAGGCAATCAAGACACCAAGGAAACTAATGCAATTTTTGGTTAAAGTATATTGTGCATTCTTTAGCACCTCCTAGTGGTAAATCAAAACCCCACTTGTTAAAAACAAAACAAAAAAAAACAATGTATTTGACAATAAGCAAGAATAAAATGTTCTCTTGTGTGTTCTGTGGGTAGTTCATTCTATTGCTCTGTTGTTCATTTTGTCATTTTAATGTTCACTCTATTTTTTTATCTATCATTTGTACTATTGTTCTATCGATAGTTTTTTCTGTCATACGTTTTTTTATCTTGTAAATGAGCATTTTTTTAAAATACTCATGGGTTGAAAAATGTTTTTTTTTTTTTATCTTATGTTAGATTAGGGAGATGACATGATTGCCCGCCATATTGCTGCTATGGGGACCCCGAAAAACTAAAAACCTTGTGAAAGGCTTAGCAAAAAGGGAAGAACAATGGTCTGGTTGGGTCAATTTGAGTCTCCCTAGATTGCATTTTCCCTTGTGTTTTTAGCACTCATTTTGGGTTACACTACACAACACAGCTACATCTAGCAGTCCCTTTAGCCCTCAAAGGGACATTGTGTATTATTTAGCACCTCTGCGTGGTAAAAAACGATATTCATTAAAAAAATGAAAAATGATTTGAATACTATTGAATACTATAACTAAATTAACTAGTATACAAACATCCTTTTTTTTTTCATATCCGTAGGTCGAGCAATTTGTGTTTATTTGACACAACATGAGGCTCACGTAAAAGGGGCAGACATAGTTGGACTTAAAGGACTTTAAAAGCCAATGTTCCAATATCTTCAGTTCTATTAAAAGTCAAAAGACCCTTTGAATTGCGTATTTTGCAGAGCCACAAATATATTCGTGATTTACAGATTTTTAATTTTGTGCACGCTTTTCTCAAGGCATATAGTTTTTGGATTTTGAGTAAATTGCCAATATATTTGTGGATCTAATCAATATGTGTGTAAATATTTTTCAGATAAACAGGGAGGGATTTAAGTTTTGTGAAAAAATGACAAAAATATGTAGCTTACATTTACAGTTACAGGAAGTTTTTCCCATTATACAGTATGTCACAAAAGTGAGTGCACCCCTTGCATTTCTGCAGAGATTTAATAGAACATCACTGAAGAAACATTAGTTTGACAAAATAAAAATCAGTCTGTCAACAACGGCCATGGTTTACAGGAATTATATTCTCTGGTCTGATGAGACAAAGATTTATATATTTATCTCACATGGTGTGACGCATGTGTGGTAGTAACCTGCTGAGGAGTACAAACAAGTTTGTGTCGCACCTAGAGTTAAGCATGGTGTTGGGAATGTCATGGTTTGGGACTGCATGAGTGCCACTGGAATGCAGGAGTTGAATTTCATTAATGGAAACAAAAACTTAAGATTGTACTGTGGAATATTATAGCGGAGAAAGATCCCCTCCGTCCAAAAACTGGGTTACAGGGGAATTTTCTAGTCCGACAATGACCACAAATACACCTCTAAGATGACCAAGCAGGTAAGGTTACAGGGGCTGACTGGCCAAGCATGTCTCCAGATCTAAATCCAATAGAACATATTTGGGGCATCCCAAGGTGGAAGGTGGAGAAGCACAAGATCTCAAATATCCCCCAGTTCAGTCATGTTGACATGGAGAGAATGGCAATTTGTGAGGCTCTGATGAAATCCATTTCCAGGGGGATTACATTTGATTCTGCAAAATCATGTTGAACACACAAAATGTTGAACTTCAGGATGTAGGGTGCACTCACTTGTGTTACTTGTGTTTTAGCTACTCGTGGCTATATTTTGATTTTTTTTAGGGAAAAATAAATATACACTGCTATATAAGCTTTACACTGACTGCCCTTCATCGTGTCAAAGTGATTTTTCTTTAGTGTTTTCCAATTTAACATCTATGATAAAATCCCTGCAGTAATTTGAGGGGTCTACTCACTTTTGTGACATATTGTAATTTACCACTAGGAAATGATACATATATTTTTCGCACAGTCCATAACATATGTCTATAATTGATTCGTAATCTTTGCACTAATACATATCTCATAGTGCCCTGGTTAGGTGTAGCACGCACCTGACTTCTTGGCATGAACCCATAGGGGGCGATGACACTTCACAGGAAAATGCCATACAAACTATTGCCAGCTGCCGTTAATCGCGAAGTAATAAAAAGCCCAGCCAACAGAGATAAATTTCTGCATCTTTTATGGGCAGACTTGTTGAGAAACATGCCAACAATTTCCATAATTTACAACCACTTCACCCTGAGTTCGAGCATTTTTCAACCCTTGAAAACACAACATTCAAGCATTTTCAAGGATTTCAAGCACCGACACGGATTAAGTGCTATGGTAACCCGAGAATAACAAAGATCTTGCAAAAGGCTATAGTTTTTCTTATCCCTTCACGACAATATAACAGAACCCAGTGGTTAAATATTGCACAGTGTCCCTTTAAGGGAGAGTATGGTCTGCTGTCAATCATATTTGGTGTGCTTGATTCTTAAAATTAATTTTCCTGGACATTGGTCATGCCCGTATCCCCGCCTCTTGTGGTGTCTTTTTTCCATAAAACTGGATTCTAAAGTAAAAAAATAATGTTTTTATTTCAAACGATAAAAATATCTTTAAATAAAACCCTGTGAATATATTTAAAATACATTATTACAACAGTATGATGTAGAAATATGAAATCTGTATTCATGATAACATCTTTTATCAAGGCATTTTAAAGACGACATCCATATTTTATACAAATGTCACCCTTTTTATTAAATATTGAATAACTATTTGTTATTACCAGAAATATTTTTTGTTTTCAAAAGGTCATTTTTATTAATCGTTATTTATTCTGGAACTCATGGGCTTTCATACATCAATGATAACTTCTCCTCTGTTGTGCATATGTTAAGTATCGAAACACCAATCATTTATTAAACTTTGCTCCCTGAATCCCTCTTCTCGGGTTAGTTTTTTCCATAAATTTCCCAAATAACATTTTTCTCACAAACTATAATTCAAAAGCACTATTCATGTCACACCTCCAGTAAAAGCAAATTCACTGCTTTGGAAAATCCGAGCCCGATGAGTTTATATTTTACTTAACTACATCTCCATACTTGAATTGTTACTGCAAATAACATTTAATGTGTTTCTCTCTTTACGTATATAAAATAAGTGGGATGTGAAATGATGGATGCTTGCAGCATGCTTTGCCTGTAAACTGCAGCAGTTACGGTTGCTAGGCAACACGATTGCATTTTCTTAGGCCAAGGCTGTATAAGGTGAATTGGAAATTCTCCATAGGCTAATGCGTCTTCGATCTCATGTACTCCTGCGGAATGCCGTCAATCAACTGCAAATTGCTATCAGGGGTCACTTTAAATAATGTAAGAAGCTTTGTGAGGAATACGCAATTAGTGACATTGTACGTCGTTACAGTTATCGGCTTTATTGTTAAAGTTGACAATGCAATGAACAGTAGAGACGACCAACCGATAATCAGAGGTGGGTAGAGTAGCCAAAAATAGTTTTGATGTGTGGCCAGGGGTTCTGTGTTTTAGCGTCGGTATTGCTGAGCGACAATTTTGATCTGCTTCTTTCCTAAACAACTCCCCCCCGCTAAAGTTGAATATAGTCATGTGACGAGGCTGTTGCGTTTGATTGGTCAAACATGGTAGAGCCTGGTAGAATTCTGCATCAAAATAAATGCGCCTTAGCGGAGACAGACAGACGCGTACTTACGTGGAGGGGATTTATAAGTAACGAAGTAACTTCAATGTTGCCTAATGTAGCGGAGTAAAAGTAGTTTTTTTACTTCAGAAATGTACTCAAGTAAAAGCAAAAGTATAGGGATTTAAAAATACTCCTAGAAGTACAACATCTCTCAAAACTTACTCGAGTTACCCACCTCTGCCGATAATGTACAGTACCTAGAGAAAATATTGGACCCGCAAATTTTTGTCATGTTGTATCAATTCAGGCTTAAAACTTAAAGCTAAGAAAAGATAAACTATTTTCTAGGAATCAACGATATGTGAGACACCCACGTGAAGTAGAACAAATAATTTTCAACATTTTATATCATCTACGATGAAAAAAACTGCAAAGCAGGTGTTGCGAAAATATTGCCCCCCCCTTTTTTTTTTCTTTTTCCCCATACTTTCCTACCTTGTTTCTTTTTTCCTTGCCTATTTTTTCTTTTTTGATTTTCTTCTTTTATTTTTTGTTCTTTTTTGTATTTTTTCTTGACTTTGTCTTTTTTTGCTGAATTTTCTTTTATTTGCTTTTTCATCATTTATTTTTTGCTGTTTTTTTTATATTTTCTTTTTATTTTGTCTTTTTTATACTGATTTTTCTTTCCTTTTTTTTTCCTTTTTCCCTTTTGCTTCTTTTTTTCATTTAATTTTCCATAATTTTTACTCCTTATTTCTTGTTTGATGTTTTTTTCTGCTTTTTCTTCTTCTTTTTCTCTTTACTTTTTCATTTTTTTCATTTTGTTTTTGTTTATTTTATCAACCCCGACCTCCCATTTTAAGACATTCCATGCATAGCTTCACATAATAATTGGTAATATATGGATTCAAGCAACAAACAATCCGAAGAGACGTTTCAGAGCGCAAAGAACAAGCTCATTTTAGGGATCCGAGCCCATTACTATTTCTAAAGGTCGTTTCGATGTATCAAAATTTGGCACTCTTGGGCTTCCACATCGATGGAGTTTAGTCCGCTACTGCCAAACTCGTAGTTTTTTTCTTGCTAAATTGAGTATGGCGGTGGCTGTCGTCTGCCTCAATGAGCAATTTCTCTTGCAACTGCCATCCATTTCAAACACTTCTTGTCCTCATTAGGGCAACGGGAAACTGTTATTTTATTTTACGATGCTGCTTTTCTTGACATTCACCAAACTGCTGAGTGTGACTCATCAGGGACGCAACAGACTGAGGAGCTTCTTTGGCTGGAGCTTTTCACTTTCTGCGTTATCGCATCGAGAACACAAGGTCACGCTTTATATGTGGATTAAGAACAATTAAAGAAGAAGCGTAGACAGCAGACTGGATTAATCAGGTTAAGATTATTTTGGGGTTAATCACCTCACAGTCATTCCAGAAAATGTAAAAGTGGAGAGGCCTTGTCTTTAGAGTTTCTTGGACAAACTTTTCAGCAACTGTTATCTTTTTCTAGGACCGAATGATCGTTGAAAGCCCACATGTCAAATCCACGGCCCACAAGCCCGCCACATTATTTTATATGGCCCACGAGAGAATGCTGAAAGTAGCACAAGAGAAAATTGAGCTGGGTTACAGCAAATAATGACTTGCAGTTTTGAATGTGTCCAATGGATGTCGCCAAATCTGTGCACCTTCTGCAAAACATCCACTGTGCCTGTATTTTCAGACCACCATTAATCAACCAGAGCACATTGAGGAAACCCATTTCAATGTTATTTTACTTAAAAGTCACGGACATAGTGTTTAGTACAGAAATATAAAAATAGCACCTGTATCTCTTTACAAGTTTAAAGATGGTTTAAAGTTTAAAGATATTTTACAGGAAAGTTTCCATATTAAGGGAAACATAAACAAATAAAAAGCAGACCGATTTTAAATCATTGAATCAATAACTTAAATGAGTGTCTGCAAGCAATTTTGGGCATTTTCCAGTCTGCATGACTTTCCGCGATTTGAATAAACTGTAGTGGGAATAAATGAAATTTTTGTTGTATTTTTTTTTTTTTTTTTTTACAAATACACAATTGATAAACACTGCCATATCAAATTTTATTAAAAAAAAAACAATATTTATCCTTGCAACCCCTTAATACTAATTAAATGTTCAAATATTGCATCCCTGAATCATAATTTAACTGTGAGCCTCCAAAAAGATCCCTCGGTCTCCAGTTAATACATTTTTTTTTCTGCCATTACTTTTTTTTCCTCACTACACAGATTTATTAAGATTACCTATTTATTGACACTTTTACTAAAAATAAGCAAGCAGTAACTGTGCTGAGCACCTGCAGTTGCAGAGTAAGGCAAGGCACGCAATTCTATTGCCTCAAGGCCAAGGGCGATAGTGAGACCAAATCATTCTTTTGCGCTCAATACAAGTAGTAATAGTATTAGCAAGCTAACAGCAAGTTGAACCATCCTATAACTTTTTTCTCATTTTTAGGACTTGAAGGTTTCATTCAAAGGTGCAGCACATAGACTTTGATTTAATAAGTTGAAGTGAAAAATATCACTTTTTTTTCTATGTTACAGAATATATATCCTATTATTGCTCTGCCAATTAAACGATGACTAAGATGTAGGTTCATTTATACAGTATATAAATCTGCCTCAGTAGACATGAACTTTACCGTATAACACTGAAGTATAACACATACTAAAATGGTCCATGACCAACAATATCCTGTATACGTGACATAAATAGACACATTTATTGTTTTCGCCTCACAGCCCATCACAGACAGTTTTTTTTCCTCTCCTTTTTTAAAAAAACGTATCCACCCATGATTGGTTCTGAAAGCCACACTGACCACTTGAGCTGTAGATTGATCCGCACTACGCCTGGAGGACAGTAAAGGCAACAGAAGACTGATGACTCAATATCCCTAATGGCTGGGCATAGTGTAATTTTCTCTCAGTTCAATCAGTTCTTTCACTTCAGGGTCAATGTCTTTTCCGTAAAACAAAGAACAAAAAAAATTACTTGCTAAGTATGAATGAACGTGATATACTGAGAAAGTGAAGATAAGTCGAATTGAATCGTTTTTCTTTATATATTCTTAAAAACTCAAATTACCTTGAAAGTAAATGATAAAATTCATGGTAGGAAAATAAGGTAAGAGTGACCCAACTTTTAAGTATTGTTTATTTCCTCAACTAATACTGCATCAATGCTGACCAGAAAAAGCCCTGATTGTACGCTTTAAGCAAAACTGATTTGAACCACAGTAAGGAAAATATGATCCATGGATTATTGATCCTTTACATAGAAAAAAAAAATTACTGCAATGAAAATATGTTCAAAAGTTCTACAATATATAGTGCATTGGTTAGCACATTCGACAAACGCCAGTTCGAGACCGGGTGAAAACTTATGTTGGCATGTAGATGAATGGGCGCCACCAGGCTGTACTTGCCAAAGGCACACCACAGGAAATGGTGCCCGTACAACCCGAAGGGCTAAGGGATCCAACCATCCGAAACATGCAATACCGTTTAAAAGTTTTGGGTTGCTGTTCTGCCTTGTGGGAACATATATGAAGGCGTTTAAATTGGGAAGCACGGCAGCTGAGTAGTTAGCGCGTCTGAGGCACAGTTCTGAGGTCCTGGGATCAAACCTTCCTGTGTGGAGTTTACATGTTCTCCCCATGCTTGCGTGGGTTTCCTCCCACATTCCAAAAACATGCATGTTAGGTTAATTGGCCTGTTCAAATTGTCTCTAGGTGTGAATGAGCGAGTGAGTTGTCTGTCACTGTGTGCCCTGCGACTGGCTGGCAACCAGTTCAGGGTGTCCCCTGCCCACTGCCCGGAGATATCTGGGATGGGCTCGAGCACCTCCCGCGACCCTACTGGGGATAAGCGGTGCAGATAATGGAAGGAGGCTTTAAATTGCCCTCTACAACTTAACATGTTAATTGTTTTTAAAGAGAAAGAAAACGCAGCAAATACATGCAGACTGAAACACTACAGGAGTATGGTGTCATGCTTTGTGAAAATTCCTCAATTTGATGTGTCAATGGACATTTGTTGCAAGCATGAAACAGATTGGGACGCCTTTATGGATACACTGTTTTTGTTTATTGCAGGATTTTCTTCACATTTACGCACTTGTGTGTGACTCGGCTAGCAGGAAATGCTTCTGTACAGTTCGAATGATAACAACACTTTTTTGTACTTTTATTTCTGAATTACGACAACCTCATAAGGGTAGTGGTCAAAGCCATTGCCTGAATAAATGGCAGTGAAAAGCCAAGAAGTCTGGTTATTCAGGACGTCTTCCACTAGTTTTTCTACTTCTAGTTCGGCCAAATTCTTGAAACTGATGAAATTACAGTTAACAGGACACAATTGTTTGTTCAAAATCTTTATGTATAACCTCCCCATTGTCTCGACTTTCGTTTTTAATTTATTTTCCAACTCATTTCGTTAATAAAAAGATGTGTGACTGTTCACGCAAACAAACAAAAACAAAATGTCTAGGTGACCCTAAACTTTTGAAAGGTAGTGCATATTATCGGAACGACGTATACAGTACTGTATTTTCCTGGCTGTAAATCATATATTTTTGTTTTCATAATTTGGTCGGTGGTGCACCTCATACTGTCATGATTACTCATTACACTCACATGTACCCACTCGTTTGGCGCCAGCTGCTGCTGGTTACCTGATTGGGTCCCTAACATTTCATGTGCCTGTTGTCAGTCCGTCAGCGAACCTCTGTTTTCACAAGGCAAGCGTTTTGGACTCTGACTCCCGTCGGTCACGTTTTGTCACCTAATTTCCACTCGTCCATTCCTGATTTCCCCGTTTGTCTCCTGCTACGACCCATTTTTTGACCCTGACCCAGTTCTGGTCTCCTGTCCCGGCTAACAACCCGTTTTTTCCGTCTAACTACACTCCGATCTCCCACTCTGGGAGATCCACTTCCGCATTCAGAACACGGTCCGATCCCGCGAGCTGCTTGCTTCCCGCGTCCAGTGAGCACCGGATCGCTGGCGCTGACTTTCCTCTATATTTCAATAAAGGTGTGAGTAACTTTACGCATCTGGGTCCTCCTTCTGTTCTGGTCCTGACATATACGCTGGGGAAACGTACTTGTGAGATTATAAACACATTGGTATCGGTATGTAATTCCGAATGGTATTTTCACACAAACCACAAGAGGAGGCTTCTGGCCTGTGTTCATCATTTTAACATTGGCAGTAAAAACATTAAGAAGGGTTTGACAAAAAATCCAAATTACAAACTGCAAATAGTAAAATAGAGTAACAGAAATAAACAGATCTTTGGACTGGATGGTTTAGGTAACTTCTTAGAATGTTATTTACGCTATAGTTATTGGAATAGATCTTAACATGTTACCGGGCACAGTTGTGTGAACCAATCATTAAGCCTTGTGTTGCCCCATTTTTAAAAAATGATATGTATTTGAATATTATATGACATTGGTGTTCTTGGTGTTGAACTTTATCAAATAAAATACGACCACAAATGAAACTTATACTCCATTTAGACTTATCTATATTTGTTTTTTCTTTACTATTGACTGTATGGCTGGCGTGACCTCTACCCCGAAGATACTTGCAGTTCGGTAAATATGGGACCCTATGCCGATTTAAATATAGAATAATGACAGAGTCAGCACGGAAAAATTCTCTTTTAACGATCAGAACTTAACCAGGGAACCAAGAAGAGAAGAGCAGGCATCCCTCATTTCTCATTCAGCACTGAAAATCGCAATGACTTTCAGTATCGGGTCATAATACAGAAGTTGAGTGGGGCAAGACCCGACTGGCTGATCACGACAAACCTCTGAACTATCGTTTTTTTGAAACAGTAGACGACTGTAATAAAATATTTCTGAATATACCTTGTATTTTTTTTTACTACACCAATGGGTAAGAGAACACAAAACTGCAACTCAATGCAGTACTTAATTATATTCATAAATGAAGACATTGTGTATATTTTCCCTGCTATTTTGCTCTCAAATAACCTCAACAAAGTATGAATGTATAAATGAATGTATTATGAATAAATTACGTATTTAAACATCTTTTCTCTATAATAGATATGTAACAAAGGCGGGCCTTTCATCAATGATGGAAAGCATTTAGCAAATAACTGAAGGGAAACTAATAATGGAGTAACTTTAGGGAAGTCGGGTTTTGACTGCAAATTAAACTAGTCAGGTCAAGTCATGTTTATTTGTATAGCCCTTAATCACAAAGAGTCTCAAAGGGCTGCATAGACCACAGATTATTGCAAACCAGACTATCATGACTTCACCCCCTGATTCCGTGGCGCCACTACGGCTTAGATTACGTCCTAAAAGACGCACGCCTTGGTTTACTGATGAAACTAGATCGCTTAAACAAGACTGCAGGAAATCTGAAAGAAAATGGCGCGCTACCAAGCTTGAGGTTTTCCGTCAAACCTGGTGTGACAGCTAGTTAAAGTATAAAGCAGCCCTTGCCTCTGCAAAATCAGCCTATTTTTCAAAGGTGATTGCGGCACAAAAGAATAACCCCAAAATCATTTTCGACCCTGTAGCATCGCTAAAGAGGCAACAGATTATTCCAGAGAGTTCCATCCATTCAGCCCATGACTTTATGGTCTTCTTTAATATGAAGATTCAACGCATACGGGAAGAAATTTCTAAAGACAATAATAATACATCACATATTAAAGGTCTGAAATCTATAGATGCGCGACATGGTGGCTGTCCAGGGAATTTTTCCCGATTTAGTGATCCGTCACTTGATAATCTTAAACAGGTGGTGAATATGGCCAAACTAAGAAGCTAGTCCGTATTTACAGTATATAGATAATAGAGGTAAGATCAGGCCAAAAAAAGTCCACCCCAACATCGACCCAGGCCTGTGGGTATTAAAGCCAGAATCAGCCCAAGCTCGACCAATCTAAAAGCAAACTTGAATTTTAATATTTTATTAATGGGGAGGAAGGAGGAGGATGAGTGTTTTTGGCCGACGACTACATTAACACCAGTGATTTTACAGTGTACCACATTTTTAGGAAAAAACTAAAAAAAAACACACAAAATAACGCTATTTTCATTAGTGCCTTCTTCTCTATTTTGAATTAAACTTACTAAAAGACTAGAGCTTGACTAGTAATATATTTCCTAGTTTGCCAGTAATAACTGTAACGACTATTATAGCAAGATATTTTATGAACACCATTATATTGACATATAGATATGGCGGAACAACCCTATGTGTATGTTTATGTGTGTGTTTTTCAAGTGAAAATATGCCTATCCCTATATTATACAAGTGTTCCAATACTAAACGGCACACATGTCTTGGCCAAGAAAAATATATCACTCAATCTAATCAAGGGCCAATATCTTAGCGATACATGTTATAGCTATAATAAATTAAAAATATATATATAAGAATGCATATGCAAAGAGGTAACACAAGCAGCAATCATTCAGTTTGGCAAATTATAGCTGCAAAGGCAGGATTGACATTCTTAACGATTTAAAAATTATTAAAATATATAAAGTATGTGTAGAGTATTTTTGTATGAATAGTCCAGAAAGGTAACACATTGTGATGTGATTAAACACTCCATTGCAGACTGCGCTAGCATCTGTCAATCTTAATTAAATCGGCATCAGACACAAACACATATGAAGGAGTGTGACTATCAACTATCAGTCTGAAAATAGGGTAAAAAATGAAAGTATGGTTAATATATAATATTGGCTGATTGATTGTGTCATACATTGGTTCATTTGGATAATGGCCGACAAAGCTCGGGTGTCTTGGCATTATCCCACTGACGAATAAAGAAAGGTGAAAGGTTTTTATTTGATATTGCATACTTTTTAGTTATCTTACTAAGTTCAACAGTTAGTAGACACTCAATTCAAGGAGAAAATAAATTAAAGGCTTTTGAATATGCAAGAAGAACAGGAGATGACCCAAACCTTGGATAAGGAATTATTTCAAACCTATTCTTAAAGCTGAGCCATTTTTTTTAAATTACATTTCTTAGGTTACAAAAGCAGATTCGCTCTAAAGGGTGTGGAATCAAAGAACAGCACTATCATTGGCAGATAGTGACAGTGATGTATCATATCAAAGGTATCTGTAGAACACTTTTCGGGCAACACATTGCCCTTTTAAAGCGCTGTATAAAATGTGTGTAGAAAAAGTAAATACAACCACCCAGAAACTCGAAACACCAAATTCAAAAACATACATTCAACCGAATACAATAAAAACATAATAAAAAGTAATGTAAACAAAACATCATTATGGAAAGACACGGACTAACCAAGTGAAGAAAGGGGCCCGAGGAGGGTTAACAACAGATTCTAAACCATTGTACCACACCAAACTATGGATTGTCCTACACGAGGAAACACTGAGATAATAATGATAATAATCAGAATAAAAAGAATAACTATAGTACAAAAACAAAAAACAGTAAAATAAAAGTAAAGTATGTTACGGTTCAGGTTATCAGTGTAAGTCAACAGTTTAGAATAGTAAAAAACAAACTGCATTCCACATTAATAGCCAAAATTGTCATTATTTGCCAATTGCCCTCACCTGCACTCAGTCGTTCAGCCCCAGATGACACTTGTTCCCTAATTACTCCCCCTCCTATTCAAGCAAGTCATTTTCATTAATTCCTGGTCAGTCCGTCTGCGAACCTCAGCGCATGCAAGGCAAGCACTTTTGACTCTGGCTCCCGTTTTGATTCCGACCCGTTTCCCGTATCAATCCCTGATCCAAGCGCCGTTCTCCTATCCTGGCTACCCGTAACCTTATTCTGTTTTCTTTATCAATCCCCGATCCAAGCTCCAATCTACTGTTGCGGCTATCCCTATCCTAATTGTGTTTTCTGTATCGATCCCCGATCCAAGCTCCGTTCCCCTGTACTGGCTACCCATATCCTGCCCGATTCTGTTTCCTGTATCGATCCCCGATCCCTGGCTTCCTGGTCATCCCGGCTACCCGACTTGTTCCGATCACTGACCACACTCCGTTCCATCTCCCGCCCCAGCTGCCCGAATCGTTCCGATCTCCGTTCATGCTTCGTTTGTGAGCACTTCCCGCTCCTCCTGCCCAGTAAGCACCAGTTTGCTATCTTTTTCCTCTTGCCCTGACTACCCCGATCCCTTAATAAAGCATTGTGTGAACATTAGGCATTTGGGTTCCCTACTTGTACCGGTCGTGACACAAAAATACAAACTAGCACCCAAAGCATTCTCCTTTGCATGTGTCCAATGTTAAAAGACACTGTCTTTTTTTTTTGCTAACATTTTGAAGAAAACTTTTTTCGATTATCCCAGTACTGATAATTGAATTTGACTTTGTTTCAGCAAACTAACCAGTCTTAAAAAGCCGTTTGACAAAGAAAACACATAGACAAAGTAAAGGTGGTTCAGAAAACAATATGTGTAAATCCCACGATATACATAACACTCTTCAAACACCTCTCTTGCGATACCAAATTAAGCTCCCAAATGTTTTACCAGATTTTCCGAATTAACCCCAGTCCAACCCTTCTCCGCTTGCAATCACTTTCCGCTCCAAGAAGAAGACACAAGGCCAGCCAATAAGCTCTTGCTCACTTTTCCTGTATTATGAAAGGACAGAACCTCGGCGCTAATTGGTTTTCATTTTGATCTTAGGCAGCCTTTGAATACGTCTCCCTCCCCGGGGTGTAATAGAATGGCCCTGACCGCCATAATTACCGAACACTGCGAGAAAGAGAGAGAGAGAGAGAGATGGCGTTCGAGAAAGAGAGGTTGAGCAATGGACTGGAGAGAGTGCCGAGCGATGGGAGAAAAAGTAGCTGGAGGCGAACCGAGAAACTGAGAAAGAGGGCGAAATCCGTGGGAATTGGCGTAGAACTCGTCTGGATTTTAAAGCGGGAAGATTCAGCATGTCAGTAACGTCAGCAGGATGATAAACTCATTCAGTTCTATAATGTTATCGTACCAAAAAAATCTTATTAAGTGTTTGGCACAGCTCATCGGTAAGTATCAATCCTTTGGGAACAATTTCAGGATGAAATATCCCCAGGGTGGTGATCAGATCTGTGTCCACACATCGAAGGAGCCCCCACTTCCTTGTGATGCTTCCTGTAACCAGTACATGAGAGTGTGTAGGCAGCCCATGTGACAAGTCGGCGCAGTGAACAAAAAATAAGATAATCCTTCATTCGTCCCGCAATTGGGAAATTTATTTTGTTACAGCAGCAAGACAGTGAATATTAAATAACAGCCAAGAATATGAACAGTATAAACAAGTATTTAAAAATATAAAAAGTAAAAAAGAATTGCGGTGAGAAAGGCGAAGATATAAGTACTGGCGGTTAACACGCCAAAGTTGTTTTCTTTCTACAAAAAGTATAACTACGTTCCCTCATCATTGCCAGGGCAGAGAGGGATGATGGTTAGTGCATGGCTGCGATCGACATGGTGACCAACATCGTGTAATCACGTCGGAGGAAACATCGGGCGGTTATTTCCAATGTATTTTTTGTGTTAATGGAAAGCGTTGTTTAGCTTTTGGAGGTATCATAAATGCAAAAAAGCACCAAATTTTTTCTTGAAATGCTTCCTTTCACAAAATGCCTCAAAAACAGCAATGTTCAACAATTGTTTAAAAATAAAACACATTTATTTATTTTGAATGAAAGACAAAGGTAGAAGCTTTCCTAGGACATGTATAGCTCCCGAACAAAATTCTGCGGAGGAATTCAAAAAGTAAATATTGGCTGTTATCCCATTTGAGTGAAACTTTAGTCATTGTATGAGCTAAAATGTATGTTTTTTCTAAAAGTCTAGATGCTTTTTGAGTCAAAGAGCCATAAGACGAACATATTTCTATTTTTCTTTCAGTGAATTCTAGAACATACACTGTCTTGTCCGCACTATGAGGCACACTGAATTATAGGGCGCACCACCCAAAACTAGTCTTTTGTGATATGCTTTCATATGTAAGGCACATCGGACTATAAGGCACACATAATTGAAACTATTGTAAGGACTAAGGTTCCACAATAAATACAAAGTGCTGATCACAATTGCATACAATTCCATAACATTCGATGCAATGGGAATCTAACCCAGATCTCGGTAAGGAGTGGATCGCTACCTTTCCACTGGACCAGAGGTCTCATACAAGCGACCTGTGGACAGTATTAAGCCAGAGAAGCACAAGATCCCAAAGCAGATGTAGTTCTCTCCTATTCTCACTCTTGGTTTATTTCTCTTTTTTTCCTCTCCCTTTTTTTATCTGTCACTTTCTTTACTTTTTCTTTATCTCTTTCCCTTTGTCTCTACTTTCTGTTTGTTTTTCTGAATCGATTTATTTCCTCCTTTTTATCATTTTTTCTCCCTTCCTCTCTCTTTCTTGTGGTGTTTTTTGTCCATTTCCAGTTCTTCCCTCTCACTTTTTCTCCACATTCTTTATTTCACTCCTTCTTTTTCTCTCTGTCTTTTTTCTCATTCTCTCTTGTCATGAACCAGAAACAGAGACCGGACCCAGGAGCAATCATTCACTCAGTTTTATTGATAAAAAGGGAGAGCAGGGCTTGCTTCCACGATTTGATGCTTGACGGACAAGGGTAGCAGGTGGCTGGAAACGCGGAAGTGGGACTTCCGTGTCGAGCGAGGATAAGCGTAGACTTGCAGTAATACCGGTTATTAGCCAGGACAGTAAAGGAAGGCCGGCAACAGGTGTCAGGCAGGAAGAGGGGCAAAACAGGTCTGATGTCGGGATGGCAGAACAGGGCAAAAACAGGTCGGCAACAGGTATCAAGCAGAGGAAAACAGGGCAGGAAAAATGTCTGAAAGTAGGAGCTTGCCTAGCTGGGAGCATCGGTTCGCAACGATCCGACGGCGTCCTCTTGAAAGCCGGGGGTTTAAAAAGAGTCTCTGAGCTAATCAGCTCTCAGGGCTGTTGGCGCCAATTGGGCAGTCACAGGTGCTTTGAATCGGCAATCATGACATCTCTTTCTTTTTCTGTCTTTCTTTTACTCTCTTTCTTTAATTTTCTTTCTCTCTTTCTTTAACTATCTTTCTCTCTCACCCATTATTTGTTTCACTTTCTCCATTATTCTCTCTCTTTTGCTCTATCTCTCTCTCTCTGTCCCTTTTTTTGCTCTCTCTTTCTCATCTACTAGTCTGTCTACTGTCATTACCGATTTCTGATACAGCCGACTCGCAGTCTTTACAAAGCACAAACGGTTCTGAACTATACGACAAAAGAGGCACTGTAAAAGGTAATTTGGTCGTTCTAGATGAAGAGAATAGCATTGTGGGAAGTAATTCCGTTACCTGGAAGATATACATTTTACTGTGCGATGTTTGAAGATTCCATAAAATATATGCAACGATAATGATTGCAGAGACCGTATTTACAAGTATCTCACTTAAAAGTTGTCTCCCTCCTTCAGTCACATGAAGATCGTTGAGGTCTGGTTTACCGTCATATACATAAATAACAGTTTCAAAACAGGGTGCCAGCAAAGTTTGTCAAAAATACTAATACTTTAACTGTGTATTCTGATCTCATTGGTCGATAGTCACGGGAAAAATCCAAATGACATTGCTTCTTGCCAGTCCAAAAGGCAAAAAGGTGGCACAGCACTTTTGCCACTAGTGGTAGAAATAATGTGTTGCAGTCGCAGCCTAACTGCATTGAAATAGGGGTATTTATCTTTGAGCCAGATGGACTCATGAGGAGCGCCAGAACTGGCTCGCAGGCCATACCTTTGTTACCTAATCATTTTAATCTGCAACAAAGCTTTTAAATGCTTCATAACAGCATACAGATCCAACGCTTACATGCTGGATTAGTGGGCCAATGGGTCACGGTAACAAACTGGCCCTATTGCACCGGTGTGACAAAATATCAATATCCTAATATAGTGCATCATTACTTTTCATAGTAGAGATGCTTAAATATCAATAAACTGCGCTGTATCACTGTATGTTGTCCACGTTGCTTGCCACTAAACCAGCACTGCTATATTTTTAAACCGTTTTGCTGCACAAGACACAACCCAATTTGGACCCATTTTTCTGGGTTGTTTAGGTTAAAAGTAACACATTTTGGATGCTGTTTTTTCCAAATGCCTTTGTACAGAAACAGTAAAAGATTACACTATTTTTGTAGGGGTTGTTCTGCAAAAATATTACAGGATGTTGGGAAGAGTCGACCCAAGTTAATGATTGGTCAATTATTACTCAAACAAGGGTTTTTAAGAGTGTGGTACACAAATTTCGTATTTATGGAGTAGCCCCTTATTAAAGTTTCTTATTTTCCTCATTCTGGGGTTTTTGAGTTTTCCCTTGCCCGCATGCTGGGTTCAGATCAGGGGATGGTGTAATTGTGGTTTATGCTGTCATTTGAGGCATTTTGTGATTAAGGGCTATACAAATAAATGTCACTTGACTTTGTGTGATTACAATTAATTGATCTTTCTAGGAAATGGACTAAATGAATCACTCACTAGAAGGGGGCCTGATAATTCAATTAGAGGGCATTTTGGGCAAGCCTGGGGGCTCTTTTTTGTCTTTCTGTTTACCATTAAGTTAACTGCACTCTTGCCACTGCAATCCATTATCCCAATCACATATTTCTTGGAGCAAAGACTGGACAAGTGCATTTTATCAGGCCCTGCGGCTCTTTTTTTGCCCTGCTGTCCATCAAGAAGCGCAATGCACCTATCCGGCCGCAATCCATTATCTCCAATCCCATACTGCTGCAAGCTGGGGGTCCGTAACTTGCATTTTTGTCAGGCCTGGTGGCTATTTTTTTGCCGTGAGTTCCACCCTCAGGTGAAATGCATTTGAGCTTCTGTAATCAATTATCCCTGATGCAATTTTTTTTTCTAGAGTGGAGACAGGCATGTTCATTTATTTCAGGCCTGGGAACTTTTTTTATCGTGCTGTACCTAAAAGTGAAATGCTTGTCAGGTTCCAGTACGCCAACACCAACATTTTTTTTATCATTCTAGCATATGTATTTCTGCCGTGCACCAACAAGTGAAGTGGCTGTGATACAATATCGCTCATTGCATATATATATATATTTTTTTTTCAGAGCCAAAGCCTGTTATTGCCCATCTGTCCACCAAAAAAAAGGAACTGCACTCTTTAGGCCATGATTTTTATTCTTGTTCCACTCAGTTTTTGTTTTTTTCTTCTCCAGCATTATTTTATGACGGCAAAGGCCTGTGACCCACTGAAAACAAATGCGCGTCCCACTAAAAACAGGTCCGCTCCATCACCCCACACACACAGCCGTCCTCGTCCATAGCCTTGTCACCTCATGCCTTGATTACTGCAATCCCTCTTCTACGGTTTACCTCAAAAGTCCTTCCTTAAACTTCAGGTGGTCCATAGCTCTGCTGCATGCATCATCACCAAAAAACCCTCTCGCCATAACATCACCGCTGTCCTTCTGCAACACCACTGGCTACCAAACTACCATAGAATCAATAACAAAATCCTGCGCCACACCTACATAACCTTGCCTATCCTCACCTGTCAGACCTCCCTCACACTGCCACGTGATCCCGCACCCTCAGATCATCTTCCTTCCTCCATCTCACTATAACCCCTGCCTGTCTCACCCTTATGGGGAGCAGAGCTTTCAGCCACTCGGCCCCCCAGCTCTGGAACTCATTGCCGCCAGACTTCCAAAATTCTGCGACCCTGTCCACCTTCAAATCCGGACTCAAAACTCAACTCTTCAGACTTGCCTTTTCTTGACCAACTGTCTCACATACCGCCCCCTTTTAACTCTCATGTGGTTTATTCGCTATGTATTACTTGCTTGTTTTACTCTTGCTTTATTGTTGTGTCCTACTATATGTAGAGCCACCTTGGTTGTCCTGAAAGGCGCTTCGAAGTATAATGTAATATTATCATTATTATTTGGTTCTTAAACCACCAGTTGAGAAGCCCTGCTCTAATAGATTACCGTAATTTAAAAGTCTGGCACACTTTGTTATATCTAGTAAAGACTTGTCAGAGGTCACAGACAGATTAGTCTTTCTTTTGCTTTCAGCCATAATATGTTCGGCATTATTTGTATATAAATGGCTTCAGTTAATTTAGCAATTTGTCACCAGCAAGTCGTTACTGTCAGGAACATTTGACTCCTGGATGCAAATGCATGACAGCAGTGAAATTGACTTTAAAATACCATTGTTTCTCATTGTTCCCTTGTCCTAACTGATCTGAGAACTCATTCACAAGCATGTCTTACATAATTCTTCCCCTCATCTGTGTTTACTTTCCATCTCCCTTTTTTTTTTTAAACTCCACTCGGCCAATTTCCCCCTTCGTCCTCCCCCCGAACAGTGTGTCCTATTTGTCGAGGTTCGTCGGATTAAACTACCTCTGCAGCATCAAGGTTTTTTTTTTTCTGAGTATGCGTCACGAGTGTCTAGCTTGAAGTAAAAGTGGGGGAAAATATCTGCAAGCCTTGACCTTAGAATATCCTTGCATTTGTAGCAGGTACACACATACACATCCCCCTACCTACTGTCAGAGGCACTCACTGTCCTGCTTTCATGTATGTGATTCTTTTTGTGTGTGTTGCATTTGTTTATGCCACCAGCATTTTCATTCCACCGTCCTTTGTGTACCATGGAGCCCAAAAATGATATTTTACATAGTACGTAATGAAATAAGAATATTGTTTTCCTCAAATGTTATAACATGAAATGATTAAAAGGAGCCATTTATTTAGCCTTGCAGGGAAAGAAGCATAGATATTGGTGGTCAATGGCCTACGTTTTTAGGATTCTAACCCTCAATTTATTTATGTTTCGTTTAAATTTCAAGTAAACCAAGAAAAAATATTCTTAAAATGTGTCATGATTATTGATTAGTATTACCTGTTCCCGTTCATTTGGCACCAGCCGCTGCGGGCTACCTGTCCTTTTTTTAGCCTAGTCCTGTCACTCTCCGGTCGTCAGTCCGTCAGCAAACCTCTGTTTCTACAAGGCAAGCATTTTGACTCTGTCTCCTGTTGGTCCCGCTTTTTGCACCCATTTTTCTACCTGTCCGTTTCTGATCTCCCCGTTTGTCTCCGGCTACGACCTGTTTTTGACCCATACCACGTTCGCCATCCTGCTGCTATGGGTACCCCGAAAAACCCAAAAACTAGTGAAAGGTTGGGCATAAAAGAGAAGGAAAATGGTGGTTTTGATCACAATGAGTCTCCCTAGATTGCATTTTGCCTTGTGTTTTGTAGCACTCATTTTGGGTTGCACTACTTGACACATTTACATCTAGCAGTCTCTTTAAGGGTACATCATATAGCTCTGAGGGGTAAAAAAAAAAAACATTATTCATAATATATATATATATATATATATATATATATATATATATATATATATAAATATATATATATATATATATATATATATATATATATATATATATATATATATATATATATATATATATATATATATATATATATATATATATATATATATATATATATATATATATATATATATATATATATATATATATATATATATATATATATATATATATATATATATATATATATATATATATATATATATATATATATATATATATATATATATATATATATATATATATATATATATATATACAGGGTTGGGTAGGGTTACTTTAACTTGATTACTCTCAATTACTTTTGGATTACTCCAATACCAAATATGCTAACAAAAGACAAAATAAACTAAATATGAAGAAAAATACTACATTTTGTGCAGGCTTGGGGAGTAACGGAACACATGGAATGGCAAAAATGATGTTGGCAAGCTGTTTGGATTTATTTTCATTTTGTTTCTGTCACATTTTATGTTAGTTGTGATGAAGATCAAAGAGATCAAAGCCAGGAGAGAAAGCTTACCACGTGTTGAGAGTCATAATCTTGGCACTTTTTATGAAATCTCCGAGGTTACAAAAGCAGATCCGCTCTTATGGGTGTGCAACATGATTGGCCGATATTCATAACCACGTAAACAGTTCATAATAGTAAAAAGCAGGTGTCTTGTATCAAAAACAGAATAAACGTTTCACTGCCCATTGCTGTTGTTTACAGCTGATCCTCATCAGGGCCGTGGAGCGTTCAGTAGCTAAATTTGGGCTTAAATGTGAGTCTTTTATTCCCCAAGATGTGCCTTGACATCGGTTCCCGGCTGGCATATTGTTTGACTATCTGTACCTTGACATTGACTTTGTCGTGAAGACCAATACATCGTCTGAGGCACGTGGTGTGTTTTACCTTGACATTTTTGGGCCACTACCAAACCATCGGAGGCTTAATCCAAGAATACATTGTGCTCTGGATGTCCCGCGGATTTGCTAAATAGCTCATGAAAACACGGCGATTGGTGGTGCCGGTGTTAGATAAACATTAATGAAACTTGATGGTTTAGCACCATCTCGTTGGCACATTTCATTTGTTTCGCTAGCGCCATTTGCTATAAAAGTCAACTTTTGTCAGCAAATGGTGCAAGCCCCCCTTGGAGAAATAATGTCTTGTCATTGGGTAATTTGTTCTCCCTCACAGGAGTGCTAGCTGTTCATTACAGCGCAGCTCTGTGAGGGAAGCGTAAGGAGAAACGGTATTGTGTTGGTGTCTGCGACTTAAGTGCAAAGTTATATTTGTTTTGGAATTTTGGTTTTAGTCTTTGCTTTATATATCAGGGCTCAATAGTGTTGAGCCTGAGGGTGCCAGGTAACACCGAAGAACACCTGAGTAGCTCGCAGATGATGGGTCCTTGTGATTTTCAAAGAAATGTCATTTTTATGAGAAATGAATTGACTTGATCAGTGTCTTTAAATACATGATCAGATATTCCAGAATTGGCTTCAAATCAGCATGTAATTCAAAGCTTTTGAACAAGATATAAGTTTTAGTGGTTGACAAAGCTCATTTTAAACCTAAAATTTATGATTTTCACAAACATATCACTAACTGTTTTAAGTTGGGGTTTTTTTTCTTTGGTGTGTTCATTTAGTTCCAGACAGCGAGGAGGGTCGTTTCTGAAAGAAAGGCCTTGAAAAGCAGCTCCTTCAAATATTTTACTGCAGAATATTCTGGGCGCAAATGAGCTAGACAATGGCTGCAGCAATGTAATAGTGCAAAAACGTAAAGTGACCAAACAGTACCATGTTGTTTCGTTTTAAGACAAACTTTTTGCAATTCTCTTTTTCTCGGTACCCATAGCAACAAAATGGCGGAAACATCATTTCAGCTCTCTTATTCATGTCAAATAAATCCCAATTTCGCCACCTATGAGTAATTGTAAAAATGCATGTTTATATTATAGTTCACACAGTTTTCTCTCCCTCTTTCTCTTTCTGTCTCTCTATCTCGCTCTCTCGCTCTCGCTCTCACTCTATTTTTCTTTTTATCTCTTTTGTTTCTAACATTCCCCCTCTCTCTCTCTTTCCCCTTTCTATGTCCCCACCCTCTGTCTTTTTCTCTTATTTCCTTCTCTCTCTTTTTCTTTCTCTCTAATCTACTCGTCAGGCCTCCTTAGAGGATGTTTGTTTTTTTATGTGGCCCCCGAGTTAAAATGAGTTTGACACCCCTGATGAAAACAGTTCATAGTAGTAAAAACAATGAACGGCAGTGCACAATGGTAGGTACGATAATAAACTGGCATCCTATCCAATCTCCTTTGCAGGTGTTCAATATTAAAAACTGATCAGTATTCGACATGATCATTTGTTTTCATTTTAAGAAGTTGTTCAATAGGTTACAAGTCACGTGGCTGTCGAAAAACCATTTTGGATGAGCACAGGTAATCAATTTTATGATAATGCAAAGGAATCACATCGCCCTTGCCTTGGACATAAGAATAAATGACCCCGGCGGTGTCTCACATGGCGCCTTCATTACTGAGCACACAGGAGTATTGGCTTAGTCTAGACAGCACTATTCAATCACTGTGAATGGCAGAAACACACTTTGACTTTGATTATTGCCAGTCTGAAGTAAAGGGCAGATGCTATCTTCATTTTGACCAGGTGCTAAGTCATCGAAGAGCTGCCGATATCTCACTCAGCTTGAGTTCTGGACAGCAGAATAAATGGCTCATCTTTTTTCTTTTTGCCGAGTTCTGTGGTCGATACCTGGGGTGGCCAATATTGCGATATTTGGTATCTATCCGATCCAAGTAAATACAAGGTAGCAATGTGATATTGATACGATTTGCTTGAAAATGTCATGGTCATTGATTTTAGGCACTAAAACTGTTTTTTTATTATACTTACGCTCCCCTACTTACGGACATTCGAGTTACGAACAATGGTCAATACGAACATTTTTGTTGTGATGTCGAAAACCCCCCAGACATTGCTTTAAGTTAGATTTTGTATTGTGTGCACCTTTTTCCGAGTACAGGACATTACAGTCGTGCTTCATTCCACTGCGTGGAGCTGTGAGAGGTCACCCAGCATCCACCCCCAAGAAGAAATCCACTTCCTCTTCATAGTTCGTGTGTAAACATTCTATACTGTATCTCCAGCACGCTAGGAACTTTGACATTTTTATTGTTTAATATCTTGTGTATCCATTCAATAATGTTTAAGTAAAGTGTAAAGAAGAGGCCAGCCGTTTCTTTCGAAATGAAAGTGGAATAAGAAAGCTTGATGCGGTTGAGAAACTGGTTGGATCACTTTTTTTCGGCCACTTTGAAGAGGAAGTCGCCTAACTTTTGAAGCTCATCTTCCAAAAGTAGGTTGAACTTAATTTAATTTATCTTTATAGAGTATATTATTCCATAAATGTTTATCTTCCAGTACAAAACAATACATGTTACTTATATAAACCTTTAACATACATTCCGTACAAAATGTATAACTGAAGCAACTTAAAACAGATTCAACTTAAAGATGATCGGGTGTGTCTGTGTAACTGAAATAAAAATTCTTAATGTATTAAAAAATAGTAAAAAGTCAAACAAAACAACAACATCCACCCATCAATCCATTATCTGCACTATTTATGCTCGGTAGGGTCGCGGGGGTGCTGGAGCCCATCCCAGCCGTGCATGTTTTTGTAACGTGGGAGGAAACCAGAGTACTGAAAGGAAACCCACCAGGCATGAGGAGAACATGCAAACCCCGCACAGAAAGGCTGGTAGCTGGATATGAACTCAATAACTCAAAACTGTGCTGCGGGCATGCTAACCACTCAGCTTCAGAGCCACCCAAAAAAAGCTCAATTTGATCGAGCTTGAAGGTAATAGTGTATGTACAATCTTACAAACCAAGAACCATTTTATAAGAATTATAGTTAAAACAATAGTACAATAGTATCGATCCGGTCCAAGCGCTCGTCAGGTATCGGATAATCTGAATATTTTGATAGAGCCGCCCACTCTTATTTCACTAGCCCACACGTGCACTATAACATGTGAAACTGATTAATGATGGAATCACTCACTGTTTCCTTCTGACTATTCATTTCCTGCATCGATGAGTTATTCTGTCTCCCTTAACGTCGACAGCCCATATTATTATAGTATCCATTAACTTCTCTATTATTTCCAACCGGCTTTTCGCATCTTGGTGTTCTGCTGACATAATATATTGTTTTCCAACCGTTTTGGACCAAAGGCCCTTGTTTTTTGCATTTAAAAAATATCAAAACACAAATGTTTGGCACAGGATTTGTGTTTTTTAAGTTTGAACTATCCTGTCTGGACTGACAGTACAAAGGTTTTCTTATCATTAATGGACAAGTTGGCTCAGGATGTATACGTGTGATTATTTTTATTATCTTATTTTATTTTTATTTATTTTTTTCACTCTTTTTTAAATTTTAAATCAGTATTTTTTTTATTGTGTTTCAAAAAACGTTAGCTGCCAGTGGGGGTGGGCAGATGGATCCAAATATTTATATTATTGATACTAAGCAAATAAATATATCATATCGACACTATTGTCCATGGATCGATACTTTGCTCCCCTCCCATTTTCCTCAAAGTGTCAATTCTTGGCATAAATAGTACTTTGACACTATATTTGCATTACTGACTTTATTTTCAAAACATTGCGCGATGAAATGTATTGTAGCTGGCTTGTTGACATTGTTATAAAGTATTTGTATTTTTCTTTCATTGCTGCTTTTTGAGTTGGACTCCCTTGTCATTTGTTCTGAAACAGTTGTAACATAAACATTTGGATGCTGCCCTACTTACAAACGAGATAGGTTCCGGACGATCGTTCATAAGTTGAATTTGTTCGTAAGTTGCTCCAGTGCACATTTTGTATGTTTTAGGTTTATATGAGTATGTTTAAGGCTTGTGCAAGTAGCCTGTATTGTTTTGTACTAAAATACTAAAAAATAAACACTTCATAAAATAATATGCTCTATAAAGATAAAAAAGTTAAGTTTAACTTACTTTTGGAAGATGAGCTTCAAGAGTTAGGCCACTTCCTTCTCCGTGGTAAAAAGTGGCAGAAAAAAAAGTGTTTCAACCATTGTCTCAACCGCATCAAGCTTATATATATATATATATATATATATATATATATATATATATATATATATATATATATATATATATATATATATATATATATATATATATATATATATATATATATATATATATATATATATATATATATATATATATATATATATATATATATATATATATATATATACTGTTAAATAACTGCATTGCAAAACTTAAAAAAAAACAGTTTTAATACTTAAAAAGTTTGTGTGTTTATCGTAATTATAAGCTAACGCAGGGGGACATGGTAATTATTCAATGATCATTTATAACTAATCTGATTGATATTGATCAAATTATTGTTTTTACTTGGATCAGATCGATTCCAAAATTCAGTATTGCCTACCCCTGTCTGCAAAAGAACAACTTTTTTTTTAACTCTTCATGACTTAAAATAAAGTTGAAAAATCAAGAAAAAAATAATAAATACAACCTGTAGCTTTATATGCAAGGTTTTTACTTCATTTTATATACTGTATTTTGTGCAGGGCAATCTTAAACGATGTTATCTGCTGCCCCTTACTGATATGGATGAATGTCACGGATTCTCAGTGATCACTGGAAGGTAAAACGATATTTAGCAATAGCATACCTATTTTCTAAGACAGGATTGGGCAATATTTTGCAGCACACTAGACAATGTCTCAGGGCACACTAGTTTACCCCAGAATACTGGCATTCTGCATCATGAATTCCTCCTTTAGCCTGAACAATTACAAACCTGGATGTCACAATTTAGCAACAAAAAATAAACAGTTAATGAGTGGTGGCTGTGCTATTTCTTTATGGAATCCTATTTGCTCATTTAGGCTGATAATTCAAGCCGTGCTATTTACTTCACGCTGATTTCAGGTGCAATATTGGAAACATTCCAACAGAACAGCACAGCTTGCTATAGATGTAACTTTAATTGCACCACGCTGCATTCGCTAAAATTATTCTTCAATATGCTATCAGGAAATAGTTCTATTTTAGACCAGCCAGCGATGTAATACTCATGAAAATGTAAAAGAAATGAATACAAATAAATTAAAATCCTTGTTATAGCTTTTGAATGGCTATGATTAGAATGTGATACAGAATATTGAAAAGTGTCATTGTATATAATCATATTTGCGTAAGTTTTGGAGTTCAAGTATATATTTTCATTCTGTTCAATCAACCATGTCAAACACAGGGTCTACATGCCAGATCTTGCCCCGTTGGATGACTAAATCTAGCCTGCCATTAATTTCAATATGTCAAAAAAAGAAGCAAGGCTTTAAGTTATTTCTATGAAAAGTAATATATATATTTTTTTTTATAAATGGAAAGCAAATGCTTTCCCCAGCACCTGAGGGCAGCGTTGAGATGATATAATGTGGTAAGTTGATTCAGGTGCAAAACTTCATTCCTTCAACCGTTAATATGAACCAGTTAACACATGCAATGCCAACAACAATTGTTTTTTCCCCCCATTGTTTCAGGATAAATGTTCTGTTTTTAGAAAAGATCCTTTCCGTCTGTGACAAGGATATTAGAGGTAAGTTTCTACTAAAAGCGTTATACTGAAAATTAAAAAAAGGTAAAAAGTTGGATTTGACATTCTTTTACTGATCCAACCTGCCTAAAAACAAACTCTGGATCCGGCCCCAGAGCCAAACAGAGTTTGACTTCCCTGTTCTAATTCATCACATCAATATTTGAATCATTTAGTGTAAATGAAAGCACCGTATGGTTATGCATATATTTGAATATAGTTATATACTTCTTGTTTTATTCAGCTGTCACTACAATTTATTGATTTATCTAGTCGTTATACAGTCCCTACATAAGGGTGGGATTTTTTTAAAAATTGCAGCACACATTGGGTTTGAAAAAAATGTTTAAAGGGCCAGTGGGGGGTGGGAATGGTTGATTTTTTGACATCTTTAGATACACACTCAAATCTGATACCTTAATAAATGAGGGAAAATATCATATAAACTGTCGACATGTTCTCAAATCATTGCTGCCATTTCAAAAATAAATATTATTTTTAATTTATTTTGGGCATTTTTTGCATCTGTCATTCAGGCAAAAAAAAAAAAAGACCAAAAAATGGAGATATGCAGTACGCTTTTCTGAATGAACATGCAGACATTCGAGCGTATATGTTACATAAATATGTATATATAGTAGTATGTGTGTATGTGTGTTAACCATTTAATTAAAGTGATTTGGTTTTGTACCTTTTTTCCTCCCGTGTTATTTTCGATTGTTCTCGATTGTTCTCAGCTCAGGGATGCTGCTGGAAATGTGAATTTCCCTTCGGGGATGAACAAAGTATCTATCTATCTATCTATCTATCTATCTATCTATCTATCTATATTTTCCCTATATTTTTAACATTTTCAATTGTGGGCCGTAAAAAAAAAAGCCTGATGGGTGATATTGTTGCCCCGGGGCCTTAATTTTCCCACCCAAGTTCTTTTAAGTAGTGTTCAGGTTTACTGTTGGGAGGGAGGACTTCAGTCTTATCAAACCACCTGCCAGATTCATTTAGGATAATGGACTGCTGGGCAGCCAGAGTCTTGAGATTTTTTCACTAACTTTTGTGTTCCTACCCTATCGTATATAAATGATTGTCAGCCATTTTGAGAGTGCACTTATTAAATTATGTCAGACGTCTGAACTGTTCTGTTGTATTCTTTTATTGTAATAAAACCTTCAAACTGTTCGCTCCAGTGCTTGATTTTACCTGTATAGTCTCAAGACCGAGGTGTTGATCCGAATAGTCAGGAAGGAAAAGTCTGTCCTACTTAAATTGACATACACTTGCCTCAAACAATTGTATTGCTAACTGGATAATTAATAAAAAATAAATATTATAATAGATTGGGATGGGACCCATCAAAGATAAAAAATGGGACCTTGCGAAATCTACCGGCACTCGGGCCAGAAAGCCCAAAACCTGGCAATATCTAACAAGGGAGTAAATGCTAGCGGCACTTTTAAAATTCTCAAAGCGGCCTTTAAACAAGCCGACTAGTACCCCGTCTGTTTAAGAGCCGGAGGTGTGCTGCAGCAAATCAGCGTAAATGGCTCGTGCCATCTCACAGATTAGACTCTATGTCACTGCATCTGCTGTCAGCAGCTTCTCTGTCTTTTCGTAATCCTGTCTGCAGATAGGAAATAATTTTAACACCATTGCTGGCGCTAGTCTTTATCGACTCTGCTTCGGTATACGAAGACCCCTTGCTACTTCAGTTATCGCTGACTCACTGCTTCATGGATTTTAAATAGAACTGCCTTAATTGTCATTGATAACAACTTATTGTGGATTGTGTTCAGACAGCACACAGCAAATGCTATCACAGGGGAAGGTTAGGTCGGGCTTCGTGTGTTGAGACTCTTTGTGAGCGCGACTGCAATAGGCTGGTGTATGCTGTATGCTCAAAGTGCAGAGCGGGGGCACTATTTAATCAATACATCAGAAATAAATGTCAACAGCTAGCTTTTAGCGGCTCCGTTTATGAAAAATAATCAAATTAAATCAGACTCTGAGGAAAGAGAGCGCAGAGATCTGGTGATCACCAAACGGTGCTCCGAGGATTATTATCGTGTTCTGGAAGAGGCCGAAGCTGCGTCGGGAGAGAACCCAATAGCCAGGCTGCAGGTCCAGCCTGCTGCTATGTCTAGGCTAGCAACTCTTTAAGCCACTCTTGCAGAGTCTGTATTTTACCCACCCCAGATATCTTGCTTATGTATAAAAACATTATATGTTATTGGTAGACTTATAGTCGATTTTTTTTCGCCTGCTAATTAATATATTGCAATGATTTTCACTGTAGTATTATTACGATGCATTTACAACTTAGGCCAGTCTCAAAGCACTACCTTGTGAATATTTTTGCCTATTTATTCAGGGTTTCTTTTTATCTTTTAAATTTTTATTATATGTTTATTCTGGAGAGCCCTGTCTAATCCCGTTGAAAACAGTGTTCACAATGTTCCTATCAATAACAATACAGACTGTTGTATTTTTCCCTGTAATACTTACTTACACGAAACTTGGCGGCCTTATTGGAATAAAGTACTAGATCGACTTATTCAATAAGCATTTAAATGCATTCCAATATAAGGTTCCCAAATAAGATCTACTAAAAAAGTCCATTGTCTGTATGATGGAATATGCACCCGAAACAGATTGCTAGAAAACACTTCACGAAATCAAACTTGAATAGATAAATATTCTTCCTAAATCCTTTTATGCTTTTATCGCCGAGGGCAACAGCAGGGGAAGTTTGTTATCAAGTTGAATCATGTTATGCTTCGACCGGCTTCCTTGAAACATTAAAGCAATAAAACCAGAGCATTTTTATGACTTCAGACCAAATTAAACCCAATGTGTTTGTGAAAGACCAGAGTTGTATTTACCACTGGTAATGTAATACTATCACATTATTATTCTGCACCTTCACCTACTGGAGCAGAAGATGTTGCTTTTTTATATCATCAGCATTTTACTATTTTGTACTTAAGTGCATTTTGATTTATGGTAAGTGCAATAGTAGTCCTTCCTTCACCTTTTGCTACATAGTAGTAAAGTAATTGCAAAAGAAAAGTCTGGGAATGGGAGTTTAATGGGGATAACTATTGGTGTTAGAGTATATTTGATAAGAGATTGGTGGATTAGTACACATTAGCATGTTTACATTAGCATGCTTAGAATATATATTTTCCATTGCTGTTTAAAAAAGGACAAACCACTTGCAAAAAAAAAAAACTGCAAACTGATACCATAAACACCATACTTTATGCCATTTACACCCACTTCATTCTGTGCTGATCCACCTGAAGAAATATGGAGCTATGTCAGGATGCTCATCCTGGACTTTAGCTTAGTATTCTACGCCATCATCCTGGAGATCCTGCGGAAGAAACTCCCACCCAGGGCTCTATTCGTCCATCTGCCACTGGATGGTGGTTTTTCTTTTTTTTTACCGCCCACACTGTTAAACTCCTCTCATCCTGGCCACCACCTCTTTGATATTCAGCTAAACAAGGACTAAGAGGCTAAGAAAAAAATTATGTCTGAAACAAAAAAAAACACCTTTATTCATGTATTTATATTGTATTCCTTGACTAATAAATAAGGTCTTTGTAATTCTGACAATAAGATATTACAACAGCAAAACACATATACTGTTGGTATAATTACTATACGATTAGGATACATAAATCAGTGTTTGAATTCTTCTTCAGCCTGTCAAGTAAAAAATAAATCATTTATGAGGGTCTCTGTATTTACTTTGCTTTAACAGTAACTAATGACGAGTACACCAACAAAATTTAAAAATGTGCATAGTAAACAGTTATATTGAAAACCGATTTAAGAAATAAATAAGTAGGAATATTGTAAAATAAATGTAACTGCGAATAGAGGCTGTGGACTTTTCAGTCATTTATTTTGTTTTTCTACTTGACAAAACTATGAACAATTTGTTTACTGTTATCTGTTCTGGTGTATTTCAACAAACAACTGCTAAAAACTGGTCTCCCATGTTTCTTTTTGAGAGCTGGCACACAACAAAACAAAAAAGTGCTGCACCTGAGCGTCTATTACTAGGCATCTATTTGCCCACATAAGTGTTTGATCCAGCATGCCAATGTCCTCCAGAGGGTGCCAACAGGACTCGAGGACCCCACACCTGTTCATCAGTACCCAATTAAAGAGGGATATTTATGGACTCTGCAGACAGCAGAAGCCGTTACATGTTTTCTTGCCATTTTGATGCTCCGGCCTATGTACACAAATCGACCTTTGTGTTCCTGATAATCGAATTTAGATTTCCTGAACTACGCCCACTTTCTGACTGATTTTTTTGTTCTAAATTCTCACCTCTCAAATACCTTTGCCCCCAATAAATTGTTTTCACCTCGCTCATGGGTCTGCACTCGGGTCCATCTTACCAAGATACAATGGTGACAACACCAAACTTAAAACTTTTAAAACTTAGTACTTAAAAATTAAAGGATCTTAGGCAATAATTTGAGCAATTCTCCAGATTTTCTCAACTGTGTTTACTTTGGTGGTCATATTTCTTGAATAGCTCTTGTTTATTTCAATCTGGATCACAACAAAGAAGAAGAAATTCTGCAATCGAAAGGCTGATCTAAAACCCGCAATCACATTTACAATCCACTGTAGCCAGAAAACAGAACATCACACAAAAGTGTTAGTAGCCATCACCGGTTGATGGGGCTTTTATCTCAAAGCATTGTTTGTTCTCATATCTGTCATTTCGAGGCCGTTACAAGGTGAATGATGCGTTTAGCTAAAAGCATCAAATTATCTAAATCGCCTTTCTTGGAATTTACACTGTAGAGCAAGAAGCCTCTGTATTTTTATTGCATACATATTTATACAGTGTTGGTAAATCTTGAGGTTCATAATATTCCCGTGGGGGACTCCTGTGTTCAGGAAGGCGATGCACACTTCAACCAATGATTGATATAGCCTGACAAGCAGAAGGTTTAATGATTTAAAGTTGTTGCGTATGAATAACTAGCGCCTCAAAAACTTCGACACTCTGCACTATAATGGATAATGCTACTGACATGCCGCTTGATGTCTGCTCACTTGCATTCTAGCTCGACTGCTGCTGTACACAAATAAATGATAGATACCGCGGTTCTCTGATTCGCAACATTCTCCCGAGGCATTTATGCTTTTGATGGAAACGCTGCCCCGACAGCGCTTTATTCGTTGCTGCTTAATAAAGACTTATAGTCGAGCTCGGCTGTCGGGGTCCTTCTCTCGCTTCAAATGTATTCATTTACAATCTAAATGGATGCTGAGAAATGGGTTGTTATTTTGGAAACACTCTGGATTCAAGATGTATGTCTTGGCACTAAAATGGCCACTCAGTTTTGATGGTTGGTACAAAACCAAAGGAAAAATAAAGTGTTGTTTCTGATTCCTCTGCAATCAAATCAATTCCAAACACAATAAAACAGATCCATATGGTTCACAGGCTCATTGATATTGTAAAACAATATTTTTTTTATGAACGATAATGGAAACAGAAAAGTATGTCAATTTGGCAACAAACATATGTTGACCACTAACCACTCACTTAAAGCAAGGCTATACTATTCCAGGCTGGCGCTCACGGTTTACATATCCCTCAATTGGCAGTGTTGTCAGGACGCTACATCATGAGGTGTGTCTTGGACAAGTACAGCCTGAAGGCACCCATCACTCTCCGGGCCGTTTTTTTCTTTTTTGGTCGGGGTTTGCTGCCCCACATAAAACAGATATTAGCAGGAGAAGCCTCCAGATTTGACTCAGATACAGCACTTTCATCAACTGTTTTCCAGTGTAAAGTGTCACCCTGCTTTTCAGAGTCAGTGGGCAGTGTGGTGTAACATTACAAAAACAAAATTCATATTTATAGTAACAATATTTGTTTATTGTTTTCTCTTTACAGTTCTGTATAGGAATATAAACAAAAACACGGTATATATGAGTTGAGCTAATAAGTATCAAGAAACAGGTCATTTTAGGAGAGAAAAATAGTTTTTATGCTCTTTTTTTCAAAAAGATTTAGATTCTGTTATGATCATATCATAAAACTGGCGATGACTCTGATAGGCTACTAGATTAGACAAATATATGTTGTATGTCTATATATACATATCTATATCTATATAATATGTCTATACATCTATATCTATATATCGATATCTAGCTATCTATCTATATCTATCTATATCTATCTATACCTATCTATATCTATCTATATCTATCTATATCCATCCATCCATCTATCTATCCATCTATATCCATCTATCCATCTATATCCATCTATATATCTATATCCATCCATCCATCTATATCCATCTATCTATATCCATCTATCTATCTATCTATATCCATCTATTCATATACATATATATATATATATATGTGTGTGTGTGTGTGTGTAATTTATTTGTACATTTTGCTGTGTCTAGCACAATAAAACAAACACACAATATATAACAGTTAGCACATGGTTCTGAAAGGACAGGACATTATCGGATTATCAGGGGAAAAAAAAAAACATATTTTGCTTTCTATTTTACTTGTACTTAGATTTTGTTCTTGGGATCAGACAACCGGTGGTGACTCTCTGATCAGCCACAAGATTAAAATGAAAAGTGACAAAACACCAGGGACGGTTGAAAGGTGAATGAAAATACCTTCCATACCCATACACGTGCGATTCTTGCCAAGACTATATACAATACGTGCGCCAAGGTCTCTTGTCACTTCGAGTATAAAGGTTGTTTTACCTCTGTCCTACAATGTAGCATTCATTGGGGATCCCAGTTTAACAGTGTAATAGTGTTATCAGCACAGACCTGTAAGGTCCACGTCCTCAGGTCACAGGAAGAAAAGGGCAGAGGATTACAAAAGTTAGATATTCTCTAGCTGTCACCTCACACAGTGTCAGTTGGGGAAGTTCCAGGCTATCGATGACCCTGTACAAGTCAAACATTACACATGAATTCAGGGAGTGTGCTCTAGGAACAAGGCTTTTTTGGGGGGATGGACAGCTTAGAGGATATCCCAGGGTCCTGTATGTTTTCCTTTTTTTTCTTTAAAGCTCTCACTCGGGGCTTTATCATGAAGTGTTGAATCAGTGACTACGTTTAGATGCAGGGAATAATCCGACTCGGATTAGAATTCTGATTTTCAAAGAAATGTGAATGGATTATTTACATGCCTAGAGACGAACGAATAACTCTATACATGCCAAATCTGGTCAGAGGGGCTAAGCCATAACCATTACACAAACAGAAATTGATTCGCATTTAACTTTTGACCTTAAACAAATAGCATTTCATTCATGTCACTCAACCAAAATCAACAAAGTGCGCTGCTCTAAACTTATGTCTTTGTCTCGTCTGAACTTGTGCTGGTATGTTGCTTGCCAGAAGCATGGACTTACACTCTATAAGGATGGATACAACAGTGACATCCACTATATATGGATGAATAGAACTGTTGCATTTTCCCGATGGCGGCAGAGCATCAAAAGGAAAATTCATGGAGAAATCAACTAATATACACACAGCTTGTTTGGCAGGTAGGTTGAGTATTATTTGACTCTGTATAACAAGTGGGAATAGATGAGTATAGTTTAATCAATCTATTTGTGGTCGGATTAACAGCTAGATCATAATCTATATATATTTTGGTGTGATTTAAAGGAGTTTGTTTTCCGCATGTTTGATCTACTTGCCAAATTAATGTGCATTTCCCCTCTCTGCATTTTATTTTACTTTCGTGTTAGTAAAACACTGCATCAAAGTGCTTCCTTTGCGTTTTTTTTCTATTACAATAAAAAATGTATAAAAACAACAACAACAAAGTGAATAAAACAAATAAAGCACATAAAGCAAAATACAGAATATATTCTGGGCTTGTTCAGAAGACCACATCCACCAAAAAGCATCAGAAAACTGCCAGGGTGGTATTGTATAAGACATGGGCATAGTTTGAAAAAATTCTCTATGCATTGTGTAAAATTACCAAATGACTTGTTTTTTAATTGTGGGCTGATAAGATAACTAACTGGAATTTATTATTTTTTTCTCAAATGCCCAGCCACAAACCACATGTAGATGCCTTCTTCAGATTCATAAATAATAATGAAATGGATCTACTACAACCAAATTAATCTTTTATAATTGAGAATGATATAATATGAAAATCAGACAATTATGCCTATTAATGGCGTAACATTTTACAATTTTCTGCTCACAAGGCTTTAGAGAATTGGAATATTGGAAATAGTATTAAGGTCTCACATACTTCCCACCACGATGGGCCCAACTGGCGTTTTGAACTGGGCACAGGTGTGTACTATTATCACAAACATGTGCCCAATAATCCTGAACTTTTTAAAAGGACATTTTTGTTCAGAAAAACCTGGGAGGAAGACAGGAGAACTCAAAGTAACCTCGCAGTCTCCTTTTCACCACCACGCCAGGTTTCTTGGTTTCTGGTTTCTTTGTGACTTTGCTATTTGAATTTGTTGGTTCCAGTTTGTTTGGGTTCTGTTTCTCTTGTGTTTTTTATGCATTTTCTTAGTTTTGTGTCCACTTGTTTGTGTGGTACTTTAGTCCTGACTTTTGTCAATAAATGCCGTCCGTGTTTTAAACACCTCTTCCTGCAGTTTCTGCCTCGACCACCAAGATTCATCATCGCTACCATCATCTCATATCAAATAGATTGAAGTGCACAATGTACTGTCCTCAAGTCACTCTTAGTAGCTAAATAGGTGAGATTTTAAACTTAATAAGGGGTTACTCCTCATCCTGTAACATTTATTTTGATGAAAAGCAGAGAAAAAGTACTTCCAAATTTGATTTGATTCAGTGCTATACTGTTGACTTCCTTAAGTACAAATGTCAATAATTTTCCGAGATCCAGTTTTCATTTCATAAACATACGGGTTAAGTTAACAAATGTATCCAATGATTTGTGTCATGTGACCGGTGTAGTGGTTACTTTAAGATTTTGATTGGACTGATTTGCTTATTGTGATTGTTGAACGACCTTTTACATGTGGGAGAGCTATTTCAAAAAGTTTGCTAACGCTAGAAAATAAACACCAGGGATTTGATTTTATTGCAACAGCTGTTGGAGCGGGGTTGCTTACGTCTTCACGGTCGCAGCTCGTCTGCCAACTTTCCCACTTGAGTTGCATTTTATTGATAGGACAAAGAAAGGAAAAAAAAACACCCCTTTTGGGTAGTATTTGAAACAGAGAAACATGATACTACCTAGTTGGATGCACACAGAGTCACGCACGCGCTGAACATAGTGTGTGTGTGTATGTGTGAATGATTAGTTGTTTAGAAAAGAAAAACTGGTTAATTTCATCAAGTTAAATGACTTGATTTCATCAAGTTAATTTGTAAAATAGGTGGCTGAGAAATGCACAAATAACTAAATGTAATTTACCATACATTTATTTATTTAATTTTACTGCACAGCTATAATGGTGACAGTTCCAGTCCTTGCCCAAAGTTAACACAAATAGGAACGTTGCTTGGACATTGTATAGCATCCTTTCATTATCACTCTTCACAGCAGTGTCACTCAACCTTTTCCAATGTAAGCTTTCTTGATAAGTAAATTATCACTCACAGATGAAACAAAACCTGATAGCATCACGATGAAGGGATACATGTACTAAATGAGGGAGATGATCAGTCCTATCAAGATTGGGGTCAAGAAAATGTGACTAAAACCTGATTGGACTGGATAAGGGGAGGATTCATCCTTTTTAAAGGTTTATTTCATGTCATTTAACGTCCATTCACATTGCATAGGTAAAAATACCCGCTCTGAATGTCAATTTTCACCCTCAATCGGATGTAGAAATAATGATTCATGGTATTAATCATTTTGCCCTTCAATTGGAATTAGCTCCGGTTCACTTTACATCCTAATGAGAAAAAAGTGGCACAAGTAAAGGATGGAGTTTGTGTTTCTTGAAAAATGACATAATATTCTGGTCACAGTCCAATGTGCCAGCAATGATTACATTTTAAACTAATATCATTCTAAGGCAAATACAAAAACGCGAATTAGCATAGCTATGCATTCGAACGTGATCACTGCTGTTTTTTTTAGTTTTCGCCATCAAAATGTAGATTAGAGTGATCTTCATTTTAGTTTCGACAGGATTGTATAGAGCAGGGGTAACCAAAACTGGACCTCCAAGAACACGGGAGTCACCCTCGGTTCCGTAAATAACTTAACAGTGATGTGTCATTGTTATTTTCGAGGGAACTTGATTTCTTCATGGCCTGAACAATCATTGATACAAGCAATCTGTTTAAATACATGATCGATTCTTCCAAATGATTAAAAATAGTCTATTATTTAATGTGAACAGATAAATGCGCTTTTACGAGAAAGATGCTTAATGATTTACTGAGCTTAACATTTACGCTATATCTAACAGTTAGAATCTGGTAATAACAAAGTAAAAACTAAAATGGCTGTGCACCACCAGAGCATTACCCACATTGAGAGAGGAATCCCTTTTTGGCAGGGTTATTCACCTCTACAGTGACCTGCGTTGTTCTGGCGAATGTAATGTCATTTTGGGTTTTGCAAAACAAAACAAATCTAACCTTTTTGGGACAGTTTTCACATATGTACCTTCCTGACTGCCAGTAAAAAAATGGTGTTTATATGAAATGCCGTTCAGTTCTGAGAGTGGAATGTACTTATGTCAAAAAGTGCTAATCCCACATTTTTGGGGCATTTTTAACATATATGTTAACCCTTTTAAATGTCTGCAAGGCATTGTGTTGAAATTCTGGTCTGGAAGAGGGGATTGTCTTTTCTGTGTAAAAGACTGATCAGTCAGCAAAACCAAACATCCTGAGTCAGGTTTTTGGGTGGGATTTTCACTCCTAGAGTGATCTGATAGTTTGTGAAATATTGTGATCCTGGCTGAACTTGTTCTGGTCTGGGAGCATAGAATGTCTCTCTAGAAAAGATAGTCAGTCAGAAAAACAAAAACAAGGGCAAGTTAGCTGTTTTTGGGCCGTTTTCGCATCCAAGCTAGCCTACCTGATTGCTTGTAAAAAATGGTTTTGATATTCAGTATCGTTCTGGCCTGGGAAAGTGGAATGCCTTTCTGGGGAAAAAGATAGATAGATAGATAGATAGATAGATAGATAGATAGATACTTTATTCATCCCCGCAGGGAAATTCACATTTCACATCTACGCTATATCTGACAGTTAGACTCTGGTAATAACAAAGTTAATGCTGAATCAATAAAACCAAAAGTCCTGAATGCACGATTTAGGTATTTTCACATCCGATGTAACCCTCCTGACTACCTGTGAAACATGGTGGTCATACCTTTACTCATCCCCCCTTTTGGTGTGGACAGACACAAACACAAACCAACAAAACAGTTATGTATACTTAGATCCCAAACAAAAGCATCATCACTACCCTTGTTTTGCTCGCGGGTAATACATAAAATATTTTATTTGGGTAATGCATACTGTAATAATAATGTATGTCAGTGCTTTGTGCTAGTTATTAAGAAATAAAAGTTGTCACCCCTGATATTAAAATACCAGTAATTGAGCTTGTTATATCATACCGTATGTATTTAAGATCATACATAAAACAAATGTTAACATATCAAAATGTATTTATTTACTCGAACGGCTTTCCTGGCGCAAATGGACAGTAGGAAAAAGACCAAACTGTTCCCTGGCAGTATGTGTATTTTAGCTTGCGCATTTACATGATCGCAGCCAAATCCAAACATCTTTGGTACCACATGGTGGTTGTACCCCTTCAGGGAAATGTTAACATGGAAAGATTTCCATAGACCATCTTTTTTTACTACCCGTTCCTTTTTCATCATACAGATGCACATAAATTCAACCAGATGGTTGTAACGCTGTAAAACATGCTTTAGTACTCACCTGAAGCATGAACGTACACGCGGTAGTACAACATACACTTAACATATTGTGAGTGCAAAAAAACAAACACAAAATGCTCGCTTTAGCATAAGCCAATTTGCATACTTCTTAACTGCAGAAGCAAACGCTACCTAACGCGCCACGGTTAATGCATTAAACATGATTTTTCAGCCACCAGGAGCAGATCTCTGAGGACGCGTTCAGCAAACTCCTTTCTTGTGATGTTTGTTTGAAGAAAACAAGACATGTATTCATTTATAATCATATATGAAAACATTATACTTTTATTAGTGAAAACTTAAACTAAATCACCTCTGAATGTTTATAAAGCCAAAGACCTGATTTAAAGTAAGGTAAACCCTTGTTATTTGCAGGGGTTACGTTCCAAAAGAACCTGTGAAGTGGAAACCTTATTTTTTTAAATGATATTACAGTTCAATACTTGATTATGAATTGAAGCATTTTTTTCAGAAATAATGGTACTTAATGTTTGTTCTTTCCAAATATCATCCGTAGTGTCAGATAATAATCATCGATGTGAACTTATGACTTCAAATTGTAGAAATTAGCCCCGTCCACGGATCTGTATACAGTAATCCCTTTTTTTTTGCAGGGTTCAAAAAAGTCCCGAGATTAAAAAAACCCGAAAGAAGAAACATTTGTTTATTTATTAGATATACATACATGTGACTCTAACAAAATAACAAACATAGATCGAAAATAAAAAAACGGAATACGAAATTGCACTTGAATGAAAGATCTTAGGGGCCGGTCACACAGCCGTTTGCGGCTGAATCACGGCTAAAATTTTGCGTTTTTTTTTTGCCCGTGGTTGCCCGCGATGGAAAATGCGCAAAATTGGCCAACCCGCTGTTCATCGGTGGTATGCCCGCAAAACAGACGCCGGCGACTGTTCCGCTTCCTCATCGCGTAATTTCTGCGTCATTTTCTCGTGTGGACCACGGGTATAAAAGCTCCCGAGCCGGTGTTGTGTCCAAATCCGACTCCTACGCAACAACAACACCCCCCCACCCCCTCGCGTGAATGCGCATTCTGCTGCGATCGCTTTTGTTGTAAGCGTGCATTGACGTTGGTGACTTTTTCATCCGCGTTAACAAACGCATTTTGTAGAATACGATTGCACTTTATTGTTTAAATAAACGCGTTATATAGACTAGAATCTCCCAATTGTTATAATTAGCTCGCTTTATAGTTTTAATAAGCGATTTATATAGAATACGATCGCTTTCGTTGGAAGCGCAGCAGAATGCGCGTTCACGCGAGGGGGGGAGGATTTACCGTTCGATTACTTTCACAACAAAAACAAAGACGGAATGGTTTAAGTTGTATTACATTTCCAACAAATGCAAGACGAAGTGGTTTTGGTTATATGTTCGCCATTACATTCCCTAAAAGTGAGATAAAACGAGGTAAAAGTGGTTGTAGTAGCGAGGGGATGGAAATCTCGGCAGGGATGCATTTCTCGGATAACAACGGGCTGTAGAAATCATAACCGCTCAAGACACAGTCCCGTGAAGATCAAGATTTCAAGCTATGGCATCATTTTTATTTTATTATCTTGAAAAGAAATGTCAAGAAATAAAAATGGATTAAGACGAGGTCACTGCGCTGACGGGGATCAATGTTCACCCCCTTGACATCTCGAGCACAACTGACGTGTGCTCGGCAAATCGCGCTGTATATACGCGGAGAAAGGCGTTTGACTGTCACACGCGTAACACGCTAATTTCACGTAATAACACTGCGATACAGGCGCAGAACATGCTATTACCATGCTCCACCCACGATTACCCGCTGAAATTTCCCGTCCTACCCATGTGTAACCACGCCCTGGCCGCGGCCAGAGCACGTGGTTCCGCGTCATTTCCGCGTCATTACCTCGTGTTGACCATGTGTGCGGCACGCGGTTTAACACGTGCTCAAACTTTTGAGCAGCTCAAAAGTTTTGCGCGCGGCCAACCACGTGTGAATTTCCGACCGCGAGTAAAGCACTGCTGTATCTCGTCTATATGGCGGTCTCAAAACGTCCAACAGCGCCCAACAGCATCCGCTTCACAGCTTGAAATTTCTGGCCGTGGTTCATCCTCAATACGCTCGTGAAAGGCTGTGTACCCGCGCTCTGAAGAATTGAGCAGCGCAAAACTTTTTCGCGCAAATGTCTGTGTGACCGGCCCCTAAATTGTCATTATACAGAAGTACAACAAAATCTAGAGGGCTTCTCCATTCGGTGTAAGAAAGTGAGGTAGAGAGCGGCCACCTAGTTGTACACTCGCATCGGGGATCCCCATTTGACAAAGGTATCTGTGATGAATACAAGAGTCACAAATATAGCGGTTCCCCACAATTTGTAGCTCAAGGTCATTCAATTCATGGAGATACGGGCTCAGCAGGGGTGGCATGTGAAAGTAGAGCGGTAGGCCGGACATGCACCCCCGCTACTGCTTCCTCTCCCGACTCTGCCTCAGTCTCTTCCCTGACCCCATAACAATCTACGGAGCACTCTCTGGTGATCTGTCTTTCTTTGCGCTCTTCTGACTTTCCTTGGAGTCCCATATTCTGATTATTCTTTTTCAGAGTAATGGACTGCTAAAATACTAGCTGTCACTGTTGTCATTGTTTCTGGTTGTTTGACACATTGCATTGTGCACCCGTCGACTGTTTGACTACTGACAGTATACACCAGCCTATCACAGTCGCACAAATTGACAATAACGGCCACGCACACACACACACACACACACACACACACACACAAACTTCTAAAATCTGCCCCCATTTTAACATGTTCTGGATATTGTCTGCAGAAAAACACAATGCACGATTAAATTACTTGAAGTGTAAAACCCCAAAAACTAAACCGCAATACAGCAAGAAATTAGTGTTATTGGAATGAATGTGAGAGAGAAAAATGATTATGAAAAAAATGCATAGTCCAGTCTGACATATAGGGACTAAAGTGTATTTCTCTGTTTTTTTGAATGAGCGGCAGCCCCCTTACTGCTTCACAGCATTTTTTTCTAATAAAGTCCATAGTTGAGGTGCATTTTCTTAAGAAAAGAACATAGTGATAGGCTGTTGTTGTCGCTCTTTTTCGCTTTGGTCTTTTTCTTTTTGGCATTCCACCATCAAACCCTTTTTGCTTGGTTATTCAACGTTATTGCTGCTGTTGTCCTTACATTTTTAATTCCTTCTTTATAGGATGTATGTTTTTTAAAACTGTTTTGCAGGTCAACCCAAAAGAAGGGAAGCAGGAACTGAGGGAGGGGTGCTCAAAATAATGATGGTATTCAATAACAAGACCAGGAACAAAGTAACATCAAACAAAGGGTAAAAAAATAACAACATGCGAAACGAAAACAAACCTGACAAATTCCAAACGAGAAACCAAAACGAACACAGACCACTATAGTACCCAGCAGGAAGTGTCCATCTCCACTGTCCCTTTTTTGGCATCAATGTACTGTCTACCAGATCCATTCCCTCTCATGGCAGCAAGGGGAAAGTCCCTTGGCCACTTCTGTTTAATGAAATGAAATCATCTGCATTTATATTGCGCTTTTCAAGTCAATGACTTCCCAAAGCGCTTTACATTGTGCTTCACATTTCCGAATAGCGGCCGTGATCTGTGCAGCCATGTAAGGCGCTAACCTGCTTATTGGGGGTATTGGGGTTTCAGTGTCTTACCCAAGGACACTTCGGCATCTTTACTGTCCTGACGGCGAGGAGAGGAGTCCTCTGATTCTTCTAGTCCTGTTTCGGCAGGGACAAAAGAAAGACCTACAGCTGTCCCTGTTCCTGTTGAGAAGGTCTAATTGATGCAGCCTCTGACATTTATATTTTTTGGGGTCTATCTGGGTGTGTCTTTCTCCCACCCGGTTGGCGCCATCTGGGGGAAGGTGGCGTGCCAGATCCTGACAGAAACCATGAAAAGTAAAACATGTTATCGCGAGGAATCACTGTAGTTCAGATCTGTGGGGAAAATTTTGGATTACATATGTAGAGAACATCCACATCCAAACTATTTGCTGGTGTCCTTGAGGGAGTCTGAATGCTACTAACGATGCAAGGTGGGGACAATACATTAAAATCCAAGCACATGCTCAGATCGCTCCAGTTTTTGAAGCAGCACACAAGCGTAAGCACCCTCAGGCCAGGCAGGGATCTTCACGGGCATTTTCCCCTTCTCAGTTCACGAACAAAAGAGACTGCCAGCTCCTTAAGAGAAGGATGGTGATAATTAAGTCACATACAAAATTATATCCACAAGGAGGTCAGAAACTGTTATTCTGGGGGAGCTAAGTGGCCAGGAAAAGCAAAATGTATTCCTGAAAATACGAGCATAACATATAGTAATGAAAGTGTATTTCTCTGCTTCTATGAATGAGCTACTGCTTATATTTTCTATTCATTATTTATGTGACTTAATGCATAAAAAAAATGAAACTAATGTCAGGATCTGGCGCGTAACCTTCCCCTCCAGTGTTAAATTCCAGCTACCGATGCCTTCCGTGTGGAGTTTGCATGTTCTCCTCATGGTTGCGTGGGTTTCCTCCCACATTTCAAAAACATGCATGGCGGGTTAATTGTCCCTAGGTGTAAATGAGTGTGTGAATGGTTGTATGTCACCATGTACCCTGTGATTGGCTGGCAACCAGTTCAGGGGTCCCCTTCCCACTGTCTGGAGATGGCTGGGATGAGCTTCAGCATCCCGTGTGACCCTAGTGAAGATAATTGGTGCAGAAAATGGACAAGGATAATGGCCCAGCGATCGCAGGCTTTGCTGGGAAGTCTACTTGTCTCAGATTGTTGGGGCCTTGGTTTGTTGAAAAGGCACCAGGGCTACTGGGGATTGCCAAAGAGCTCCACAGCCGCTTGTTCATGAAAGCAGATGTTTATTGATTTTTAGGTATGTATTGGGGTGCCTTGATATGAAACCTTGCTATAGTCACTTCAGGACGTACAACTCTTTCAATGTTCACTAAAATCGTATCAACTGTTTTGGAGACCACAAGTCACATACAATTACACATGCGCACACAAGCGCAAACACGGGATTTAGTTTAGATTAGATATTTCATATTGCATATGGTGACTGAATAGTATAATTTGTTTCAACCGCAATTAAATCTGTTCATTTTTTACATGATTTAAATGATTTTGATTTTATATTTTGCAGTATGACTGGGCTCAATAAACATTATTGAATTAAAACGTTTATTGACCTCTTTATTAGAATATACTGTGCGATGTATTCCCGATGTAAAGCTACATACTCTAAGCAGAGGTGGGTAATAACGGAGTAATTCGACTCAGTTACATTTACTTGAGTATGTTTTGGGACGTTTTCTACTTCTGGGAGTATTTTGGAATCCTCCTATACTTTTGTTTGAATACATTTGTGAAGAATAAACATTACTTTTACTCTTCTACATTCGGCAACATTGAAGTTGTTACTTAATAAATCCCCTCCACGAAAGTGCACGTATGTCTGTCTCCGCTAAAGCACATTTATGTTCACGCAGAACTCTGCCAGGCTCTACCATGTTTAACCAGTCAGACATAGCAGCCTCGTCACATGACCATAGTATACCTCAGTGGTGGGAAACTTTATGAATGAAACAGATCGAAAGTGTCACATTATCAACTATGAAAACACAGAGTAGCACCCCTTGCTTTACATCAAAATCACGATCTCCTGTTTCACAAAGCTCCAATATGCAAGGTCTCCTTTGATTGCCTAAAGAAACGGATATTTCTGCATTCAATAATTCAACATTGAAATTGAGGAAACATAGTGGTAAGTTTCCTAAATTATAATTTTACCTTTACTTTTATTTGATATTTATTTCTTGCGTGTTTTATTGTTGTTTCATATTCTGTGTATTAAACTTGGGTGTCCTGAAAGGTGCTTTAAAGTAACATGTATTATTATCCTCAACCATCCAGCGTCTTTAATTTGAACATTCCTGTTTTAACAATTATTTTTACATTAAAGACACACACAGACACATTTGTTCGAGTTCACGGGCCAGCTTGTTGTTCTGCTTGCAGAGCCTGTTAAGATACTGCGAGTATTGGGGCTTTAAATGTGCTACTTGGTGCTACATGTGCTCAATTCACTTATCCGATGTATACTATTTTTATTTTATTGTTTATTAAAGCACTTGGATTTACGTTGATTATTTTAATCTACTTTTTATTTAAATGCATTTTGTTGATTGGATGGCCTTTGATCATTTGACGATCTGATTGGTTGTTTTAAAAAATAAAAAATAAAACAATAAATAGTACTTAAGTAATCTTTTCTCTAAGTACTTTTTTACTATGTATTTGGATGAGTACTTTTACTTCTACTTCACTAATATTTTTTCTGAAGTAACAGCACTTTTACCTGACTAACATTTCTGGCTACTCTACCCACCTCTGACTCGAAGCCAGGAATTGCAAGATGAGCTTCACTTTTCATTTCCACATCACAGCAAGATGCTAGTTTAAAAAAACGATGATATTCATCTATATGCCGCTGATATACAGTATATATTTTCTTCAAAGCATGAATCTGTGCAAAAGCATCTAAATCAGGGTTTAGGGTATAGGGCGCCTCAGTACCCATGGAGACCACACGTTCATTCATCTATAAGATAACCCAGGATATTGACAGAAGGACCAAAGCTCTAGTATTGACATAAAAGAGAGTTACATGCTGAGTTTGATGTGAATGACCACATAAAGGATAATCAATACTGGTTTTGATACGTGAGGTGGTTAGACTCTGTTCTCAAGGCCTCTACTATATACTCTAATCGCTTGTTCACCACAAATTCCCCTGTGATATGCGAACATTTGTGAGGTGGGCCTACCATTTTCTGCTGGCCCTTGCTGGCAGCAATAGTCGACGGGGATAATGGTCATGGTCGCATGGGTGCAGTTCATTTTAGCCGGAAAGAACTGAAAATAAAAGCCGCATTTCCTGAAACTAATGTGCTATCTAGTCTCTGGGGATAAAGACATGTATTTGATTTTAGGTGGGCCACTATGGCACACTTTAGCAATTGAAATGAAATGAATGAATGAAATGATCTGCTTTTATATAGCGCTTTTCAAGTCAAAGACTTCCCAAAGCGCTTTACAATGTGCTCCACATTTTCCAATAGCGGCCTTGCAGCCATGTAAGGCGCTAACCTGCTTATTGGGGGTATTAGGGGTTCAGTGTTTTACCCAAGGACACTTCGACATGTAACACGGACGAGCCGGGATTCGAACTGGGTTCCCTTGATCCCAAGACGAGCGCTCTAACTCCTGAGCTACTGCCGCCCCATTGGAATTAAAAAAAGCAACATCCCCTGATCTAAGCAATAGTTAAGTGAAAATAATAGAACAGCAGCCCCCCGAACCAAAGTGCTCATTAATAATCAAATAGGGTAACAGATCACAGTCATAAGGGTACAGTTCACTTTTTGATGGAGTGTACCGCAAATAAAAAGCTGCTAATATAGGTATGTATTACACCTATATTAGAGAGTGAGAGAGAGAAAGTCACGGAGTTAGAATGGTTCGGGCGTCCGTGCGTCTATGTCAAGACAAGAACGGAAACAGGATCCACTCGCATAACGTTTCTTAAAAGTTTTGCAAGAAGAAAGGGAAAGGATTGCGCCAACGAACCACAGGAAGCAGGTCGCTCTGAACGCGGAAGTGGGACTTCCGTGACGAGCGATGGCAGGCCAGTAGCCGGGACTGGGGAGCAAAAAACGTCGTCGAGATCAGAAACGAGTCGAAAGCCAGGAGAGGAGAGTAGACGTGGTCAAGATCAAAAACGGATTGTTCTTCGGGACCGGAGAACAGACGTGGTCGAGATCAAAACAGGTCATAATTTGGGACGGGAGAGCAGACATGGTCGAGATCAAAAAAGATTGTAGCGGGAGACAAACAGGAGCAAAAAATGGGACTGGCGAAAAATAGCTTGCCGTGTAAAAACAGAGATTCGCAGACGGACCGACAAGACGTTTAAATATTGAAAGGGAGCCAATCCGTCAACAAGCTGCAGCTGGCGCCACACAGGCAGGGCCAATGGTGCACCATGGCAAGGTCATGGATTCAAATCCAGTTACCAACTTTCCTGTGTGGGGTTTGCATGTTCTCCCCATGCCTGCGCGGGTTTCTTCCGGGCACTTTGGTATCTTTCCACCTTCGGAAAACATGCATGGTAAGTTATTTGGTGACTGCAAAATTGTCCCAATGTATGAGTGTGCATATGACTGGCTGTCTGTCTCTGTGTGCCCAGCGAACTGGCTGGCAACCAGTTCAGGGTGTCCCCTACCGACTCCAGCACCCCTTTGACCCTAGTGATGATAAGCGGTGCAGATAATGGATGTATGCATATGTATCTATAAACTTTTGTGTAAAAACACTTTCCAAAGAAACATCTTCTCCTGTAACCCTTTTACTGGGCGGATGACATTGTTTTTCTTTTCGGCGCAGTGATTCGGGGCAAGTCAGTCAGTGGGTAACAGACGTCTGAGGGAAATCTTCAAAATAATCCCGCCGTGCGGATGGGACACGCAGTTTTTCTCGGTGGTGCTGAACGCGCTCCGACAGAAACACCTGCCTGACTGATTCCGCCTTGGGGCCTTTTAATTATGCTCACAGCTATTGTAAGGCAATGTCTTTGTGCATGCCCATGTGTGCATGTGTGGGCTTTTGGGGGGGAGGGGGATAGGTGGTTTGATGGAGCATGCTGGGGATTGCGAATCACTGCTGGATTTCAAATCGTCCCAGTTGTCTTTTGTTGCCTCTCACACTTCACAAGTGAATAGTCAGTAATTAGAATGCCCACACTTTGGAGCATCACCTATTTTTATCCTCCTCCCAGCCTTGAGGTGCTGCTTCCTATTCTTTGTATTAAACTTTTTATTACAATGTGTAAACGTAAAAGAGGAATGGAGTTTTTCTTATTTGCTACAGGGCTCACTGAACAGAATGAGAAAGGTAATTTACAAGGAAGCCTCGCTATAGGAAATAACAAATTCCGAAGAGAACGCCAGCTTTTGTTTGAACGGTAAGTGGGGGAAAAAAACTGTCAAAATAAAATAAATGGTAATGTTGCAGCGCGGATTACCTGAATTCACTAGGGTTTATGTTCCTTTTCGTTTCATTATTATTCAGTTTTAATCTTTGTTTAGAGATATATGTTCCGCTTGATAGGAATTGAACAACAGGGCATAAACCTGTTTTTTTTTTCGTCGTATTATTGAATTAAGGTTTAGGTGCTATTTGTTAACTCTATATATTGTACACTATTCCTTCATACTTCAATCGTACTTTGAAAGGACAGTGTCTAATATTTGACCTTTAGATGCTGTTGTATTGCGTAGTGCAACCGAAAATGAGTGCCAAAAATCACAAACTACTAAAAGAGCAAACCACTCTAGTTTTTTTCATTTTTTTGCCGAGCATTTTACAAGGTTTTGGGTTTTGGGGGTACCCTTTCACTCATGTCAGTTTCCTCTAGGGGGCCTTATGTTAGGTAAAATACATTCAAATTTCTTGACCGACTGATATTTAAAAAATACATATTTATATGAATACGTCATGTGTTTTTGCTTATTGTTAAAATAAACATTTTTATTTTTTTTTTATGAATGAAGGGTTTTTTTCAACACTTGGAAGCCCAAAGTAATACTTAAAGTTGCTTTGATAGTTATTTGTTCTTGTACTATTTGATTTCATTTTCCATTTCATATTTATGTAATAGTGCCTTGAATGTTTCCTTTTTTCCATTAACTTGAAGTGTTTCACCACTCATCTAGGGAGCCGCTTCAACAAATGGGTAGTCAGCCACATCCGATCACAACCCTTCAAAGTCAGAGTCAGCTTTATTGTCAATTCTGCAGCAAAAACAGAATTGAAATTGTGTTTCTCTCAGCCCTCCATGTCTTATGTATGATTCTACCTGTGTACGTTCTCGTAAGATGTCAAGGTGGTGCAGAAGCGCAGATTAGTGCAGTAAACGGTTGTCTTTGATACACATAAAACTAAGTAATGAGGTAAAAGTATCTAGAACACCAAAGGCAACCATCGTGATCCAAGAGGCGAGGGGTCAGTGTCCGGTTGACCAAAGCAGCAAAGATGACAGTCCTAAAAATAATCTTTTGGCACTCGTGATCCAGAATGTTAAGAATTCGGCACACTGAAAGAACAAAGAGCTGAGAGAATAGTGTTTGGGACGTGACAATGCACTAGCACGGAACCAAGAGTGGGTACTAGTCAAGGGAAGAGAACAAGTTGTCATAGCAGAAATAAAATTGGGTGAATTGAGACAAATGACCACAGCTGTTTAGACAAAAAGTAACCACAAGAATGGGTGGTCGAATAAGGAAAGGTTGTGAAAAAGAGGAGAGAAAGAGAGATAGAGACAAACTTACAGAGAAAAATAAACTTGTGTGCATGATCGTAACAGAAGACACCACAAAAGTACCCACGTGCAGTGTAAACTTGTGGATGTGACAAAAATAGGTTCCTCCTTACTTATCCTTTGTGTGTTAAGGTTAAACTAACTTATTGGAGTCAAACATTTGGACTGCGGTCCTGATTAGGCCCACCAATGGTTTTAATCCTACTTGGAAGACGATGCTAAGAGAAGTGTGACGGAAAACAAAAATAAATAAATAAATGAGCTGCTCTTTTAAATAATTCAACTATGATGCCAAAGACAAGTGCCACTCCTTAATCTATGTACCGTAAATTTCGGACTATAAGCCGTTACTTTTTTTCCAAACGTTCAACCCTGCGGCTTATTCAGTGATGCGGCCAATTTATGTAATTTTTCTAACAGCCGCCAGCGGCGATCGAGTACGAAAGGTAAGATTTAGATCGGTGGAATGTATGCGCCGAGGAAGACTGCAACTTCTTATCTTGTGCACAAATTAAATTAGCGTAGCCATATCCTCATCATGCAAATTGCAAAAAGAAAGGCATATGATGCAGCTTTCAAGCTAAAGGCAATCAAGCAGTCCGATAAAGAAGGAGCGAGCGTGTTGCTAGCGTGTTTTTGAATAAGGGAGCGTGGGTCGATGTCTATCTGACAAAGTCTATTTCCCATACTGAACAAAGACGACTTTGATGACGTCAGTTATAAGGAGGAAGATGAGGACGGTTTACCGTGATTTCTACATGTACGGTATGTTTCCGATAACAGACCCGTTTACTGTGTTGCGAGCGTGGTACTAGTAGCGTTTTGCTACCCTTCATAGGCACGGTTTGGGATGCAAGTTATAATATTATTATTAAAGCTTTGAAAACTCTCTCGGTGTACCCTCTTTCTTAGTAAATGTATGTAACCATGTATAATATGTGTTTTCAACTGTATATTTCTGTAATGTATTTATTTGTATTTATTTCGGACACTTATTCTGATATGTTTTGGACGGGCGATTTAAAAAGAAGGGGCGTAACAAACGCAGGCTGATGGGAGGTGGGGACCGGTAAAGGTGTTTGTGGATGCGGCGGACAATAGTGGATACATATATTTTCCCACCCTTACTTTTGGAAATATACACTTTTTTTTCCTTGGATTATTTTCAACGGGATCCGGACTCTGCAGGTCTGCATCAAACCTTAAGTACCGGTATCATTTTCCTGTATTTTTTAGACTGTGTACTTTATATTCAGTTACAATCGCGGGACTTACAGTCGGGTTTGGGTTAGTTTTGTGATTTTGTTACATGTTTTAATGTGAGTGTATGCGGCTTGTGTAAGTACAAAAGCGCTTATCGTCTTAAAATGTGGTGGGTGCGGCTTATAATCAGGTGCACTCTATAATCCGGAATTATCTGTATTTATTGTTCGGATTTTCTATCTTCCTCTTTCTTTCTTTATTTCTATCCGTCATTCACCCTCTATTTCTTTGTTTTAGCTCAGTGTCAGTTTCTCAGTTTTTTTTTCTAACATGTGGCTCAAATGAGTTTGAAACCCCTCAGCTAACTGATCAGATACTGTTGCAAACCCAGTCTTATTAAAGCAATATTACAAATATGTTTGTTTAACACAATATGTGTAATGACAAGCTCCCATCTCCATTACCGATATTGTTCTCTTATCGCTGTTTCGTCCTAACCCTGCCGCCCCCAATATTCCGTTTTCTGCTTTTTCTCATTACCGAGCCGCAGAGTCTACTGCTTGTCGCAGGAGCTGTGTAATTTATCAACACACGGGAAATTACTGCCCATTGTTGTTTAGGAATGAACAGGGGTGGTGGTGGAAAATAGGTTTAAGCATGTAAATGAATCATCAAGCCAAGCTTTTTTTACCCGGATTTGGATTTTGCTTTTGTGTGGCGGTGCCCGTTTCTCTCTGTGCTTCTGTTAAGTCGCTTTTTCAAATCTGATCTCTGCGTGAAACGGAACAGCTAAAGACTTATACGGCAACACTGCCACTTTAACCTTCACAGTTACTTCTATTGTTGCTTGTCATGTTACAGATTTCGGATGTAAAGATGACCATATTTATCTTCAATCCCAACTACAAAGGGGGGGAAACATAATAAATGGGTTGGATCCTCGAATAAATATTTGTGGGTTTTTTTTCCTGTTGTGGAATCTTCGCCAGATTGAATTATATTGTTGTTTTCTGATAAAAGTCCGGATACGTGTTACATGTCATCTCTGACTTTCTGCAAATTTGACAACATTACATAGAAAACTAAAGCAAGGGTCAATGATCTTCTATTCTTAATGTTTTCTTCATGAGAATGATTTGTTATGAGAGTTGTTATCCTCAGTTGATTTTTTTTTTTATGGTGGACCTATCCTGCCATATGGAAAAATAAATGTACACAAAAATAAAAATGTTAAATATAAATAAAAAAAACACACAAAACATCATGTAAGAAGTACATTTATGATACAAATACAATTTATTTATTTATTTATGCATTTTGTCATTTATTTTTTTCATTCATTTTGTGGAGTATTTTGTCTTGTATTTAGTCATTCATTTTTTATTCTATGTTCATTGTTGTTTATGTTTTTGAGTATTTAGTTTCCATTTTCTAGTGTTTTTTAAGTTTCCCGTTGTGTATTTTGACATGTACTTTACAGTGCATTTTGTTTACATTTTATTGTGCGTTTTGTCGTGTATTTCAGCATTTGATGTGTTTTTATTTTCTTTCTTTTATTTTCTCATGTAATTTGTCATGTAACTTTCCTAGTACTTTGTCATTTATTTTGTTCCATGTTTTCTTGTGTTTTATGTCATGTATTTTCCAATACACTTTGCTTTGTATTTCTTTTTGCATGTTGTCATGTATTTTGGAATTTATTTTGTAATTCTCATGATTGCCCATTGCCCTCACAGGTGCCCGCTCGATTGTAGCCAGCTGCTGCTCGTTGCCTGATTGGTTCACCTCCTATTTAAACTCAACGCTTCCTTTCACTCCTTGTCAGTCCGTCAGCGAACCTCCGCACATGCAAGGCAAGCACCATTTAACTCTGGCTCCTGGCTATCCTGTCCTTACCTGTATTCAGCTCGTCTGCCCCTGGCTTTCCGATTGTCTCCGGCTCCCTGACTTTTTTCTTCCTTGAACCATGCTCTGATCTCCCGTCCCGCCTACTCGACTCGTTTCTGCCCTTTGAACACGATCCAATCCGCCGTCCCAGCTACTCAACTCGTTCCCGCCTTTCAACCACGCTCCGATCCCGTGAACTCCCTGCTCCTCTTGCCCAGCGATCGCCGGAATGCTGGCGCTTGCTTCCCCGTACCTGACTTCTCAGCTTCCACAATAAAGGTTGTTGTGAAACGTTACGCATTTTGGTCTACCATCTGTTCTGGCCCTGCGAAAAATGAGTTTAGTCGTTTCTGTTTTTGTGTATTTTGTCATATATTTTGTCATGTATTTTTAGTGTATTTTGTAATATTATATTTTGTCATCTATTTTATTTTGTTTAGTGTGTATTCTGTTGTCTATTTTGTCATTTTTATTGTGTATTTTTTTCTCGACAAAATCATTCAAGCACATCAAAATATCAAGTCATTCAATTCAGCTGATGGGTCTAAGTGGCTGACCTTTTCAACATTTATGTTAAACATACACGACAAGTACGAAACAAACGATAAAATGCCTGAATTAATAAAAAACATTGAATGGTGTTGAACAATACATTTCATGAAGTCATATATTATGGTAGCACGTGATTTATTTAAGTTTTTCAATATTTGTAATGCATACATTGTGTCAGGAACCAGGACGGAATCTCGGACCCAATTGTGTTCGTTTTAAAGGAATCTTTATTGGAATGAGTTGTCAGAGCTTGCTTTGGACGCCGGTGTTTGTCGGTCTTTAGCAGCGTCGGATGGAATGGCAGTTCCGTGACAGGTAGGCAAAATCGATACAGCTTAGCGGGCAGGTTGGTGGCCAGGGCAGGAGAGTAGATCGTAAACGTGGGACAGAAACAGGTCAAAAAAAGAGGCAGGCAGGACTCAAGCAGGAGAAGTCTTTGGTACTGGTAATCTGGCGAAACACAGTGAGACACAAGTACGGTCTGACACTCCCCTCTGGGTGCTGACAGCTTAAGAGGGGAGTGCCAGCCAATCAGAGAGCGTGCTCCTGCGCGCCAAACGATTGCCCCAGGTGTCTTCATTTTGGCAATCATGACACAGGTATTTATTCATAGGTAGATTGATTTCTACATATCACAAGACCATTTCTCTGTTAATCTGTGTTCACTTTACGACTCTCTAACTTAGACGGAACCTTTATTATCAAGCATTCATTATTATTGTCTTTTTAGCCATACTATGAATATTTCATACGGAGAGAAGACAAAGGAGTCAAGCAGGATACTCCTATATATGCTACTATTTGAATGCAATTTTTTATTTAAGGATTTATTCCTCTGTTTCAGTGGAATTGATCCCAGCCTCAGCAGAGACTCAAAACCAGAATTAAACATGCTTCATTTATATTTATTCCGTTCTGCCTTGGTGTCAACTGCCTCTAGGGGCTGTTTATGATTCAATGTAAAATTAAAATGTGCCCGAATAATATAAAGTGAACACTGTGTGCTGCAAGAGCTGCTGGAATGGAGAAACAAAAATGGGCTCTTTTTCTGAGCCACCTTCACTTTAATAACATATTTTTGTGACTTTCCTATGCCTCATAAATAGTAGTCAGTCAAATTTAAAGATATCACATTTTTTCAAAATAAATCTGAATATGGGTACTCACATTTAAGAAATACAACTGGCATTTTAAAAAAAAAACACATTACCTGCAAGAAAGTAATTCTGAAAACTACCTTTTATTTTTTCTTATGTAACCATACCTTGTTAACTTATATAGTTTCCACATATTTTTAGACCATTTCGAATCATGTGCGTTGTACAATTTTTTCACACGTTTTTTATAATTTTTTAATTTTAGAAATTATAAATCTTTGTGGTCTTTTGTTAGACTGAACTTCATCTCATCTCATCTCATTAGCTGCACTGCTTATCCTCAGTAGGGTCGCGGGGGTGCTGGAGCCCATCCCAGCAATCATCGGGCAGTGGGCAGGGGACACCCTGAACTGGTTGCCAGCCAGTCGCAGGGCACACAGGGACAGACAACTCGCTCGCTCATTCACACCTAGGGAAAACTTGGACCGGCCAGTCCACCTGAAATGCATGTCTTTGGAATGTGGGAGGAAACGGGAGTGCCCGGAGGAAACACACGCAAGCCCGGGGAGAACATAGAAACTCTGCACAAGTCCGGAAGCTGGATTAGAACCCACACAGGAGGTTCCCAAGACCTTAGAACTGTGCCACACACGCGCCAACCACTGCGCCGCCGTGCTGCCCTAGACTGAACTTGTCTTGTCTAATTTATTTTTTGAATGAAGTAACTATTTACTGTAGCTGATTACTCTTTTTCAGTAACCCCCCGAACACTGGCCATAAGTAATATTGGGATCATGAGAGAAGAGCATCTTGAAACAATATGTCCCCCGTCTCTTTCTCGACAACCCGTCTCGCCTCCGTCTCTATCCACACGCCCTCTGCCACCCTCATCCCCTTCTTCCAAACTCCCACTCACTTCCAATTGCTCGTACCGAAGATCTTTATCAGAGGAGACGTATTGAAGCTGCAAAGTGAAGGTCTATCTAATTGTCTTGAGCTTTTGACATGAAGAGTAGATGAGTAAGCACGGGTGTAAAACTGAGCAGCGGCAAAATGCAACGTTACAAATATCATATTTCACATCAAAACAAAATAATCCGATAATAAATAAAAGTGTTTTAATTGCATTCTCCTAGAAAACCATCAGTAAAGGTTTCCGCTTGCAAAACAGAGCACACTTGTTTGCAAAGTGAGTCTAGTTCACTGGAGACTCTAAATTACTTGAACGTCAAGTTGAGTTGTTGCCTCTCCCCATTAGCATCTTAACACTCTTGGGTTGCGAGGAACGGCACTATTAAGTGATTTGTGTTTCAATTAACTATTTAAACATGCCTTGATGCGCTCGAGTAGCCGGGTTTGAAATTTCCCGGAATAGGGCCCATAGCTGCGTTTGGTCTTGCCTACGGAGGAGTTCAGACATCGGCGTCAATTTTAAGTTACAGTAATACATGTTTCCGTTTTTTTTTGTTTTTTTTTTAGTATATTTATTTTTTATATTCATTTAATAATAAATAATAATACATATACACAAATATCCATTTATATTATATCTGTAATTTGTACCCCTTGATATTTGTATATTGTCATGTACAGCATGGTCGCCATGACAACCAGCTGGCCCCGCCCCTTGGCACCGGCTGTAACAGATTGTCTAAATTGCGTGTGTGCTTCTTAAGGGCGGGTTTTGGGGACTGCCGGTTGCTGGATCATTGCATTCTTCTGTTCTGCATTGCCCTGTTTTGGTGTGTTCTGTTTTGTTGGACTCGAGGAAGACCTGTCATGCCCGTTTGTCTGGGTTAGTACCTTTAAGCCTGTTTTGTAAGGATTACCTAGTCTGAGTTCCTGTTTGCCTGTAAGCCTGTTTTTGTTTTGTTTTTATCCCTGCGTGTTGGACAACTTTTATTTTCTAAATAAAAGTAACTGATCGTTACACAATTGAGTTCACTCTTCCTTCCTCCTGGTCCGGTTTCGTGACATATATTATATATTAAAGCTAAATATTAAGAGTGGGCAGATTCGTTAAAATATCCTTTGTATTGATGCTGAGCGAGTACTTGGATCGGATAACTCTTATTGTCTCGGGATCGATACAGTCTTCCTTTTTTATTTTAACTACACCCATGTTGTTTATGGGTGTTAATATCATACATACATTTTTAAACTCAAATTTGATCTACCGGTGTTTACTATTAATTTTCAAAACTGGAAGGTATTTTAGTTGGCTTGTCGAAATTTGTATACAGTATTTGTATTTCACTTCCAAACAGTTATACAAGTACCCAAGTTGTATTGTCTGTTCTTAAAGTTAAAGCTAAAAGGGGGTTCTTCCCCCTTTTGGACTATGAGGATTTTACATTTCCAATATTGTCGTTATAACAATGTAAATCCCTACATCACTTACAATGATGGATGCCATTAATCCTGTAATAAAATGCCCTTCCATTAAAGTATGCCCTGAACAAGGGATTCAACTTTATTATGATATATGCATACCATACAACATAGATTGAATTGCATCACCTGTCCCACGAGTGAACAAGCAATAATCAAGGCACAATACAAATGACAAATAGAAGCAAGGTCAAAAAAGAAAAAAACATACATAAAATGTTTCAGATTAAAAAATGTACAAAGCGTAACTTGAATCTAAATAAAACAGATGTGTATTGATTTAGCAGAAGTCTGAGAGATAGGAGGGGTAGGGCAAAAGTCCCGACAGCCTGAAGAAACTGTCCTTGAGCCTGCTGGTTCTGGCACTGAGACGCTGCAGTTTTGGTTCATGGCTGCAGCAAGTCCAAAAGGCTGTCTGATGGGTGGGGTCACCTGCAATCCTGGTGGCTTTGTGGGTGAGGGAGGAATCGCAGATGTCAAAGAGAGGGACATTGCTGATTATTTTTTATTTGCAGAAGAAGAAAGTCAGATTATTGACAGTTGACACTGATAGTGCGCAGATTGTTAACTAAATACAGGCTTATAAAAAGCAAAGAAGGATACAAAAGCATATCCTTTGTATTTGAATAAAAGGGTACGCAATGGAAATATATTTCTGCTGCCAATGCAGACTAGCTGGTAGGAGGGAATTTAAAGTGACTGCAGGTCACTGTCGCCCTTGCAAGATGACAGTGATCGTCGCCTACGCCCCCACCGATGTCGCTGATGAGGATGCGAAGGACACGTTCTTTGACCAACTCCACCAGGCTGTCAACCAAGCCCCACCACACGACGTCACCATCATCCTCACTGATGCCAACGCCACTCTATCCAGCAATGATCGGTCCCCCGGCTCACCTGTCGGCACCACCTTCGTTGACAGCACAACAAACGACAATGGCAACCGCCTCCTCCTCCTCTGCCACCAAAACAACCTTTGTGTTGCTGACACCTGGTTTCCCCGGAAATGCATCCATCACTGGACGTGGTACAGCCCAGATGGCAGAACCAGGAAGGCATTGGACCACATCCTGATATCACGACGCTGGAAGTCGTTTGTAACCAACTGCCGGGTGTTCAGAGGAGCACAGCTTGGCAACACAGACCATCGTCTGCTGGTGGCCCAGCTCAAGCTAAAGCTCCGAGCCAACCAGCACAAGACTCTGCCTCGCCTCGACTCCTCCCGACTCAGCGACCCCAACATTGCCAGAGACTTCAGTTGCTCCATCCGCCGCTCTCTTGATACCCTGGCTCCTGACAAGCTGACAGACTGGGCGGCCTTCAAGGAAAGTGTCCTCCAGTCTGCTCACAATGTCCTCGGACGCCCGCGATCCTCCCCGAGAAAGCCCTGGATATCAGAGAGGACACTAAACATCATAGACCAGCGGCGTGAGGCCCGACTCCGAGGCGACCTCACAGAGTATCGGAGACTGAATCGCCTGCGCAATGTGGCCATTGCTGAAGATAGGGAGAGGTTTTGGCAGGCAGAAGCCCAACAGCTTGAGTCCGCGGCCAACAACAACAACATGAGCCGCGTATTCAGTCTACTACGCCAAGCCCGTAGCGGCCCACACATAAAGACAGCCCTGGTAAAGGACTCAGACGGCAACCTCATCATGACAGAAGCCAACTGCCTCGAGCGCTGGAAGGAGCACTTTAGCCTCCTCTTGCAGCACAGCACCATCCCGGCTGATTCCACCCTCCTAGGGGCTGCGAGCACAGCACCTCCTAACGACACCTGCTGCACAGACCCTGTAACACCCGAGGAAGTGAGAGCTGCTCTGAAGAAGCTGAACACCAAGAAAGCCCCCGGCATCTGTGCCATTACCGGCGAGATGCTCAAGGCCGGCGGTGATGGCATGGTGGAGTGGCTAACCCGCCTATTCAACCAGGTGTGGGAATCGGAGCAGCTGCCCACCGACTGGACCAGAGGAGTCATCTTGCCCTTCTGGAAATGCAAGGGCGACAGGCTTGTCTGTGGAAACCACAGAGGCATAACCTTACTCTCCATCCCGGGCAAGGTCTTTACCAGGATCTTGCTCAGCCGTGCCCTTCCAGCAATCAGAAGCTGCCGCCGTCCCCAGCAGGCTGGCTTTATGCCCAACCGCTCCACAACGGACCACATCTCTGCCGTCCGTTTGCTGATAGAAAAGACCCGTGAATTCCGTAAAGATCGCCATCTATATATCGGATTCATTGATCTGAAGGCCGCCTTTGACACTGTCTGCCACTCTTCACTGTGGAACATCCTCCAAGCTCTCAGAGCACCACCCAAGATCATAGCCCTGTTCAAGCTGCTCTACAGCAACGCAGAGAGCTGTGTCCGTATCAACGGCATTGACTCCGACTGGTTTGCTATCTCCAGCGGCGTTCGCCAAGGCTGCGTGGCTGCTCCCGACCTTTTTAATTGCATCATCGACCATCTGATGTTCAGGGTTAGTGAGCGCATCCCCGGAGTGTCTTTCGGCAACTACCACCTGACTGACCTGGAGTATGCTGACGACACCATCATTCTCAGCACTTCCTACAGCCAGCTGAGAGACGCTCTGGGCATTTACAGCGAAGAGGCAGCGCGGCTTGGCCTGCAAGTGAGTTGGACGAAAACCAAGTTCATGTATGTCGGTGATGGACCAGATCCACCTCCCATCCAAATTGGTAGCGACATTGTAGAGCCTGTCAAGAGCTTTGTATATCTGGGGTCCATGGTGACAGACAATGGGGACCTAAAACCAGAGATTCTCCGCAGAAGAGCCCTGGCAGCATCTGCTCTGCAGTCTCTCTGGAAACCACTCTGGCGGCACCAGACCATCGCACGCAAGACGAAGCTCCGCATTTACAACCTCGCCGTACTCCCTATCCTGCTTTATGGCTCAGAAACATGGCCCCTGAACGACACCCTGGCCACAAGAATCGATGGTTTTGATAGCAGGGCTCTCAGAACCATCGAGAACATCAGGTGGCCCCAGCGAGTCTCCAATAAAGAGCTCAGAGCCCGCACGTGCCAGCCCCAAGCATCTTCCTTGGTCGCACAACGCCGCACCCGCTGGTTTGGCCATGTCCTTCGTCTACCACCAGACCATCCGACACGAGCCATTCTCCAGTTTGACCCAAAGGCCGCAGGCTGGAGACGACCACGAGGGAAACCCCGCACTCGATGGCTCGACGTCGTTGCGGGCGACCTCCAACAACACGGAGTTGCCGTAGAGGATGCAGAACAGCTGGCACAAGACCGCCAGCATTGGAAAAACCTGGTTCATCTGGTCGGCTCAACGCACAGGGACGGGACCCCCCGACCTTCGCTGGAGCAATAAGTAAGTAAGTAAGTAAGTAAGTAAGTAAGTAAGTAAGTAGCAGGTACAAAGTGTGCTTAGTTTTGACTGTGACTTCGATGCACGGATGTTTTTGTGCTAGCTGAAAAATGAGGCTATGTTCTCACCCCCTCACCCACTCCCTAGAATAAGAAAAAAAAGGAAGTAATTAGTATTTTGCATACCAGCACATTTATTTCATAACACGCATTCAAACATGAATCTTCCGGCTAAGTAAAACATCATGATCGAGGATTAATTACGGCAGAGCTAAAAATAATGAGAAAATGAGATGTTTTTTCCTGCATTCCTTTGTTTCTTTAATCGCATTTGGCTCTGGTGTGTTATTCATTGGACTGAACGAAAAGCAGAGTGCAAAAAAAGGTAGGGCTTAGGAGGGCTGCAGCAGTAACGTTTTCAGCGTGGGTGGTCACACAAGAGAGCCTCAACGTGCCAGCAGTCACGTACCCGCAACGGGGACAGCTGATAATAGGCAATCAGACTCAGTGGTTAGCCCCTTTCTACGGCATGCTATAGCTACTTTAACCCTCCTCTTATGTCATTTTTCAAGTAACACACCCATGCTAGCGGGTCAGTGGTGATCCATGTTTTAAATCAGCTGTAAAATACTCGAAAACAATGATACATCATTTTTTCCCCCCACTTCTCGTTAGGCTTCCTTATCCATGGAAACACTGTTTTATAATTTTGTTGTGGGTCTTCTCTGCCAGTAGACCCCTCAATTTAAGTTTTGAAAAAAGGTTAAATTAACCTCAGATGTTACATATACAATAAATGAAAGGTTGTTTTGTTACTTATCACTTAAAGATATTTAAAAACTGTGCTGTAATCCCTACATCTCTATCCATATATCTCTCTACTTATATAAATTAAAATTATATTGTTTAATATTAATAGTATGAACAATAATAACAGATATAGTGTTCGAGCCAGTTTTGACTAATATGTTATCTCAAGAACAAGGCTAAAAATCCTCTTTCAGGAATATAACTTGAATACTAAATTGAAAACGAAAAGTACAATAGGTCAAAACACAGAATAGATTGTTTTAAGACCAAATAAACCGCAGCCAAGAAGGAGCAAGATCTATTGTTCGTTCCAAAATAATAAATAAATTAGAGTAAAAATATGTTTGCATATTTTAATTATTTTATATATTATAAAGATAATGTCACGGTCGCCTTGGTGACCAGTCTGCCCCGCCCTCTGGGCAACAGCTGAAGCAGTTCCACTAATTGTGTGTCTGCTATTTAAGGCTGCATTGTGGGTTCTGCGGTTGCTGGTTCATTACTTATATACACAATCCCGGTCTGTTATGCCTTGTCCTGTTTTAGTCTGTTATGCCTTGTCCTGTTGAGTTCGTGCCGGAGGAACTCTGTATTGTTCTGTTTTGCCCCGGAGTATTGGGCGACTTTTATTTTATTAAATAAAACTTATGGATCGTCAACGCATTTGAGTTCTCCCTTCATGCCTCCTGCCTCCGTTCTGGTCCGGTCACCTTCCACGCCACCACGCCACGTGACAGATAACACAGTTCTTATTGTTTTAATCTAATTTTAACCTAAAAACCTACCTTAAAGCATTGAAATACATGTTGCTACCATAAACAAAATATTGTGGCAATCACACTCAAGATAATACAATTCATATATTAAGGGTCATGATATAATTGTACGTTTCTTAGTTGGAATTGAGAACACAATTCAATGTCCGTTATTGATTCAAAGATCCTCAAAATATTTTTCTCAAAGTCCAAACATTTTTCACTTTGTTTTGCCTTGTTGTTACCCATAGTGCAAGGAAATGAAAGATGAAATCGGATATTTGATCTCAGTCTCTGTTGGGAGAAGTCGTAATTATCCAAATAACACGAGCGCCTGACAGGTTTTCAGAACGCAAAACAAATGTGTGAGTTTTACTTTTGATTTGTCTCTAGTCAACTCCGATGCGCTAGACTGTCTATCATATGAAGTGAGGAAACAGTTTGCATTGCAAGCTGCAAAAATCTAAGAATATGTGGTCAGGAAACTAGAGCATGTTGTTCATAGTCAAGATCATTTTTGTTTAATACTGAAAATTAAGTTAGAAATGTATGATTAAAATTAGACTGTGTTTTCCAAACCCTAAGGCGGTGTTGGCATAATAATGTATAGGGAGCAATGAGTAACAAGGGCAAAATAATTTAGCAGAGTGAATCTCCATAAAATAAGCTCAATAAAGCTGTTTATCATTAGGATACACTCTGTATTTTTTGGCTCCAACAAGCGGAAATGGAGAAAATGCTCGATAACATTCTCTTCCTTCTCTGTTTTGGTTCTTGCAGCAATGATCATTCAAAATTAAGGAAAGCATCACAGAGGTTTAATTAAACACAATCTCTTTTTTTTGGCGCCCACCCGAGACTATGTCAAAACCGAGAGCAACTCATTAAGATATTACAACTTTAATTGCTTTTAAATGCTGGTATTGCTTAGGGGTGGACCTGCCCATCCATATTTTTTCATGAATACTCATCCAGTGAAGGCTTTTTCAGTTGAATACTAGTAAAAGGGGCACTCTGGTTACCACCTTGACATTTTTGGCCCATATGCAGGGTTGGGTAGGGTTACTTTAACTTGATTACTTTCAATTACTTTTGGATTACTCCAATACCAAATATGCTAATAAAAGACAAAATAAACTTAATATTAATACAATTATGACTCAAAACACGTGGTAAGCTTTCGCTCCTGGCTTTGATCACTGTGATCTCCGGCAAAACTAACATAAAATGCGACAGAAACAAAATGAAAATAAATCCAAACAGCTTGCCAACATCATTTTTGCCGTTCCATGTATTCCGTTACTCCCCAAGCCTGCACAAAATTTAGTAATTGTATTAATATTTAGTTTCTTTCATCTTTTATTAGCACATTTGGTATTAGAGTAATCCAAAAGTAATTGAAAGTAATCAAGTTAAAGTATCCCTACCCAACCCTGCCCATATGTAATCAAAAGTGGCAGAGATACCCCTCGCTACTTCACGCTTTGATTTTTGCTAGTTCACTGCTTCGTGGATTTGTTGAATTTTCTTCTGTATCATTGAAATTAACATATTCTGCACTGTGTTCTGCAGTAGACACCACACAGCAAATGCTATCACGGGGAAGGTTATATGTGTGTGTGGTGGGTGGACATAACTCCCTGCGAGTTTGACTGTGAAATGTCAGTGAATGCTGTGAGACCTTCAGCAGGTTGGGTGCACAGCAGCTAGATTTTAGCATTTTGTTACATTTAAATGAAATTCATCGATTACATCCGACTCTGGGGAAAGTCAGAAGAGCACAAAGAAATAGTGATCACCATTTGGTCCCTGGGTTGACGCGGAGGAAGTGTTGGGAGAGAGAGGTTTGGCCGACTACTAATGGCTAAGTGACAACCCTCACAAGCCATCCCTGCCAGGCCTGCATCTCGCCAATGCCAAATCTATTACACATAATACAGATGACCTGGAGCTACCACTCGTGGGACACCGCTACATTCCAGATGATTATAATACATCTCAGATACCTGGCTCATTCCGAGGATACCCGATATTAGTGAGCAGCTCGAATCTCAGGGGGAAGAGCATTCCACAGCACTGTGGCCCAAATGGAGAACGTTCTCGAACCTGCGGATCTCTCCTTGGCTCTCGGGATCACTAGTAGACCAGCATCTTTAGAGCGAAAGCTCCGGACCGGAACAGAGGGGGAAATTAAATCCGAACGATAAGAGGGAGCAAGTCCATGCAATACAAAATCATCCTGTCATGATTTGCCCATTGCTCTCACCTGTGCTCACTCGTTTGGCCCCAGCTTTCTCTCATTTCCTAATTAGTTCTCCTCCTATTTAAACACGTCATTTACATTCACTCCTTCTCAGTCCGTCACCGAACCTCCGCACACGCAGAGCAAGCACTTTCTGACTCTGGCTCCCGTCTGTCCTGCCCTGTTCCTGTTTCCTGCTCGCCTGTCCATGGCTTCCGTATTGTATCGGGTTACCTGACTCATCCACATCTCCGACAACGCTCCGTTCTCCTGATCCAGCTGCCCGTATCCTGATTATGTTTCCTGTATCGATCGCCGATCCAAGCTCCGTTCTCCCGTCCTGGCTACCTGTATCAATCCCCTATCTAAGATTCGTTCTCCTGTCCCAGCTACCCATATCCTGCCCGATTCTGTTTCCTGTAATTGATCCCCGATCTCTGGCTACCTGACTTGTTCCGATCTCTGACCACGCTTCGTTCACAAGGGCTTCGCTGTCTTTTTCCTCTCGCCTTGACTTCCCAGATCCCTTTATAAAGCATTGTGTGAAACATTACGCATTTGGGTCCCCTGCTTGTACCGCTCGTGACACATCCATTCAACTGCAGTTCTGTGTTATGTGTTTTTATTTGCAGTTTTTTGTTGCAGTATACTTTCAGTCAGTACGGACGTCATATTAAGCGTTTTTTTTGAAGAGGTGTCTGCTTCGCAAATGTTCACATTTTGCGGGGGGGTTCTGGTCCTCATTAAGTATGATAAACGAGGGATTACTGAACATATATTTATTCGTCACATTTTCTGATGAAAAAACTTCAAGAAAGCCCGAACAAAGGTAGCTCAGCGTCACTTTGCCCCTCCTTTTTCTTGTTCTCATCTCTTCCTCTAATTATGGTCTTTTCTTGGCCTGATTAACGAGCGGAGTACCATTCCAGCTTATTAAAATGTGTAATAACACCGACTGTAAATAGCTAAGTGTCCAGACCTACTTCTCAAGGTAACACTGACCTCTTAGAAGAGCATTCGGACATATCTTCTCTTGCTAGGTTAGTGTTTACATCACTTGATCTTTTTTCCATACATCTTTTCCTATTCGGAACCATTCAATCTAACCATGTTTAGCTCTCACAGCATTTTATTTTATGTTCTCAAATATATTTTGAAAGAATTCTCTCAGACCCATTATCAAAGGTGCTAAATATTGAAAATCATATTTCTGTCTGGAACACATAAGGGATGGTGCAGAAGCACAATACAGGGGTACAGATTAGTGCAATCAAACGGTTGCCCTTTGCTATGGCAGGGTTTTTCAAAACAGTATCCAGAACACCAGAAAAAAAGAGATTTGGAGATCTAGGATGTCCAAGCAGTGAAAGTTCCAAAGATCAATTCGGCAAATTGCACATTTTTCCATGAAATGAAATGTTTTGTAAAATAATTGCTGATTAAATTTGAATGAAATACATGAAATTTTGGATTTTTATGGCATGTATGGTATAAGTTCAATAGTCCGGTCCCCTTGACATCTACCAAGGCCATATGTGGCCCACAACGTCAAATAAGTTCGACACCTCGCTTTACACCAACCATATTGAATGGATGCACACGATATTAAACAGTAAAATTGTCAAAGTTCTTAGCACGCTGGAGATATGGTATACAATGTTTACACACAATCTAGGAAGAGGAAGCCGGATTTTTTCCGAGTGGATGCTGGGTGAGCTCTCTCAGCGCCACCACATGCCGGTATCGGCGGAAAAGCACTACAGTAATGTTTTGTACTCGGAAAAAGGTGCACACAACACAAAATCTAACTTACAGCAATGTCCGGATATTTTTCGACATCCCGATTTTTTTGTTTCGTACTTACCGTTGTTCGTAATTCGAATGGTCGTAAGTAGGGGAGCGTCTGTATTTGGTAGCATTGCGATATCTATCAATAATCAAAAACCTCTCAGTCGATTTTAATTGCATTTTTTTTTCCTTCAGAAATGTGCACGTCGCTTTGAAAATGAGAATAAAAAGACGACTGTTGGCTGCTTTATTTTCTGTTTTCTCTAGCTTGCAGCAAGGAGAAGCAGCCAGGAAGCTCTTCTAAAGTTGTTCTACCACAAGCTGACACTTTCTCTTCCTCAGGCTGTGCCGACTCCATGTGAGAAAACAAAACAGAGAGAAAAGCCAGAACAGAAGACCACAGGGTCAAAACAATAGGATGGAGTGTATAGTTTAAATGCCTATGATAGAAATGAATGTGTATCAACCTAACACAAAAGGAAACATGGCTTGAGCTAAATAAGGAAGAAAACTCTGTAAAAACAGGCAATTAAAGTCGAAAAAGCCAAAGCCTTTTAAAATAATTTTGGGGGGGAAGAGTGTATTTCCTCGTTTTACAAAAACAACAACATGTAATCTCACTTTTGAGCTAGTCTGATTCGTGAAAGGTAATGCTTGAAAATAGTGACAATTTGACAGTAGCCTGGGGTGAACTACACTTTGTCGTCGATTTTTTTTTCTCACATCAAACAAAGACAGACCTGCAGACCTGTCATAGGGTCGAGTGACTCCGGATAAAAGTATGAAAGAAAATGCACTGGCCAGACAAAAAAAATCAGACAAGAGGAGACAGAATTGAGCAATGCTTGAGAAAGTGTCGAGTACAATCTATTCACTCACTTCTCAGTGTTCTAAGGCTAGTCTGTACCCATCCATCCATTTTCTGCAACGCTTATCCTCAGTAGGGTTTCGTACAGGTAGCTGAAATCCTAGAAAATACTTAAATTCTGGGTGAAGTGCTTGTAAATGCTTGAAATTGTCGCCATGTTTCACACGTCCGGTGGCTTTGTTTTGCCAATGCATTTTTATCTCATGACTAACTGCAGCCGGCATCAGCTTGTTGAATTGGCCTTTAAAGCGTCATCGCCCCCAACAGGACAAGTGTATGTTACACTTAAATGAGACGCTAATAAATGTGTATTAGTTCAACTATGGACATTTATTATGGGCCAAGCAATAAACTTAATGTAGCATTTCCCATTTTTAAATTGTTATAGGAAAAACTGAAAATGCACATATTGCTGTTATTTTTACTCAACACCTACGTATATGGGGAAAGATTCGTTTGTGTTTGTGATTTACCTAAGATCTTAAAATCAGATGCCTTGTTGAATGCACACGCAAGATTAAAAATCAGCTTGGTGACAAGAAGTTCACCGTTGAATTCATCATTAGAAAATGGAAGAAACTACCCGACATGACGGTCAATCTCAATCGGAGTGGAGCCCCATGCAAGATATCACCTGGTGGGGTCTCAGTGATTCTAATAAAAGTGAGGAATCAGCCCAGAACTACACCACAGGAGTTGGTCAATGACCTGAAAAGAGCTGGCACCACCGTTTCCAAGGTTACTGTAGGTAATACACTCTGACGTCCTGGTTTGAAACCATGCACGGTACGAAAGGTTCCCTTGATTAAACCATCACATGTCAAAGCCTGTCTTAAGTGTGCATATGGCCATTTGGATGCTACAGTGGAGTCATCGGAGAAAGTTTTGTGGTAAGGTGAGACCGAAATAGAACGTTTTGGTTATAATTCCACGAAGCGTGTTTGGAGGAAGAAAAATTAGTACAATCCGAAGAACAGAATCCCTACTTATGAAAATGGGGATGTAAAATCATACTTGGGGGGTGTTTTTCTGCACATGGGACAGGACGAGTGCACTACATTAAAGAGAGGATGACCGGGGCCGTGTATTGAGAGATTTTGGGGAACAACCTCCTTCAAATTGCTTAGAGCATTGACGATGGGTCGTGGCTGGGTCTTCCAACACGACAATGACCCAAAGCACACAGCCAGAAAACCAAGGAGTGTCTACGTAAAAGGCATATCAAGGTTCTAGCATGGCCCAGCTAGTCTCCAGACCTAAACCCAGCGACAGTTCGAAAACATTACTGATCGAGAGAAGATCTGTGTGAAGGAGTGATCCCTCCTGCATTGTGTGCAAACCTGGTGAAATACTACAGGAATAGAATTCTGTAATAGCAAACAAAGGCTACTGTACCAAATATTAACATACATTTTCGTAGGTTCTCAAGTACTTATTAGCAGCTACATCACACAAATAAATAGTTAAAAATCATGCATTGTAATTTCTGGATTTTTCTTTTTAGTTTATCCCTGCCACAGTGGTCATTCACCTACGATGACAATTTCAGATCCCTCCAAATGGGAGAAACATCAAAGTAGCAGGGTGTTCAAATACTTTATATGTAAACAGATACAACGGTAGCCTTTCAAAATACATGATTTACGCTGAAGTTGTATTGGGAGTGGATACGTTGTAAAATTGGCTTTGAAAAAAAGTATTTCATAAGTGTTGAAATCTGCTGATAAAAAAGTTGCACGGACCCTGGTCCTTATTTACTTATTGATGTATTTCCTTACCGCCACAATGTATGCGTATACCCAAGTTCTAAGTTGTGTTATGACTTACTGTTTAAAATAGGAGGCCTATAACATTATCAAACCATATGCAGGATTCAGTCAGGATGAAGGACTGATGTGAAGATAATGTAAGATTCCCAAGGCACTAACTTCTGTGTTATGTACCTTGAGTATATAAAAATGATTGTCAGCCATTTTGACAGTGCACTTGGGAATCAATTACAGCCTTATTCTCTACTCACAAGCCCAGATGTTTCTATTTTTAAAATGTATTTTATTGTAATAAAAACGCCAACGAAATCGCTCCTCCAACGATCGTTTTTACCAGTCTCATCTTGTGACCTTGATGTTGATTCGAACTCGCAAAGAAATTCATTCCTCCATCAACATCCATTGACTCAATACCAAACTTTTTTTCAAGATTAACAAAAAGTAGAATACATTTGAGAAAGTCGTTTAAATTATTTTCACAGCAAATTTAACAAAGCTTAAATGAAGCAGAATATTTGATACGTCTGTTATGTATTTAATATTCAACACCTGCAAAGGAAATTGCATAGGACTCCAATTCATTATGTTTACTTCAATACCTATCTGTTGTTCGTTATACTCTGATTACATTTCTCTCTCGGTAAATAATGGGGCCATTATTTGTCCATCACAGTCTTCATGGCAGATCTACTTTTTGTAACCTAGGAGATTAGATAAAATGAAAGGACCCTAGGGAAGGCCTTTAGAGCAGGTTGGATTTTTTTTACCCTCCGTTTGAATTTATTCCAATCTTGCATTTGATAATCAGCAGAAAAATTAAAATGCCAATTAATTAAAGATGTCAAATCAAAAATGCAAGCCATTCCTTCCAAAGATTATGATTATTAAATTTACTGAGGTCTGCAAAGCAATCTGTTTGATATTTGATCTCATATCAGCTATTTATATATTTTTTTTTGTGGTGAAAGAAGATTGTATTCTTTTGTCAGATTTTGTGCACACATTTTATGGTTTTAAGGGGAAAAAAACATGTCGGCAGTGTGTTTAGAACAAAATTAATTCAATGATTAGAAATGCTTTGTATTGTGTAATAACACAATATGAGAATAACCACGAAGACTTTTTTCTTTTTTTTACCCGGATCAATTTTTCGACGAGGACTCAACAACTCCCTGAGTAATTGGCTGGTGAACTTCCTCACAGGGAGACCGCAGGCAGTTGAGCAACATCTCCAGCACCACCATAATGAACACGGGGGCCCCTAGGGTTGCGTGCTGACCCACGACTGCAACCCAGCATCCAACTTAAAACCTTTCCATTAAGTTTATGGACGACACAATTCTGGTGGGTGTCATCAACAACGGCGATGAGACAAGAGTGAAGTGAGCAGGCAACATCATTACAACATTATTCTCCTGAATATGGACAAGACCAAAGAGATTGTTTTTTGACTTCAATAGGGTGTATATTAAGTTTCTAAGTGTGCTTATCAGTAAGGACCTGTTCTGGAGCCAAAACATCTCATCTCTGGCCAAAACAGTGAATCAACGCCTATACTTTCTCCGCAAACTCGGGTGATCATGTGTCCCGACCTTTATCATACTTTCATTCATGAGAGTCACCGTCAAGAGATCATCGTGTGATATAGTACGCTGAAAAACACTGGAGCACATTATAAACGTGCAGAAAAGGTCATTGGAGTCCTCCTCACGCTTCTACTAGACATCTAACCGGCAAAGCCACCAGAAATGCAAGTGCCCTCACAGTCTCTTCAACCTGCTGCTGTCAGGAAAGACTGCAAAGTCTCAGAGCCAGAACCAGCAGGCTCAAGGACAGCTTCCTCCAGGTTTTCCCCACTCTGAACTCTCTCTCTGCCCTCATCCCTCCCACCACTCTGCCTTCCTCCGCCTCAATGCAAAACTTCTGTATTTAGATTCTGGCTACACTTTGCAAATGTTTTATTCAAAACCTATACAATGTTTATAAGTGTAGTGAATATGGGTGCTAAATAAATCATTCTAAACAAACGATTTATTGACCAATTGAATCGAAGAGCAGAGTTTAATCTTTTCAAAACTCGTCTCGCCTTTTTGGAACACCACATACGTTTTTAGATCATTATGTCAGGAAAACGGATGAAAAACCTTCTTTAGTTATTCTGAAAGGTGGCTACACACACTTAAGGTGAGTTCTTTTTACCTTTTTGCTCGTTCAATATACTTTAATCAAGACACACACACTCTTGGATATATGGACTTTTCTTTTGTTAATCACATACTAAAGAAGCTTGAATAGAATACAAAAAAAAACAAGAAGTTGAGAACTAAATCTGGCACTATTTGAATATAAAACAACATTGGCTTGATTAGATAGATAGATAGATACTTTATTGTTATTGTATTTTGATAGAGTTCCCCATTTTACGTCACACCAATACCAATACCTAACAACAACAAGATGTTCTGGGAAGTTCTGCATTGATGAAGATGATGGCGCAGTCTTTATTTCCTCGGCTGTAGAGCGATGAGAAATCCTGGTAGGCTTGAGAGCCGGTTGGGGCAATGATCACAGGATGCAGAATGTTGAAGGAGAGGTTGACTGCTGGTGGCTTGAGGCTTGTCTGAGGTTACTGGCTTTGTCCCACCGGTTTAGCCGTTAGCATAATCGAGCTTGGCTACTGACTTGGCAAGGTTCTCTGGCTGCTTGGTTAGGACCGGCCAGGATTTTGATCCAGTTTTTCCTGTAAGGACATCCCCCATTCCAACCCCACATTCCAGCAGTATCAGTCGGATAACATATCTATGTGATTGACTTAAGACACAGTATTCACCTCACAAGCTTTGACATTTTTTGATCATCTTCTGACATTGCAAAACGAGATTCTGACCAAAAGTTGAATACTCTACAAAAGCGTACTATTTTCTTTTTTTACCTTGTTGTTATTTGTTATTTTTAATGTGTCCTATCTATTGCATATTTTCACATGGTGAAGAGGCAGTAAATTTGTCTGTGCTCTCCATGAGCATATGGCATATTTGATAATAAAGTATAGGTGACTGAGCGGACAGGCTGTCAGGAAGTGACAATATCCATACTAAGTTTTGTAGTACAAGACTCCCTGAGTATACCCAACACATGCCTGTTTTTTTCCCATTCTCTCATTTAAAGTCACATATTGAGAGAGATGTCATGTCAGTGACTGCACATATGAAAGAATCAGCACTTGAAAGTCAGTGCATGTCTCTGCTGTTTGCTTTGTACTGTTCAATTAATTTTGTACACATTACAGACACCAGCCCCGCATTCAAGCCACAGTCACTTGGTGGGATCATGCACACAAAAGTGATCCAATTAAAGCTGGCATTTCCACATAGTAGATGGCTGATTGGATTATTCTTGTATGAGTCAAGCTTTTCCATTTGGGGAAGTGCTAAAGCGAGACAATTATTATTATTGCAGTCTCAAAACTTAACAATGAGTAGCATATCCTCTTCTTTGCCCATAAGTAGCATTTTACAGAAAAAAAACTAAACTGAAAGTAAAACTGGCCATATATGTGATACTTTTTGTCAGTTATCTGAATTTTTACAACTTTTAGGGGTTAATTGGGGAGTATTTTCTGCACTGGAAATGGAAAAGGCAAAGTCTAAAGTAACAAAGAGACAAAAAAATCTGACATGAAAGGGTTGCCTGAAAAAAAAATCCTCTAAAAGGGTTAATGATAATCGGGCACAGGTGTGTGATATTTTGACACACACGTTAGCAGTTTAAAATGCCGGTTGGGGCCCTCTGGTGGTGGGAGGTATACCAGGCACTAACACCCCTGTCCTAAATAATCCTACAAACATAAGAAAAAACACATTGTTCTTCTTAAATCCTCTCCACATGTTAACACACACCCCAAACAAACTAAACAAATGACATGTGGCTATATCGAAAAAAAAAAAAAAACTCACCTTTTTAGCTAACCAATGAGAGTTCTGGATTAAGCACATCAGATTCACCCATAATCTGTTAAAACACACGTTTGACCAACAGAGCCATAAAAGCAAAAATTGATTTTTGTAGAGAGAGAGCCACATTATAAATTTCAAGATAAATTTCAACAAACCTGCCAAACCCCCCGTACAGACAAAAGCTAATCATATATATATTCGTTCACTGTGTGACATTTTATGTTCCGATCAAATCTGAAATAATAATAATAATGCCAGAGCCTGTGTCCCACATCAAAATCAAAATAACCACTTAAAATGTGTCTCCCTCTCACATTTTGACCATAATTTTTGTCTAAAATAATAGTTTTAATATTGGGTGCAGGCAGTGTACGTTTGTAAAAATGTCACAAAAGACTGCAAACGAGGGTACCAATGCTTTGGTGCAGTTGGCACTTGGCAAAGGGAAAGCAGAGACTCCCTTTTCTCGGTGAGCCATGCCAAAAAGGTCAATTCCCTGAAAATGTGTCAGGATTCCCATCCCTACAACTGACCATTCTAGTTAGATTTAATTAATTAGCTCACTTTATATTGTTTACTACTTTCTTATATTTGCAACTTTATTTGTGTTGCACCTCATCTGTATGATAAATCTGTTGCTGGTGAGGAGCAATAAATATTACAAGATTCTATGACGCAACTTCCTTTCCGTTCCTATCTAATTAACTCAAATACCGCTCACAATAATTTCAAATTCTTTGACATACAACTTTTTTGAAATAGGTACTTTCCCTGGTAACGTTTTACTTTTACAATATAGTAACTTATTTACTGACTCAGTTACTTTTTGGAAGAAGTAGTTAGCAACTATAGCTAATAACTGTTTTAAAGTAATGCGCCCAACACTGATTGTATCTACATCAAACATGTAAAAGCTTCTTACATTTCACTTATAGCTGACGCTTCAAATATGGTCCAGAGCAACAATTCTGTTAATAAGTCTCAATAGAAGTAAAGTCCATGTAGAAACATGAATTGCTGCGCGAACACGATTTTGGCGGAGATTCAAGTAAATTTCAGCTCACCTATTTTAGAGTCGACCTTTTTAACGCGGTCGATATTATTCTCCTTGCAGTAAATCACACCCCTGGACTTATGGCATGTTTCACTTTTGTTGCCAAGGTTTTCTCTCACTAATGTCTATATTCTGCGTTATTTTAAGGGAACAATAAATTTACACCGTTCTTCACTGTTGTCCTATAAAATACTATAACGGAACGTCTGCAAAAATGTCTGTTCACTTTGATGTGATACTATAAATTCACTTCAAGGACTGTATCGCTGCTGATGTCCTTGAGACTCCCGGGGTAGAGGTGGGGTGGGGGGAAGAGCTAATTTTATGTTGTGCGTAACATTTGACAATTATGCATCGCTATCTGGGGGACATGCTTGGTTCTCTGAATTAGTGCCGTTAAAAATAATTTAGATATGACGTAGTTCGACCGAGTGTCCCAGATACCGTGTATTTTCCTTTTTCTCCATTGATTTTAGTTTTTAAGATAGTTGAAAATATCAATTTGGCTGCGTCTGTAATTCTAACACTTCTTTTTTGTTTGTGGGTGAAAACCTGCTGTTGTGTTTTCTGGGTTAATTGACCCATTTGGGGAAAGCAAGAACTGGACGTCTTGGGTGCTCATAAAACCAAGACCTGGTTTCCTGTCCTAGAAGCACTGAGAAAGCCCCTCGGCCACACCAGGTTCCTGTGCAGTCGGCGTGGAGAAAGCCTTGGGCCTGGTTTCCTGTCCTGGCGGGGAGGAGAACGGCCCTCCACTGTGACTGGTTTCCTGTCCTATTGGCAAGGAGAACACCCCTTGGCTGTGCCTGGTTTCCTGTCTTGGTGGTGAGGGGCAGGGACCTTCAGTTTCTTTCCTAAAAAAACACATAAAACACTCGCATTTATAAACATATATCATAGTTAAGACCTTTCATATGAACAGCAGGGTTGAATGAGCCTCAATTATCCATTTAATTGTTCATTGGTTAGTTGAAGCATACATTAACTGGGTTGTTTGGGAAACTAAAGACCAATATAAATTAATCCTCTCTAGGCTTATTAAAATCCAGATTTTCTTTTCTTATTTCTGATGAATCTATTGAACATTTTCCGAATAATATATTTATAGACAGGTTTTTCTTGAACAGATTGCGTTCAGTGACTGCTCTTACATACATTAAATAGTCTGACTGGAATCAGAAGTCAGATTTTTAGAACAATCTAAATTAATTGTGTACATTTCAAATGTCTTTACATGTTCATCATTTTTGAGTATTCCAATTACAAGAATGAAATGGGAGTGACGTCAAAATATACAAAATATAAATGTAGAACACTTTTTAAGAACATCCGTTTTTAGCCCGGTATTAAATTTATAACACTGTAACTTATTAATAAAGAAAAACAGTTGCCGTAAGAGAAATACAATTTGAATTTTTAGTGAGTAACTTTGTTTACGTCTTATCAATCGTCTCAGTACTACAGTCCCAGAGTGCTTTGTGGCATAAACATATCCCAGGTGAGAGAACAAGTGTGCACAAAAAAATATGGATGTACCAGAAAGCATGCATATGCACCAGTGAAGAGAAAATGAAAGGACGTAGGAAACCATTTCAATCTAAACTCTCACAGCCAAATCGGAATACTGGTAGTAGTCATATTCGAATAAGATTATTTTTTTGCATGTAAACACACCCATCGATGCCATTCGGAATGAATCAGTCCTCTTGAGGTCAACTTTAGAATCAAACTCACCTCCATTGTAACTAATGCAGCGGACGTAATCTCCAGTGGTGCAGAAGATAAGAGATCCAAATGTTTAAAGTCCAGTCAATTCTCAAGGCTTATCTTATCTTAAGGATATAGCTGCTAAAATACCATCAGTCCAGCTGAAAACCGCTGCGGTTTTGTGAAGTGAGTTAGTCTCAAACAACAAAGGTGTGGCTTTTCTGAGCCTTGCCATCTTTGCATTTTCTTGAGTCATCAATGTAAAAAGTTAGGTGACTCATTTTGTTCAACTAATTTAAGTCCTCAAAAGTTGTAACATATTGTTAAGGTTAATTTTAAAAACAGATATTTTTTAGCGGGTGATATTTATTTGGCTAGTGAAGAAATTGATGACTTTCAAAATACCCCGTTAACAAACCCTTTTATGTTTTCCACAGTATAAGTAGTTATTTGTTTGACTGTTCTGATAGGTACTATTATTATTATATAATTTCACATAAACACTTTTATGCTACTTTGTGCTTCGAGTGACACAAAATTAGCACCCTCTGCTTCTAAACTGGAAACAACCAAATATATATATATATATATATATATATATATATATATATATATATATATATATATATATATATATATATATATATATATATATATATATATATATATATATATATATATATATATATATATATATATATATGTATATATATATATATATATATATATATATATATATATATATGAAATATATATGTATATAATCGTGGGCAGCACGGCGGAACAGTGGTTAGCGCATGTGTGGCACAGTTCATGTGTTGGGAACCTCCTGCGTGGGTTCAAATCCAGCTCCAGACTTCCTGTGCGGAGTTTGTATGTTTTCCCCGTGCTTGCGTGGGTTTCCTCCTGGCACTCCGGTTTCCTCCCACATTCCAAAAGCATGCATTTCAGGTGAATTGGCCGGTCCAAATTGTCCCTAGGTGTGAATGAGCGAGTGAGTTGTCTGTCCCTGTGTGCCCTGCGATTGGCTGGCAACCAGTTCAGGGTGTCCCCTGCCCACTGCCCGATGATTGCTGGGATGGGCTCCAGCACCCCCGCGACCCTACTGAGGATAAGCGGTGTAGCTAATGAGATGAGATGAGATATATAATCGTTTGTACTTTGGTAAACCCTCAAAATAGAGAAGACATCAATTGATTTTAAACTTGCAAGGTGAAGAATAGAAGACCTAAACCCTCGATAAACAGTTTCAACCTGTTCTAAAAACTGTCCCCTACAAGTAGGTATTCCCTAAAATCTAGAGTCTATATTCTATTCACATGATTTTTTTAGCTCCTGATATGTTTATAATCTTTTGCTGTAATACCAATAGACGAGTAAAAACTCACCATATTTTCAGAGTTATGAATTGATATGGAGTCCTGATCACACGATGGACAAACTTGGACAATAAAGTAAAAAAAAAAAAAAAAAAACACATTGTGCAAGTCACAGCTGATAATTAGCTGATAAGATTATACTTTAGAAGAGAAGACATTCATGGATTTTTCGAATTTCAAAGAGAACAGGGAGAGCCCAAACCTCCAATAAGAAATTCCAACCTGTTCTAAAACCTTTTTTGTATTATATCTTCTAGGTAACAAAAGAAGATCTGCCTTAAATGGATGTGTCTATCGAAGAACATCAACATCATCGGGTGATAGTGACGATGATAAAAATTGGCAAATTAACAAACAACAGTAAGGTATAACAATCAAAGAACTGGCATCTTATGTGATCTCCTTTATAGGTTTCCAATATTAATAACAGAATACACACTGGTCTTAAACTTACTACTGTTGGAAATATATATCAAAATGTACCGTTTACCAAATTGTTTGAATTTGTTATCTTACCCCATTAACCAAACACAACCTACATTCACCAACAATTTATGCGCGCTCGTTTCTTGAGGGCAACATGAACAGGAAAGTCGACATTTGCACACGGGGGCAGATTTATTTCCCCGAACAATTTAACTAAGTGTACTCCATCTCAGACGGCCGAAGTGACGTTGGCGTCTGTGGGAAGCATTCTTCTGAAGTCCTTTAGCTTTCTCTTCTTGGCCCAAGTCTCCCCGCAAGATGGCGTCTCGGCTCCTCCCATGGGCGTGCCAAGGAATTGTTTGCGCACATCGTTCTCACAACACAGCGTCTTGTTCTCAAAACAACACCTGCCGTCCTCCGTCAGAGTCCTGTCATCAAAATTTGCTGGACAAAATATTATGCAATTTGAACAGCCTGTGCTGTCATTGAACTAAATCCCACTTGGTGAAAATATTGCATTAAACTCAATAAATGTACTGTATTCAATCGTATACAATCCTTTGTAGTGAAATGTATAAAATCCTTCACTACGGTACCCCAAGTTTTCACAGCAATGCCTAGATTTAGAAGGAGGTACTGTTTATAATGCAGTTATGCTTTAGGCCAGAGTTAGCAGTAAACAGTTGACACCTTATTGGACTGGTCAGTGACCAAATACCTGAAACAAGACTATATAATTGTTTGCAACGAGGACAAACAAGGAACAGTCATCATCCGTCATATAAGTCATTAAATCAAGGTTTACCTCAATACCCCATACCTCATTCATATCCGAGCTTCTCCATATTTTTAAGCACTTGATGAACTGCAGGCCTTGTGGGGGTGGACGTCTGCCTTCATCATCACCCTTCTAGCAACTTTTTGTGTCCCAGACACAGAGGTCGACTTACTCTATCACCTTAAGGGCATCAGGTCCGACAGATGTGTTTGTACGTAATATAAAGTTCAACATAAACTACACAAGATAGCTGTCCAGTTTTGAGCCCTCCTGGTGAAACACTCATCACTTCGCTTCAATAGTTCATTGATGACTCTCTAGAGTTGAAGGACACAACAGACGACACTGACCCTCACGACACCTCTCTACTTTGATCATCACGAGAATGATATCCATCCGAACCAAACATCATCAGCACCCGAATGCTAAGAGCACTTCCATTCGTCTTCCTGCTGGCTGATTTCATAGAAACAAAATTACATGGCTGGGTTAAACTAGCTTACTTCGGACAAGGTCTCTAAAATGTCCTGAGTTCGGACGACAAACAGTTACTTTTTTCTACATTACTGCAGCTGTTCCACTAGAGGGCACTGGTCGAGTTTCTAACGGCAACGGCGTATCCAATCGCCACACACTTGTCCCTCACTATCTCGACCCTTTATAATGACAATTTGGACAGCACACGTTGTCGGGTCATATTCATTTCCACTGTCATTGCTTCATCTGATGTTTTTTTTTTTTTGTTTGTTTTGGATTTGGACATGTTGTTACTTATTTGGCGCCTACTTTGTTTTTTTCTTTTTTCCCTGTTTCATTGCTTTTAAAACTGACACACCAAATTTGTTTTTGTCTGTTTCTGGTTTCGTGTCTTGGCAATTTTATGGAAGTTTAGTGTCGACAGGGTTGGGTAGGGTTACTTTAACTTAATTACTTTCAATTACTTTTGGATTACTCCAATACCAAATATGCTAATAAAAGACAAAATAAACTAAATATGATTAAAATCACTAAATTTTGTGCAGGGAGTAACGGAATACATGGAACGGCAAAAATGATGTTGGCAAGCTGTTTGGATTTATTTTCATTTTGTTTCTGTCACATTTTATGTTAGTTTTGCCGGAGATCAAAGAGATCAAAGCCAGGAGAGAAAGCTTACCACGTGTTGTGAGTCATCATTTTATTCATATTTAGTTAATTTTGTCTTTTATTAGCATATTTTGTATTGGAGTAATCCAAAAGTAATTGAAAGTAATCCAGTTAAAGTAACCCTACCCAACCCTGAGTGTCAATTTGGTTACTTTTCACTTTGTTCCAAGCAATGCAATGTTTCGATTCTTTACCTTAAACTTGCTTTCTTAGTTATAGTCGTGAAAGGTAATTATAAAGCCATACTGTAAATTCCTGACTAAAAGCCACTACTCTTTTGCTATATTTTTTTTTTCGAGGTGGCACAGAAGTAAACTGCAAGCTGCTATTTTCCAGGGCACATGCCTTTTCATTACAAGAGACAGTGGTGACATCCGGAAACATTTATGACGCCCTTAAAGAGAATAAATTAGTTTGTGATTTGCCAACATAATTCATATAATTCATAGCAGTAGCAAAAGAAGAGGTAAGTCAGTACTTCATTCAATATTTTCCACATACTCAAAAATGTTTTCACTCACAAAACAATGTATACATCCGAATTGAACAGCAATGGAAGTTATTTGCCCATTCTGTATCATCGTCAAAGTTTTTATCACAAGGTGTAGGACGGACCCAAACGTGAAACACAAGGGATGTGGTCTTACCCCAATGGGGGAAGATTTATTTGAATAGCAACAAAAAACTTTACCGGCGAGAATGGGGTATGGGACCGGGATAGCAGAGGGAGATATCTTGATAGGGTGGCTAGAGACTGAAACCAGAGAGGGGGTCTTGGGGTAAATAAAAATCATAAGGTGAATATTTGTGAATACCTTTATGGGAGATGGCTTGGGTGGATCAGTAAATGAGGTGGTGCGGCGGATCTTGGAGTGTCAAAATGTAATGTGGAAGGTTAAGGCTTGTTGTTTTGGAAAGGGGAGGCTACAGGAATCAAAACAGTTCAGCAAAGTGAGGTGAGCAAGCGGGGTATTTATAGGAGAGGCTGAGTGTCAAACACCTGGACACGGGAAAGAGTGAAGGGGACTGGAAAATTAGGTAACGCTTCCATCTTTTTGAGAAAAGGACTGCAGGCACCAACGCCTGAGGTCCCTGACATGTCCTTTAATCTTTGAGGAATGACAACAATCTAATTCAATTCGGTCAATTACCAAGGCAAACACTAATGACAACAACACAAAAAGGTCACCTCTGTGTTGTAATCTGGCACTAGTCTCCACAGTATGGTTGGCCGGGCGGTGTCATATATAAGCAAAGGGCTCAAATCTGACGTGAGACAGTCCTGATTTGAGTTTTCCTTTCCATGTTACAGTAAATATGTGTTGTCTTTTTAATCGCTAGCTTGAATTGTTAAATGATCAAAATACATTTGACATAAGCATTTTGGAGGTGTGCTTTGGGCTTGAAATGTAAGAAATGGACATGAAGTATTTCATTTTTATGGTTGTTTCAGCCCGCGGCTTAAAATCTGATGCGGCTTGTAAAAGGCCAAATTGAGTTTCTTTCTAAATTTAAGTATGCAGCTTTTAATTAAGTGTGCTGTGTAGTCCATAATTCACGGTAATTGTCTTCCATCTGCGCCTGTCCTGTTTTTTTTGACTTAACTTCCACTGGCCAGCCATCAACATTAGATTAAACTTGAGCGCACAACCTGGCCCTGGAGTCACTTTGAAAGTTTGAAGCTGATAAGGGCAGAGGGACCAAGGAGATGATTTGGGAATGATAGAGCAGCGTTGAAACAAACAGATAAGAGCAAAGTGGCGAAAGAAATGAGAAAGTTGAAGAGTTGCATTCGAGAAAATGAAAAGTGATTCCACAGTTCAGAGGTCTTCGTGGCCTCTGCACCAAAGAGGAAACAAGTGGCGTTCAGTCAGGAGAGGCGGGTATCATCAAAACATAACAAAAGCATGATCATGGAAAGAAAATTGTGCTTTTTTTGTTCACTTTGCGTCTCTGTAGTTTGTATTCCTTCTTGCACGTTTAGGCAGTTGATTTTGGTTGCAGGACACAGTACAGTGACATCTAGTGGTCAAATAATACATCATATTCCTTCAAACTTTCATACAAAGGCAGGGTGCTGCGTTTTGTCTGAGAGGATACCAACGCAGACAAACAAGCTAGGTTGACAGCCTCATTGGAAATAAAGGGAATTTCACAAAAGAAGGAAAGGATAACTGCAGGAAAGAAAACACAGTCCAAACCTGATGGCTAATAGAATATTAAGAGGTATTCTGTTGGCACAGTAGAGGTGTTAAAGGGTAAGCACAAGTAGGCATAAATGTCATTAGTAAATAAAGTTACGACCCAACACAGGAAACTGTCAGCGCAGTCATTTTAGAGTCCTTCATAAGCACCAAATGTGGATGATTGGAGGAAGATATGGGGATTCTCCAGTCCATTTGTCTGATGGTGCTCTCTGGGGAACGATGGCATGCTGGACCCTGATACAGGGTGTCAAAGTATTGTAACAATTGCGCCCTGAGGGCCTCGAGATTGAGTTCCTTGTATTGAATAGTTATGTTTTTTTCCCTTTTAAAGTTTTTTGTCATATAACCTCACAATCTAAGCTTTTCCGTTTAAATATTGCAGATTTTTTGTTACCGTTGAGAGCGAAAGGCAATAAAACTGTGTGCATCTTGTCAGGGGGCGATAGCAAAACCACAAACAGTAATTCTGTTTTGGTGCACTCTCTTTCGTGGCCAATCAAAAAAAGTACAATTAGCAAGCTATTAGTAATTCAAATGCAGCCATCTGGATTTGTTTTTTGTTACGTTGCTTGGCCTTCATTTAAAAAAACTGTGAATTACATCTCAAAATTAAAGGAGGGAGCATGGATTTTATTTATATTCAGAATTAGAGTAACTTATATTCTAATTGTGTTGCTACAACTAAATTAGAGTTTCACACATATTGGCAGAATTGACAATATATATTACAATAGAAAAATATGAAGTATTGACTTCTAATTTAGATAATTTAAATCTAATATCAAATTTAGTGGGATATTACACTTAACAACCGGGATATTGCACTTAAAACTGTGTTCCTCAACTGTGGTTTAGTGTGTTGATAGCTCTGGGGGAAAAAATATCCCTCATTCTGTTCGTTCGGGCCTTGTGGGATCTAAACCGTCAGCCCGATGGTAACAGCTTGAAAAAGCTGTCGGTAGGGTGTAAGGAGTCCTTCGGATGTGTTTAACCTCTGTTGAAGAAGGCATGAGCTGGCAATGTCCTCCAGGCTGCTCAGGGGGCAGCTGGTGATCTTTTGGGTGGTGTTTATAATCCTCTGTAGGGCTTTCCTGTCCTCTGCATCTCAGCCTGCATACCACACTGTGAAGCAGTATGTTAGGATGTTCTTTATGGTGGCACTGCAGAATTTCACCAGCAGATTCTCCTTCGGGTTTTTCTTCCTGAGCACTCTCAGGAAATAGAGTCGTTGCTGGACTTCTTTTCACCGCCGTGGCAAACAAAGAGAGGTCCTCAGAGAATCGCATGGAGTTTCCTTGCTGTCCCAAGTTGATGTGCAGCGAGGATGGTTATTCTCTGCCCTTCCTGAAATCCAGTATTATTTCCTTTGTTTTCAGGAAGATTGTTCACTGAACACCACACCGTTAGTCTTCTGACCTCATCCCTGTAGTCTGACTCATTATTCCCTGAGATGAGTCTGACCACGGTGTGTTGTCGGCAAACTTGATAATGCTATCTGAGGGATGAGTTGGGGTGCAGTCAGATGAATAGAGAGTGAATAGAAGTGGACCCCCATGTGGAGAACCGGTGCTAATGTGATGGTGATTCCCGGGATTAACTGATTGTGGATGATCTGATAGGATGTCCTTTAGCCACTGAGAGATGGATGGGGAGTGGCCCAAAAGCAGCAGTTTTTGCACAGGACCCCTGGGAGGATATTGCTAAAGGCTAAGCTGAAGTCCAGGTAGAGTAGCCGCTCATAGCTCCCAGGGTGCTCCAGGTGGCTCAGATTGGAGTGGAGTGTGATGCTGATGGCGTTCTCTGTTGATGTATTTGCCTCATAGGAAAAACTGGCGGGGTCCACAGTGGGTGTCAGACAAGCCCGGGTGAGTTCATAGACAAGTCTCTCGAAGCACTTCATAAGTAAAACTAGGACAATAACATGTCAAAAGTTATAATGTCTGTATATTGTTATGGGAAACAAATACTCTTTTTGAAGCAAATCACGTTTAATGTTGCTATTGAAATGATGAATAGGTTGAACAGTTAATTAATTTATTTAAAGATTTGACTGTGGCTCACCAGACATAAACCTCACCGCAATTCACCAGGGGACACTGATTCATTTTGGTAATGGAGTAAGTTTGTGAGCACAAATGCTTCTTGAGAATGAAAATTTTGTGTCTATCTACAGAATCCATATTTATGTGATGCTTGGTTTCTTTTCGGATGCAGCGCTAATTAGGTCTGTGGTGATTTGGAGTTTTTGGGAGACGGGTGGCTCTAATCTTGCTTTTTCCATCCGCCTTTTTTTATTGTGATCATTTGTGCAACCATTTGAGGTTTAAAATACAAACAACAAAACTGTATTATATACATTCTAAAAAAAAAAAAAAACATTTGTTCAAAAGTTGGGTCGTCGAGTTAACCTGAATATCCTCCTGGTTTGCCCATTATTATTTTGTTGTTGTTCTGAAAAACTCTTTACATAATGCTATTTGTTGTCTATAATGGTGTGATAATTTTGAAATTGTATGTACCAAAATAAAGATAGAAAATACACATGCACAAAAAAGTATTTTCTATGCACATAAATAAATTGGGTTAATAAATAATCGAATCTGGGTAGTTAGTCCGAAATCCCTACTGTTTTGCCCATTAAACAAAATGCTATATTTCGTCCATAATACCATACAAATGTTATCAATTTGCTGAAATAAATAAGTGTAACTTTGTCTTAAACAAGTCCCAAAATATTTGATCATTTTGTTTAAATCAACATCCAAAATTGGGTCACAATGGGGTACTTTATTTGAATTAACCTCAAACAAAATAAATGTTTTAAATCCATAGATAAAGTGGTTTTCTGTAAAATAACATGTTCAATTTCTTTATTTGTAAACCCATGTAAAAAAAAAAAAAATCCCTGATATATTTGACAAAATATCTACCCCCGCAGCACGGCGGCGCAGTGGTTAGCGCTTGTGCGGCACAGTTCATGTCTTGGGAACCTCCTGGGTGGGTTCAAATCCAGCACCGGACTTCCTGTGCGGAGTTTGTATGTTCTCCCCGTGCTTGCGTGGGTTTCCTCCGGGCACTCCGGTTTCCTCCCACGTTCCAAAAACATGCATTTCAGGTAAATTGACCGGTCCAAATTGTCCCTAGGTGTGAATGAGCGAGTGAGTTGTCTGTCCCCGTGTGCCCTGCGATTGGCTGGCAACCAGTTTAGGGTGTCCCATGCCCACTGCCCGATGATTGCTGGGATGGGCTCCAGCACCCCCGCGACCCTACTGAGGATAAGCGGTGTAGCTAATGAGTTGAGATGAGATGAGATATCTACCCCCACTCTAGTTAAAAAAAGTAATAAAAAAGAAAGGCTCATCTTATTTCGAACAACCCAAATAATATGGTCAACAACAACAAAAAAAAACAGGAACTTTAACTAAATGTATCCAACTTAATTATAGACCCAATTTGGATTATTTTGGGCTAGGGTCATTATCAACTTTACAACTGCTTTATTGCCATTTTTATTGCAGACAAATACACTACTTGACTTTGCTTTTGGTAATTTTTAAAAAAAGTTTAAGTGGTTCATAATTTGTTTTTTACGCAGCAACGGGAAATATATTTCTTTGCAATTGTCCATTAAGAATTTCCCAGTAATTCACTGCTGAGTTTGCAGTCCTGCTTTCTTTGTACAGTGGAACCTCGGTTCTCGACCATAATCCGTTCCAGAACCCTGTTCAAAAACCGATTTGTTCAATCACCGAAATCGTTTTTCCCATTAAAAGTAATGTAAAATCGTTTTAATCCGTTCCAACACCCTGAATGTTTACCATGAACGTAAACATGAAGCTAACCCAGGCTAATTGTACGTTCGCGTTAGCGTAATCTTCCGTACAAAAGATTACGCTAACATGAACGTGTAAAAATAAAAAAAAGGATTATGAATAGGATTTCTTACCTTTGTGGTGGACTGTGGGTAGAGAAAAATCATCAAACGTTTTTCAACCTCTTCCAAAACTTGCGGCAGTTGCTTGCTTATAGCGCTAACTTCCTTAGCCGCATCACTCGATTTCACAGCCTCCTTATTCTTTACTATTGTACTGATAGTAGATTTAGCCATGCTGTATTCACTAGCAAGATCGGAAATTCGTACACCTTTCATATTTAGCTATTATGTCTTTCTTAAGGCAATAGTTGTATGAACAACTTGTCTTTTTTCACCTGTCCTGCTTGCACCGACCTTCTTCGGAGGCAAAATTAGGGGCTAAAACACCCGTACGCCGCTCAGCATCGCACCCTAGCGTACAGGCGTTCGAACTCCGATTTTTTGACCGAACAGCGAAGCAAGAATTTCTCGAAATTTTTGGTCCAACACCGATTTGTCCGAACTGAGAGGCGTTCGAAAACCGAGGTTCCACTGTATTTCAGTTAGCGTAACACCTAAATATTTCCTTCTGTAAATTTTCAGACATTTTTCAACAGACAACAGACATCTTTATTGTTAATCATTCTCAACACATTTACAATCTAATTACTGTGGAGAGACAACATGCTTTTTTGCAAGTTTTGTATTATCTCAGGTGGCCAGATTAACATTTCGCACAACACTTGTGCACAGCATTCTCACATAATCTCTTTAATTAAACTCGTGTCTCCATGTAAAGCAAAGCCGTTACGTAGCTAATGCTTGGCCAGACCATAACAGCTTAAAAGTGCAATGATGGGTCATTTTACTTTGACATTGAGGTCAAGTAAAACTTTGGTGTGGTATAAACTTGAATTGATTTCTCGGGTGAGAGGAAAAAAATAGTATATTCTATGCTTGGAAAGTTATTTCTCATTTTTTACGTGTTCGGCTCTAGCTACGACTGTGTCCCAGTGTGGAGATTGCACGTTCTCCCCCTGCTTGCATGCGTTTCCTTCATGCACACGCATGTCAAGTTAATTGGCCAGTCCAAATTGTCCCTAGGTGTGAATGAGCGTGAATGAGTTTATGTCTCTGTGTTCCCTGCAACTGGCTGAAAACTAGTTCAAGGTGCCCCCTGCCCACTGCCCAAAGTGGTGATGGGCTAAAACACCCCTGCGAACCTAGTGAGAATAAGCAGCTCAGAAATTGGATGGATGGATGTTTTTGTCATGCTTGTCCCCTTACAGAATCTAAATTGTTTTCCATTAACAAACATTTTTGAAAAACCCCCAGGGAGCCACTAGGGAGCGCCAAAGAGCCACTCCTGATCTGAGAAATATGGTCACCATTAAATGCACAATTTAAGTAGTTTTTTTTTTTTCAAATGCTGAACTGTCTTTTAATCTTTGTTTATTTTAGTTATTTTTTCGTAAAAAAAAAAATCCCCCCACTCTTAACATTTTTAATTGAATTTAAAAAAATAACTTTTTTGCAGTGGGCAGAAGATTTTGACTAACTCATTTGTAAGTAGCTCTCATGCTAAAAAGGTTAAGCACCTCAGGCTTAGACGCTCAAGCATTTGAATTTTTAGATGGAAATAAGATGGTAATTTTAGAGCCCGATATTCTTCCATGTATTTTTCAGTTTTAAATATTTCCCACCATCAGTCTCCCATAACATATTTTGCTATCTGACATCTATTTGCCTTGAACTTCGCTCCACCTCTGTTGGAGCCCCATGAGTCCCTGAGCGCTCGCAGGCAGGTCGAAACTGCAACATCAGACAGAATGGTAAAAATAAAGACCCAGAAAGCAATTGCTGCAAAATCAAGCCTGTGGAAATGACTACCATTCCATAAAAACAGCAAAGGTAAGACAATTGTAACGTAAACAGTACCGTATGTTCACCATAATATAAGGGTCACCCTAAAAATAAAATAGTATTTTGTAATATTTTAAACATAAAGGGTAAGGTTGCACAAAAAAAAACAATAAGTACTTTGCGTGTGCATTGATTCATCAGTTCTTCACTGATCACAATTGATTAACAGTAAATGCAACAGGAATAGAACCCTGATCGTGGTGGGGAGAGCAGCGAATCATAATACCTATAAGGGATATCGAAAAAGGCCTTGGTTAGTATTTCGTTGTCATCCTATTCAATCACGATACCAGATACGAATGTGAATGAAGTCGTCTTGAACTATATAAGGAAACCCAAAAATGCAGAACGAGATTTAAAACTTTTTGGTATATCTGTCTTTGAAGGACATGAAATACATTGTGAATTTTGGTATTGTGTTCATTGTTTACGTTGTCATAAATTATTTTAATGTTGGTCGCATATATTCCAAAATGTCTGTCACTTACAACGCTCAGTTTGAGCGGAGAAAAAGTGAAAAAGAAAAAGTATACCGATACTGTGACTAAAAATGGAGTGTAAATGAGATAAAACGTAATGCCTTTTCGTACGCCATGTATGTCCCCATTGGCCTGGTGTTAGAATCCAGTGTTTCTCACCGCCGCTATCCAGTTAGGACCTTTGTTGCAACCATAGTTTTGCAATTGTGGTCAATGATAGTATTTGAATGATCAATACTTGCACAAATACAGTAATATACAATGCATTTCAGATCGTGTCTGTCAATAGTGTATTCTGAATTTTAATCTATCTATCTATCTATCTATCTATCTATCTATCTATCTATCTATCTATCTATCTATCTATCTATCTATCTATCTATCTATCTATCTATCTATCTATCTATCTATCTATCTATCTATCTATCTATCTATCTATCTATCTATCTATCTATCTATCTATCTATCTATCTATCTATCTATCTATCTATCTATCTATCTATCTATCTATCTATCTATCTATCTATCTATCTATCTATCTATCTATCTATCTATCTATCTATCTGTCAATCTACCTTAGTCATATCCCTCGAGAGGGGTGACCGACAGCAAGACAAAAACATACACAAAAACAAAGAAATATAAAAAGACGGAAAAAGTAGTAAAAAACACACACAACATTTTTTGGACCATGGCCAACCCAAATGCCCAAACACCCAAAAGAGTTAGGCACCTTGGCACCTAAGTTGGACATGCTTCCGTTCCTCCAGATGAAACGGGACACAAGAAAGCGGTCATGTCACTCGGATCAGGGTGAACCAACACACCCTTTGGTTCAACAGCAGGGCCCGACAGCTTTCACTGGTTTACCCCTGCTGCGTCATACAGGTGCCCTGCCGATCCCTTAGAACACGTCCTAACATCCCACTATCCTTTTACAACACCTCTCAACTCATTCGTATTACCAACAAACTGTAAACACAATTTGAATTGATTACAATTTTAGAATGTATGTTATATTCTTACTATCCACTAACACAATTGGTTAAAATATTGAGTATAGATCCCAGGACAATAGTATCAAATGATCCCACTACAATACTATCAATTGATCCAAGTACATGCTGAGTATAGATAATATTAATATTTGGATTGATAAAATACTGCTTTGAGGAAATTGGAGGAGGAGCCCAAGGCAACATTAACAGTCTTATCTAAGTATGGAGTATGGCGCCCGCCCCGAGACTGGGAGGTTGTGGTTCAAGCCTCGGCCGAGTCATATCTAAGACTTAAATATTGGTACCCGTTGCCTCCCTACTTGGCGTTCAGCATTAGGGGTTGGAATTGGGGGGTTTGGTCACCTAATGACTCCCAACACCTCAGTTGGGTTGAGCGAGGGGGCTGGGAATCCCCTTCTCTGAATCAATCTCCCCAAAAGAGTCATACATGCCTCTAGCCACCTCCCACTAGGGGGATATGGCTGTAGTATACTGTAGTATATATATAAGTACTGGCTCAGTATCGATAATATTGATGTTTCAAATGAACCTCTCACACTTTTGCTCAATTTGGGGTATTGAGCTGCACCTTATAGCTGGGAAAATACGGGGGGGGACAGTTCTATTGAGCTAGGAAGCAAATCGAATGCCAAATTCTGCACTGGAAGAGAAAAACAAGTTGTGGGAGAAAATGAGCAATGCTTTGTGTGTTCCCCACTGTGACACAGCAGAGTCCCTTGGTCTTTTATTCATGTCCGGCAGCATTTCAACTACTGTCTATTTCGTAACCTCTCTCTGTCTCTCACCGCCTCCGCTGTCTCAACACTGCGTTTGTTTGCCGTGTCTGTCAGTCCACCGTATCACTCCTAACTCCTTACCTCCCACCACGTTATTCTTTCACTTCTTTCGGCTACCGTATCCATTCTTATCTCTTTCTCCCTCTTGGTCTGCTGAACAGCATCCCTCTACTGGAGCCAAGCAATAGAATTTAAGAATCTTAGATTACATTGATATCGAGTCAAAGGAGATAATTGCTAAGCTTTTTTCATCTGTGCAAGCATACACAAACACATATTTGTAGGGAATGTTATGAGTTGTGAAATGGGTTTGGGACGGCAGTAGCTCAGGAGGTAAAAACGCTCGTCTTGGGCTCAAGAGGTCACAGGTTCGATTCCTGGCTCCTCTGTGTTATATGTCAAAATGTCCCTGGGCAAGATATGATGCCCGTGATAAGCAGGTAGTTGCCTTGCATGTCTGACACTGCTATCAGTATGTGAATATGTGCGGATATGTAAGTGTGAAGCCCGTTGTAAAGTGCTTTGGGAGGTCTTCATTGCCTTGAAAAGCAATATATAAATGCAGATAATTGTACCATTGCTGTGTTTTTTTTTTTTTTTTTTGGGGGGGGGGGGTGAAAGTTGAGAACATTTTTGATGTCATATTGAAATATCTCGCTGACTATGTATACGAGTAATATTTCTTCAAATTTTCATCAAAAAATGGTATAGAATTCTGTATCACTTTTCCTTGGACCAAACCGAACATGTAAAAGCCAAACGTGTTTAATACATGCATCCATGATAAACATCATTTTTTCACAATGTAAACTATGATACAATACCAGAATAAAATTTCCAATGTATATTAAATTTTCTTCAAAGCCTGATTAGTCATGAGAGCCTTCAAAGAGGTTTTTTTTTTCCCCTCTTTTGTGCTTTTTTGTGTTCATCTTTCAGGACCTTCGTCGTTGTCCTGTTCTGGTTTTATTCATCCATCAGGACGTTCCTTATCACGCTTGTTTGGTTTTATTTATCAATCAGGACATCCTTTGTCCTGCTCTTTTTGTTTGTTTTGATTTTAATTGTCAGGGTGCCTTTTTGTTTTTTCCCTCTCTTACCCTCGTACAGCAAATTGCTGTTTTCAGCACCTTTGAGCTTGAAAGAGTCTTCAAATACAAAATGCTTGCTCTTTGCAGCCCAAGTTGCCATCAAATATTATTCTAGATATTCGTTATAGCGCCAAACATTAATGCTTAAGTTGTGTTTTCAGCGTAGCCCAGGCTGTGAAAGAAATAAAGAGACGCACCGACACATTCCCGGTGGTTTTCGAGAGTGAACAGGCTTTTAGATTTGGGGGGAGGTTAAAACCAATAAGGCAGACGATTCAAACGTAATAGCTGGCATGCATGAATATCCTAACCCGACGCATGTTATAAAGAAGAGGTATCATTCATCATGAGTCATACATAGTCAGGGATGTTTTATTGTAATCCACTAAAGATTTGTGGTCACTGTAAATGAGACATCGGCAGTTCCAGGAACTGTCCATCAGAGGCCCAATCATTCCACCCAACCCAAAAGGCCCTAATACTTTGATTATGGGTGTAATGCGAATGTTCGGTTCTGTCTGTGGTAACTGTAAGAGAAATTATGGTCTAAATGTGTCTTTCATACTATATTGTATATTCTTATACCCAATATATACCTTTGTACGCTTATATCTTTATACGTTTATATTTCTATAGTGCTCAATAAGTGTGTGGTTTTACGATTTCGCTTTCAAGGTCAGAAGAAGACGTTCTCTGGCACCAAGGGATGTGCCTCTGATTAAAAATCTACAACTTGAAAGCCAGTATGATGCCTCCTAGCTGATATCAAGATGGCTTTGACACTCTCAAATTCCAAGCCGCTAAAAAAACGTGCGTTTCTTCTCACAGAGACGCATTGTGTTTGAAAAGTTTCACTATCCCTATTGCTCATTTATTATACTAGCAACCAACATTATACACTGCGTTTAAATATGTGATTCCTGTCCAAACCAATCAGATTCATTTTCTGTGTTTACATATAAACCAATCAGTAGTTTCCTTCTTGTGTTTTACAATTAATAAGACTCCTGAAAAAGGAGGAGGGTGTTCTTCTTCCTTGAGAAAATCCTGGAAACACATACCTATGATGGAAGGGGCCATCAAAAATGTTTCCAACTCAGAGTGTGTTATTTTCTTATTTCTAATACGATCTCAACTTTTAACCTTGACAGTAAGAAAAATGTACAACCGAAACGGTAGACAGAAAAATGAAATGGGAAAATGTGGTCCTTACAAAACGAAAGCCTACGTAGTACCATAATTGTCATGATTACCGATTGGAATCACGTGCGGCTAATCATTTGGCGCCAGCTGCTGCGGGCTATCTGATTGGCTCCCTGTCCCTATTTAAACCCTGTCCTTTCACTCTCTGTTGTCAGTACGTCTGCGAAACTCTGTTGATACAAGACAAGCCTTTTTGACCCTGACTCCCGCCTGTCCCGTTTTTGCTCCCGTTTTTCCACTTTTCCATTCCTGATTTCCCCGTCTGTCTCCAGCAACGACCTGTTTTTTGATCCCGACCACGTCCGCTTTTCCGTCCCGGCTTATGACCCTTTTTTGTTCCCAACTCCGTCTGCTCTCCCGTCCCCGACCTGTTTCTGACCCCGGCTATATTTTTACTCTCCTGTCTCGGCTACCGATCTGTTTTACCATCCCTGACACCGCCATTGCTCGCTACCGAAGATCCACTTCCGTGTTCGGATCACAATCCTAGTGCGAGAGCAACTTGCTTCCTACGTCCAGCGAACACCGGATTGTGGGCGCAGCCCTTTCTCTTTCTTTCAATAAAGCTTGTGGTAAATGTTACGCAATTGTGTCCTGATTCTGTTCTGGTTGTGACAATAATAGAGCAGGGGATGAAAAGAATGGTATTATTTCAAACAACAATAAGGACAGGGTGTCAGGGGATATAGATGTGTCTTTCGGGTCCACGGCCAAACACGGAAAGCGATCAAATAAATAATGGAGTAGTCATTGTTGTGATCGACTTATTTGCTCTCCACCATTTAAGTAAAACAGGTCCTATTATTTAAGGAACTAAACATGGATGAGCTACCATAATACTCTAAACACATATCACACATGGCAAAACCATTTATATTGTGAAGGTCCTTGACCTTGGCAACAACATATACGCACTGTAATGTTTTTTTCGTGTTTATATTGTTTTGTGTGATTACCAGTTGTTGTTTTTAAAGCGTCTCATAAATAAATATGAGTCGAGCCGAAAAAGAAAAACGCAAAACAAATCAATCAGAAACACTACCCACAATATTGCTTGTTGTCACCGACGCAAAATTGGCCTGAGCTTGATCCCCAGACTATCTGGCTTGAAATATTGTCCTCGGAGAAAATGTTCAATATGTGCAAAATGAATAGCAGATTGATTGTGCACGGTTTAACGGCCTCTCTTCTGCTCTCAACAATGGAGAGCAGATATTCTCGTAATCAAATATTTAGACTAATCTGGAAATCTGCTTACCATGCAGCCCTGTATCAGTTTCCCAGAGTATAGACGTTTTAATAGCCCATATTTATTATTAACTACATTTTAACCTTACAGGCGACATCACAGCAGTGGAGCACTGACACGCTTTGCTGACAAATCTAACGGGAGATTTACAGTAATGTAGGCCCATGTGTGGGTGGGTGAGGGTATCCATTTATCATGATTCTGCTTTCTTGGTGTATTTGCAAACAAAAACAGTGAGTGCCTCACTGGTGGGCTAATGCTTTATTTCTAAATCTATACTCGATAAAATGCCTTTTTCTCTCTCGATAATGTCATCATTATTAAAACTTTAAACAAGCGCTCAAATGTGGGTAAACAATGTCGGCGTTCCCAATTACATTTGCATTTTTATTTGCTTTTTTTTTATTAGTACAATACAATTATCGTTTTACGTCTCGCTACTGTTGTAAATATCGACCTCTTGGACACAGAGGTTCGTTGTTAGCATAGGTTTAATTGGGTCTGCAATTGTTTACGTCACAAATTAGCCAGGTAATGTCACATGGATTACCAGAACAGAGCAGGGAACCCCAGAGCGTTCGTTTCAAGTCTTTTATTTGGGGAAAGAGTAAGGGTTAGCGGGAAACACGATGACTGTCGAACTCAGCAGCAACGTCGTGAAGACAACTTCGGACGACGTAGCCAATCGTAGCGTGGACGGAAGCAGGTTGAGTTTACAGGGACTGAAGAGAAGATCGTAGCTTGGGACGGAAGCAGGTCGGATCGGAGGCAGGCAGGCAGAATCAGGTAAACAAGGCACAGGTAATCGGGAGCGTCATACGGGGTACAGATGTGAATCCTCCGACCAGGAGTTCTCCGCGTAACGCGTTTAAAAGGGGAGCATTGACCAATCAGGAAGCACATTCCAGCGCGCCACATGATTACCCCAGGTGACTCCATTTGGGTAATCATGACAGAACCCCCCCCTCAAGGAACGGCTCCAGAAGTTCCCCAGGAAAAAAAATAAAAATAAATTTAACCCAAGACACGTCACAGGGAAACACAGGCAGAATCAGAAGAGGCAGAATCAGACAGGACAGGCAGAATCAGAAGAGTCGGACTCTGGGGAGCGGAAAGGGAACAGACAAGACAGGAGAGGAAAGACGAGAAAATCACTACAGGGAGACTCAAGGCAGGCATGGGAGTCGAACAGGCAGGCATGGGAGTCGAACAGGCAGGCATGGGAGTCGAACAGGCAGGCATGGGAGTCGAACAGGCAGGCATGGGAGTCGAACAGGCAGGCATGGGAGTCGAACAGGCAGGCATGGGAGTCAAACAGGCAGGCATGGGAGTCAAACAGGCAGGCATGGGAGTCAAACAGGCAGGCATGGGAGTCAAACAGGCAGGCATGGGAGTCAAACAGGCAGGCATGGAGTCAAACAGGCAGGCATGGGAGTCAAACAGGCAGGCATGGGAGTCGAGCAGGCAGGCATGGGAGTCGTTCGCAGTCATACGGCCGGAGGTGCCTTAGCCAATTTCACCATGTCGGAAGTGACTTGCCGAACTGCACAACAGGAATCGTGCTGCTGATTCAGACTTTTATAGCGGTCAGGGGGCAAATGTACGAACGCGGGGTCCATTCTGGTCGGAGGATTCTGTCACATGGATTACCAGAACAGAGCAGGGAACCCCAGAGCGTTCGTTTCAAGTCTTTTATTTGGGGAAAGAGTAAGGGTTAGCGGGAAACACGATGACTGTCGAACTCAGCAGCAACGTTGTGAAGACAACTTCGGACGACGTAGCCAATCGTAGCGTGGACGGAAGCAGGTTGAGTTTACAGGGACTGAAGAGAAGATCGTAGCTTGGGACGGAAGCAGGTCGGATCGGAGGCAGGCAGGCAGAATCAGGTAAACAAGGCACAGGTAATCGGGAGCGTCATACGGGGTACAGATGTGAATCATCCGACCAGGAGTTCTCCGCGTAACGCGTTTAAAAGGGGAGCATTGACCAATCAGGAAGCACATTCCAGCGCGCCACATGATTACCCCAGGTGACTCCATTTGGGTAATCATGACAGGTAAATTAGAAAATGTATTCTGAGTTTTCCTGATGAGTTTAATATTTAGTTGACACTCAAAATAAGGAGATAAGATATCTAGACCTGCTGGGAGAACAGGCGATTGGGCCTTTAGATAAGAAATTTGGAACCTGTGTTAAGACGCTTCTCAAAGGCCCTTTCTTTGTATTAAAGTTTCTAGGTTACAGAAGGAGATCTCTCCTAGATGGTGTGGTACTCAAAGAATAGCAACATGATTGGCTGGATCGATTCAAACCAGTATTCAATATTATCGATACTGAATATTTGGATTGGATTGGGAACAATACTGTGTTCCTATTTTAACTAGCAGTATATACAAATGTTGTTAGTGGATTGTTAAATTGTACATACATAATAACTTTCAGGCAGCACGGCGGCGCAGTGGTTAGCGCGTGTGCGGCACAGTTCTAAGGTCTTGGGAACCTCCTGTGTGGGTTCAAATCCAGCTACTAAACTTCCTGTGCGGAGTTTGTATGTTCTCCCCGTGCTTGCGTGGGTTTCCTCCGGGCACTCCGGTTTCCTCCCACATTCCAAAGACATGCATTTCAGGTGGATTGGCCGATCCAAATTGTCCCTAGGTGTGAATGAGCGAGCGAGTTGTCTGTCCCTGTGTGCCCTGCCATTGGCTGGCAACCAGTTCAGGGTATCCCCTGCCCACTGCCCGATGATTGCTGGGATGGGCTCCAGCACCCCCGCGACCCTACTGAGGATAAGCGGTGCGGCTAATGAGATGAGATGAGATGAGATAATAACTTTCAAATTGGATATGATTGTGTTGACACTTGATTTTGCGCCGACTTAATTTTTAAAATATTGAGCAACGGAAGGTGTTATAATTTTCTTGTTATATTTGAGTTTTCCTGATGAGTTTAATTTTTAGTTGACACTCAAAATAAGGAGATAAGATATCTAGACCTGCTGGGAGAACAGGCGATTGTGCCTTTAGATAAGTAATACACAGTAAAACACTAAAATGGCAACTCAAAAGCCACGTAAAAGGGTAGGTTTTTTGACGTGTTTTCAGTCGACTTTTTTGCTGCGCAGTCGGAGCGTGTCCAGGAAGTATTTGTATTTCCGTTGCACTGCTGCTCTTTGTTTGGTTTGGCTCTCTTGACTTTTGTGTGGAATCAGTTGTTTGGTGAAAGTATTTTTGCTTAGGGTGTTGAAGATTTATTTTCTATTGTATTGATTACAGTTTGCAGTTCCTGACTTATTTTTTTTTAAAACTATTGTGCAATGGAGGTAGGGGTGGGACAAAGAAATTGATTCATGTATTTATCGCGATTTTATTTTGGCGATTAATAAAATCGACGTTTCTTTCTTGAATCGATTTTTATTAGGTCATATTTGGGTACCTACAAATTTGGGAAAGGAAACCAAAGTAGAGAATGTAGGAAGAAAGCAATCATTGAGGACTAAGGCCGGTACCCATAAATTTGAATAATGCACATTTTTTAAACATGACTCATGGTTTATTGTGTCAGAAGTGTATGATTTAGGTTACTTGGTTTTCAGGAAAACAAATTAAATCGCAATCATCAATTATATCCAAACACAATACTTGTCAGATCGCAATTATCGAGAATCGTGATATAAATTGAATTGGCACCTTCGTATCTCTCATGACCAGAACAGAATCAGGACCTGATTGCGTAACGTTTACCACAAATTTTATTGAAAGAAAGAGGAAGGGCTGCGCCCAGGATCCGGTGTTCGCTGGACGCAGGAAGCAAGTCGCTCTCGCACTCGGCTTGTGATCCGAATACGGAAGAGGATCTTCAGTAGCGGACGATGGCGGTGTAAGGGACGGAAAAACAGGTTGGTAGCCAAGACGGGAGAGCAAAAGCGCAGTCAGGGTCAGAAACGGGTCATAAGCCATGACAGGCAAGCAGACGTAGTCGGAATCAAAAACCGGTCGTAGACGGAGACAAACAGGGAGATCAGGAACTGGGAGATCAGAAATGGGCAGGAGGACAAACAGGTGCAAAAACGGGACAGGCGGGAGTCAGGGTCAAAAAAGGCTTGCCCTGTATCCGCAGAGGTTCGCAGACGGACTGACAACCGAAAAGTGACAGGACTGGGTTTAAAGAGGGACAGGGCCTGCAGCGGCTTGCACCAAATGAGCGGGCACAGGTTATTCACATCGGTAATCATGACAATATCGTGATATCTTTGAATGATGACCAAAGCATATTGTTCCAACCCTAATGGAAGGCATTATAATCTTAATGTTGATTGATGCATTTGTATTTTAGTTTCATTCCTGCTTTTTTGGTTTGACTCCATTGACTTTATTCTAAAACAGTTGTGGTTTATTTGTTGATGTTCTTGTTAAAATTCTCATTGTAGTTATTCAATAAAACATTACGGATTTATGTTGCCTAAAATTTTGTCTATCATAATTAAAAACGGACACAAGGAGGGGTCAATTTGTTAGTGATGATAACATTTTCAGGAAAAAAATTAGAATCGAATAATACCTCCAATTACTTACTTGGATCAGATTGTCACTAAAATTCCAAGTTCCGCACACCTCTAAATCTGATGCAAGTATCCACTATTATTAACAGATTTAATTTATCAGTTAAATACCTTGCAACGTATTTTTTTCTACTGAATGCCATTGTCGATTAGTCACCCTTTAATGTTCATATTAACTCTGAGAGTTCCTGTAAAATCTGCCTAAAATCCTAATCCAAGATGTACCCAATTGAAATCGCATGCTGTTCTTGAACAGTTTGGAGAATTTGGACGATGTTGGTGTCTTTTAAAAGGTAACGTCTGGTCCCCAAACTGACATCAACAATGCAAGTTCTACTAACATTTAGGTTGAAACACATGGAAATAGAAGATTTTAATTATCACCTGATTTCTATTTTTTTCTTCTTGCAATCACATGCCTGCCAAAAAGTGTAGCATGTGTAGTAAGTGCAGCATATATTAGCTGGAAAACAGCTGGGACCATAGCATGAACCGTTATCTGGTCCTAAGTCAAATTTGTTCACACTCTGAAAAACTAAACATTCTATTTTCTATTTTTTAGTCATTGTGAAAGAATTGTGAATGTTTAAATTCCCCAGAGTCAATCCATGATCGTGCGCGCTTGCACATGATAATCACGGATGCAAATGGTTCCCGGGTTTAATTTATGCTTGTGTTTTTTTCAGTCAATGTATGAATACACCATTTGAATCGGTCACCGATGGGTAAATATGTTTTAAGCCAAAGCCCTGACTCTTTTTGTTTCCAAAACAAGCCCTTGTTGGTTGTCACAGGCTGAGAACCGTAGACAAAAAAAAAAAAAAACAGAAGTCAATCAAAAGGTCAGAGGCTAACGGCAATATTAGAAAATATCTGATGCGTCTGTTTGTTTTTAAAGGGGAGTTATGATGTGAATCTGCTGGATTACAACAAGAAGCGTCAAACAATGCAGGGATGATTTTAGGCACATTTTTTCATCGGTCGGAATTATTGTGTGTTTAGAGAAAATGTGAAAGTAACCAGACTATTTTTGCAGGGAGACGTGTCATGAGTGGAATTTCACAGGAGTTTGATTGAGTTTTGAGTTATACTGGCTTTATAGTTATTGGGTATGTTTTCTTCAGGCTGTTTGTGATGTTTCTGTAATGAGGATATTTTGAAATGATATGTGGCATGACATACTTCAGTGACTGGTGATGTTGTGAAGACACAACTTTGTTCATCAACAGTCAGATATTTTGACGGCATGACTTTTGAGAATAACATTAAAAAATAAAGGAAGTATAACAAAACTGCAGCTTTTATTACATTGGAAGTATTTCCATTTGGATTCAGGGCAGAACTTAGCCGTTGATAAATGGTCATACCAGTTTGAGGACACCACTAAGAGTTTTGACTTCCATTAACCTAAATGATTCAGTTAGTACAAATTGCTGCAGTGAGACTCTTGACTCAAGGGCCGTCTCATTTCCCTCAGCTCCCTGGACACCTGAAAAGTCATTTTGCTAAATGGCTCTGGTTCAAGAGTTTTGGGGGGATTTGGAATTTGGCACAGTTCTGTTATTCTTACAATGCCGTTGGCACCATTTGAGTTGGCTTTTTCCATCTAGTGGAATTTTAGTTTTAATTTTCAAGAAGGGTGACTTGTTGCATTGGCACAATGGCAGTTTCAATGCAGGGATTTTTAACCATGCAACATCCATTGCAGCCTGGTCATCCTGGAAGGGGTGCCGGGGGTATATTACGTAATGTGCGACCCATTTTCATAGTGTCTTTTTCCTCCTTATACTGGAATTTTTCAGTTTTTCCTAGACACCTTGTAGCTGTCAAATCCGTGGATGTTGTAATAATAGCCTGTGCCGCCCTTTGAGACTCTGTTATTATAGGGTAGACATAAATGTCTTAAAATGTGACTTTTTTTCAGCCAAGTTGCACTTCTCAGATGTATAGAATTAGAGAAATAGGATAGAAAATATGATATTGGACATTGTACTGTATATTATTTAGCATTTCCTTGTGGTAAAGAAAAAAAAATACCGATGTGAATCACCTGTGCCCGCTCATTTGGCGCCAACCGTTGCGGTCTCTGATTGGCTTCCTGTCCCTATTTAAACCCAGTCCTGTCAATCCCTGTTGTCAGTCCGTCTGCGAACCTCAGTGTATACTAGGCAAGCCTTTTTCGACCCTGACTCCCGCCTGTTCCGTTTTTGCACCCGTTTGTCTCCGGCTACGACCTGTTTTGATCCCGACCACGTCTGCTTTACCGTCCCGGCTTATGACCCCTTTTTGTCCCTGACTACGTCTACTCTTCTATTCTGGCTTACGACTCGTTTCCGACTCCGACCACGCCTTGCTCTCCTTGTCCCGGCTACCTACCCATTTTTCCGTCCCTGACACCACCATCGCTCACTACGGAAGATCCACTTTCCACTTGTTCGGATCACAATCCGAGTACTAGAGCGACTTGCTTCCTGCGTCCAGCCAACACAGGATCGTGGGAGCAGCGCTCTATCTTTCTTTGAATAAAACCTGTCAGAAACGTAACGCAATTGGGTTCTGTTCCTGTTCTGGTCCTGACAATATATTAAAAAAACAAAAACAAAACAAGAACGACAATATTACATTGAATAATAAGCAAAAATAAATGAACTATTATAAAAACATGCATTATAAGACCCAAAATATTGTAAAAGTATGAGCAAATAAATGAGAAGGAAACATTTTTGGTCCCTTATTTTTGCATGATACAATGAGATCTACTGGTCAAATACTACATAGTGTCCTGTTAAGAAGGTCATTTCAAAAGCTTCTTAAATGTTCTGGTTTCTGTTTGAAATATTTAAATAAAAATGACATAATTCTAAATACGCTATTATACACAACAAAATCTAGTTAGAAAAACGTGAAGGAAATGTAGTAAAATCGGTAAAAAATATCACCTTTCCAGCTGAAATAGTCCGTTATGGTTGGTAGATTTCAAATTTATGTTTTCCTTATTTTTGTCACGACCAGCACAAAGGGTTGACCCAATCGCGTAACGTTCCTCACAAGTTTATTGAGATAAAGAGGAATGACAGCGCCCGCTGGAAGCGGGAAGCAAGCCGCTCACAAAATCGGAACGTGTTCCGAAAGCGGAAGTGGATCTTCCGTGGCGGTAGATCGTGGTTCGAGGACGGAAAAAAACGGTCATTAGCCGGGACAAGAGAGCAAAAACGTGGTCGGGATCAAAAGCGGGTCGTAACCCGGGACGGGAGAGCAAACGTGGCTGGGGTCAAAAAACAGGTCGCAGCTGGAGACAAACAGGGAGATCAGAAACAGACGGGTGGAAAAACGGATGCAAAAAGCGATACCGACGGGAATCAGAGTCAAAGTGCTTGCCTTTTAGAAACAGATGTTCGCTGACGGACTGACAATCGGAGAGCGAAAGGACTGGGCTTAAAAAGGAAAGGGAACGAATCAGGTAGCCCAAAGAGCGGGCACATGTGAAATTAATCAGTCATCATGACAATTTTAGGATTTCTTTCTAGACAATGTTCATGCAAATAGAAAGACATATTTAGAATTGATATGACTAAATAAATAATAAGGTATACTTTTATACTAAAATGTGCAAAATTATATTTAACAAAGACAAGCAAAATTTTATAGAATGATCGATACATGTGCTCTTTCTATTTAAAATCTCCCATACTCATTACTTTTGAGAACCACTGAGAATTAAATGGCTAGATTGAAGTAGTATGACAAAATATGTATGTTTATTTTTCTTTTCTCAATGATCTTCTTGCATCTGTTGCACTGTAACTCAGATATTGGACTATTGAGCAATGCTTGATGCTCCTCCTCAAAAAGTTGATTCAGTTTTCTGCTTTGTGTGATTTCCCCATTCCGAGGGAGCCTTGAGAAAGTATTAAATTCTTTCACAGCTTCGCAGGTGTTGACTGACTATTCACTAGCTCCATTCCGAGAGATATGCTTGGAACATCTTAATCTTTTCCTGACCTTGAGAGGAAGTTTTATCGCTTTTATAATCCTTCTCCTGCTTGGTAAAGGTGGCAAGCGAGAATGACCTGAGATCTGATTCGGCATTGACTGACAGGTGCAACTTAAGATGTGGAGTTTCTTTGGAGGCTTCTATGAAGAACCCTTCTGGTGTCTAGTCTACTCACCTAAAGTTAGAAATATCATTAAACATTGTAGACTCTTTAACCCCCTTTAAGTCTGTGAGTATGTGAATCAAGTTTCTAAAAATCAAAACATTCCAGGCCATCAGGGCCTCTAAGGCCTTCTCTGCTGGCCTAAAAAAATATCTGAATCATGTAATGTAATTATGATTGGTTCATGAATACTAATCGCTAATACTAAATATTAATTGCAAATATTTACTCTGCTTCCTTGTATTTCTTTTTCTCTGGTTGTGCTGGTTTCCAGACGTGTTGCCTATCAAATTCAAGCATGTAACCAAGCACATTCGCCCCATTGATTTTTGGCAGGGTTAGGCCTTCAGAAGCAGATCTGCAGGCCCTACTGAGACATAACAAGTGATGATGATGGTGGTTTAGCTAATCAGATTTCGGGTTTTCACTCTTTCTCTCTCTGCTCTCTCTCTCTCTCTCTCTCTCTCTCTCTCCCTCTCTCTCTCTCGCTCTCTTTCTCTCTCTCTCTTTATTACTCTCTTTTTCTCATTTACTTTATATCACTGTCTATATCTCTTGTGTTCTCCCTTTCTAATTTCATATTTTTCTCTCTTCCACTATTCGTTTGCTCTCTCTTTCTCTTGTTTTCACTCCCTTTGTTATTCTCTCTATCTTTCTTGTTCTTTCTTTCTCTGTTGCTCACTGTTGATCGCTCTCGTTCTACCTGTTTCTCTCCCTCTTTCTTGTTGTTGTTCTCATTATCTCTCTTTCATCCATTCTTTCTTCTGTTCTCACTCTCTTTTGTTCTCTCTTTAATCTACTAGTCCTGCCCCTTTGAGTTGTTTTTTTTTTTTTAACCACGTCGTCCCCAATCTAAATTGAATTTGACACCCCTGCTTTAGAATTAACTTTTAAGTCATTTAAACTTTAAACTTTTTTAGACTAAGCAAATTTAATGTGGAGCAACACAGAAACAGATAAAAAACATAAATTAAGATATTCACAGATGTACTATACAAATACAACTTTTTTGATGCTCAATGAATTTAAACTCAACATGCATATCGACCAGTCACAAGAGAAAAAAATACATCTCGAAGGAACCGGCCATTGAATGGCAGGGAGACGGTTCTTCACGTTCACTTCCAAAAACCGGTTAACAGAAAGGCCTAGGTGTGACATACACAGCCCACCATTGCCAAAAAAAAAACTCATTCTAAATTTAAAAACTGCAAAAATGATCCCTCCATGATGAGTGGCTGGAGGCTACTCGTTGTCTTTATAATGGTAACTGACGGTTCACTTCAGAAGTGTTACAAAGGAGCTCACGCAAGCAAGCACAGGGAGAACAAGAAACTCCACACAGGACTTGACATAGATTCTGACCTGGAACACTTCCGCTGTGAGGCAAAAAAAAAGGTTAATCACGTTGCTGGTGTGATCTCACATGGCAACACTTGCGCTTTATTCACCTTGGCACTTTGTTCCCTTCGGAAGTGCTTGTTAAAATCAAAGACAGGGAATATAATCTGGGTTTTGTCTCCCTGCAAATTGTTGGAACACTCAGTGCACTGGTGTTCAAAATAGGGCCCAGTCATCGTTTTTGGTCGACTGTCCATTTTCGAATGGCCCTAATCTTCAATGTTGGGCACGCTAATGAAAAATGGTAATTAGCTATAGTTACTATAGTTCTTTCAAAAAGTATCTCAGTTACTTCCTGATTTATGACTAAAAGAAGTAGTGCATTACTTCAAACGCAACTATTTGGATACAAATTACCGCATATACTTCCATAGAACCCGAAAACTTACAATTGCTTTAAAATAGCCACATAGTAAAATAGATAGAGGAACATGTGTACACCAACTTGTGGAAGCAGTAAACCCTCTATCTTTATTGGCTTGTGCAGTCTAGAGAGCTTGCAAATGAACACTTAGAGAGTCAGTCCATATATATTTTGTCCCTGGTCATCAAACCACCTGGAAATATCCTCCGACTTTTCTGCCTGAGTATAGCTGGGATGGGCTCTAGCCCCCCTGCAACCCTACTGAGGATAAGTGGTGCAGATAATGGATGGATGGATGGATTCTAAATGGAACTTCAAACATAATAAAACATAAAAGAGCATCAGTAACAAATACATGTTACAATTACATTACCCCACAATAAACATACAAGTATAAGCTCACAATGTAAAAAAAACAAACAAGGAATAAAGGAAACAATCAAAATATTCATTGACTTTTTTGCCTCGTGTTTCTTGAAAAACTGGTCCAATGACCTCTGCTTTCGCCAGCTTTTTACAATCTGTCGGAAACGCGCATGGTAGATGTAGCAATAGCCTGACTTGTCAACACTTTCTCCGGGTGATTCCTTTTCACAAATTCCGAGACTTCATGGAATATAGCCAAAGTGTCTTTAATTAGGGCTGATTGAATGATGGCTGTGTCTTACTAGAAACCCTTCTCCTCCTTGTCCGTGAACTCTGAATTGTGACAGTGACACAAAGAGCATACTGGGACCTCTCATGGTTGCTAGGCAGATTTTGAAGCGACAGCCGGTTCGTAACTAGAGGCAATTTTCATAAATGTTCCTGTTCAGGTACTTTGTGACCTGAAACCTTTGTATGTAGAGACATTCGTAAGTAGAGGTACAACTGTAATTTATTATTAATATTTATAACATACTAACAATATTTTAACTTTTTCAGCCACAAATCAAGTCCTCAATTTATACATCTGAACTGTACAGCAATGGAAGATAGCTATCAAAAACGCTTGTTGTTTCTTTTTTTGTGAATGAGTTTGTCATGCTGTTCTAGCGATTTACCCAGATAAAAAGAAAAAAAAACACAATTAGTCATAGGGTGTGGTTAGCGCATCCATGGCACAGTTCTGAGGTCATGGAATCAAATCCAGCTACCAGCTTTCATGTGTAGATTTTGCATGTTCTCCCTGTGCTTGTGTGGATTTCCTCCAGGCACTCCGGTTTCCTCCCAGATGCCAAAAACATGCATATTAATGGACCGGTCCAAATTGTCCCCAGGTGTAAATGGGTGACTGATTTGACTGTCTCTGTGACTGGCTGGCAACCAGTTCAGGGTGTCCCCTGCCCACTGCCCAAAGATAGCTGGGATGGGCTCCAGTATTCGCGACGCTACTGAGGAAAAGCGGTGCAGATAATGGATAATGGACATTTAGTCCTTTTTAATCTGTTTTCATTTGTCAATATAGCAACTTTTTTCACCCAGTTTTTATTGATAAAAACTAAACAACATTTAATGTAAAGAATTAGGATTAACATTTCCTTGTCTAGAGTTATCACTGTAATGCATTTTAATCACTGCACAGTAGTGTTACGTGGCAATATGTTTTGCTTCAGTGTCAGAGGGTTCATTCACAAGCAAGGACTGTATGTCTTCATCAGGAATGAGTCATCAAGTGGACTCTTTTGATACATTTAGACGTCTACGGTGGAAGGCTCTCAACGCTTAATGTAAGTATCTTGTATAAGATGAAAGTATTATTCCCCTCTGCTCTTTTCTACTTTCAAAGTTTATGTCACTTTTTTTCTGTTGTTATTTTCAAGTGTGTTTTTACAGGAATAGTCATTTCGAATATTTTTGGAATTAACATTGAGTTCCTTTGTACTCAATACACCCATCATGGTAATGCCGGGGTTTGCTTCATTTTTCTGGTTTGTTATCCGCGACTGACTGTCCGATTTTTATTTAGTTGTCTTAAACATTTGGTCCCCTGTTTCACAGTGTTGTTTAATCAGTGTGCCAGGGTATAAGACGGCTGGTCCAGTTGGCCGCAGGGAATGGCACTATTCTATCTCTGCTAAAAGGCATGCCAGTATATTTGCTTTCTTTCCAGTGATTAGTCAGGTAACTGTAACATTCATCCATATCAGTTGGTGGCTCAAGATTTTTCTTTTTATGCACTAATAATCTGCTCACGATGTAGTACAGGGACATATTTCTATTTAATTATTTTAATAATAGGACATTTTATTTCAAAGCACCTTTCAGGGCACCCAAGATCATTGTACACAGAACATAAAGGGTTAATAAAACAAACAGGCAAGACATACAAAAAATACAAACAAAGTGCAGTTAAAGGGCGGCGTCGTGTGAGGTAGTTTATTTGGAGTTGGGTTTGCAGGAAAGTGTCATCCTCAAAGCAGTGGAATAAATGTTAAATTTATGGAAGATATGGTCTATAGGAAGGAGTTATGTTAGGAAGAGTAGGGTCCCCAGAATAGAGCCCTGGGGCACACCTTTTGTAACTAAGAAAGAACTTCTTGAGTTACACAGATTGAATGTGTCCTGTGAGGTAGTTATGGAACCATTGGACGCGCTGTTTTGTTTCAAGAAATTGTTTATTATTGTACTGCAAACAAGTATTATATGTTTAAATAAAGTAAACATTTTCCACACAATTTTGAGGATTTTGTATCAAATCAAAACGCAACAGAATAAGAAAGTTTCTTCCCAAAAGCTATTACTACCCTGAACTCCCATCCAAAGCGTTCATGGGCATAATAGCCTGCACAACTGCAACTGTGAATATGTACTCATTAGTTGTGTCATTATTATATTGATTTTTTTTTTTTACATTTAGATGCATTTCCATATTTTTTTTCTTTGTTTTTGGTTTACTTTTACTGAAATAAGAATCACTTTAATTTCGTTATAATATGATTCAATGAGAATGAGGCCATTCAAACATTGTAAGTATTATCCTATTTTACTAAATAAAAATTAATACTAAAAATAAAGTCAGAAAACATTCAAAACGGTGTTTCAATAGAAGATGCTTGTACATCATTTCAGGTATTATTTTACGTCGTTTTTCGACAATAAACTAGATAGGAAATATAATTAAAAAAGGTAAATAATACATTTAAAAACTGCAGTAATATCCAAAATGACAGCAACATTATTGACCTCAATGAACAACAAGTACTACCTCCTGAGCCCCAGAGACTCCAAAAGTCCCAAATGAGACCTACGGGTGTCCTGGAAAAACGTATGTTAAAAAAAAACGGATCGCTTGCAAGGTTGCCTGCTCCAGTCATATGTTAAACGCTTTCCTCCTTCTTTTATGCGTTTTCTTCCCCCACGGCTCCGTTAATGAAAACTCGCTCTCCAAAGGTAACCTCCCGAACCCCCAATCCACAGTCTCCCCGACTATTCTTGCCTTCACTCGACCTCCCTCCCCGCTTCCCTTGACTCTGAATTTCGTAAGTGATTCTCCCCCCACGGGTCCTTCAATGTCATTATTGGAGTCCTGGATTCAAAATGTCATTAAAGCCATTGCTTTAGTCGGAATTTATTTCAATTAGGCCCAGTCACACTGGGACTCGTAATCCACCCCCGAAACCCCTCACACGTGCTCCTCTGACTTCCTTTAGGTTGTTATTTGGAGTACGTCCTCATAATGTTGCTTGTACAACTTGTATCAATTCAAACATGTGAAAGTGATTTTATTAAATGTTTCACCACCAGTCCAATAAAAATAGATCTTTGGTATTCATTAATGGCTGTAAAGGAGTGAATAATTTATTAGCATTTACATGCACACATTTGCATATGCGTATCTTTAAATGTAGACATGCTAAGCTGCCGTGCTGTGATAAATTGGAGGGAGTGGAGAAAATGTGTGGAAAGTGTTTATTGGCTGGCCTTTAATTGAAAGACATAATGTTCTTCCTCAACATGTTATGTCAACATACAGGTTGCGAGATGTGACGGGTAAAAACAAATGCTGAAGTGAGGCAGTTCTGTTGAGGTTTTTATGACAATAAAAATATATAAAAAACACTATTCAGGACTTGTGATTCCATGACAAGGATATAATAGTTCTGCAAGTGTCCTTTTAAAATGGCTGAAAATCATTTATATACCCTTAGGACCGATCAGGTTGTGACGAAAACAAAATATAAGTCAGTGGAAAATTCCAAAAATGCTAGCTTCACAACAGTCTTTTGTCCAAACTGTATCCAGTAGGTTGTTTAATAAGACTCAAGGCAAGACTCAATGCCTTCCCCTAGCAATAAATCAGAATAGCACGTAGAACAATGTAGAAAATTGTAATTTATAGATAACCATAATTTGCATTAATTACCACTAAATAATTGCCATGATTAATATATTGACGTGATTGTTCAAAAAATGAATAGGATAGAACTGGAAAACAAACAATTATGACTATATACACCGAGAAACATTTCAATATTACAACATAACCAATCAAACATTAGAAGTACGTTCAATGACCCGAATAAAGCTTTTATCAGTGATAAAATGTATGTGCACAGGTCATTCAGATTGCAATAGTATTTTTTGTATACATACACCTATGCATCCATCCATTATCTGCACCGCTTATCCTCAGTAGGGTTGCGGGGGTGCTGGAGCCCATACCAGCTATCTTTGGGCAGTGAGCAGGGGACACCATGAACTGGTTGCCAGCCAGCTTCAGGGCACACAGGCAGACAACTCACTCACTCATTCACACCGAGGGACAATTTAGACCAGCCAATTAACCTGACATGCATTTTTTGGGGAGTGTGGGCGAAAACCAGAGTGCCTGGAGGAAACCCACGCAAGCACGGGGAAAACATGCAAACTCCGCACAGAAAGGCTGTTAGCTGTATTTGAACCAATGACCTTAGAAATGTGTCACAGACGCGCTTACCACTCAACTGCAATGACGTTCATGTATAGCTACCTATTTAGTCTGTATAATAAATCATTCCTTATTACAAAAAAGTTAAAGGGAAAACATATAATTGCGGAATATTTTGTTAACTTAAAATTATTTTTTTGGGAGCACAATTTTATTTTAAAATATATGTATTTTGATGGGGGTTATTTTCAACACAAAAATATAAAACAGAGGACATTTGAAATATTGTTGATTTTCTCTTTATGTTCCAGTTTTCAGTATTTGCTTCCTCATTCTTAAAAAAAAAAAAATACACGGAAACATATTCAGAAAAAAAAACAAATTGTTTCATTTTCTACTTAAATAAAAATGGACCACTCTTTTATTTGAAAACGTTTCTCTCCTACCTTTCTTTGTTGTCATTGGTTTTATGCAGTATTTTTTTTATTTTTTTGGACAAAAAAACAAAACAATTCCCAGACAGGACAGTAATGTTCTTATAAAACATTGGTAAATAAATCAAAAGAGAGCTCAACTGTTTTAAATATTTACCTACCCTCCCAAAAATCACTACTTTCCTGAGAAGGGCCTTGAGATCTTCCCCCAAAAAGGACTGTTCTAAAAGATGGAGGCCGTTTTGGATTTAAATCGTCTTAATTGTTTGACAACAACATTCGATGTGGCACTCTAGGATACATATCTTATAAAAGACTTAAAAGAGAAACATAAGATGTTACAAGAAAGTTTTAAGTCCATCAGAACCTAGTGCAAAGAAAAATAATAGAATGACATTGCAACATTATACCAAAATGAAAGAATAGTCCATCACTGAAAATGTTGATTTTATGTTATACACACTCACTTACACAACCCTAACCTTATGTCCCAGTAATGAGAACAAACAAGGAGAGAAAAACACAGCAAGAAAAAACATGTTCATCTGCTCGAGAGGAGTTTTGGAATCATTATTATCTTAATCACCTTGTCATTATATCGTTATAGGCTAGAACATAATTTACCCATTTTAAATCTATTATAAGCTACATAAAAGTTGTGTAATCAGTTGCATTTAATGTACTTATTCATGGCTATTTGCAACATCTTGAAAAAAAAGGACCTTTTTAAAGGTGTGTATTTATTCATTGAGAAGAAATGAATATTAAATTAAAAATACGTAAATCAGGGGGTCTCAAACTCAATTTACTTGGGGGCCACCGTTTCTCCTGAAGGCGTCTGAAATAGGTGGAGCGAGGGGACTGGAAATGTCCTCCTTTGTTTCAAAATCCCAGAAGGAGAGAAGATCGTACAAAGGGTGTAAGATGGGTTCCCCAACCACCCTAAGGGGCCGGTCACACAGCCGTTTGCGGCTGAATCACGGCTAAAATTTTGCGTTTTTTTTTTGCCCGTGGTTGCCCGCGATGGAAAATGCGCAAAATTGGCCAACCCGCTGTTCATCGGTGGTATGCCCGCAAAACAGACGCCGGCGACTGTTCCGCTTTCTGCGTCATTTCTGCGTCATTTTCTCGTCTGGACCACGGGTATAAAAGCTCCCGAGCCGGTGTTGTGCCCAAATCCGACTCCTACGCAACACCCCCACCCCCCCACACCCTCGCGTGAACGCGCATTCTGCTGCGATCGCTTTTGTTGTAAGCGTGCATTGACGTTGGTGACTTTTTCATCCGCGTTAACAAACGCATTTTGTAGAATACGATCGCACTTTATTGTTTAAATAAACGCGTTATATAGACTAGGATCCCCCAATTGTTATAATTAGCTCGCTTTATAGTTTTAATAAGCGTTTTATATAGAATACGATCGCTTTTGTTGGAAGCGCAGCAGAATGCGCGTTCACGCGAGGGGGGGAGGATTTACCGTTCGATTACGTTCACAACAAAAACAAAGACGGAATGGTTTAAGTTGTATTACATTTCCAACAAATGCAAGACGAAGTGGTTTTGGTTATATGTTCGCCATTACATTCCCTAAAAGTGAGATAAAACGATGTAAAAGTGGTTGTAGTAGCGAGGGGATGCAAATCTCGGCAGGGATGCATTTCTCGGATAACACCGGGCTGTAGAAATCATAACCGCTCAAGACACAGTCCCGTGAAGATCAAGATTTCAAGCTATGGCATCATTTTTATTTTATTATCTTGAAAAGAAATGTCAAGAAATAAAAATGGATTAAGACGAGGTCACTACGCTGACGGGGATCCATGTTCACCCCCTTGACGTCTCTAGCACAACTGACGTGTGCTCGGCAAATCGCGCTGTATATACGCAGAGAAAGGCGTTTGACTGTCACACGCGTAACACGCTAATTTCACGTAATAACACCGCGATACAGGCGCAGAACATGCTATTACCATGCTCCACCCACGATTACCCGCTGAAATTTCCCGTCCTACCCATGTGTAACCACGCCCTGGCCGCGGCCAGAGAACGTCGTTCAGCGTCATTTCCGCGTCATTACCTCGTGTTGACCACGTGTGCGGCACGCGGTTTAACATGTGCTCAAACTTTTGAGCAGCTCAAAAGTTTTGCGCGCGGCCAACCACATGTGAATTTCCGACCGCGAGTAAAGCACTGCTGTATCTCGTCTATATGGCGGTCTCAAAATGTCCAACAGCGCCCAACGGCATCTGCTTCACGGCCAGAAATTTCTGGCCGTGATTTAGCCTTGTTACACTCGTGAAAGGCTGTGTACCCGCGCTCTGAAGAATTGAGCAGCGCAAAACTTTTTCGCGCTGCCACCCGCGCGCGAATTTCCGACCGCGTGTTAAGCACTGCTGTATCTCGTCTGTATGGCGATCTCAAAGCTTCCAATAGCGTCCGCCTCACAGGCAGAAATTTCTGGCCGTGATTCAGCCGCAAATGTCTGTGTGACCGGCCCCTAAGACTTTGGGTGCTGAATGTGCGTGATTGTAGTACGATTGAGATTATGAAAGGTGGGATTGGAATGGTGTTTCTGAGAAGAAGGTTGGATGTCTTTGCATTGAGTGAAACTAAGTTGGGATGGAGTGGTGGGGTGTGTTTTGCGGATGTGGTAGGCAGAGTGTCAGGTGCGAGGACAGGGAGAGCTAAGGAAGGAGTGGCTTTATTGGTGAATAAGAGTGTGACAGAAGGATAACTGGTTTGGAAGGAGGTGTCCTCGAGATTGATGTGGGTTAAGGTGAAGTGAGAAAGTGAGATGTGGGTGTGTCTAAGTGTGTATGATCCAGGTGTTGAGAGAGGTAAGTAAGAGGGGAATGAATTCTAGAGAGATTTATCAATGTGTGTTGCACAGTTTGGAGTGAATCGCCATGTGTTTGTGTTGGGAGATTTGAATGCCGCAATTGGTGATGTGAGGATGGAAAGGGTGATTGGAAGATTTGGTGTGAAAGTGGCGAAAGACTGATTGAAATGTCTCTGGAGAGGAAGTTGATGATAGGAAATAGCACGTTTAGGAATGACAATGTCACATAAAGTAGAGGGGCAGATGGAAGAACAGTTAAGAGAGCAGTACGTGTTGATATGTAGGAATATCTTAGAGATTTTTCGATGTAAGTGTACTGACAGGTGAAGCCGGTGGAATGTTTGACCAATATTTAGCGGAGGCAAATTTAAAAAAAACAGTCTCACCTTGGCTGTACAATTTTTATATGGATGGATGGATGGAGTGGTGCAAGGAGTTCGTGTAAAAGGAGTGAGAGCAGGTTTCGTGTGCGAGGGTGGGTTGCATGTAAGTCAGATGTTGTTTGCAGATAGCACTGCTTTGGTGGCTGTCTTTGCAGCAGGACTGAGTGCTTTGGTAGTTGAGTATGATTGAGTGTTAAAGAGAAGGAAGCTTAACGCGAATGCATAAAAGAGTAAGGTATTGAGGTGTTCAAGAGGTGGTGAGGTAGGTGCATTATATATTCTGTTAAATGGTGTAAAATTGCAGGAGGTGGACTCTTTTAAGTATTTGGGTTTGTTTGTGGCAGCAGGTGGTGGTTATGAGGAGGATGTGAATAACAGGGTGGGTGAAAAGTGCAAGAAAATGTGTGTGCTGAACAGATTTCTTTAATGTAGAGAAATGGATGTTACGCGAGGATTGAATGAAGGTGTGTTGGTACCAACAGGGATGTGTGTCTCAGTGGCGTGGGGTTTGAGAGTAAATAAGCATGATAGGTAAAATGTCTTTGAAATTAGACGTTTGCGTAGTGTGTATGGAGTGACACAACTGGATAGGTTAAGAAATGAGGAAGTAAGGAGAAGAACTGTTGTAATGAAAGAGCCCACGCTGAGAGGTTGGTAAAAATGTTCTCAGATGGTTTGGACACATGGAAGTAATGGATGAAGGCAGTTTGATTAAAAAGGTGTGCAGTGCAGAAGTGGCGGGAAATATGGTTGGATGGATGGGGTGAAACGTGCTCTGGATGAGAGGTCGGTTGTATTAATAGATGCAGAGTGTATGCTTGGGATGGATGTGAATGGCGAAGGATAGTTAAGAATGACTGATATCAGTGCATACGATGGGGAGGGGGTAAACCAGTGTTTGCTGTTGGGCCTCTCTGCTGATGAAGAGATGCTTGGCACAGCAACTGACCCCTTGTGCTGTGGCCTTGATGTTCGGTGTCAGGTTGGGAAGAGCGAAGTGGATTTAGTGTGTGTTCTCGACTCTAGCCACATTCAACTTGGGAATTTGGCTTTGATATATACATATAGATGCAGTATGTGTTGCATTTCTTATACTCTATGTTCCGATTTTCATTTTTTTTTTGTTAAATGTTTTTTGGGTTGCCAAAATAAGACTAAGCCTGACTTAATGTTATCATCAATCACGGTATTTTGGACAAGCTGTTGAGTTTCTGAAGCTTGCTCTGGGAGAAATTTACCATGCACAAGCCAGTATGAATGCACCAGCGTATAGTTGAGCAGAGAAAAACATGCATCTGTTGACACTTGTTGAAAGCAAGAATAAAAAGGTGAGAAGCCATTCCAATGTTTTGTTCCGGTGTGTTTAGAACATATTCAAGGGTAGCTTGCTGCAGACTGAGAAAAACTGAAAGGTCTGTGAATATGTAAAAACTTGTGGTCTATCTTTAAAAAAGGGAAAAAAATGCTGCTGGAGGGAAGAAGAGAAAACATGTGAAAAAGGAACAGTAGAGTTTTAAAATGCTAGCCCACTTCTGACTTGGAGATAAACTGAGATTTTACGATGAATATTAAAAGTAAATTACTCATTTGATTAACTTTCTAGAGTTTTTGAACTTTCTAAAATGCCAGTTCTGTCATGATTATGAATGTGAGTCACCTGTGCCCGCTCATTTGTCGCCAACCGCTGCGGGCTCTGATTGGCTCCCTGTCCCTATTCAAACCCAGTCGTGTCAATACCCTGTTGTCAGTCCGTCTGCAAACCTCTGTTTATACAAGGAAAGCCTTTTTCGACCCTGACTCGTTTTGGCTCCCGTTTGTTTCCTGCTATGACGTGTTTTGATCTCGACCACGTCTGCTCTCCCATCCTGACTTACAACCTGTTTCCGACCCCAACCACGTTCTTGCTTTCCTGTCCCGGCTATCGACCTGTTTTTTCCGTCCCTGATACCGCCATCGCTCGCTACTGAAGATCCACTTCTGTATTCTGATCCCAATTGCAAGACCGACTTGCTTCCCGCGTCTAGCGAGCATCGGATCGCGGGCGCTGACCTTCGTCCTTATTTAAAACAATTGTGAGAAAGCGTTACACCATTGTGTATACCCTCTGCGCTGGTTCCTCAGAAACAAACATCCATGTCAACTATAAGTGACTAAAATGTGTACAGATACGCAACATAATCATACATTTCCCAAAACAGAGGCAGGGACACTTCTTCCTAAGGGCCATTACCACCCTAAAGAAGCACACAAGACTGTAAAAATGAAATTCAACCCCTACCAACAAGTTTGGAATTACCAGTCTTGGGCAAGCCCTTACTCAGACATTTGATTCTGTAGAAAAAAACTCAGATCACAAACATGACGTAAGGTCATTCCAAAGTGCAACATATTGGCATTCAGAAACCTTAAAATAAATTATGAAATAACATTATAATGGTCAGTAAATGTTACTTTTATAGAGAAATAAATATACCAAAATATTTATTGCTTGGGGTTGTACATGCCTATACAGTATGTAGAAAATTGGCTATTGATATCACATTTATCAACTTATTTTGGAATTATTTTGCTTCTAAAGGTTATAACACTATTTTTTATTACACTATTGTTACGGTGCACTCACAACTCAGGTCAGTCTCCAAGAACTACCTTGTAAATGTGTTTGCCAAGTCATTTTGACATATTTTTCTTTATATTCTCTTTTAAGACTTCCTTACGTGTTTATCCCAGGGTTTCATGTCTAATCTTGTTTTAGACAAGGTACACTATGTTGCTATTAATGGCATGAAAGACAATTCTAATTCTGAGATATAATCTTGAAAGTTTTTGTTTGCTTGTTTGTTTCCTTGTCTGTCTGTCTGTCTGTGAGTCTGTTCACGCAAAACAAGGAGGACGGACTTTAAATATGACCACCATCTTTTAAAAGCAGTCAGGTAGGTTACCCTAGAAGTGAAAATGCCAGAAAATCTGACTCAAGACTTTTTGCGTTTTGTTGACTTAGCATTTTTCCCCAGAAAGACTATCCAGTCTCCTAGGCCATAATAACAATAAATAGCAGTAGCATATTATACAGGCAGCCAGGTAGGCTGTGTTGGATATGAAAACTACCAAACAAAAGCCCGCTTGGAGTATTTGGTTTTGCTGACTCAGTAGCTTTTTTAGAAAGATATTCAAATTGCAGTAATAAGTAGCGGTCAAAAAACACACTGACCCTTTAACTTTCACATTAGGGCAGGTACTTAAAACTATCATCCTAAGGGCCTCTGGGCTCTGAGTTTGAGACCCCTGGGTTAGATGGTTAATGCATATTTCATACATGAGGTGAAATAAGGATTATAAATCATACATTTGAGTCAGTTTGCCAAGAAAAATGTGATCTCTTAGCCCGGGGGTCAGCAAGATTACAATCTTTTAAAAGCAATCAGGTAGGTCGCTATAGAGGTTAAAACGACCCCCCAAACCTGAATCAGCACTTTTGGTTTTGCTGACTCAGCAGTTTTTAAAGAAATATATTTCATTCTTCTAGTCCAGAAGAGCATTCGATTTCAACACAAGTTCTTGCAGACAGTTAGAAGGGTTCAACGATACTTTATGTGAAACAATGCCAAAATTTCAACTCGGCAATTTTTGTTTTGCTGACACGGCATTTATTTCCAGAAAGATATTCCGCTTTCCCAAGACCGAATGATATTGTAAATCAACACCAAATTTTGCAGACAGTCAGGTAGGTTACCCCAGTTGTGAAAACTGCCTAAAAAAGCTGACTCAGCATTTTTAGTTTTCCATTTTTAATGCTCTGTGTCTGCTTTCCATTAAATGTAAATGGCAAATGTCATTTATATAGCACTATTGAAGTCACTGAAGACATCCCAAAGTTCTTTACAATGTGCTTCACACTTACCCATTCACACTCACACAAAAATAGTAGTGACAGCCAATAAAAGTTTTGTGTTTTGCCCAAGGACACTACGATATTTAAATCAGAGGAGCCGAGAATCGAACCTGCGAGAGCTCTACCACCCGAGCTACTGCCGCCCTAGAAAGACATTCTACTTTCTCAGGCAATATTTCACAAGCAGTCGGGTAGGTCACTCTAGACGCGAATGACCCTGTCTCAACACGGGTGATGCTCTTTTGGCGGACACCCATTCTAGTTTTGAAACCAGAATTCTCATAGGTGACAGGTAACACAAAGAGAGCATGAAGCTGGAGTATTTACCGGTTGGCTGTCTTTTACCGGGTGTGGACTGAAGACAAGGCCCCCCCATTGAGATGGTAATTGCTCACAATTAATCATTGGCGCCTCCGTATCATGAGACCGCTCACATTTAGCTTGAGGGGAAATTAGAGTGTGATTGTAAAACAGCGGTTGCCACCAATGTCACGCGTCAAATTAAAGATGAGATAAAGTAGTGCGGGACTTGACTGCGCAGGGTTCATTAGATTTCACCGTTTGACACTGAAAGCACATGCATCCGGGAATACCGTTTGGAGATGTTTGGTTAACGGGGAATCACAGCTAATTTCTTGTTTCCCGTGTGGCATCGACCGTTTCCTATGTGCCCTCCTTCCACTGTTTTATTGATATCCATTAATGTCTCCACATCTGATTGTGTTTTGGGGGTACAAATGTTAACCCATAAGAACCCAAGCTGGAGCAGTGTTCCTCAATTAGTTTCAATCGCGCCCCCTGATCAGTTTTAACTGGCGGGGACAAAACAAGGATTGCTCAACCTTGGTTACGCTTTTTAGCAGATGTACGCAGAAAAAAACCCTAGTGTAATGGGTTGTAGTGTAATTAAGTAACAGCTTATTTTATTTGGCTTTGTGCTGTCTGCTGCCTACATATATAACATAGTAATCACACCATTTGTTTTTGCTCATCTCCCTCCGTGGTCACAGTGCTGGGTATATTTGGCCAAACTTCCTTGTCTTAGCTTTCTAATAACACTTTCGTTTGGCTCTTTGACCAATTTTTCTCGACAATTTTAACAGCAATTAAGCATATTCACAATTTCGTTATATCTGACAATAGGACATTTTAACAATTTTTCGATATTTTTAACAGCAATTAAACACACAATTTCATTATATCATGTCCCAACAATGAGTTTTTATCGACACTTTTAACAGCAATTAAATACATTCACAATTTAATTATATCATATTCTAACAATATGAGGTTTGAACAATTTTTATCGACACTTTTAACAGCAGTTAACCAGTGTGTAAAAGGCAATACTATTGTATAAGGGCATAGCTCTGTCTTCTCAAGTGGGATTCCATCCCACCCTCCCAAGCAGTCCTCTGCCCGGGATGCCCAGATGGGTCCTCTCCCTTCTTACTTCTACCTTCCACAACCACCCGAATAACCAGGCCGTTGTTGCCGGGACCCCCACAGTGGAGCTCCAGTTCCCTCCTCCAGGTGGGTGCAGACGATTATGTTTTTCATGAGGTCACTCGTGGGTATGTTACACTTCCATGTCAACACTTTAGACTCAGTGCTTATACTCTGTCCTTAATGTGCTGTGTGGAAGCTTAATGGAGAGAATTAATCTGGGAATAAGAACTCTGCTGCCCCTTAGTGTAGTGGAGGTCATATTGGACTTTATTTTGGGAATGTTAAAAAATTGTTGTGAAACGCTCACTTCTGCGCCGAAGTACCCACAACGCTGAAGTGCAGCTTGGAGTTTACTTCGGGCCATGTCCTTCAAATCAAGTCAATTGGTCGGGCTCAGGCTTATTTGAGTTTCTACACCCGAGGGCCAGTTTGGGTCAGGCTAAATTTCTGTAGGCCCAATCTTACCTCTAGTCTGGGTTCTTAAAGGTTTTAAGTACTCATTATTCTTTTCAGACATTTTTTACTTATTTCATCATGTTATTGAGTGATTTTTTTTTTTCACTCAAATGGGATTTTGAGGGGAAGGGGTTATATGAGCCTAAAGAGACCGTTTGTCATCTTTGAACACTAGATGTTGCTCTATTGTGCAGTGCAACCAAAAATGAGTACTACAAAGCACAAGGAAGATTACAAACTATGGAGTCCCAAAGTGACCAAACCGCACCAGTTTTGCTTGCCTTTGACATATTTTTGTTATGTTTTGGGTACCCTTGGCAGCAAGACGAATGACAAGAATGTCAGCTCCCACTAGGTGAATCTTAAATAAAATAACTTTTCTTGATCCATGACTAAAAAAGTGAAGGGTTACATGATATTTAATGTATATTTTTCCATATAATTTCGCTTAATGTAAAAATTAATGGGACAGTGTGTGTTATTTGACCACTAAATGTCATTGTGCTGTCTTGTGCAAACTAAAACAAGTGCTTGAAAGGAAGAATAAACACTACGGAGACTCAAATGTCCTGTGATATATACAATTTTAACAGCCACTATATCAATGCTGTTAGTGGATTGTGAGATTATATGTACATGATAACATTTAAATGTATTCCAATACGGCTCAGACATTGCTTGGACGACTGGCCTAATTTTAAAATTGTTGTGCAATGGAAGGTATAGTAGTTGTCTTGTTGACATCTTAGACCTTATATGTTTTATTGTTAATTACAGATTTTTTTGAGTTTTGTTTGCATAGACATATTTGTAATCATGCGTATTAAGCGTTAACAAGTTTTTTTTATTAAAAAAAAAACATTACATTGCCTACAATCTTGGAGTATTTTATCGTTTTATAATTTTTAAAGGTCTTTACATTGTACTGTTTTCACGTTTTTGCACTTTCTGACATATTCAAAATATTGTGCACATTTTAATATTCATATTTTAGTTACATTGCTACTTCTTTTACTCATTTGATTTTTGTTTTGGAAAAAGTTGTTGCAGTAAAGGTATTTCTTTATACTGTAAACGTTTGCATTATAGTTGTTTAATAAAAAATGAAACATGTACATTGCATACAATACCTATATATGAGATGCTATTTAAGGTGGGATTTAAGTATTCGATGATCATGACATTTCAAAACAAAAGGTATCAGTACCAAATGGGTATCAAACAAAACTATCTTGTATTTAGTTGGATCGGTTGGTTTACGATCAGGCAATTGTGTAATTGTAATCCTGTGCAGTCCTTTGAGACATTCCTGTGATTAAGGGCTATATAAATAAATGTGACTTGACTTGAATACCACCATTTTCAGTATTTCTCACACCTAGTTCTGAGAATTTCAGATTAAATATGTACTAAAGAAAATTGACAAATGTTAGCATTGTCAAATGCACCCCGGTTGGATGAAAAATGTCCGACTAACTTTCTCGTCTTTTTTCATGTATTTCATTTTCATTTGTGACTCTTTGGAACTCATCGTTAGCTAATGAGCTAACCTTTAGCGACCCCCGTTTCAATTTTCCTGAAAACGGCGTCATCAATTATAAGTGAGTGGTAGCGATATCAAACACGGGTGGAAGCGAAACCTTTGCAGTAGCCTCATGCCAAATTGTATCCGCCGCATAGCCGTCTTGCATAATTAAGCATTCATTACAGGTGGATCGTACGAGTGAAATTCTCCAGTTGTCGGCGCTGAATAATTGAGCGCGGTTTGGCTATGTCGAGGTCGCTGCACTTTATACTCCAGTCCGCCGTATACACATATTTAACATCTGCCAGCAAAGTAGACTTACGGTGAAGAATTCATTTGTCAAAAATCGATGCTGAGGATTACTGGTCCTCCTGTCATGTTTTGCGGAGGTGGAACCAAAAAAGGGGAAACCGAAAAGGAGAGAAGGGTACTCAACAAAGGATTGTATGTATTAAAAAAAAAATGGAACAACAAACAAAAGCAATCTAGGTCTTAAAACAACTACCAAAGTTTAAAAACAAGAAACAGAAAACAAACCTGACCTTATACCAGAAGACCGGATGGAAGTGGTATGGAAATGGCAACGACAACTACCCGACCCAGTGTGCTGTCCCATCAGCCATTATACAGTATGTCACGAAAGTGAGTAAACCCCTCACATACATTTTAATTGAACAACACTGAAGAAACATTACTTTGACACATTACTCTGTAAAGTTCATGTAGCGGTGTAAATTTATCTTTCCCCTCAAAAATTTCCAAATGTTGCTATAAGTGGCTTAACCCCTGGTAAAAAAAAGGCCACACCTTACCCAGGACCGAGATCCGACGGCCCCTAAATAAATTGAGTTTGAGACCCCAGCCATAAAGTTGCCTGCCCCATTTTTCACAACTTGAAATGCAATAAGACGACGAATCGCATAAAAAAAACCCGTTGTTGCAAAGTATTAAGAATTGATAATCAGAATATATAACAGAACAACACTTTAAAATTAAGTTTATTATAAATATATTTATAACGTTCATTGCATGTATATGACATCGCTGTTTTCCATCTGCCATCAGTATTTACCTGTATTGACTCATCTTCATTCATTCAATGTTTGCGTTGCATCGTCTGCTACACGCTACGTGAACTCCTCTCTCACGATGTTTTTAATGTATGTTTACGTTTTGCAGAGTCATAAATTTTGTTAGCTTCTTTTGAAGATTTCTTCTAGGGCTGAGGTTTGGGCTTGATTCCTAAGCACTTATCTAATTTTCTTATGTTTTCTGTGCGTCTACTTCGGAAAATGATATGCAAATGCACGACCTTATAACACTTGGAAAAGTCCAGAAGCACAAAGTTATTCGATGCAGGCTTCTGATTGGCTGCCGAGTATGCAAATTGCCTAACGAACCGAAATTCAGAAATTTCCAAATCGAACGAAGATTTTGAAATCGGAATAAAGCAAAAGTTTGATAAGAAAATAATAATAAAAAAAAAAGAAAATAAAATAAAAACATTTTTGTTTTTTTTCTAGAAAAGTTGTCGGCCACTCGGGCAGACATCGTTGTGTACGCCCGACGTAAAAGATGCACGCCCCGGGCGTCCAGGCATACGTTATTTCAGACACTGCTTATGCCAAAAAATACTACATACTTACCATGCATACTAAGTGTCACCGTACTTTCTTTATTCTCAAAATCGCAACTTGAGTTCATATGGTTTGTTCTGTGTACTAGTTTGAATTAAATTTGTTCCACAGCAAAAACAATATTCCCCATATACTCTGCATGTAAAGATAGCTGTCATGATTACTGATTCGGGGCACCTGCGGCTGCCCCGTTGGCGCCAACGTCCCTGGTCGCTGATTGGCTCCCTGCCACTTTTTAAACCCCCTGGCTCCCTGTTACTGGCGTCAGACCGTTTACAAACCTATGCTCCCAGCTATGCAAGCTGATACCTTCCGACAATCTCCTGCTCTGTTTTCTCCTGCCTGATTACCTGTTGCCGACCTGTTTCTGGACCCGTTTCTGCCCTGCTCTTCTGTCCCGGCCATCGCCCTGTTTTGCCCTGTTTCCTGCCTGATACTTATTGCCAACCTTTTTTTTCTGGACTCGATTACCGCTCTTGCTCCCCTGTCCCGGTTACCGACCAGCTTTCCTGCCGCCCACGACTATCCGTGCCATCAGCTACCCGTGTCCGACGATCGTTGGATCGTGGAAGCAAGCACTGATCTCTTTTTCAATAAAACTGAGTCAAACGAACACTATTGGTCCTGTCCCCGTCTCTGACTTGTGACAAAATCAAACACGAATGATTGTGTAGTCCAGAACATAACATAAACAAACACACACATAAGCTCTCAAACTGTGTATTCACATTCTAAAATAGTCAAAGGACAAACCAAGGAAAACAAAATCTTTACAACAGTCACTTCAAAGCAGAAAAAGGAATAAAAGTTTGTGATTCAAAAGGATAAACAGTACGTTCAGAATAATGTTTTTCTTACGAAAGCAGTACGAAGGCGACACTCTTGAAGTATCTAATAAATACAGCGGCCGAGAAAAACCTTGTGTCGCCAAGGCCAAAATACACTTTAACCAATGTGAGTCATCATACGTCTGTTTTCACACCAACTACATAAATTTGCACTTGTTTTTTCTCGGTAGCCGCACCTTGTGTGTGTGTGTAATGAGTCATTCAGATCTTTATGTTGGTTTTTGGAATTGTGGATGTGAAGAATTGCCAGATTCATATTGATCGCGGCAGTTTGAGCATGTGTTCCGACAGTGATAGCGTTTTGGAACAGCAGATTTTTTCTTCATAGTGAGGTTTAAATCCGAACTCGAGGTATCAAATTTGGGTTTTATATAAGGTTTTGCTATTATATTTTGGTTTTGGAATTGATTTAGTATTTCAAATTGGGGTTTAAAACCAGGGTTTGTATTTCATATTACACTCTTAAACTGGCTTTTAGGAGTTGTAACTGATGTTTAAACATAAGAGCTGTGCTTTAATGGTGTAAACCAGGCTTAGGGTTTTATAATAGTTTTAGGTGTTCAAACTGGGGTTTAAAAAAATGTTTGTGCTTATTGATAGAGATTTAAACCGACTTAAGGGGCTTGAATTATGGATTGAAATTATGGTCTGGGCTTCATAGTAGGGGTTTAAACTTGTTTTAGGGATTGAAACTAGGATGTAAAACTAGGATTTTGGTTTCATATCAGGGTTTTGAACCAGCGTTTGGGTTTAATGTTAGGGTTTTAAGCTGTTTTAAAGGTTCAAACTAGGGTTTAAGAATAAGGTTTGTGCTAATGTATAGGGTTTTAAATTGGGTTTAGGGGTTTGAACACTGATTAAATACTTCATATTTGGGTTCAAACTAGAAATAGGTGTTCAGACTAGGATGTGAGACTACGGTGTGAGGTTAATGTTAAGGGTTTAAACTGGCTTTAAGGGTTAGAGCTAATGTTTAAAAATAAGGTTGGTGCTCAAGGTTTAAAACTATTGTTTGTGCTTCATATTGTGGTTTTAAACTGGGTTCCTAATAGGATTTTAAATTGGGGTCTGGACTTAACATTAAGATTTTAAAGTTCCTTTAAGTGTTTAAAACTAGGGTTTAGGAATAGTTTTGAGCTTATTTATAGGGTTTTAAACCAGCTTTAGGGGTTTATACCAGGGTTTAAATCTATGGTTTGGGCTTTATTTTAAAGTGTTAAACTGGTATTAACAGTAAAAACTGGGTTTTGAAAATTAGGTGTTTGTTCACAGGGTTTTAAAATATTGTAGGTTTAAAAACTGACGTTTAGGCGATATATTATCATTTTAAACTTGCTATGGTGATTCAATCTAGGGTTTAAACATAAAGTTACTGTTTATTTACAGGGTTTTAAACTGGATTAAGAGCTTCAAACTAGGGCTTTGCACTTGATTGAGGTTTCATGTTAGGGTTTTAAATTGCAGACAGGCTCAAACTGGTGTTTAAAACCCGAGTTCGGGCTTTATGTTAGTGTTTAAACTGTCTTTCAGGGGTGAAAGTTGGGTTTAAAACCAGGTTTTGGGCTTTAAATTAGGGAATTTAACTAGCTTTAGGAGGTTAAAGCATGGTTTCAAATTATGGTTTGAGCTTTATATTAGGGTCTAAGTTGGGGATAGAGGTCAAACTAGGGCACTGAACAGATTTGTGGTGACGAAGTCAAATTCAGCCACCAGCCTTGATGTACATAGTTTGCATGTTCTCCCGGTGCTTGCGTGGGTTTCCACCGGGCACTCTGGTTTTCTCCCACATTCAAAAAACATGCATGTCCGGTTATTTGGCGAGTCCAAATTGTCAAGTTCAGGGTGTCCCTGCCCACTGCCTGAAGATGGCTGTGATGGGCTCCAGCACCCCCACGGCCCTGTTGAGGATAAGCGGTGCAGACAAAGGATGGATGGATGGATGGTTCAAACTAGGTAGAATGTAAAAATGATATGAAAAATGAAAAGCTGAAAGTGTGAAATTGGATAAGCTGTTTAATTTGTTTCATTTTGCATGTAAAAAAACAGTTGTATACGTGTAGTTTTATAGCTGTGACAGCTGTTTTTATAATGGATTCAGATGGTCGTTCCATGTCGCTTCCCCTCAAAAATAATAAAACAAAGTGAAAGAATACAATAGAAAATTGATTTTAAAAAATGCAATTGCCTCAATGATGCATCGGATCGATATTGGAAATGTTGGCCTAATAACCAAATCAAACATGTGCCGGAAAAAAAAAAAAAATTCAAAATAGAGCAGACATTATGATCTTGATAGATGATATTTGAAACAATGTTCATGCCTAAATGCTGCAATACCACTGGCCGGCAATGTTGCTTGTTTAATGACTTTTTATCTTGTTTGATAAACTCATTTGAAATGATTTAGAGCCGGATGACAAATAATCCTGAAAAATAAGAAACAATATCTTACATATCAAATATATTATTTTTTTAATGTGAGTAATATTTTTTAAAAATTGTTTAAATATATTAAAAAAATATTAAATTATTAAAAAATTATTAAATATATTCTTATATTAAGTAAATGACAACAACAGCATATTATTGCTCATTTAATAAAATAAAATATGAATAAGACTATCTTTATATTATTAATGTCATGATTGCCCATTGCTCTCACCTGGGCGCGGATGTTTGGCGCCAGCTCTTGCTCGTTGCCTGATTGGCTCCCCTCATAAATAAACTCAGTGCTCCCATTCACTCCTTGTCAGTCCGTCAACAAACCCCTGCACTTGCAAGACATGTATTTTGACTCTGTCCCATATCCTGCTTGTGTATCCAGTATCGATCCCGTCTGTCCCGTACCTTGCTCCTGTATCCTGTATCTGGTATCAATCCCGTCTGTCCTGTCCTGTTTCGATCTCGTCCGCCTCTGGCCTCCTGTTTTCCTGCGCCTGACTTTTCTGTCTTACTTCTTCCGCCCAGCGATCGCCAAATCACTGGCGTTTGTGTTCACGCGCATGACTGCCCCATTTCCGTAAAGTAAAGCTAGTGTGAAAACGTTACGCGTCTGGGTCCACCGTCTGTTCGGGTTCTGATGATTAAAACAATTCGTAGTTTGTGCTAATTTTAATTAATTGATTTTCTTATCATATATATATATATATATATATATATATATATATATATATATATATATATATATATATATATATATATATATATATATATATATATATATATATATATATATATATATATATATATATTAAGTATGTGCTAACAATTTTAACCTGAGTTCAAAAAGCCTTTATATATTTTGTTCATTGCACCTATCTGCAATTTATCTAACTTTCTCATAGTTTTTTCCGACCACCGAGCACAAAAGGTTTGAGAAAAGCAAGCAGTGGGTGCAGTGGGTGGTCGATAGGTCGATTGAGTGAGTTTTTGCACGTGATCGAGGTTTTCTTAATTTGTAGTATGAAAATGATGAAAGTAAGAAAAGTACGGTTGCAAGTTCAGTCCAAATGCCAACCAAAAACCCCCAAAATATGGAAAAGAAGAGTCCATTCGTTTGTGTCTAAGAGAGACATGTTTGTGGACACAGGACACAAGCAAATTCTCAAAGGCTGCAATGATGCATTTCGGCAAGTAGAACATTTTGAATTTACGGACACCGACTTTAAATACACTTTGTTTCATTTTCTAACTCATCACTTTAAAAAATCTTCATATTTAATTGTTTTGCAATCTACTGTTTAACATTACTTTGCTCCTTTTAAATGCAATGTTATATTTAACTCCTCATTATAAAGAAGTATTCTCTTGTTTTATTGGATAAATAGAACTGTCATTTAAGATGACTTAGTCTTTTTATATTCCTGATTTTATTAGATAACTAATGTAAAATGTTACTAAAATAATACTCATAATATAATCTTAGATTTCTGATGATTTATATAAATAATTCACAAGTAAGCGTTTTTTTATATTAAAAAAAATCTTGAAATTCTTAAATACTTATGCCTTCTTCATTATATACATTTTAAAAAAGCAGCACTGATAATAAATACATATTGAATATTGTTTTTCATATTCGATTGGAGAAAAACATACAAAGACAGTAAAATAAGAACATAACACTTATGTGTTGAAAAAAAAATGTTCTTTTTTTTCACATGTGCTTAGTTCTTTGTTTCGTTTAGAGAAACAAGTTCACCGTACTCCGTGTATCGAACGCAACCGTTGCAAATTACAAAACAAAATGTGCTAAATCGCATGCAAATCACTCCTTTGCATCGTTTATTGCACCATGACGCTAATAACCCCAATGTTTAATATCGGGTCAATGAGCCATAACTACTGTGGATAAGCATTAAAAGAAGCATTTGTGCTTCTATTTTTTCCCTCTCTCCACAACCCTTGCAACATTTGTCTGTGATAAACTCCAGAGGGTGAATTGGCCAATTTCCCCCTAGATATGCGAATGTCTGCAAAGTAGCCCCTGTATTTTCAACATGGACTTTGCAGTCCCAGCTTTCAACCATAGTCACCCGGGGATAATTGATTCCGACTGCAGGGATACTTGCTTATATTAGGAGGAAAGAACACAAAAACCCCAACATGACACAATTTTTACATTGATTTCAAAGCTTTGCTCTCTGTTTATGGGTTTGGCAAAGTCAGTTTTGCTAAGCTTTATAGAAGGAATGGAGGCATCGAGGTTGTTATCGACCAAAGGTGCCCAAGACATCGATTTCGATCGACCAGTAAACCCTCTAGGACAGGGGTGTCAAACAGGCGGCCCACAGGACAGATCAGGCCCGCTAAGGGATTGAATCCGGCCCACTAGACAACGCTCAGAGAAGCGCAAGAGAAAACGAGCTGCAGGTTGAAATATATACAAACAAAAGGCTTCCGATAGTACAACACACGAGAAAGAAAAAAAAGGTTCAAACAAAAGGCTTCTGATAGCACTTAACACAATAGACCTGCACAGGCCTGAATCTATCCCTTTAGAAGACAGAGGCAATCAAAGGACGGTCTGACAAGATGATTAATACTTTAATATTTTTTTCCCAAAGTATTTTTTGATGTCGCCAAAGCTTGGTGCCTTTCACAAATGCCGTACTTGTATTTCTTTCTTTCTCTCTCTTCCTCCCTTTATCTCTTACTCTCCATCTCTCTCTTTCACTCTGTCTTTTTCTCTTTTGTTGTTCCTCTTTGTCTTTCTCTCTGTGTCTTTGTTTCTTCATTTGCTCTCTCTCCTTTTTTTCATTTTCTCTCTCTTCTTTCTTTCTCTCTCTCTTGCTTTTCCCTCTCTTTCTCTCTTTTCTCTCATGCTTTCTCTTATTTCTTTCTCTCTTATCTACTAGTCCAGCCTCCGAGAGAATGTTTGTTCTATCGTGTGGCCCCCGAGTTAAAATGAGTTTGACACCCCTGCTCAAGGGTCACATAGCACTACCAAAATAGACGTCAGTCTGAAAATTTGTGACACATGGGTCACCATGCATGTGCTAGCAACCTTCATGTTACCAAACTGTTTATGCTACGGAGTTGCCGAATTAGCCTCCAATGCATTTCTTCTAAATACAAGAAAGGATATAATATTGAGTTCGGGAGCACGACCAAGTAAAAAGCCAAAAACCTATTATAGTTTAGTGGAAGGAAGACTTTTATTTCACAATGTCCTGTTCAAAGTGTGTTTACTTAATCTGCCAGCCTGGCATTTAATGGTGCCACCAGGGGGTATACACAATAAAACGGAATTGTTGAGGAACTCAAAATGTTGACTGGGCAGTTATGGACTATGCACATTAAATAATTAGTAACACACAGGTATATTAGTAGCCTTGTCCTCACGTCTTTCAGTTTTTTTTTTTCTCCCGACCTTTTCACTTCAATAACCTGAAATTATGTTTTTCAGATTTTCTTTTAGTTGTGCCACCCGAATATTTCAAGTGGCCTTATCCAAACCCTAGTTTTAAATCCTAATTTGAAATACTAAATACATTTCAAAACCAAAATATAATAGCAAACATTTCTGGAGGCGGCACTGCTAGCAATGCTATCCAAAGAAGTGAAATTCTGGAGCCGAATCTTGGGACAGTTCTTAAGAATTATGACAAAAAAAGTGAGCTGGGAAACAGAATGGGGAAGGAACTCAATCACAGTTATCAGGACAGCAGTCATTTTTCTCACAACTGACAACAAAAACGAAGGCAGCCACCGAAGCATCATTTCGGAATTGAAACACTGTTTCTCCAGAATTTTATCTTAAGTGGAATATTTTGAGACTACAAGAAGACATTGAGCTGAAGTCCAGGGCTCATGGACAGTTCTGGGGCTTAAAGAGGAAAAGTACCTTAACATGAGGAAATGTGCAACTTGACTACTACTGTTAACTGCAAATTCAGCACGACTTATTTACGTGAGTTAGCCTTTGCCAATATATACATATTATTAAGTCAAAATACCATTCCGTCATGACTGATGGTTATTTGGAAATAGTCTTAAGGCTGGCTATCAGCAGCTACTGTCCAGACGACACAACCTTTGCTAATTCCATTTAAAGCAAGTTTTCAGATTAAGGTAATAACGACAAAAATCGAATGGGTTGTTTTGAAAAAGATGTCCTCATGCAAAAGTGTAAGATCAACATTCATCCATACATCCATACATTATCTGCACCACATATCCTCAGTAGGGTTGCGGGGGGTGCTGGAGCCCATCCCAGTTATCTTCGCACAGTGGGCAGGGGATACCCTGAACTAGTTGCCAGTCAGTCGCAGGGCACACAGGGACAGACAACTCACTCGCTTATAGGGACAACCTAAACCTGCCAATTAACCTGACATACCAGTCAAGTCAAGTCATGTTTATTTGCATAGCCCTTAATCACAAAGTGTCTCAAAGGGCTGCACAGACCACAGATTATTGCAAACCACAGACTATTATGACACTATTACCTAATCGAAAACCTACATAAGGCCAAATAATACAGAGATATTGTCAACATAAAATATAGGTTATTCGTATGCTATAGAATAGAAGTGTGTTTTAAGCTTAGATTTAAACTTTTCCACTGAGGTTGTAGATCAAATCTCAGGGGGAAGAGCATTCCACAGCACCGGGGCCCGAATGGAGAACGCTCTCGAACCTGCAGATCTCTTCTTGGCTCTTGGAATCACTGCTAGACCAGCAGTTTCAGAGCGAAGGGTTGGGACCGTAACAGAGGGGGAAATTATATCTGAAAGATATGAGGGAGCAGGTCCATACATACATGTTTTTGGAACATGCAAACTCCGCACAGTAGCTGGACCTCAACCCTGAACCTCTGAACTTTGGGTCTGCGCAATAACCACATACATCAACATATATTGAACAAATAAACAATACTCTGTAATCTATATTTATGAATAAATATGTTTTGCTTTTTTATAGTAGGTAGATCGTTTTAACATGGATATTTAAGTAGCTCACATGCGAAAAAAAGAATCATCACCCCTGTTTTAGTGCATTAACAGATACATCTCTTCTTTTATTTTCTTCCTCTCTCAAACCTTTGAAACACTCGTCCGTGGTAAACTCCAGAGGGTGAATTGCAACTCTAAATGTCAAATGTTAATCACAGACTTACCAAATTGAAGTCCGTGCTAAATCCGTCTCAGAGATGGCATCCGTTGCTCTCTGCAAAGGTGAGCGAAAGTGCAACTCCACGGTTATATTTATCACGGTGCTTGGATTGAGGGGAGCTTGAAAGGGATTGCGGAAACATCTGTGTTCATTACTATTATATCCGCATCGGGAGTTTCAGTTCCTGCGATGTTTTCCTCACCTGCCAATTTGTGTCCGTTTTCAAGGCCGCCGGCTGTTCTGTTGGGATTAGAAAGTATCGATTGCGCCCAAAGCTGTTCAGGATCTGATGTTCCTAATAAACATTTGTGCAAATTTAAGTGATATTCCGACACCGTTTTAATATTTATTAAATTACTGTACGACAAATGCAACGAAAAGTCCTTCATTTACGACGTTCGTGACCTGTGAAGTTCTGGTTTTAGAAATCATGTGCCATTCTGTCCTCAGCACCATTCAGTCCATTTGAACAAGTGGTTTTGGATAGAACTAGAGTTTTATAGTGAATCAAATCTTTCCAGCTAGGGTTTTGGCAACAAACTAGGGTTTTGAGATGTTTCTAGGGTTTCGAGTTATGGTTTTGAAGTAGGGTTTTTGCAACAAACTACAGTTTTAGAGTACTTTGAGGGGTAACAGCTTGGGATGCCATCAAAGGTTTCCGCCTCACACTAGAGTTTTAAATGCATTTTATATTTTCCAGGCAGGGTTTAAAACTAGGGTTTTGGACCAAAACTAGGGTTTTAAAGCGCTTTTAGGGTTTCAAATGTATGTTTTGGCCCTACTTTTAAAGTTTTAAAAGAGTTTTCAGCTAGGGTTTTGGCTCCAAACTAGGGTTTTAAAGTGTTTGTAGGATTTCAACAAGGATATCAAACTAAGGTTTCCGCCCCAAACCATTGTTTCAAAGAAATACCAAGGTTTCCAACCAGATTTTAAACTAGGGTTTATGTGCTAACTTAGTGTATTAAAACACTTTTAGGGTTGACAGCTGGGATTTCCAACTGAGGTTTAAACTAGCTCTTGGGACTCATACTAGGGTTTTAAAGCATTGTCAGGGTTTCAAACCGAGGCTTGGGACCCACACTATGGTTTTAAAGCGCTTTTATGGTATCCAACTAAGGGATTTGCCCCAAACTACAGTTTTAAATAGTTTCTAGGGTTTCTAGCTTCAGTTTATAAGTATAACTTTGACCCCAGACTAGGGCTTTACAATGCTTCTAAGGTTTCCAGGCAGAGTTTCAACCTAAGGTTTAGAACCCAAACTAGGGTATCAGACTGCTTCTAGTGTTTCCAGCTCAGGTATCAAACTATGGTTTTGGCCCCAACCCGAGATGTGTTAAATCACTACCAAGGTTTCCAGCTAGGATTCCAAGCTAGTCTTTAGACCCCAAACTAGGATTACAACGTGCCTCTAGGGCTTTCAGTAAAGTTTCCCAAATAAAGTTTTTCCCTGCCCGTATGAGTTTTTGCACAGGAACATATAAAGCAGTATCAAAAATTCTATGTTGCATTTAAACAATCTGTGCAGTAGACAACCATGTACCTCCCCAAACTTTATCACACTTACTATGCAGTGTGTACAGATCCACTGACAAGAGATAATTATAACACATTTGCTTCTTGTGGTTCATTTTGTCGACAGCGTTAGATTCAGATGAATTAAAATGTCAAGTGACAAAGTTAAATCAAGGAATAATTGCACTGCAAAAGTCTCCAGTGCATGCTGGAGAAGAGTTACATTTCAAAAGATCGTTATAAATATTCGCTACAACTACACATTCCGTGTATTTACATCTCTATTGAAATAAGCATCATAAAATTTTAATATCCTTGCAGGTCTGATGACTACAGTAATGAGATTAGTTTTGATTTGGGGGAATGTAAACCCTAGCAACAAAACATTGCTTTTCCAAGTATTAAACAAAGACACATTTTTTGGGGGGGTTGTTTAAACCGTCAATGTGCCGATGATGGACCATGAGCTGCTGTGGTGTACATCAAATCGCTATAAGCACCCTGAACCTCAACTGACCAATTGCTATGAATCATACCGGTTATTACCTAATCAGAGACTTTCACGGTTGTAGCTTCCCGCCCTGTGGGGAACTTTTAATACCGATGTGGCCTGTAATGAAAACAACATAGCCCGCCCCTGGCAAATGGAATATTGTAGTAAATGGTTTTATATTAAAGTGGGGCTCTCGTAAATGTATCCTGTTATTATCCAGTTAGTTATTCAAATGATGCACAGCTTTATATGATCATGAGGTTAAGATCAGTGAGAAGTAACAAATGTAGTCATTTGTTTTATATTTGTTTGTTTTACTTTTGCCAACACACAGACACTCTTTTAGTACCATTATCCCAAACGAACCATGTAGAAAGATTGCATACTGCAATCCCTCGTCATTGTGGTTAAGAGGTACAATAACACCTCTTTGTTTTCTGGGAGAGATCAATGTATCTTATTTGAGATCATATAATTGCTAGTTTTCTTTATAATTTTTATTCATTTATTTTTGGTGCATGTGTGTGTGTGTGTGTGTGTATTTGTGTTCTTCAGTATTGCTCTTCATAATACTCCGGCCAATCCCGCCCATCTTTGACTCCTAGCTGGTTCAAGCAGACAGGAAACACACGGGGGTAGATAGTAAGCACAGTATTGTGATAGCTGAGTTTATCTTCATCAACTCAGTATTCTAAAACCAGGGTTGGGTAGGGTTACTTTAACTTGATTACTTTCAATTACTTTTGGATTACTCCAATACCAAATATGCTAATAAAAGAAAAAAGAAACTAAATAGGAATAAAATGACTACATTTTGTGCAGGCTTGGGGAGTAACGGAATACATGGAACGGCAAAAATGATGATGTTTGGATTTATTTTCATTTTGTTTCTGTCACATTTTATGTTAGTTTTGCCGGAGATCAAAGAGATCAAAGCCAGGAGAGAAAGCTTACCACGTGTTGTGAGTCATCATTGTATTCATATTTAGTTGGTTTTGTCTTTTTTTAGCACATTTGGTATTGGAGTAATCCAAAAGTAATTGAAAGTAATCAAGTTAAAGTAACCCTACCCAACCCTGTCTAAAACTGAAAGCACAACATAATTTAGGGTGTGGGGGGTTGGTTTGCCAGATGTACTTTCATTTTGACCAGTGCCTATCCTTACAAAAACCTGGTTTGATGATCTAAAATCTTTGAGAGTGATACATATGCAAAAATCAGAGAAATCATAAAAGGGGAGGTAATACTATGTCACGGTACTGTGTATATAAGTTTGAAATTCAAGAGCCCAGTAAAACTAGTTGCAGATGGTTGGCAGCTGATGAAAAGCTGTTACAGAATCCCACACGGTGAAAACCAATTCAGTCACGAAGCTCAGAAACACAACTGAGATTGACTCGTGCTGCGAGTGAGGTAAAAAAATGAAAAGCAAAAAGTAATACAGCTTTCTACTGTTATGACTAGCAAGAACCAAAATTGCATTGGTTATTTTTAGGGTACTATAAGTCATTGTCATATATTTTTCTTCCTTATATTTCTATCTTTTTGCCATCGTGAGGGCAACTACATAGGAAACGTAAGCTTTCCTATATTTTTACTGACATTTATCCTTCAATACGTCAGCACTTTCCTCCGTCACACACTCATCCATATCCATACCGTTACACAAGTACCACACTCTGTTTTGTCACGCCTCCCTCCTTTCTCTTAAGGCAACCTCTTTGAAATCAATCCCTCCATCTTTTCCTCATCTCAGGTTCTCGCTGAGTGAAAGTACCAGTGGGGCCTTCCTACCTGCCTTTTCTCCTTATCAGTTAAACATCTCCCGTATCGCTCCTGTGAATGTGGCTTTTTCTCTCTGCAAGGCAACGTGGTGCGTGGGTAGGGTTGGAGGGATTATACAGACGGTAATTCATGCACCAGTTCCCATAGCGACTGCACTGTTGAATTGTAGGAAAAAGCCAACATGGCTGACAAGCAAATGTTTGACGTTGACTTCTATCTTTTAAACATAAAGAAAAAAAGGTTGTTGTGCTTTATTTTTAAGTACATGGTCTGCATTTATATAGGGCTTTTCAAGTCAATGAAGACCTCCCAAAGTGCTTTACAATGTGCTTTACACTTACCTATTCACACACACACACACTAGTAGGGAGTCAGCCACTTAAGGCGCCTACTTCCTTATTGGGGCCATTAGTGATCCAGTGTCTTACCCAAGGACACTTCGACATATAACACGAAGGAGCTGCGAATTGAACCTGCGACCTCTTGATCCATACATTTACTTGTATGGACTTTAACCCTCAACAACCACTCAACATGTTCAGGGACATCAGACCTATCCATAGATATGTAGAAGTTTTTCATGTATTTAACCCCCACCCCCACCCATTTCAATTTGTTCTAAAAGTAAGTAAGGAAAATTAACTAAACTGTAAACATGGTTCATTTAGAGCTTCGATTTAGTCAAAACATGCTAAGAAATATGTCTAACACATGCATTTTTTGAGACAATTGCAGTTTACCCAAATACCTCGCACAATCTATACCAGTGGACATTTTTGGGACGTGAACTTGAGGTGTGATAACTCAGTCATTTATAAATACTTTGGACATCCAACCAATGAAAATGTTTGGTGGTATCAGACATGTCTATACATAAATACATTTCAATCATGACCCGGGAAAATTTGAGCTCCCGATGTCTAGCATTGAAAGTTTAAAGCTGGTGTAAAATGCAGCATAGTCCGAGCAAAAGATTGGGACAGTATAGAACGATTCTTCGCAATGTTGCCAAGATGGAAAAAAGCTATTTTTAGCAATATACCTCACATGCCACTCTGATTGAAGTTACATTTGTCAAAGTTCAAAGTGTTAGAGAACAATTCTCCACACTAAGCTTGACCATAGTCCAATGTCTCAGTTTTTTCAGGGTTAAGACGCAAATGATTTTACCAGGTTAACATTCTCATTTTTTTATTTGCACTAACATGAAGACAGAATTAGTGGTTCACCAGTGTGAAAAATAATGTGATGGACACAACGTCAAAATCCCAATACATTTCAAATCCCATTCACAGACGACTACACACGACAGTATTCATTTTAACTAGGGTGTCGGTGAATGAAATATAAAACACCCAAAAGTGGCTCTTCTTTGACACTTTTTTTACAGTTAAGTATGAAGGCGGCTATATGATTTTCCCCATATCTATATTGATTTTTTTTCATTGACTTTTCATTGTTTATGGTTCACAAACCACAACAAATAAAGTAAGCCCGAAGCAGCGGTGGCCATCAAGCAGTTGGTAATAGATCTTTATCCAGCTAATAATTGGTGGCTTGAATAAAAACTGGGGGAAAAAAAAAACAATAAAAGACCTGAGTGAATCATTTATGACCTATTTAATAAATATATTGAGTTGATAGTCATACAAATAAAACACACTCAAGCAGAAAGGCAGGTTTAAGAACTAACTGGATGATCTCACTGTTCTTTTTAGTTTGATATTGGTAACAAAACAAAAAAAAAAAAACTCATTAAACAGTAAAACAATGCTTATTTTGCTCTGTCAAAGAAATTGTTTGTCAGAACCAGAACAGATGGGGGACCCAAACGCGTAACATTTCACAACAAACTTTTTTGTGGAAGCTGAGAAGTCAGGTATGAGAAAGCAAGCGCCAACAATCCAGCGATCGCTGGGCAGGAGGAGCAGGGAGCTCACGGGATTGGAGTGTGGTCGGATGGCAGGAACGAGTTGAATAGCCGGGACGGGAGACAGAGCATGGTTGGTGGGCAAACAAGGGTCGAGTAGCTGAGGCGGGAGAACGGAGTGTGGTCGAAGGAAGGAAAAAGTCAGGGAGCCGGAGATGGTCGGGAAGCCAGGGGCAAACGAGTAGCATACAGGTAAGGACGGGACAGACGGGAGCCAGAGTCAAATAGTGCTTGCCTTGCATGAGCAGAGGTTCGGTGACGGACTGAAATGAAATAAAAAGAAGTGTTGACCTTAAGTAGGAGGTGAACCAATCAGGCAACGAGCAGCAACTGTGGCCAAACGAGCACTAGCAGGTGAGGGCAATGGGCAATCATGACGTTTTTTCCCAAGAATCTAGATTTATCTAATAAGACACACAAGTTGTTTGAGTTAAAAAGCAAACTTTATTTAGCTGTATACAAGTATAAATTCCCCTTCTATACATTTCTTATTCAAGTGATTTACATATGCATGGCAGCAAAATGTGACACTGGGATGGACTACTTGTTATTATATTCATGGAAAACCAAGGATATAGCCCAAAAACAAAGAGATAGTTCAGATCCAATGGGACAAGAGGGTAAAATCTCAATGCCAGGACTGTCCTAGTCAAACTAGGACCTTTGGTCAGATGGGTTGATCATACACATGGACCACCATCATGATGCTGGCAAATGACCAGTGTTAAAAACAGGGCGGGGGCTGACAATCTAAATCTCTAGACTCAAAGACTGAAATACACCAACAAAATGATGACCTGTATACCAGGACTGTCCTGGACAGAACTATGACTTTTGGTTAAGTGGGTTGATCAGCGTAAAAAGAAACAGGAAAGTTTCTGGGAATCGAAAACCAGAGGCTCAAAAACTGAACTGCCCTGGCAAAATGTTTATCTTTGGGTTCTATTCCAGGACTGTTCTGGTCAAACTAAGCTATTTGGTCGGATGAGTTGATTATAGACCTGGACCAAAACCAGTATGCCGGAGTGGCGCCAGCATGAAAATACAGGACCGTCCAATGGCTCAAAAACTAGACTACCGGCGAAACAGTGACCTCTATTCTATACAAGTACTGTCCTGGTTAAACTACGACCTTTGGTCAGATGGGTTGATCACACACAGGACCAAAATAAGGATGCCAGGATGGGACCAGCATCAAAACAGGACTATGTCCAGGAATTTACAAGCTCACAAATTGGACTTGACTCTGGTTTCTAGGACTCTTTAAACCAAACTAAAGCTATAAACCAAAACTACATTAGTTTTAAAGTAATTTCCTTGTTGAGACTACTAACTAACTTTGCTTTTCCTATTTTAACTAATTGTATACGAGGGAAAACTAAAAATTTTACATTTTATTTTCATTTTTGCTATTTTTTGGGAAGATAGCTCGCCTTTATCCACTAAAACTACCACACAATGCTGTGTCATCCAAACCATTTTTCAAATGAATTGTTTCTGTGGTGTTAAAATGCCAAATCACGTCACACAAAGTGGTCCGATTTTTCATCTCCAGATCAGGGATTGACCACTTAATCAGTCCTTCCCTCATAAAAATATACGGCAGCGAATCATGTCGTTATCCTTTGTGATTGAAAGACATAGGCTTCCGTTCATTCTCTTTACTGCTTATCCTGTTTGGGATCACAAGGGAGAAGGCAGAGTGCGCCACTGACTGACTGTCAATCAATCATGCAACTAGAGAAAGAGAGACAGTCACTCTGCAGTGAAAAGTCATAGAATTGTATTCTTTTTAGTAGTCCATAAGGATGGCAAATAGACCTTTTGCCAGGAATGACTTATTGGAATTGCTCTATTACTAACCACCCTACATCGAAGCTTGTTTTTTCCTGCCAATGTTATTTTGGTATTTTCTGCAGCAGTTTGATAAAGCCTGCAGTCACAATAGTCACGGACAAGGCCACCTCTATGCCTCATTACAGTACTGGAGAACAGATAACACAGGAATGACAGTGTAAAAGCCCAAAAATCTGAGGCAAACGGCTGGGAATTACAAAAAAAACACTGATTCTTTTGAACGGTTATACATGGGGCTGTCTATAAAACAATTAAGGACCTGAAGCGGAGCCGACAAGCTCATCAACTGTGAAAAATGCGAGAGAATGCCAAACATGTCAGAACGATGATTCTTTCAACGGCACATACGTCACAGGCAATCAATTCCCTGCCCTTCACATGCATATTCAGCATTGTTGGTTTCTTTAATTTCCTCTCATCTGTCAGTACCTGTCTCCTTTAACAGTCTTGTTCAGACCCCCAGGCATTCCCTAGCGCGGCGCTCACCATCAAGGACTAGCTTGAGGATCATATACTGCCGAGGATCGTTAAAAAAAACATGCGGACGCTGGAGAAAGACAGTGGAATGGAACAAGACAATTTTACTCAAAAAGATAACGAGGTAAATAAAATCTCATTCTTCTTTTAAATGTTTATTAATCATATACTGTAGCCCGAGGTACAAGGGGTTTTGAAATGCATTTGCTAATTACCATCGGTTTCTTTACCACTACATATGACATGTTCGCCTTGCAAGCTCCACCCCAGAACAGATCAATGTCGAATGAATCTCTGGGATCCATCGCATATGACTTGTTTTATTATATTTTAAACTCTTCTGTGTAACTTTAGAGAAGGAAGGCGAAATTGTGTCTGTCATTGGATTATCAGGCGATAAATTCAAAAACTTGGGTATGATATGTCACATACCGAATGAGTTTTGCATTCATGTGCAAAGCACTTTTGACTGATTGTGAATCATTTTCACCAGTGGCGTGCTGTCAGAGGAGGCAAGTGATGTTGTGCCTCACCTGTCATCCTGGAAATCTCATCTCATCTCATTGGTCCACAATGAGTGGATTTGAGCTGCGGATCGCCACCAACAACGTCCGGAATTGGAGTATTTTTGTCATCACGGAGTCTTGGCTTTCCCGACGCCGCATTACATCACCGGCTCGAACGAGACGAAAACACCGGTAAAAACAGGGATTGGAGACTACGCGCTACAATAACAGCCGAACCACACACACTGCTCACTCGATATGGAGTTTCTAGCAGTATCGTGCAGACACTTCTATGCACCGGGAGAGTTAACTGTGGTCTTTGTGTTTGCTGTTTACTTTCCACCGCTAACCGTTTCACCGGATGCTAACGTTAGCATAGCGCTAAATCTCCTGCCCGCTGCTATCAATAAACAGCAGCTTGCACACCCCAACGGAGCTTTATCGTCGACGGCGACTTTAATCGGGCATGTTTATGGACTGTACTCCCAAATCCATTCAATATGTGGACTGAGCAAAACACTGGACTATGTGCAATGTAAGGGCCCGGTCACACAGACATTTGCGGCTGAATGACGGCTAAAATTTGGGGATTTTTTTTCGCCCGTGTTTACCCGCAATGGAAAATGCGCAAAAATGGCCAACCCGCTTTTGACCTGTGGTGTGGCCGGAAAAAAGACGCCGGCGACTGTTCCCCTTCCTCTCATCGCGTCATTTGCGGGTCCTTTCCGTGTTTAGACCAACAACAACCAACCAAACCGCCCTACACCCTCACGTGACTTTTCCTTCCATGTTAACAAACGCATTTTGTAAAATAAGATCGCAATTTTTGGTTTAAATAAACGCGTTATATAGACTAGGATCTCCCAATTATTATAATTAGCTCGCTTTATAGTTTTAATAAGTGTTTTATATAGAATACGTTCGCATTCGTTGGGAGCGCAAGAGAATGCGCGTTCACGCGAGGGGGGTGGGGATCTACCGTCAATTTACGTTCACAATAATAACAATGACGGAACGGTTTAATCTGTACTACATTTCCAACAAATGAATAATGAAGAAGTATTGATTGTATATTCGTCATTGCATTCCTTACTTCATTGTGAGATAGGATAATGTAAACATGGTTGAAGTAGCGGCGGAACGCTAATTTTGGAACCGGGCTGTAGAAGAACATGATGGTACAAATCGCAGTCTCGTGAGGAAAATGTTTACAAGCTATAGCATCATTCTTATTATACTATCGAGTCAAGAAATGTCAAGATATTAAAATGGATTAAGACCAAGTTGTTATGATGATGGAGAGGGGGTGGTGCTGAAGGATTTAGTGAGGTTTACCTCATTATTCAATATCTATCAGAATCAAAATGTGTATTAAGGCATAATAGCTGGGATTCTTAATCTCAGCCAAAAAGCAAAGTTAAGGTCCTAGCTTCACAGCCTTACAGCGAGAATAACAGATGCACCAAATAATTTATTCGAAATGAAGAGAAACTACGCTGACGGGGATGTTCACCCCTTTGACGTCACGAGCACGATCAGCATTTGCGCTGTTTATACGCAGAGAAAGGCGTTTGACTGTCACACGCGTAACACGCTAATTTCACGTAATAACACCGCGATACAGGCACAGAACATGCTATTACCATGCTCCACCCACGATTACCCGCTGAAATTCCCCGTCCTACCCAAGTGTAACTGCGCCCTGGCCGCGACCATAGCACGTCATTTCTGCGTCATTAACTCGTGTTGACCACGTGTGCGGCACGCGTTTTAAACACGTGCTCAAACTTTTGAGCTGCTCAAAAGTTTTGAACGCGCCCAACCACGTGAAAATTTGCGACCGCGAGTAAAGCACTGCTCTATCTCGTGTATATTGCGGGCTCAAAGCGTCAAATAACGTCCTAGCGGCATCTGCTTCACGATTGGATAATTCTGGTCGCGTTCGAGCCTCTCTACGCTCGTTTAAGTAATTGTCCCCGCGCTCTGAAGAATTAACCAGGGTAAAAGTAAATCACGTTGCTACCCGCTCGCCGATTCCCGAACTCGAGTCAGGCACAGCTTCATAACGATTCAACGGCGAGCTCAATACGTCCAATTGCGTCCGCCTCTAGGGCAGAAGTTTCTGGCCGTCATTCAGCCGCAAATGTCTGTGTGACCGGGCCCTAAGATCAAACATTTCGGTTTTATCCACCAACTCTGTTTGTCCCTCACCCCCTCATCAACATTTTTCGTTTTTTTTCTATGCTGGAGTTGATCTATTTCTTCCTTGTAATGTCAATCTAATGGTAATGAAGATTTTGGTTAATTCATTTGTTAATATGAGTGTATATATATATATATATATATATATATATATATATATATATATATATATATATATATATATATATATATATATATATATATATATATATATATATATAAAACGGAGCCATATCCCCCTAGTGGGAGGTGGCTAGAGTCAAGACTCTTTTCTGGGATGTTGATACAGAGGAGGGGATTCCCAGCCCCCTTGCTCAACCCAACTGATGTGTTGGGAGTCATTAGGTGACCAAACCCCCAATTCCAACCCCTAATGCCGAGCGCCAAGCAGGGAGGCAATGAGTACCAATGTTCTAAGTCTTGGGTATGACTCAGCTGAGGCTTGAACCAGCAACCTCCCAGTCTCGGGGTGGGCGCCCTACCCTACGGCCACCGAGCTGGTAAATTATGAACAATTTTAAACACTAGTAAAATATGAATAAATGAAAAAATAAAATAAACCTATTTCGTATGACAAATTGAAAATGACTGATATTTTGAATCATGTTATGTTATTTTATTATTTTATATCATATTAATATGGGTCACTTCATTATTGTTGAAAACGATGAAATAAGAAAAAAAACAGCCATAAAAATTACTTCCAGCTTATAAAGTTATATTGCATATATATATATTTTGTGCTTGGTTCCAAATAACCAATTCAATAATGAATACATCAGGAAAAAGAGAAAAAAATAATATTCCTTATGAGCAATGGCAGGAGCACAAAGAAGGTTTTCCTTTGCTGTTAGATTTTTTAACCCAAAAAAGAAATGATTTTGCAATGTGTTCTCTTATATGTTTTGGGGGCCAAAACTCTGGCTTGAAATCTAACATTGAAACCTCAGAGGCACTTTAAAACCCTAATTTGTGGCTAAAATATTTTTGGATACCCTAACTAGAAAACCCAGTAGACCAAGGATTCAGATTTTGCGCACATACCATCTCCAAACAGTATTAGCAAGCTAACAGCAAGTCAAGACATCTAATAATGTTTTTCTTATTACATGGACTTCTTCATAATGGAGGATTACCAATTTATTGATGTTTTTATTCAAAAGTAGCAGCGCATAGACTCCATTTATAGGTTAAGGTAAGACAATGAAAAATTTTTCTATACTTTATCTGATCTATTCTATTCTTCTATTCTATTCTATTCTTCTATTCTATTCTTCTATTTTATTCTTCTATTCTATTCTATTCTATATATTGCTTTCTTGCTCTGTCAATTAAATGATGAATAAGATGTGCACAGAGGTCCATTTATTTGTACATCTGACTCTGCCTTCACAGACATGGACTTCTCTGCAAGTCACTGAATTATGTGCTTTGTGAGTACAGTATTTCTATGGTAACCAGTCAAGGACGACTCTTTCCCGGTCCATGTTTTTTTTTTTAATCTTCTTTCCCTTTATTCAAATTAAACTGATTTTCATCCCCACTTCTTCTTTTTTATCCAACCCTATTTATACTTTCAGCTTGAAGGGATGTATTGTTATACAAGGGTCACCAATCAGGACATGTCATTATCATTCACTCTTATTTACATCCTTCTCCCGTCACGCTGTCTCCATTCCTGGCATGGACGTCAAGAGTCAAGTCAAGTCAAGTCATGTTGCTTTTGTAAAACGCTTAACCACAAGGAGTCTCAAAGGGCTGCAAAGACCACATATTATTGCAAACGACAGACTATTATTACACCATCCCCTGATCTTAAACCTAGATGAGGGCAAGGAAAAACTCAAAAACCTCAACATGAGGAAAATGGAGAAACTTTGAGAATGGACCGCGCGTATGAGGTAACCCCCCTTCCAGGATGACCAGGCTGCAATGGATGTTTCAATAACAAACAATACACAGATACTGTTAACGTGAAATATAGGTTGTTCAAAAGGTTCACTGACATGTTGTGTGGTGATGGTTTCAGTCATTAGCATGGCCGCACATTGCACGTTTTTTGTTTGTGTTCCTTTCTGCAATTTCCTTTAAAGGTATACGCGAACATAGTTTTGTTTTTAATCAGGCACTGAACATGTAGTGATCAATGTTCCCTCTAATTTTCCACGGGTCTGAGCGTTCACACAAAGTCGGTGAGCAGCGCTTGAAACAATAGTGAGCAACCATAATCCCAAGTGTGGCAAGATAATTAATTATCAAACATGTCCAAAACTTGACATCAAGTTACATTTTGCTGAGTTTCCGGCAATGCAAAATTATTTTTCTCTTTTGAATGAATTGACTCATGTACTATTGCAAAGGTTGTACGGCCTACAAAAGTTGTTTGTTCTTACAATTCTTTCACAAGATATCCAAGTCTTTTTATTCCGTGATATATTTTGTCGCATAATATTAACATTTTTGGGGGCTTATTTAGTTGTAAGATACAGAACTGTACTTAGTCACATTTTTTAGTGGAAGTACAATGTTGGCTACAAGATTCACTTGATATAATTGGAAATTATTTGAATGCAACACAAACGTTTTCTTCTTTTTTCCGTGTTTTTGTTTCTACTTTTTTTTAAATTCCTTTAAAAAAATCTCATTGTGTTTATTTTTTCCGAGCTGTTAATTTTTTATTTTTGTTCTCCATTTACTTTTTTTCCCTACATTTATTTCTTTTCTTTTTTTCTGTTTTTTGTTCCTTCTTTTTTCTCTTCCTTTTGTTTCTTTTTTCTCAGCTTTTCACTACTTTTTCATTTTAGTATTTTTTTTCTTTTTTGTTCTGTTCCCCCCTTCCTTTAAGTCATTTTGTGCATAATTGTACATAATATTTGGTCATGTTGGGATTAAAGAAGCAAAAACAACCCAAAGAGCCGTTTAGGACCCTAGAGAGCCGGTTCCTTTTAGTGAGCCGAGCCGAAGAAGCCGGTTCCCCGACAAACTCTACTAAGTTTACTCAATTTCGTTCTCCTTCGACTCGACTTGAAAATACCGCATTTCAGACACAACGTCAGGGGAACCCGTGTATTTTTACCTTCATGCACTGTAACTTTGACTTGAGTCGCTTCCTTATTTGTAATTTTGAGCCCTCATTTTTGTGCGCTGGCTAGATTTTCTTATGCGCTGAGAATGTGCGAGCAGTGCGAAGTTGCGCACGCGCGCAGTTTAGAGGGAACACTGGTAGTGATCCTCCCCAAAATTGTGTGAATGAGTTGCAAAATATTCCACGTACCAGGGGACTCGAGAAATTTTGTCTCAAAGTTGACACATCTGTCTTTTTTTCTGTAGAACAGAGACATCATGGAAGGAACACAACACGTTCAAAGTGGGGGATCCTGTTAACACAACCTGTGAGGCGACAGCGATTGGAGTGAAGAGCAATTGTGTAACGCTCAATTCAGCTTGGAGCTAAGCGATTGTGGCTTTTATTTGTAATGTTTGCAAAGTATGTGGCGGCTAGTATAATTTCGTACGACTACCTTGCTGTTAGCGTCACGGTTGCCAAGCTTTCCTGTTTTGTTTGTAGCAGTTTTGTGTTCAATCCTCTGCCTACCATATATTATTCGTTCGGCTAGCGTCAACGCCAATGCCCTTGGCTTGTTAATTGCTGTCCGGCTACAAAAAAAGCCATAGCCGTTGTCGCTTTTTGGTTCCGGGTTAGCCTGGCTGTCCACTGCGTGTTTTTTGGTTGGCTAGCCTGGTGTTAGCTCCAGTTTTGCCATGTGCTTTGGTTTATTCCCTGCCTGGCTTTAGGTTTTTTGACCTAGCCAGTACCTTTTTTTTTTGTTGGTTTCCTGTTAGCTTGGCTGCTCATCGCATGTTTTGATCAGCTAGCCTGGCATTGGCGCCGGTTTTGCCGTGTACCTCAGTTTGTTCATTTCTGGCCAGCTTTGCGTTTGTTGCCATAGCTGTTGCTACTATTCATTGTTGGTTCCCGGTTAGCCAGGGTGCTGACTTCGTGTTTTGTGGTCGAGCCAGTCTCGTGTTTCTCCGCCGACTTTCACTGTTCCGTCCAAGTAAGCCTGTTATTGGCGGCTCACCATGTGTGTTTTTTGCTAGTTAGCCCTTTTCTGCCTGCTCACCATTTGTTGTACCAATAATGCATCCACCTGTGACAAGACACCTAGGCCTTCTCTGCAAAACTACCAAGTTTTGGCTTTTTTGTCAAGAAAAGAAAAGACTACCAACTTTTCTCTCGAAACTCCATCGAATAACTAACACGCAAAACTATACGGCGAAAAGCTCACCAAGGTGCTGGTGTTCCTCCGATGAAGTCACAGCTCAGGATGACAAAAACAAGACATGAGGTTTTCAAAATGTGTTATCTCTGAGAGTAATACAAATACAATAATTAAATGTATATAGATTTTATGGAAAAAACATGAACTATTTCCTCATATTTTTCATGTTTAAGACTGTGGGATTACCTTTAATGTTCACACCAAACAAGTTATTTTTGTCTTTGCATTTTTTGTCAGATGTTAAGAGTTGGGAGGCTCCTCTTGAGGATTCAAGTGGCCAATTAAATATTTATAGATCAACATCCATTCGGATGTTTAGCCATGGAGAAAGTCTTTGACCGGAAATGTGACTTGTTTGTGCACAGTACGCAGTAGGGGGGATTGTTTCAGAGTATGTCCCATGTGCGAGTTTGTGTTTATGTACAAGAGTGCATGTGTGCTGAAGCGGCAGATGTTATGCTAACGGACATGTTCTCAGCCACTGGGATTTACATGCAGAATCACAATATTGTATTGACCGGGATAACAATTCAGAAGGAAGGAACTATATTAGCTATGTCATTGTATTAAACCGGTACATGCATGTATGGTTGCGAATTCTCTGAAAAAGAAATAGGGAAAATCTCTAGTGTGAAGGTTATTTCTTTATTTGGGGGTAATTCGCTGAACTGAAGGTGAGTGAAATGCATATCCTTGGAAGAAGAAGCATTGATGGCCCACAAATGGCATTTTAACAATCATTATTTAGAAATACGAGGAACATTCACAGTTCACGGATGCTTTAAACCCCTGGGTCATAAACGGGCCACTTACTGTGGTGTGTCTTGGGCGAGTACAGCCTGGCGGCAGCCATCCCTCTCCAGGGCGTTGTTGAGGTTGGGGTTTGCTCTCCCACAAGTCCAGAGACAGAAATGGGTCTTATGTTCCAAAAAGAACCCGTGATAATTGAAATCAATGAAGTAGAATCCTTTACATTTTCCCTCCATTACACATCAGTAGCCCAGGAGGTAGAGCGCACATCGTGGGATCAAGAGATTGCAGTTTGAATCCTGGCTCCTCCGTGTTACATGTCAAAGTGTCCTTGGGTAAGACACTGAACCTCGAATGCCCCTCATAAGCAGGTTGGCGCCTTGCATGGCTGCACGGCCGCTATCGGTGTGTGGGTGTGTGTGTCAATGGGTAAATGTGAAGCATATTGTAAAGCGCTTTGGGAAGTCGTCATTGACTTGAAAAGCGCTATATAAATGCAAATGTAAATTTCATTTATATCGGAACCAAAAAAATAAAAATAAAACAGTATACAGACCCCAGCATTAGTTGACAAATAAAAGTACTTTATGCTTTACCAGTAAACATTTGTTTTTCTACCAATATCTATTCTCTTGGCGATTCTTAAGGTAACAGAATACAGAACCCAGGACATTTTCCTCCAGGTACTCTCCTCAATATAGTCTCCTCAAACACTTTTCTCATGAGCCCCACCCAAGACAACCTCCTGAAGTTTCTCTTCCAAGATTCATCTCCTTGGCAGTCCCTGTTCCACTATTCCTTGTCAGTACTAATTCTAATATTGCTTTTAAACAAACGTCCCCTGTTGGTGTTTAGTCGCATCGCTGTTTTTCGACTCCTTGTGTCCTGCGTTTGGGTCTGTTTGACTATAGGACATCGATCGATACTACAATGTATTGACTTGAATTGGATCAATACCAAAATTCCCAGTATTGCCCATACTTAGTGTCTGCTATTGACCAAACTGTTGCCACTTCAAATGATTCACCATGTGATTTTTTTTCAACTGTATCCCAGCAACACACGCAGTATATTATTCGATGCCAAATTTGAAATGTTCTGAGGCAGGTGTGACTGAATGCCACACAGATGGTTGCCATTTATTTGCAAGTGTTCAGTGGTCCCTTGGGATTATATTAGCCACAACTATTAGTAGTGGGAATGCAATCACTCATCTGTTGTTGACTTCCATGCTAACTAATAGGCTGTTCTTTTTCCTCCTCAAAGGATTCACATCCTTGGCCTCTGCCTCCCGAATACGGAACCTCATTCCGACACGGCACGATGAGGCCGAGAGTGTTTTATGTTGTTTGCTTTCATTTCAGTCGGCGTAACTGCAGTTGCTCCGTCTGTTTACAATGGGGACATGAGCCGGCACACTCAACCTGCAGATTGCCGGGATTTTCCTATATATTGCTCGCTTGTGATGGAAAGGGGCTGAGTATCCAAGTGTGCAAATGGAAACGCAGGAGGAAAGCAATTGTCAATGTATCAACTGACTGTTGTTAGAGATGCTGCTCTTTGAATTTGAAAACGATAGAATGGTTGAAATATAGGACCAATCATGATCATGTTTCTATACAATTCATATAATCGTACAGTTTTGTAACGGACTGTAGTACTACTTCTTCCACCACATGTTTTTTTAAGGTCATTGTTTATTTTGCACTTGCATATTTATTTACATATTAGTAAAAATAAGGGCAGCACAGTGGTTAGCGCGTGTTCAGCACAGTCTGAGGTCATGAGATCGAACTTCCTGTGTGGAGTTTGCATGTTCTACCCGTGCTTGCGTGGGTTTCTTACGGGCACTCCAGTTTCCTCCCACATTCCAAAAACCTGCATGTTAGATGAATTGGTCGGTCGAAAATTATTAGGTGTGAATGAGCGAGTGAGTTGTCTGTCTCCGTGTGCCTTGCGACCTACCAGTTGAGGGTGTCCCCTGTCCACTGCCTGAAGGCAACTGGGATGGGCTCTAGCACCCCCGCGACCCTACTGAGGATAGGAGAGGCAGATAATGGATGGATGGATAGATTGATGGATAGTAAAAATAAATTATATTAAAACATTTCAGGATAAATAGGCAAATGTATGTATAACCTAGTGCTCGTGGACTAAGTGCATATGAACAATAGACCAACAAATAATTGTAAAGACATTTAAAAGCAACGCAATTACTCAAATCAATAAATATGATATGAATACCCATGTTTCTGTATAACCAGGTTGCTGTGGTAGCTGTTTATCTTTGTTTTTTTTTTGTTAAATTAGGAAAAAAAATAAACTTTAAATAGAATAGATTAGAAGTGGGGCAGCACGGCGGCGCGGTGGTTAGCGCTTGTGCGGCACAGTTCATGTCATGGGAACCTGTCGTGGGTTCAAATCCAGCTCCAGACATCCTGTGCGGAGTTTGTATGTTCTCCCCGTGCTTGCGTGGGTTTCCTCCGGGCACTCCGGTTTCCTCCCACGTTCCAAAAACATGCATTTCAGGTGAATTGGCCGGTCCAAATTGTCCCTAGGTGTGAATGAGCGAATAAGTTGTCTGTCCCTGTGTGCCCTGGGATTGGCTGGCAACCAGTTCAGGGTGTCCCCTGCCCACTGCCCGGAGATGGCTGGGATGGGCTCCAGCCCCCCCGCGACCCTAATGAGGATAAGCGGTACGGATGATGAGATGAGATGAGATTAGAAGTGTATGCACATGGTTGTGAAAATGTCTTTATTTAATTAGGAAAATATATTAATAAATACCTAAAATGAGCAAAAATGTCTCAAATAATGAATGGCTGAAGATTTTTCTAATTTTGAGTTGTATTTTCTTCGATTTTTTTTTTTTAAGAAGTCATTCTTAAAACTATGAGAATTATTTAAATCCTACCACATTTTAGGGTGGTTTTCTCCAAAAATTAAAATAAAACTATACAAATAATGAATAAACAAAACATATAGAAATAACTTTAAAATCATGCAAAATAAGAAAAATATGTTTTTAAATGGAAAAATTATCATCTATCCATCCATTTTTACCCGTTAAATAAGACAAATAAGTCTTAAGTGGGCACAACTTGACAACTTACATAAGTAGCATACCTGTCAACCTGTACGTTTTTGCCGTACAAAGTACGTTTATTATGCATTTTAAGACATGTACGATGTACAACAGAATCTGTACGGAAAAATGCAAATTTGTCAATTATGGCTACCATCCGGTATACACCGACTATCACGAAACGGCAAATCAATCAAGTCAGTTTGCCACAGTAGCCTCTATCCTCTGTATCATTTTTTTTTCCGTTGCAAACGAAGCGAGCGTTTGATGCTACTGTGTGCATGCATCTCCCATTGTAGTGCCTAATTTCGACTCCCCTGCAAAATCCTCAATGAAGCTATTGTCGGAAGCACAGCAGAATGCACGTTCACGCGAGGGGGGAGGATTTTGCAGGGGGGGTCGAAATCAGGCACTACACCAGAAGACTCCTCAACAGCTGCAGACGTGATGTTTTGCCATTTCATCGCAAAGCACAACAGATCTCCAACAGTTGCCGATCATTTCACAAGGCTTTAATACTTTTCTGTCCCTGTTAAACAGTCTGTTTGCATCAATGGCTGATTTGCGGTTTGGTTTGCAAAATAGAAATGCCAACTAATTTTTCCTCCCAAAAATATCTTTCTTTACAAATTTACATTTAAAGTGTTTTTAATGGATATTTTAGTTACGCTGATAACAATTGTTCCTGATTTTTTTTTTTCATTATTAAGAATATGTACAGAACGATATAACAAAACACGTGTACAATATAACATGTTAAACTACGTACATAAACACGTTTGAAAAAAAAAATATGGTGTACGATTTTTTTGTATTTCGTAAGGGAAAATACGACAGTTTGTAAGAGCATGGAGCCGTGGAGGTTGACAGGTATGATATATTTTACTTAATACAACCTTTTTATTTTGTGTTTGAAAACATATATATATAATGATTAAGAAAAATACTCTGAAATATTGCAGAAAACAATTGGCTCATTATAAAGGTTGTTTTTTTCTTATTGAGTTGAAGATTTTTTCTGGAAACACGAACACATCTGACACCAGCTTTACCGGATTAAATTACTAGTTTTATGTGTTTAACTTTAAGAGATAAGTGAAATAAGGTTTATTATTATTTTTTAAGTTTGAATATGTTTAAAATGTGGTGTCATGAGAAAAAATAATACACAAACTTAGCAAACTAGTGTGACAATGACATAAGCATTTTTTGGTGTAATACAGTAAATAAGGCTGATAAAAATACTTTAAGTGAGTGTCAAAACCCGAACAGACGGTATACCCAAATGCGTAACGTTTTCTCACCAAGCTTTATTTACGGAAGCGGGGCAGTCACGCGTGGGAACACAAACGGCAGTGATTCGGCATTCGCTGGGCAGAGGAGTCAGGTGCGGGAAAACAGGAAGACAGGGGCAGACGAGCAGGATACCGGACAGGACGGGACAGGACGGAATCGATACCGGATGCAGGATACAGGTAAGAACAGGCGGGATCGATACAGGATACACGTGCAAGAAATCGGACAGGACAGGACAGACGGGATCGATACCAGATACAGGATGCATGAGCAAGGTACCAGACAGCGTCAAAATGCTTGCCTTGCAAGTGCAGAGGTTTGTTGGCGGACTGACAAGGAGTGAACGAGAGCACTGAGTTTTAATAGGAGGGGAGGCAATGAGCAGCAGCTGGCGCCAAACAAGCAAGGTATAATTTAAATACAAAAAATAATACCTGAAATAGGGAACATATTTGTATTGAGGGATTTTTTAATCGGACAAATAATACTTAAATTTAAAAAAAATGTTTAACTGCTCATTTTTTCAGGATTATTTTTCTTATTTTGGTATGAAATAATTTCAAAAGTTAGTGAAAATTAGTCGACATATCTCACATTATTGTTTATTTTACTAATTATTTGTTATTTTTTTGCAAGATGAATAGGTCAAAAATACACTAAATAGTATTAATATTTTACTAGTATTCTTATACAAGAAAGTGAGACTATTCTCATATGCAATCTCTGTTTACACAAAGATTATCAACAGACAGTACATTTGCACAAGGGCACGTCAGGAGTCCCCTAAGGCTACCTCAACCTGTCAGACCAAAAAAGTATTTTTCCGTATTTCAGCGGCTGAGTTTGTTATCCATCGCTTGCTGTCGCCTCAAAAGCTTGTCTGAACCTTTGGTCCCGTCTGTAAATTCGCAACTCATAACAAGTTAGTGGAAACTTACAAAAAAACTACAACGAAAAACGAAGCGAAACTGGAATAAATTAAATGTATTCTTCATTACATTATCAAGACCAAATTGCATTGCTTATCGCTAACTGGTGTTACTGAAAACTCAACAGTCTTGTACAAAACACCATTCAAGTCATTGAGGTAAGCTGACATGCTATAATCACAGATAGGAAGTTAAAATCAACCCAACTTGGAACATATGTCACATTATACGCTATGCAAAAGAATTAAAATTCTCTTTTTAGTCCGCTTATTTTAATTTTCAATTGAGTCCGCTTAATTTTCGTGAGTTTGCAAGCAAGCTGGTTAGATTCCGGTTTATTTGTGATAAATGTGTGTTTTTGTTGTTTTTAGGAGTATCTGGTGTCTTATTGTGTTATTAGTTTGCTCATCAATTTATCGTCTGTTGGTTAAATTTGATTTTGGTTCATTATAAATTGTATTTTTGTACCTTTTTGTGAGTAGTTATTTAGGGTGCTCGCTAGCTGTACGGTATATAGGTAGCTAGCACAATGAAATATAAGGAACGGATAACATACAACGTACATTGTTATATATTTTTTACATATATACATGCGTATATGGCATGTTTGTTGAATTCCGGGTGGGGAAAATGTTGGTAAATTAAGCGGCTGTATTAGGGTGGTCCTTAATGGGGGTCGAAATTTTTTTTTTTGAAATATTGGGCTCTGACCCCCCGCATATGTTCTTATATCGATAAAAACACACTGTGTGCAATTTTGAACAATTTGGATAATATTTAGAGGTAGCTCAACGACTTTGAAATTTCCCAAAATGGTAACATTTTGGCAATTTTCGAGAAAAAACGGAAATCTTAACCCTATGTGTACGGCGTTTTAGAACATCCAATTTCAGTCCATTGCTTATAATTGTAACACAAGAAAAGTTACAAGTAACTTTGTACACTAGGTCTGATATAATGTGCGAAAAATCCTTATTTTTCATACCAAAATTTCAGAGGCCTTGAGCGACCTCTAAATATCCTTTGATTTTGATGAAACTTTGCCTAATTACGTTTTGTATATATTGGAACATATTCAAGGGGTCAGAGCATGAAATTTTAAAAGTCGAAAAATAAGGACCACCCTAGGCTGTATATGAACTACTTCCCTAGAAGTTTTTATTGGAAGAATATTTTCTGGAGACAACCACAAAACAAGTCTTCAATCGGACAAGCTTAGCAATAGTCTTTCTAAGACATTTTGAAGCAAGATTTTCATACCTTTTTGAGGCGTTGTATAGGTCAACAGGAAACCGCCTCTTCAGTTTTCTGCTTGTCACCGTTTGCAAATTGTTCTCAAAGTTTCAGTTCCCTGTTCAAACCTTGGTCTTGTGGTTTCTGGACATCGGGCTGAACCTTGTTTCTTTGCTTAGAGTTCCTGAATTTAGTCTGAACCTGTAGCCTCCATTAAAAATACATAATACTTAAGAACGAGATAGGTTCCGGATGATCATTCATAAGTTAAATTTGTTTGTAAGTTGCTTCAGTTCTGTATTTTGTATGTTTAAGGTTTATATAAGTATGTTTAAGGCTTGTATAAGTAAACTGTATTGTTTTGTACTAGAAAATAAATATTTCAGATAATATGCTCTATAAAGATAAATACAGTTGAGTTTAACTTACTTTTGGAAGACGCCCTTCAAGAGGTCCTCCTCTTTGGTAAAAAGTGGCCGAAAAAAAGTGTTCCAGACATTTTCTCAACCGCATCAAGCTTTCTTATTCCAATTTTGTTTCAAAAGAAACGTCTCGTCGCTTCTTTACACTTTACACCAGCCATATTGAATGGATGCAAGATATATTAAACAATAAAAACGTCAGAATAAAAACCTTCTGAGCATGCTGGAGATTCAGTACACATAACACTGTAAGTTTACTGTAAGTAGAAGCCGGATTTATTATTCGGGGTGAATGCTAGGTGACCTCTTACAGCGCCACACGGCTGTAGCGCCGGAAAAAAGCAATACAGTAATGTCCTGTACTCGGAAAAAAGGTGCACATAATACAAAATCTAACTTACAGCAATCTCCGGTTATTTTTTGACATCCCTAAAAAGAGGTTTGTATCTACCGTTATATGTGAGTCAAATAGTCGTAAGTAGGGGAGTGTCCGTATACATTTATAATAAAAGCTGTTGCACTTCATGTACAATAGGTCTACACCTACTACGTATATTGTTATAAATACATATGTAACACATACGCATACACATATTATTTTATATGGATGGCGATAGTATATCTGTCAACCTAAGGCAATTGCTCCCCTTAACAATAGTTGCAATTCCCTTTATTAAGCAATAGTAAACTTTACAAACACATGTAATTATTACCGTAAATTCCGGACTATAAGCCGCTACTTGTTTTCCAAACGTTCAACCCTGCGGCTTATTCAGTGATGCGGCCAATTTATGTAATTTTTCTAACAGCCGCCAGCGGCGCTCGAGTTCAAGGCACATGACGCAGCTTACAAGCTAAACGCAATCGAGCAGTCCGATAAAGAAGGAAAACTTTGATGACATCAGTCACAGGGAGGAAGATGAGAACGGTTTAGCATGATTTCTACATATACGGTATTTTTTTTTTAACAGACCCGTTAACTGTATTGCGAGCGTGCTGTTAGTAGCGTTTTGCTACCCTTCACAGGCACGGTTTGGGATGGAAGTTATAATATTATTATTAAAGCTTTGAAAACTCTCTCGGTGTACCGTCTTTCTTTGTAAATATGTGTAACCATGTATAATCTATATTTGCAACTGTATATTTTTATAATGTATTTATTTGTATTTATTTTGGACACTTATTCTGATAAGTCTTGCACTGACCAATTAAAAAAAAGGGGCGTAACAGACGCGGGGGATGACGGGTAGTGGGGACCGGTAAAGGTGAGTGTTTGGGGACACGGCAGACAATAGTGGATATATATTTTTCCCACCCTTACCTTTGGAAATATACACTTTTTTCCTTGGACTACTTTTAACGGGACCCGGACTCTGCAGGTCTGCATCAAATCTTAACTACCGGTATCATTTTCCGTTCATTTTACCGGCTGTGGTTTTTGAACTGTGTACTGGGCTAGGACCTTAGTATACCATGATCCTGGCATTATGTACTATCTATGAAGTTACAATTTGATTTTTGCAATCCGGAGATGGATTAAGAGCTTGCTCTGTCCACTCCACGCATCGTCCCAGTATTGCAGTACCTCCGGGAACGGTGCATTCGCAATGATCGCAGCAAGGCTTTAGGGCTAGGACCTTAGCTTGGCCTTTTGGCTAAGAGTAAGTGTCCCGGCTCCTAGGCTTTGTAGCATATTATGAACTGACCGATAACGGATAATGGATAATGAATAACGAAGATAGAACAATAACCCTTAAAAACCCCAAAACCCCCATTAGCTTGGCCTTTTGGCTGAGAGTAAGTGTCCCGGCTCCTAGGCTTTGTAGCGTATTATGAACTGACCAATAACGGATAATGGATAAGGAATAACGAAGATAGAACAATAACCCTTAAAAACCCCAAAACCCCCCCAGTTAAAATCGTGGGGCTCAAAGTAGGGTTTGGGTTAATTTTGTGATTGTGTTACATATTTTAATGTGGGCGCATGCGGCTTATATACAGGTGCGGCTTGTGTAAGTACAAAAGCGGTCATCCTCTTAAAATGTGGTGGGTGTGGCTTACAATCAGGTGCGCTCTATAGTCCGAATTTTACGGTACAAATTTATGATGACATTGTCTTATTCTACCACTGAACTAGATGATCTAGATTAGAATGAAAATGGGCAAGAATTCAGTCAAACAAAAAGCGAGTTTTTTAAATAGTTTTAAAAAAAAAACGAAAGAAAGATTGTTAATTTTTATACTGTGTACACAATTTTAAATGATCAAAAAATGTATGAAGCACGGGGAAAATGTACTAATTGGCATGTATGAGACAGACGGACAGTCAGATAGATAATGCTGTCAGTATTAATACACAAAAAATGATATTCAATCACATTAGCTGAGACTTTTCCCCATGGTCAAAACACTGTGACCGGGGCAGCCGTCCTTGCCGTTTGAAGGCAGTGACAGGTCCAACGTGACGGTGCATCGGGAAACGAATACATCTCAGCGCCACAAATCCTTTAAGCCTCTAAAAACACTCTAATTATCCCTGCAAGGAGAAATTGCGAATAAACCTGTTCATTGGATTCCTCCCGAGATTTAGAATCAGTTTGTGTTGGAAGGGCGCTTGTCACATATAAGTGCCGTTCTTCCCGCCTGATGCATAAATTAAGATGGGGGCTGTCGTCCCGAGAGACGGAACGTTAAAGTGCAATTGGATAAGCGTTGCTCAAGGCTTACTGACTCATGATAATGCATCAGATCGGGAAGTACTTTGTCCTTCAGACCGTGCTACGCTATTGTTTGTGACACGAGGGGGTCTCTTTAGGCGGATGAGGGTTTCATGTTGTCGTGGATAACATGGCACTCATTATTACTATCACTGTCATCATTCGTGGGACAGGGCTCTGCTCTATAAACTCTTCTAATGTTAGGTGACAGACAGTCGTCTATCATATCACAATTTCATGTTTTCTCAGCCTTTTCCTAAATCAGGGGGGTTGTAAAAGCAGTTGAAAAGCATGTATGCATATGTTATTTTACCTATCAGATTTTATGACAGTATTTTCCGGACTATAAATCGCCACCGATTATCAAGAAGAACGAGGCTAAAAACATAAATATGTGGCATTGAGTAACATCCGACTTAAGACCGTGAATGGATCCGTATAACGTAAATCCATTACAATGGTGTCATCTACTGCCAAGATGGAATGTAGTTACTGTGCTGAAGTGGTGGTAGATTGCTTACTGACTGGCTGCTTTATTGTTGTGCGCACAGTCAGGCTGCTAGGTGCTGCGTTTCCTGACATGGAACTAAAGAAAATAAATAATCTATAGGAAATAATGACAATTTCCGTGATCGTAAGGAAGTCGAGCAGGTTGTAAATAGGATTCAGATTCAGGTATACTTTATCGTCCTTCTAGTGCACATGTATACAGAACAAAATCTCGATACATCTGACTAGGACAGTTTCCATAAATGTATAAATATAAGTGTGTAGTAACGAGTTGAAGTGTTTTGAAAAGGGATACTGTACATCAGCGCAAAAGATTTGTTGAGTGAAACAAGTCAGTAGGAGGATCATATAATGTACAAAACATATGAATGTGCATTATGAGGAAAATGATAGCTATGAGTACTGTTGAGTAGTTCAAGAGTGCAATACGGGCAGCTGAACAGATGTGCATAATGGGAAGACCGGTAAACATTTCTCCCTCATATGTTTCAGATTTAATTTCCTCCTATGTTCCGGTCCTTAGCCTTCGCTCTGAAAATGCTGGTCCACTAGTGATCCCAAGAGCCAAGAAGATATCCTCAGATTCAAGAGCGTTCTCGGTTCGGGCCTCGGTGCTGTGGAATGCTCTTCCCCTAAGATTTGATCTGCAACCTCAGTGGAAATGTTTAAATCTAAGCTTAAAACACACTTCCACTCGATAGCATATGAATAACCCGGATTTTATATTGACAATATAAGGGGATGGTGTCATAATAGTCTGTATTTTGCAATAGCCTTTAATCTGTGCAGCCCTTTGAGACTCTTTGTGATTAAGGGCTATACAAATAAACATGACTTGACTTGACTATACAGTAACATTAGAATTTAAAAAAAGAAAACTATTTTCAATTAAGAGATTTAAAAACAGATTTGTAAATTAGCAGCTTGGTAGGCTTGCTATGTGTGGGGTTGACCGATTAACAGTGTAATAGCCAGGGGGACAAATATGTTGCAGAACATGGTGGTCCTGCACTACACACTGCAGTACCTCTTTCCAGAGGGTAGCAGAGTGAACAGCCCATGATGGGGGTGAAACGGGTCCCTAAAGATGTCTGTGATTTAGGATAGGCAGAGCTTTTGGCCAATGTCCTGAATGGACGAGAGATAATTCCCGATGATTTTGTCCACTGTCCTCACCATCCTCCTCACACTGATCCAGTTGGATGTGACATCTATTTATTCATTTATTTTGAAAAGAATGACGGTCCCAGGTTTTGCTATGGAAGAACAATCTTAACACAATAAGTAGACAACTCCCACGAGAGCCTTTTGTGTTATTTTTTATATTGCTATAGATTTATATTGAGTCCTCGATCTACGAGTCACATTTGACATCAGCGATCCAATCCAAATCTCTGTGAAAGTCTAATGTATCTGTTTACTGTGCTTTGGAGGTCCTCAGTGACTGGTTAAAAGTGCTATATACTGTAAATGTAGTCCATTTTAAATGAATTATTTGTATGAAAGATATATGAACCAGAATGATGTATATACAAAAGAAATACAAACAGAGAGAGTACTGGTAGGTGGATCCATAGTACTGGTCACTAGCTGTAAATGCATGTCAGAGCCCGAACAGACGGTAGACCCAAACGCGTGACGATTTCATACCAAGCTTTATTTATGGAAGCGGACCAGTCATGCACAGGAAAACAAACGCCAGCGATTTGGCGATCGCCTGACAGGAGAAGTGGGACAGGGAAGTCAGGCGCGGAAAAGCAGGACGCCAGGGGCAGACGAGCAGGATACCGGACAGACAGGATTGATACCGGATACAGGATAACGGGGCTTGGATCAGAGGTTCGTACAGGTTACGGGACAGGCGGGATCGATAACGAGCAGGAAATTAGAAAGGACAGGACAGACGGGATCGATACTGGATACAGGATAACCGTGCTTGTTTCATGGATCGATACAGGATACGGGACTGACAGAATCGATACAGGATACAGGATAACGGGGCTTGGATCAGGGATTGATACAGAACACGGGACAGACGGGATCAAGACTGGATAAAGGATACAGAATACAGGCCACAGAATACCGGATACAGAACGGGAGCCAGAGTAAAAATGCTTGCCTTGCAAGTGTGGAGGTTCGTTGACGGACAGACAAAGAGTGACTGGAAGCGTAAAAAGGAAAGGAACATATCAGGAAAAGAGCAGCAGCTGGAGCCAAACAAGCGGGCACAGATGAGGGCAATGGGCAATCATGACAATGCGTGATTTAGTAGGACAAAATCTAACATGCTCTTTTTGCTTTTTGACATATATAGAGCAGCTAAAATGACTACATTACCTTTTGTTGCAGTCATAGAAAACTGCATTTTTTTGTATAAAAAATAAAATCAATACACGCTTATAAAAAACAATCTTTGTTTTGCACACTTGACGCTAAGTGCTGCATGACATAATTGTGTCTTTAAAATACTCATCATGCTAATTACGTTAATACAAAATTTACACTGAGGGATATAAATCAAGCCAAATCCTGTCAGTAACATTTAATAGATTTGTTTTTTCAGGTATGAATTTCTCCACAGAATTTATAGAGGGAAAAGCCAACGTATATTATATTATACATACACACATATATATATATATATATATATATATATATATATATATATATATATATATATATATATATATATATATATATATATATATAACATTAAAACTGATTTAATCAACGTTCCTTAACTGCTTACATTCAAGGCAATTTTGATCATTCTACAATATATAATATTAATTAACATACTTATCAGTATATTATCACATTATTCAACAACAGTTCTATCAATATTCTCAATTGTTTTCCCCAGTAATTGTCAACAATTACCACTTTTCTAGCTATAATTAAATATTGCTATTGTTGACGCATGCATCGGATAAGAGCATCTACAACAGCTAATGGCAATTGTCACAGGCCATATTCTAGAGGAATAGTATCATCAAACAATTAAAATATCCTTCACAGTTAGGTGCATTATACTTCCATAAAGTAGGCTTATTTTCAATAGATACTTCTGCTTGGCGGAGCTGGTATAAAATTAAACATACTATTTTAATTAAAACGGTGAAGCTCCACAAAGCTTAATATCTGCTTCAAAGTGCAGCCCCAGTAATGAAAATTACATCACATACATTACTTAGAAATCCAAGAGTTCAGCATGCATGAGAAACCATATTATTGCCAGGGAAAACAAATATTTCATGTCCCTACGCTAGCTTGTTCCTGAAGCTTCCGATTCTGCAAACAGAATATTGAGTCTATGAATTATGATTGATGTGATCAGCTCATATTCTTCAAAAATATTGGTTTGAGAGAATACATTTGAAAGCACCTTCACTGTCTTCAGTGGAGGAAGATATTATGTCAACTGTGGGTGAATATACACGCAACGGGATTCTGAAAACATAATTATGATATTTTTTTTTTCTACAAGGAAAGATGTACCTGGTCTATGCGTACGACGTATTTTAGGCTAATGCTAACAGAACATAAACAATACAAGAGGTGGGCTCACAAAACTAGCATTAATGGAACAGTGTGTATTATTTGACCACTAAATGTTGCTCTATTGTGTAAAGCAACAAAAAACGAGTGCGAAAAAAGCACAAAGAAAAATACAAACTGCGGAGGCTCAAAAATACTAAATCGCACTATTATTATTTTTAATGCTTTCCCCAGTCTATTGCAAGGTGGTTGTTCTTTTACCGTAGCAGGATGGTGGACACTAATCACATTTATCTTGGTACATCAAATAGATATATGAGAAAAAAGGATTTTCAAGAAAAATGTAACCAGTTACTTGATTATTGGGGACACACTATCATTATTAGTTCCTACGTCTTATACATATTACAAACATATCTTAAACATTTTCATTTGGCAGGACAGATAAAAAGCCTAAAGGGACACATGTGGCTACAGGCCATAGTTTGCCCACTCCTGCTATACAGTGTGCAATATATATTTTTAGTTCTGATAAATCTGGATCCTAATCACATATCAACCCAAGTTTATTAAAATTAATTGGGTATATCTAAGCATGTGAGAACACTTCCAAATATGCTCCAATGTATTAAAAGGACATTGAAATTTCTCATCCAAATGTCATTGATTTACATGTCAAAGTGCCAAAAAACGAAGATTCGGGTGGGTGTCCATTGTGATTACTGTGATGACATTCAAAGTTCGAGCCCGCCTCTGGCTGCTGAATATGCAGATATGCCTGATTAAAATCACAGCTTTACACCATGCGGTTTTATTTTTCTTTACACAGAGAATTCAAAAAGGGATACATCATTCCACTATGTTGCATCAAAATTAAATTTATGGCCGCCTGTGTTGTGAATAATGTGATACAAAGGAGGAAATTGTTTTTCTCTGTAAAAAGTAATAAAACACATTCATAATAAAATTGTGTAACTCAACTGTCGTTACAACATGATGAGTTACTGCAGTTCTTTTTAAGGCATACAGACGCTGCCCTACTTATGAACGAGATAGGTTCCGGACGTTGCTTCAGCACTGTATTTTGTTTCTTTAAGGTTTATGTAAGCATATTTAAGGCTTGTATAAGTGACAAAAAATAAACATTTCATAAAATAATATGCTCTATTAGGATAAATAAAGTTCAGTTTAACTTACTTTTGGAAGAAGTCCTCCTCTGTGGTAAAAAGTGGCCGAAAAAAAAGCGTTCCGACCCTTTTCTCAACCGCATCAAGCTTTCTTACTCCTCTTTCATAAAACGGCTCGATTCTTCTTTACACGTTACACCAACCGTATTGAAAGGATGCAGGAGATATTAAACGATACAAATGTCAAAGTTCTTAGCGTGCTAGAGATACAGTGCAGAGTGTTTACAAACAAACTAGGAAGTAGAAGATGGAATTCTTCTTTGGGGGTGGATGCTGGGTGACCTCTCACAGTGCCACGCAGCAGAAAGAAGCACTACATAAATGTTCTAGACTCTGAAAAAGGTGCACACAATACAAACTCTAACTAAAAGCAATGTTTGGATATTTTTCAACATCCCGAAAAAAATATTGGTATGTACCGTTGTTATTAACTCGAATGTTCGTGAGTAGGGGGAGCATCTGTCTAGTGAATTGCAACGTCCTCCTTCTATAATTGTATCTCCTTCGCTCAAATAACATACAATCCTTAGTATATCAGCAACACTGAAAGTGGAAGGGCATGTCTATAATTACCTAGAAACGAGAACTGAATAGAGTTATGGTGACGCTGTCTTAAGCAGAGCGTACAAGGCCACCATTTTTCTCCTTATGGATATATTCACCGTACCGTATACACTTTCAAGCCGTATTCACAACTTTCAAATGAAATAATGACATTAAGTGGTTATGTTTTTGGGAAATATTTGGTTTTGTGTCACCAGGGGACGTTGCTGATACAAGAACTATTAAATTGATGGGGCAAGCGTGAGCAGTGAAAACAGAATTTACGTACAAGAGTATGGACTTTTGGGGATTTTTATTTGTAAAATATGTTTGCAATACCCCATGGAGAAAAAAAGGAAAATGTCTTGGACGGAACCCAAAAATGGAGAAGGAGATGGAGTGGTTTGAAGCCCAGAGACAAAATGGATATGTTCTCAAGATTGCACATGCTAGGTTGGTGTACATGTTTCATTCTATTTATTTTATCATGTGGCTTTTTTTAAGCCGTAAAATTAACAGTAACAGTAAATTAAGTAACTACAAGGTTCTTACATGTGCTTGAAATCCTTGAAAATGAATTAATTTTAATCATTGTTTGGAAAGTGCTTCAACTTTGGGTAAATAATTGTAAATGCTTGAAATGGTTGCCATTACTCTCAGCAAGTATGCTTAAAAATGACCTCAATATTGTTCTCAGAGGGCTTTGTTTTGCCATTGCATTTAAGCCCTCGTTATTAACTGCAGCTGGTTTTAGTTTGTCCAGCACTGTCCTATGAAGCTTCATCGCCCCCTTTGGGTCACACCCAAGATAAAAGGTGCAAGCTACACCTAAACAGGGTAATATGAAATGTGTAATATTGCGAGGAGTTCATATCAATTATGGACATACGTAATGCACCATGCAAACAATTTAAGCTAGCGTTTCCCAGTGGTACAATGTAATGTGAAGAACTTCCTGTAACTGAAAATGTAAGCTGCGCTTTTACCCAACACCCATGTGGGTAGAGAATTGTCTGAAAACAAACATCCGTGATTTACTCAAGATCTAAAAATCAAGATTAAGAATCACATTTGTTAATTGCAGATACATTTGTGGCTCTGCAACAAACATGATTCACAACATTTTTTTTTATTTTAATGATACAAAATAAATTGGAAACTTGGCTTTGCGAGTCCTTAAGAAGTGCTTGGATTTGGCTAATAAAACATTGTACGAAGCCTGTAACTAGTAACAGTGACTCCTGTTTTTCAGTTGCGTGCATAACACTGATGGCTGTAAAAACAATCCATTTTATTATTAGGAGCTATTAGAGTTGGCTCTCCTTGTGCAGACACAGCCGTCATCGTGCTGCTCATATATGCAATGTTTTTGCTAACACACACGGGCAACCACACACAGGGGCAAATGACGGCAGTTATGTGTGGATGCCATTAGGCATGCACACAGGTAAGCAGCGTGGGCCACGTAGGCTCCCATGCACAGATGGCCCGCTGGCTGTGCTCACTCGTGTGCCACAGGAATACTAATGTGCATTCAAGCAAATCACTTCTGCTATCATTACACGGGGTCTTTGACATACCAGGGTGAAGGAGACTTGTTTATACAACACAGAAGATAAACTCTAGTTGTTAATTTTTTTGAAAGTGCCTATTGCGATTGAGATTGATGGGATAAAACTACTAACATTTCCTACTTCTGAAGAAATGAGCAACATTTACCGTAAAAATCTGAGGGTGGGGCTTGAGTCAGCGATCTTGTCTCTGAGTACATATTGTGAAGCTCAATAGAGACTGGAAAATGTTCCTTTGTTAGGATTATGAGTGTGTGTTAGGGTGTAAAACCATAGTTGTAGTTGTATCCGATTGTGTCTGTAACAGCTATGCCAAGGCTAGACAGCTTTGTTTATATTTGTGAAATAAGTACCAATGATTATTTCTTAAACTATCGCTAATATCAAAGTTTAGGAATAACTTCACGATTGAAATATGAAGTCATAATACAGTGACAAAGGACCTTTGTCAAAACCAGAACAGGAGGAGGACCCAGATGCGTAACGTTTTCACACAAGCTTTATTTTACGAGAATGGGGCAGTAATACGCCAGTTATTCGGCGATTGCAGAAGAAGTAAGACATAAGTCTGGTGTGGAAAAAAAGGAAGCCAGAGGCTGACGTGATCGATACGAGATACACAAGCGGATACAGGACAGGACGGGACAGACAGGATCGATACAAGATACACGAGCAGATATCGGACAGACGGGGTCGATACAGGACAGGGCGGGACAGCCAGGATCAATACCAGATACACGAGTAGATATTGGACAGACGGGGTCGATACCGGAGCGGACGGGACAGCCAGGATCGATACCAGATACACAAGCAGATACCGGACAGACGGGGTCGATACCGCACAGTACGGGACAGCCAGGATCGATGCCAGATACCGGACAGGTGGGATTGATACCAGACAGGACAGACTGGATCGATATCCGATACTGGAGACTAGAGTCGGATATCAGACAGGACGAGACAGACGGGATCGATACTGGTTACTGGAGACTGGAGCCCAATTTCAGACAGGACGAGTCTGACCGGATCAATACCAGATACAGGAGATCGGCGCAGGATATCGGACAGGATGAGACAGGCGGAATCCATGCCGGATACCGGAAACTGGAGTCTATTATCAAACAGGACGAGAAAGACTGGATCGATACCGGACAGGATTCACAAGCAGGATACCGGACAAAGTCAAAACACACATCTTGCGGGTGCAGCGGTTCGTTGACGGACTGACAAGGGGTGAGTCAGAGCACTGAGCTTAAATAGGAGGGAAGCCAATCAGGCAACGAGCCGCAGCTGGTGCCAAATGGGCGGGGCCAAGTGAGGGCAATGGGCAACCGTGACAATCTTGTCTCCAAAATATATGTGAAAGCAACGGGAGTTTTGTATTCTTATGGCGCCCGCCCCGAGACTGGGAGGTTGTGGTTCAAGCCTCGGCCGAGTCATACCTAAGACTTAAACATTAGTCCCCGTTGCCTCCCTGCTTGGCGTTCAGCATTAGGGGTTGGAATTGGGGGGTGTGGTCACCTAATCACTCCCAACACCTCAGTTGAGTTGAGCGAGGGGGCTGGGAATCCCCTCCTCTAAATCAATCTCCCAAAAAGTCAGAAATGACTCTAGCCACCTCCCACTAGGGGGATATGGCTGTGTATATATATATATATATATATATATATATATATATATATATATATATATATATATATATATATATATATATATATATACGAGAACATGAATGGCTACAAAATGGCAGTCAATACTTGTTCTAGACAATTACCGATAATGTACCTGAGTAAGGCCTCATATTTTTGAATTTCGCCTACCCCCACTATACCTCCATCCATCCTTTTTCAATCCTTATCTTCAGGGGTGCTGTAGCCCATCCCAGCCATCTACGGGCAGTGGGTAGGGGACACCCTCAACTGGTTGCCGGACAGTCGCAGCCCAACTATACAATATTAATTATTATTTTGATTGATTATTATGAATACATAGCCCACACATTAACTCATTGTTCAAAACGTTGTCTTTTGCTGACATGCTTAAAGTCTTCTGAAATTGTATAAATCATGTTTTTCAAATTGTTGTTCTTGTACTTTTCACGCTTTTGGGTAAAATGTTTACCTTATTGTCCAATCATTGTTTTTTTTTCAATGCTTATCAAAGTTGTTGATTTTTGTTTCAGTGTAACCTTCTGTTTGATGAACAGTGGAAAACATGTCAATTAATCAATCAATTAATCACTATCAATAAACCAACCAACCAACTAACCAACCAACCGGTCAACAAACATCTCACTCACTTACTCACTCACTCAACTGTTCCTATTTTAAATACTTTAGGTCCACTTGTTTTTCTTCTCAAACAAGAAAAATAAGACAGTGGCAGACAATTAAAAGGAGAAAAAAACTATCTGCTGTCTGCCATATCAGATCAGTATTTTTAACCAGTGTGCCAGGGCACCCTAGTGTGCCGTGAGACCTTGCTTAGGGTACAGAGGGAAATTGTTCAAATGTATCGTTTCAATAATTAAGGAAAGGGAAGCATTACACCGTTAGCAACATGATAAAATAAACAATAAATGAATTGGCGCTGGGAATTCATTTTTAAACATTATCGACAAATAGCATGCCTCGGGATTTTAGAATGAAAAACATTGTGCTTTGCCTCAATACAAGTTGAGCAAATAGAGCATTCATTCTTACAAGTGGCACTATCTTAGCTGTACACATTAATCGCAATAAGAATTTATAATAAACATACAAATACTGATCATAAAGGGGATGCTACATGTGACGTTTGGCTAGTTATTCCTATGAACATCTGTATTAGCCTCTAATTAATGGCTCTTTTTTTCTTTAGTGCTTATAAATTTGAAATTTTATGCAAGCTCCAGTAACCAGAGTTTGTAAAACATTTTATGACCAATATCAAGCACTTTTTTAAAGATAATTAGAGCACATTTTGAAATACGGTAATACGGTACCATTAAAAGAATATGTCTGCATGAATCATTTATTTTGCATAAAAACAATTATATCTGCCGATTACAAATGTTATTTTTAATCTGTGAATTTGTCAAGTGTTATGCTTTTTAGATGTTGAGTAAATCACGGTACAATTTACCTCTGGGAAACTGTCAGGAACCGGAACTGTATCAGGACCCAAATGCGTGACAATACTCACACAAGCCTTTTATTTTGTGAGAAATGTGGAGTCATGAACATTAGGCAGCAGTCTGGCGTGAAATGGTAGGAAGCCAGAGGCCGACGAGATCGATACCAATTGCCCGAGTTGAAATCGGACGGATGGGGTCGATACCGGACAGGACAGGACAGACAGAATAGATAATGAAACAGGAGAAACTGGAGATCGATATTAAACAGGACAAAATAGACGGGAACAAAACTGGAAATCAATATTAAACAGGACAAAATAGACGGGAAAAATATTGGACAGGAAACACAAGCAGGAAGCCGGACGGAGTCAAAACCCAAGTCTTGCGGGACAGAGGTTCGTTGACAGACTGACAAACGAAGAATGAAAGCACAGAGCTTAAAAAGCTGGAAAGCCAATCTGTCAATGAGCCACAGCTGGCGCCACACGGGCGGGGCCAATTGGGCACCAGGGCAACCGTGACAGGACACATTAACGTATTTTTTTTCCCATTGCCCATAATAATAAATGTCCATAATTGGTATGTGCATAATCCTTGCAGTAATACACATTCCATAGTGCCCTGTTTAAATGTAGCAGACACCTGTTGTGTCGGGCGTGACCCGTAGGGTGCAATGATGACATATCCATAGGACTATTGTGAGCTCAAGGGAAGAAATGCAATGGCAGAGGGAAGAAATGCAATGGCAAAGCGAAGCCACCAGAAAGCAGTGGTGACGTTATATTAAAGCCAACTTGGTGTGAAACATGGCAACAATTTCAAGCATTTGCACACACTTTTCAAAAAATTCAATCCCTTTAAAACCACAAAATTAAAAGTCAAGCATTTCCAATGATTTCAAGCACCCGTACGAACCATGGCGACTTCAGCTCTTATCATCATCATGAATTCCTAGGTAACATCAATGAGACTAAACCCATGTTTTCTGTCATCTAATTCCATTTATATGCAGCATCATAGCAAAATGCTGTGTCACCATGTTTTCTCAGAACTCTCCACTTCATCGATTGATTCGAGTCTCTAGACCTCAAAGCCCATCTTACCATGAGCTCACTTTTTCAGTAATCAGGAACCAAAACGTTCAACAACTAATAGAAGACTAGCACATTTGGACTTCTTTTCTACACTTGTCCAGGGGCCAGTGTTAAGAATTTAGGACCGGATCAACATTTTCATGAATTCTTCATGAAAAGAAACACAAGCCCTACAAATATTCAAGCTCCCCTGTATGGGCTATGGATTGTTGTGAATTGCTGTGATATGAATTTTAAAACGAGAAAAAACGATAAATAGTGAGCCATGATAAAAGCAGAACTTCTGCTGTGCATTTGCTTTCAACATGGGAAGGTCAATAAATGCGTCCAACAGGACAGTATATTTCATGAAATAAAGTATTACTTCATTGGGGAAAATGTTGCTCATTTTACGTAAAATGTATCCTAGGTTAAGAACAGTGTAACAGGTTTTGAAATAAGAAACTATAGTATAATATAGTATGTCAAGAACCGAAACTGAAGGAGAACCCAAATGCGTGACGTCTCTCACAAGAGCTTTTATTTTACAGGAAATGGGGCAGTCATGCACTTTAACACAAAACGCCAGTGATTCGGCGATCGCTGTGCGGAAGACATAAGGCAGCAGTCTGGCGTGGAATGACCGGAAATCAGAGGCCGACGAGATCGATACCAATTGCCCGAGCAAATATCAGACAGATTGGGTGATACCGGACAGGACTGGACTGACAGGATTGATATCAAAACTGGATATCGAAATTAAACAGGATAAACTAGACAGGAACAAAACTGAAGTTAAATATTAAACAGGACAAAACGGGAACAATACCAGACAGGAAACACAGGCAGGGAACCGCACAGAGTCAAAACCCAAGTCTTGCGGGGCAGAGGTTCGTTGACGGACTGAAAAATGGTGAGTAAGAGCACTGAGTTTAAATAGAAGGGAACCCAATCTGTCAACGAGCCGCAGCTGGCACCACACGGACGGGGCCGATTGGGCGCCATGGCAACCGTGACATAGTATAGTATAGTATAATATAGTACAGTATAGTTTAGTATAGTATAGTATAGTATAGTATAGTATAGTATAATAGACCAGAAAAGTTTCTCATTTTAAGAAGGATTTTCTACCAAAATTAGAGAAATGATACTTGATATGAGCAAACCGATACACCACTAATTAATGGCATGGAAATTCCTTCTTAAGGATCATTTTTCTTGTTATACATCATATATTTTGAGAATGGGGCTGTGTTTTTATGGGTTATGTATTGATCTACTATAGCAGTTTGTAGATCATGTTTTTCATTCCAAGATTTATTTTTATCAAAATAAGAAAAAATAATAATTAAAATCAACAAACATACATACACCACTAATAAACTCGCAGGGTTGGGTAGGGTTACTTTAACTTGATTACTCTCAATTACTTTTGGATTATTCCAATACCAAATATCCTAATAAAAAACAAAATAAATTAAAAATGAATACAATTATGACTCACAACACGTGGTGAGCTTTCCCTCCTGGCTTTGATCTCCGGCAAAACTAAGATAAAATGCGACAGAAACAAAATGAAAATAAATCCCAACAGCTTGCCAACATCATTTTTGCCGTTCCATGTGTTCCGTTACTCCCAAAGCCTGCACACAATTTAGTAATTGTATTCATATTTATTTTCTTTTGTCTTTTATTAGCGTATTTGGTATTGGAGTATTCCAAAAGTAATTGAAAGTAATCCAGTTAAAGTAACCCTACTCAACCCTGTACAATGGGCACACTGCAAAAAAATATATAATCTTAAACCAATAATTTATTTGTTTTAGTGAGTTTAAAACCCTGAAAAAAAATAACAGTTGCATAAGAAGTTAACCCTTGTGAACTCAAAAAACCCTTTCTTCTTTGGACACTTGTGACCCGAGGATTAGATGGAGCATTGTTTTCCTTAGATCATAAGAACCGGATCACAACCAACACATTACAAACGAACCTCTTCAGCAGAGAGTCCTTTTGATCTCAACAAAATAAACTGACAAGGTGCCCGTGTGTGCGTATATGTGTGACCCTGTCTGCTTTTTCCTAGCTAGTGTGTGCACTGTGCCTCAAGATGCCTCCAAATAACATTAAATAGGGCAACCCACATGACCCAAAAATACGCGCTCCCTCTTTTCAGTTCTTTCAGATTCCTCTCATCTCCCCCGACATATTTCGAGCTATCTCAAATGGGGCCCCGACAACACCCTACGGGCATTGTGGCACATGCACACGCATACTCATCCCCCTCCGTGCTGCCGGCATATTGCACACTTTGCAACTAGCTTAGTTTACCTCAAAATCAGGCAATGTTAAGGATAACCCTCGATGTGGCAAGCAAGCTATTGGAAATTCACTTTTCCACGGGATGAATTTTCCCTACTTTTCTCAGCAGCACTTGCGTTGTGACCTATTTATCCAGGCCCTGCTGGCCCGCCTCCATCCGTTATCTCAGAAGCCTGTCCCGAGCTGGTCGGGCCGTTCAGATGATCCGGTCCCTCTTCCTGCAAAGCTAGATTTGGTGCGAGCTCTCAGCAGGTTCCCGCGCGAGGCTCGGATCTCGTAACGTGATTAAGTCGCAATCCGCCCCAATATAAAGAGCGCTGGAAAGACGAGGCGGCTGCAGAAGAATCGCTACAGACTGTATTATGCGGAACGTTCATTTTACAGATGAGCCGATGCATGAAGAGATTATGTTTTACGTGAAGTGCGTGTGGCCATTTTGCTTTAATCCTCGTATATTTAAAAAAGAGAAAATCTGCTTGTTGGATGCAGGATTTTAAATATTTACGTTTGGCCGTGATGTGTGACGGTGTGTTGGATTTGGCTGCAAGCTACGGCGCTAAAGCCTACGTTCACTGGCAATGGAAAATGCTGTTATCCTACACTGTATCCAGAGGTGGTAGAGTAGCCAAAGATTTTACTCGGGTAAAAGTACCGATACTTCAGAATAATATTACTCAAGTAGAAGTAAATAGGGCAGCACGGCAGCGCAGTGGTTAACACGTGTGCGGCACAGTTCTGAGGTCATGAGATCGAACCTCCTGTGTGGAGTCTGCATGTTCTCTCCATGCTTGCGTGGGTTTCCTCCGGGCACTCCGGTTTCCTACAACATTCCAAAAACATGCACGTCAGGTTAATTGGCCGGTCCAAATTGTCCCTAGGTGTAAATGAGCGAGCGAATTGTCTGTCCCCATGTGCCCTGCGACTGGTTGGCAACCATTTGAGGGTGTCCCCTGCCCACTGCCCAAAGATGGGATGAGCTCCAGCACCAGGGTTGGGTAGCGTTACTTTAACTGGATTACTTTCAATTACTTTTGGATTATTCCAATACCAAATATGCTAATAAAAGACAAAAGAAACTAAATATGAATACAATTATGACTCACAAAACGTGGTAAGCTTTCTCTCCTGGATTTGATCTCTTTGATCTCCGGCAAAACTAACATAAAATGTGACAGAAACATAATGAAAATAAATCCAAACAGCTTGCCAACATCATTTTTGCCGTTCCATGTATTCCGTTACTCCCCAAGCCTGCACAAAATTTAGTAATTTTATTCATATTTAGTTTCTTTTGTCTTTTATTAACATGTTTGGTATTGGAGTAATCCAAAAGTAATTGAAAGTAATCCAGTTAAAGTAACCCTACCCAACCCTGTCCGATGTTTGCTGCAACGATGTCCGTCTTCAAGTTTAGGGGGTAAATAAACAAATAACTTAAAATCTTTATGTGTCTGATGCCAGCAAACATTTCGAATGGTCAGAAGTCAAAAAATATTCAGAGATAATCACACTTCAAGGTCAAGTCTAAATAATGTACAAATACATGCATTGTGGAATGTTTTGGGACAAATTGATATTTTAAAAAAAATATGCATGCATCGAAATAAAATTGTCCTCACTTTTTGACTAATTCAAAGCTCTTATTAGCCAATATAAGATATTCACAAATACATTTTATGTTTATGTATATACAATTCTTTTTGTATTCTCTATAGTCACTTTTAGGATATGAAATGTCCGAAAGGGGAGAGGGTGTCAAGACCCTGAACAGGACCCACTCGCGTAACGTTTCTGACAGTTTTATTGGGAAGAGGGGAAAGGATTGCACACACGATCCGGTGATCGCTGGTCACGGGGAGCAGGTCGCTCTGATCGTGTGTGGCACTTTTTTGGGGGCCGATGGCGGTGTCGGGAACGGAAAAAAATGGTCAGTAGCTGGGACAGAAGAGCAAAAACCTTGTTGGGATAGGAAACGAGTCAAAAGCAAGGAAAGGACAGTAGACGAGGTCGAGATCAAAAACGGACCGTTATTCGGGACAGGAGAACAGACGTGGTTGAGATCAAAACAGGTCGTAATTTGGGACGGGAGAGCAGACATGATCAAATCAGATCAAAGCGGCGCTGCCACGAGCGGCTGCCTTTTCCAGCAGCTGCCCTATTGTTTTATTGTCTTCTCCTATCTTTGGTGTTTTTTCTTCCCGTTTTGACAACTACACTATGGATTACTTCTATCCTATGGACATGGGTTTTAGCGCACAAAAATGCGTCTAATCAAGGAATCAACTCCTTGCCCTGAAGAATTCTCGTGCCGGCGTGATGAAGGGACCTATCGTGGAAGAAGAGCCGGAGCTAGCTAAGCGGCTAGCGGCGTTATAAGTCTTCGGTACCATCCGTAATCATGGTAAATGCGAACTCACGACCAAATAAGATCATTGAGTGCTGGTGCAAAACATCGAAGCGCACAGGGAGCGCAGTTGCTGTGTTTTGCGGAAACGTGGCTCACGTTTAGCATTCCGGACGCTAACGTGTAGCCACCCGGAGCTACCCGGAGCTATCCGGCTTCAACGCCGCTAAACAGAGACACGAAAGCCGGGGGTAATCGGAGAGGAGGCGGACTTGCTAACACGAGGTGGTGTATCCCTGGATTTTGACAAAGAAAAGATTTCCATCTGCCACAGGGATGTCGAACTTTTGGACTGGCGTGACGTCATCCACTCCGCTACAAGCACCCCTAGGGCATCATGTTAATCTGTTAATAAACAACGGGGTAGACTGCTGGAAGTGTGAATTTCCCTACGGGGATGAATAAAGTATCTATCTGTCTATCTATCTATCTATCTATCCATCTATCTATGATCAAGATCAAAACATATCGTAGCGGGAGGCACAGGCGAAAAAAGGGCTTGTTGTGTAAAAACAGAGATTCGCAGACGGACCGTCCAGAGGGGATTGATAGGACAGAGTTTAAATACTGACAGGGAGCCAATCTGTCAACAAGCTGCAGCTGGTGCCACACGGGCGGGGTCAATTGGGCGCCATGGCAACCGTGACAGAGGGAGGTATAAATAAATAGAAAAACTTATGCGTATGGATAGCTCTGATGCCACTGAACATTTTGAGGGGTTGGAAGTCAAAAGAATTTCGAGTTATTGGACTTTGAGTTCACGTCCAAATAATGTACACTGGCATACATTGTGTCACTCAAAAAATACATGCCATGAAACAAGCACATGCTGTTTTGTTTTTTAGTGTGTGTGTGTTTTTTTTTTATATTCTGGACAAGGATTGTGTTTTAAGTACAAAAATAACATGTACCGCTCTTTACTGTCAAACAGATACAGTTTTGATACAACTAGGAGGCGCTAAATAATACAGAATGTCCCTTTAAGATTGGCAGGTATGACTAAACCATATTTGATGCCTTTTTGTTTTCAAAACGAACTCCGCTAGTGCCGCACTCTGCATCATTTGAGGTACTGTTATCCACTCAACCTTTCCACCCGCACCATCTGCCTTCCTTTTTGCATAATCGATTTTGTCTGGGTATATTTCTCCTTCCGCGCTCCCACAAGTCGTAACATCTGACTGCTCCCTCCTCGTCCGCCCGCCGATTGAATTCCGTTGCACCGATAGCTCCCGAATCGCTCGCATTTCACTTCCTCAGTATTATGATCTCTCGTTTCCTGCCTCCCTTGTTCCTCTTCATCAAACCGAAAGCGGCGGGCAAAGCGCGAGCTGATCTACTGATCGTTGGCCCCGCCCCCCTGCCCACCCCCATCATCCAACCTCCGTGACCCGGTTGGGCGGACGGGCCGTCAATCAGACGAAATTGGGGTCTGTCTCATCGTGTATGCAGACGAGCACCCCTGCGACACCCTTTCCATCTCAATCACGGAAGCTTGCCAAGCACGCTCACAGGAGCGCGCGCAGCCCTCGCTTTTTACCTCCTGCAACAAACACACAAACTCGCTCACACTCACACACACACACTTTAAAAAGGACTAACAAGCAAGTGACATTGAGAAGGGTGAAAAAGGAAACACACATACACACACACTACATCTGTATGCATAAATCAATAGGTGTTCTATGGCTGCATTTACCGAGGTCAAATGCAGCCTGGGAGGGTAGAAAATAGGGATGTATCCTTTGTGAACAGAACGGCTCTATGAGCTGGCTGCTTGAAGTGAACGATGAGAGAAGAATTATCAGGACCAGAACGGAGACAGGACCCACTTGCGTTGCGTTTCTCACAAGTTTTATTGGAAGAAAGAGAAAGGGTTGCGCCCATGATCTGGTGATTGCTGGACGCGGGAAGCAAGTCGCTCTGTTACGCGGATTGTGCTCCGAACGCGGAAGTGGATCTTCCGTGGCAAGGGTTGGCGGTGTCGGGGACGGAAAAACCGGTCAGTAGCCGGGATATGAGAGCAAAAACGTGGTCAGGGTCGGAACCGAGTCGTAAGCCAAAGTTCGAGAGAAGACGTGGTCGGGGACAAAAAAGGTTGATAGCCGGGACAGTAGGTGTGGTCAGAGGCCTGTCTCTCCCCATTTGACAGCCGGGGAACAGACGGGAGCAAAAAAAGGACAGGTAGGAGTCAGGGTCGAAAAAGGCTTGCCTAGTGACAAATGGTAACAATAACAGTAGTAATATAACTTTCATTATAACCCTGCTTAGGCAGGTAGCCTCACGCTACTACAACACGCTCGCATAACAGCAAACGAGTCTGTTAAGGAAACACATACCGTATTTGGAAAATATGTTAAAATGTTATATTGCCAGACACAACAAAATTGTAAATATGCTTGATTACTGTTAAGATTGACGAGAAGGGATGTTCAAACCTCACATTGTTTGTTCGCTGTTATTAGTGTCAATAAAGTTGTTCAAACCAAAAAAGAACAGCAATAAACCATCCTCTTCTTCCTGCTTAAAAATAACGTTATCAAAGTTGTCTTTCTCAGTTTTGGAAAGAAACTTTATCATGTTGATGACGTCCCATCCTCCCTCATCCAAATTCACGCCAGTATTACGCTCACATGGAACACTATGCGTGTAGCAGCTCTGTTTCCATCTATATCGGACTGCTCGAATACTTTTAGCTTGAAAGCTTCGTCATGAGCCTTCCAAATGCAATTTCTACAATGAGGGTATGTTTACGCTCAGAAGTTGCAGTCTTCTCGGCGCAATCATTCCACCGGTCTAAATCTTACCTTATATACTCGAGCGCCGCTGGCTGCCTTAAACGAATTACATAAATTGGCCGCATCACTGAATAAGCCGCAGGGTTGAAAATTTGGGAAAAAAGTAGCGGCTTATAGACCGGAATTTACAGTATATCAATGATAATAAAGACTCCCATTAAATTTTAAATCTGCAAAGCAGTTATGTTTTTGGTTTTTGTTTGTGTTTTGTGCTTACTTCTGTTTTCCTGCAAGTAGTGTGTGGGACGGGGCGTGGCTGGCTGCTGCTCTGACGACACCCAACTGCCTCTAATCTGCTTATCAACAGACTATATAAACTTGGCTGGTGTAGCAAATTCCCGCTGGTGAATGTTGTCCTGATGTTATTGTCAATCCCTGCCTGGGAACACTGTTCTTAACAAGATTTTCTTTTAATGAGTGTCATCCTTAACTGTTGCTTCTTGTTGCCCCGGATTTTGGTTACCGTCCCGTTTATTTCCTGATTTCAGCGAGCCTGTTCCCTGCCCGCGCCACCTTCATTCTTGATATCATAAACTCTGTAAAACCTCTTCAGTCTTACATCTCTGCATTTTGGGGTGCAGCCATTTACAAAATAGCAGTAAACCAGCGATAACCAAAGTATGGTTGGCATATTGACTTTGTATTTTTTGTTACTTTGCTGTTTTTTTTTTTTTTACTTTTGTTCTGAAAAATCCATCATCTGCACCGCTTATCCTCAGTAGGGTCACGGGGGTGCTGGAACCCATCTCAGCTATCTTCGGGCAGTGGGCAGGGGACACCCTGAACTGGTTGCCGGCCAGTCGTAGGGCCCACAGAGACAGACAACTCACTCGCTCATTCACACCTAGGGACAATTTAGGACGGTCAATGAACCTGACATGCAGGTTCTTGGGATGAGGGATGAAACCGGAGTGCCCAGAGGAAACCCACATAAGCACGGGGAGAACAATTAAACTCCTTGCAAGGAGGTTGCGGTAGCTGCACTTGAACCCTGAACCTTTGCATCGTGGTGCAGCGCGCTAACCACCCATCCGCCGTGTGTTCGGCAACAGTTGTGACAGAAATGTGTATACTGTATCTATTGTTATTCCGTCAAAGCCTACATTGTAGTTAGTAAAGTAAGATTTTCCGGCAGTTTTTTCGTCATTATTATGAACTATATCTAGAGGACAGAGATCATCACTGATCATGAGCTTTTAAAGCAAAAAGTATTGGTACTAAGTCGGGATTTATCAATATTATTTTGTAGGGTCTTAGATCAGATATTTACCCGCCATCCCAGTATAGCCAGCCCCCCGGTGCCAGACGTTTCTCAAATGGGGAGCCAATTATTGCTATTGTGACACCTATTTAAGGGCCTTCAGAAAAAGCTTTGACTCTCATGTTTCGCTGGAAAATAAAGCATGATTTTGCTCTTACCGTTGTTCACTGAACAACAGTTCAAAAGACTTGTTTCCTGAGAAAACCTTTAAGCAAAACGGCTTTTTATGAAAAGATGTTTTTCAAGCAGAACTTTTTTTTTTTTTGCATTTCTTATACCTTCATTATCTAAACAATGATTTCCATCAACGCAAGGGCACTTTTCTTGCCAAATACAATTTTATTTCAAGAGCATTGAACTTATGCATGACATATAGATCAGGGATAGAAGAGCTTTTTCCCACCCGATTATTTTCAATGTTTGATCACACGATTGAGGTCAACATGGTGACCTACTCGCCATATGGTGGCGCCTACACACTTCAATCTCTGGACACTGGAAGCAACACTAAGAAGTGGACACCGACCTGATCAAGGCTACTACCGCCATTTAATGGTAATTTATCATAATGAAATCATTCCCAGTGGCTTAATACTTACCGATACGCTGCACCAAACCCTTTATACAACAAACCCTTTAACAGTTGTTTATAAGAAAATTAAAAAACAGGTTATAAATTCATACGTGATGGCACTTAATTGGATATATAAGGCAGTCTAATGTGTAAAGCAGTACTGTTGGTGAGTTTGCAATGGTTGAAAAACAGTGGCCTTGATCACCCACTCTCCTAAATTCTATTTAAGTAGAGGATAAAATAAATGCAAGTCACACCCGCTGCCCCGAGTCGACCTGCCTTCTGCACCTGAGAAATCAAAAAGTCCATTGTGCCACCGACAAGACGGCGTCAGCAAAACAAGCAGCTCAGCAAATGGGTTCGCGGCCCCTTCCTTGGCCTTCCTGTGTCCTTCCTTCAAGCGCCTCCCTTTTGACCCCTGTTCAAAGATGCCTCCACTTAACCGTTCTCGTCATCACGCCGAGCTCCTCCAGTCTTTTTTTTTCTTGTCTCCTCCTCTTTATCCCTTCATCCATCAGTCTCGCATCCCTCTCCTCCTCTCTGCATTTTCCTCTGAAGCATTTCCGTCGTCCCCCACAGGGACCGGGCCCATACAGGCGATCGGCGCCGCCCATTTTCCACCCAACCAGGCTGCGATTTATGCACGGGAATTTCGGCTCTTTTTCGAGGAACCGGCCCTTACTAATATAAGCCTGCTCTTTCGCCTTCCAAAGGGGCTCTTCCAATTGTCGTTGCTTTAATCTATAAATTACTAATTATTATGCAACATTATGCACAACACTTAAAAAGGGGAAAAATGAAGAGAAAAAGAGAATTAAAAAAAGAAAAAAATGGAAACCAGTGATAAGAAAGCAAGGAAAATACTTATTCTGCATAAAATATAATAACAGTTTGTTAGCTCATAATTCATTCCATTTTTTGGAAAAAGGAATGCACTATGGAATACTTTAAACTTCTGATCAATGGTTGAAACCTAAGGCCTTTTAGTTTTTTTAAATGAGCAGGTGAAGATGTGTTCATATGCAAAAATTACATTCTATAAAATCTAATAACTGTTTGTCAGCCTGTAATGTATACAAGTTTTTTTTTTAAAAAGACAAGCAAAAGAGGGCAAGTTTGACATATAAAGTTCAGATTAATGGTAAAACCCAAAGCATTTTCTCCGTTTGGGACATAAAAAAGGCAGGTGTTTGTGCAACTTTATGTTTATGCACATATTACACTCTGTATAATGTAATAACTGTTTGTTAACCAGTAATTTCAACAGGTTTAATGAAAAAGGAAGGCATCATCAGGGTAGCTTTCACTTTGAAAGTTCTGAATAATGGCGAAAAACAAGGCCTTTTTTTAACAGAGTATATGGACAGGTGCTTGAGCACCACATTATGGCGATATGTGCACATGCAAACAACAAAAACAACCGGAACAGGATCAGGACCCAAATGCGTGACTTTTATTTTACAGGAAATGCAGAGTCATGTACGTTAGGAAGCCAGAGGCCAACAAGATCGATACCAATTGCCCGAACAGATATCGGACAGATTGGGTCGATACCAGACAGGACGGGACAGACAAGATTGATATCAAAACAGGATATCGAAATTAAAGAGGACCAACTAGACATGAATGAAAAACAATACGGGACAGGAAATACCAACAGGAAACGGGACCGAGTCAAAACCCACGTCTTGCAGGGAAGAGGTTCCTTGATGGACTGACAAAGGAAGAGTGAGAGCACCGAGCTTAAAAAGACGGAAAGCCAATCTGTCAACAAGCCGCAGCTGGCGCCACAGGGGCGGGGCCAATCGGGCGCCTTGGCAACCGTGACATATTGCATTCAATTATATTAAGTAAATGTATTTTTCTTCCGATTGAATTGCATTCTTAAGGTTTTTTGATTGTTGTGTAGTGCAAAAAGGTTGGATATATGAGTGTGAATGTTGGTTTTTATGAGACGTATAAGCTTATTCTTTTGTCTTCTGGGATCGGTGCCACCGCATGGGATAAGTGGTTGAAAATGGAGGGATGGATGGAAAATCAGACGTAAGTGTCCTTTTATATATCCCGTGAGACAACGATGACATCTGCTATTTGTAATTTGTTGTGGACATCTAATAGCCTCATCATCTTGTGACGCTAAATAAATAATGAAGGCAGACACATTGATGTTGCCTGTGGAGCATCTCGAGAGGATTTGAAAATTTATTTGCATGACATACTTTTTAATTTTCCTTTTTTAAGTTTTTTTTATTTTATTTTATTATTTATTTTTTTGAAGGTTCTCATTCTGTTACTTCAAACACATGAAACACAAAAACAAACACCATGTTAATGTTTTTTCTCCCCCAATCTATATTGTCAGGAGCAGAACGGAAACAGGACCCAATTGCGTTAGGTTTCTCACAAGTTTTATTAGAGGAAAGAGAAAGGGCTTAGCCCACAATCCAGTGTCCGATGGATGCGGGAATCAAGTCGTTCTTGTACTCGGATGGTGCTCCGAACATGGAAGTGGAACTTCCGTAGTGAGTGATGGCGGTGTCGGGGACGGAAAAGACGGGTCGGTAGCCGGGACTGGGAGAGCAAGGCGTGGTCGTAAGCGAGTCGTAAGCCAGAATAGGGGAGAAGACTTAGTCGATGACAAAAAGAGGTCAAAAGCCGGGACGGGAGAGCAGACGTGGTCAGGATCAAAACGGGTCGAAGCCGGGGACAGACGGAAGCAAAAAACGGGACAGGTGGGAGTCAGGTTCGAAAAAGGCTTACCGAGTATTCACTGAGGTTCGCAAACGAACTAACAAACAGGACTGGGTTCAAATACTGACCGGGAGCCAGTCAGAACCCGTGGCAGGTGATGCTAAAGGAGCGGGCACAGCTGACTCACATCAGTAATCATGACATTTTTTTGCTGTCCATTATTTAATATATTGCAAAAAGTCAAAACTGAAAAATTAAGTTAAAAAAACGGTAAAGAAACAATGTTTCTTTCCAAAATGCTTGAGGTTATGCTCATAGTTGGTGGTGATACGTTATGTATCAGTTTTTTTTTTTTTTTCAATGATGAACATAACATTTATGATAAACGATTATACTTTAGTAGACACTCAACAAAAGGAGAGAAGGCATCAATTGATTTTGAAATTACAAGGAGGACAGGGAGAGAAGCTTTCAGATAGTAAATCCCAACTTGTTCTAAGGTCCTCCCATGAGCCCTTTATTGAATCTTCATGGTTACAAAAAGCACATTAGCCCTAAGGGGTTGTGTGGGTATCAAAGAACACCAACATGAATTGCCAATGGTGACGATGACGTAAATAATGGCTAATGATCAAAAAAACGAACCATGGTGCCGAGTAAACAAACAACAAACAGTGAGCCAAAATAACAAAAAAAAAAAGGAAAAAAGAACCCGCCTCTTTTACCTCCTAACTTTAGCCAATAGTGACTGATTTAAATGATCATTGACACATCAGTTAGCCAATGGAATTTGTAATAAAGCGATATGAAGGTACCCCTCTTGTGTTAAAATTATACCCGGTAATAAGTGTGCACAATGTTACTAGTAATTCATTTTTACGCGCAAATATGCAAAATCATTGATTGACTTCTTGACAGAGAATTCAAACATTTACAACTCTTTCACAATGTCTCAAAAAATTGGCTGAGGGGAAAAAAAAAATAAAAAGATTCTTCACCAAATGGCCCAATTTACCCTTGAAAAATGTGTTAAACAGAATGTTTAGTTTTTCAGATTTTGATCAAATTTGACGAGGTACCAGGTAAGGCTTCAAGCTATTGTCTCACCTGTTTTCTGGCTAAGATGCCGATGCTACACTTATCTGCAGGGATTTAGTTGCAAAACAAATTCATGCAAAAATAAACCTTCTTTTTCTTTGTGTTCCAACTTAGATGAAAATGTTACTAGCTCTTGCAGTTATAATTTTAGTTGGGGACAAAATGTCTGAGTCGTTACTGTCAGAAGAGACCATAACCGTATACATTCTCTAAATAGTTGAAGAACAGCATTCAATTTGCTTTGGTGTGTGATTGGGATTTTAAGGGGAATTTTACAAAAACATTTAAAGGTTGAATACCTGTAGATCAAGAAATGTTTTATGTATTTTATATAACATGAGCCTCACCTAAAAGTGTTGACATGATTGTCTGCCATCTTGCTGCTAAGGGTTCCCTAAAATGGTTACCAATCTGAATCAGCTGTCCCCGCTCTTGTGGCGCCAACTGCCTCGGACTGATTGGCTCTCTATCCCTATTCAAACCCACTCCTATCTGCCCCCTGTTGTCAGTCCGTCCGCGAACCTCAGTTAACACTAGGCGCGCCTTTTTTCAACCCTGACTCCCACCTGTTTTCTGTAAAGTAAGCCACTTTTAGTTGTGTATTTCTCAGATTCCTATGCTATGAAATCAACTTATTTAACCTGCTTTTCTATTTTCAATATGCAAGTAATCATCACACACACATACACATAGTCACGTTTCAAAGATCCAAATTTTCAGTCTAATTCCATTGTTGTTAATACTTTTTTCAATGTTTTTCCGTTGTGTGAAATGTAATATGCATGCGCGACTCCATTGTAGTCACTGCGCATGCGTGGCCTTTCAATAAATACGTCTGCTGACCCGGATGTAGTAGAATGGCCTGGGCGGCCAAGGAAGATGGCTGCCGGGCCGGGCTCACTACATTTGCGCTGTAGATTTAAACTTTTTAAATGCCTCTACTTGAATATTTTTACCAGCAATGAGTTTATATCGTTATGAACTCCGACATTTCTCCTTCTGTTTGTCGCCCGGCTTCGTCTCGTTTTTGATCCTGACAAGGTCTACTCTCTCCTCCCGGCTTTTGACTTTTTTTTGTCCCGACCACGTCTACTCTCCTTTCCTGGTTTACGACTCGCTTACGACCGCGACCACGTTTTTGTTCTCCTGTCCCGGCTACTGACTAGTTTTTCCGTTCCCGACACCCCCATCGCTCGCCACGGAAGATCCACTTTTGTATTCAGAGCGACCTTCTTCCCGCGCCTAGCGAACTCCGGATCGTGGGCACAGCCCTTCCCCTTTCTTGTAATAAAACTTAGGAGAAGTGTAACGCAAGTGGGTCCTGTCTCCATTCTGGTTTTGACAAAAAATTCTAGGTTAAAAAAATGAGAAGAAAAATCAATCAACATTTATTTGTGTAGCAGTTTTCATGAATCATATTGCAACTCAAAGAGTTGTAAGGTGATTTTTGGCCATATGAGTCTCCGTAGTTTGTGTTCTACCTTGTGCATTGTAACACTTGTTTTGGTAGTGCGACATCTGGTAGTCAAATAATACACGCTGTCCCATTTTAGAGAAACAGTGTGGTTTGGTCACTCTCAGTGTCTGAAGTTTGTAATCTTCCTTATGCTCTGTAGCACGTGTTTTCAGTTGCACTATAAAACTCAGCGACATCTAGTGGTCAAATATTACACTGTGTCCATTTTATTTTTAATTTTGCTAATTTCACGAAATCTGTTCTGCAGTCAGATGACTCCAAGAAAACCACTTACTTATTTTGCAAGCTCTTAAAAAAAACATTTTTTTTTAACTGTTGCCCTAGCGCAGGTGTCCTAAAGATGGTGTCAAATTTCCAAAGGTTTTCCATAATTTCGTTCCGCGTACTTTCTGACCTTTGTAAACTGCGCAATGCGGCCAATTTGCTATTTCGCTCAGGACGATATAGCCGAGCTTTTTCCTCAACACGTCAAACATCCCAGAGGATCGGAACGTTTTACCGGAGCTTCATTTACTGTGGTTATATTGTAGACTGTGTTTTAACACGGGCACGTTATGTTGTGAAGCATAAGTAAAGGTACTCAAGAAATTCATGTTTCTAAGGCAACCGCGGACTTGCTTTGACACTGCAATGCAGCACTCTTGGTTACTATGATGAATCTGCAAGATAAGTTAAGGTGGTACTGTTGTTTTTTTTTCTGCTTGTTGGTGCTGTGTGAAAAAAAATTCTACCGCCATGCACATTAGCGAGGTGAAATCTAAATCTCTTACAGGCCTTTTTAAAGGTTATAATTTTAGACGCAGGCACTGCAGCATATACTCGAGTCGAAGGCCTCTTCAATTGCTGGTGAGAGCCACTCAGAATCTGGATTTCAACGTGGGCTACATTCATGTTAATATCCGTGGCCTCCTTTTTTGGCTGTATGATTACCTTCATTAAAAATCTTTCACTACAAATTCCCTGGACTCAAATATTTTAAAAAAAAACAAGATACTGATGGCCTTGCCACTAACATGGATGATATAATTACAGCTTGGAGTCGCACGGCTTTTGCCGGAGAGTCAAGAAGACTCGACTGGAGAAGCACTGAAAGTGACTTGAGGTGGGCGGCATGAATTTATCTCGAGGGCTGCTCGAGACACAAAACCAATGGCAAGATCAAATCTTGGAGAAGCTTCGCCCACTTTGGCTATAAACTCCTTTGCACTTGCTTACAGTGCCGTGGAAAAGTATGTGCCCCCAACCGAAGAAATCGCAAAATACAGTTTTGAAATGTTGATTCCACGTATTAAGGCAGAAAAAAACCCTTAAAGACATTTAACCCTGTACCTTATAGCCACTCGGGCCATCTGTGTCAGTGATAACAGAAATAAAATAATTGGTATGCTGCGGAGGAATTTTAAAATTTTACATCTAGTGTAAAAATGACAGAGCCTTCGACAAAAGACCATGATGCAAAGAGTAAAGTAAAGAGTGGCAACGTGATGGTCTGTGGCTGCTTTGCTGCCTCAGGTCTTGGACAACTTACTGTGGTTGACAAAATGTTGAATGCTGGTGTTTACAAGAAGATCCTGGAGAACGTCTGATAGAGGTAACATGGGGACTAATAAATCCAGCACGACCCAGCCGACGGGTATCAAAGCTCAAACCATCCCAAGCCCGACAAATTTACCTGATTTGAGGGACCGGGCCCAAAGTAAATCCGAAGCTGCACTTTGACGCCGCACATATTTCGATGCCGAAGTGCGTTCTTTGGCTGAATTGCAGCTTCAGATTTACCCCGGGCTCAGTTCCTCAAATCAATTGTGAACTTTGGCGCCAAAGTGTTCCTCGAGTAAAAGTATTGTTACTTCAGAATAATATAACTCAAGTAGAAGTAAAAAGTAGTACTCATAATAACTACTTGCACGCTGCGCAGATGCTCCACAAAGATTACACAAAACAAACAAAAAAAGAAAACGGCAAGAGAGAAGTCTGGCTCAAGAACTCTAAACTCAAGACCTCTAATGTCCGGTCATCAGTTCATGCCCTCAACTCAAAGGCTCTTGGATTTGGATCTTGCAACAGTACTACGATCTGAAACACACCAGCTAAAAAATAAAAAGAATACAAGTTCTGGAGTGGCCTAGTCAAAGTCTGGATTTAAATCTAATTGAGATGCTATGGTGCGACCTTAAAGAGGCAGTTCATGCAAAGAAGAGTGGGCCAAAATTCCTCCACAGCCTTGTGAAAGAATCATTACCAATTATTGTGAACGTTTTCCACCAAAGTTGACGCAACTGGCTTTTAGGTTCATATAAGGCCAAATAGGTTTTTTGTGCCATGATAAATGGAATCAACATTTCAATCCTGAATTTGGGACTTCTTTGGCTTGTCTCTGATTGATGTTAAAATTGATATGATAAATATGCAAAAAAACATAGATATCAGATGGGGCAAATGATTTTTCATTGCACTGTGTTTCATATTTAGTATATGCTGTAGGATTTAAATGAACCTTCCAGCTTTAGCTCATTCTAGGCTGTCAAATTCCAGTAAAATATGTTTTTGACGTAATAGAAATTAAAGAGTTTGTGCAATATTTACAATCCAAAAACAGATTTATTGATTTAGAGTTAATTCGTTTTAGAAAAAAAATCCTCAAGATAAGAGCAATTTTTCATGCAAACACTATCCAAGAACAAATTCATCTTGCATTTTAAAGTATGACTGTATCCATACACAACACTGGTAGTAATTTCATTTTAAAGATTAAAGAGTACATTTTAACACTAACGAGAGCTCAACAGACGGGTCGGTGCAGCGTCCGCCGTCATTCCGACCCTGTACCGGTCCGTCGTGGTGAAGAAGGAGCTGAGCCGAAAGGCAGAACTCTCGATCTACCGGTCGATCTACGTTACTACCCTCACATATGGTCATGAACTATAGGTTCTGACTGAAAGAACACGATCCCTGATACAAGTGGCTGAAATGAGTTTCCTCCTCAGGGTGGCTGGGTTTTCCCTCCGAGATAAGGTGAGAAGCTCAGTCTTCCGGGAGGGACTTTGTGTAGAGCCACTGCTCCCCTGCTTTGAGAGGAGCCAGTCGAGGTGGCTCAGGCATCTGATAAGGATGCCTCCTGGACGCCTCCCTCGGGAGGTGTTCCGGGTAGTTCCCACCGGCAGGAGGTCCCAGGGGCGACCCAGGACAAGCTGGAGAGACTATGTCTCTAGGCTGGTCTGGGAATGCCTCGGGATCCCGTCGGATAACCTGAAGGAAGTGGGTAGGGATAGGGACGTCTTGGCTTCCCTGTTAAGGCTGCTGCCCCCGCGACCCGACCCTAGATAAGCGGAAGACAATGGATAGATGGATGGATTTTAACACTACCTCAGTGAACGGGGTTAGGGTTAAGGTCGGGACTAACTGTTCAAAAAGCACTAGTTATTTTACTGTGTATTCATGGAAATACTTACTTAAGTAAAAGAACAAAAGTACTAGATACCAATTCAATTTTACCCTTTCAATATCCATTATGTGTGAATTCACATTGTGTGAATTTCCCTACGGGGATGAATAAAGTATCTTGCTATCTATCTAACTATTCATGTTTTTCAGAAGTCTAGGAAAAGCTTATCTCTAAATTTTGGTATAAGGGTGCATATGTTCTACCCTCCACTAACATCTGTGATATGAGCCATACTATTCCATGTATAATATTTCAACATGCATTTAGCCCTTTGAACCTTCATAGAAATTCATTGAGTTGATCATCATATTTACCATACTTAATATGACCTTGAACTGACTCTGATGACTCGATATACTGAGCGGATGTGCCTTGCCAGAGAATACTGAAACGATTCTAATCACAAGTTACAATTTAATGATTATTGATTAGTACGGTCTTGACTGCATTTGCCCCTTAGGGTTATTTTGTTAGCATTCCACTCTAATTCCATATGGTTATTGGTAATTCCATACTGTACGGACGCTGCCCTACTTATGAACGAGAGTAAGTCATTTGTTCATATGTTGCTTCAGTGCTATATTTTGTATGGAATGCATGTTTAAGGTTAATATAAGTATTTTTAAGGCTTGTATAAGTAACCTGTATTGTTTTGGAACAGAAAAATAAACTTTTAATGAAATAATATGCTCTATAACGTTACAAAGCAGGCGGAATGATAAAGCAGATTACTGAAAAACAAAGCTACATACTAGGCGTTGACATTCTTGTGATTAATGGCTATACAAATAAACATGACTTGACTATAAAGATAAATAAAGTCTAAAGTTTAACTTACTTTTGGAAAAGTTAGGCGACTTCCTCCTCCATGGTAAAAAGTGGACGAAAAAAAAGCGATCCAACCATTTTCTCAACCGCATCAGGCTTTCTTATTCCACTTTAATTTGAAAAGAAACGGCTCGCCTCTTCTTTACACTTTACACTAACCATATTTAATGGATGCACAAGATATTAAACGATAAAAAGTTAAAGGTTCTTAGCGCGTTGGAGATACAGTACAGTGTGTTTACATTACACACAAACCAGGAAGTAGAAAGTTCTTCTTTGGCGTGGATGCTTGGTGACTTATCACAGCGCCACAAAGTGTAAAGAAGCACTAAAGCACTGTACTCTTCTCGGAAAAAAAGTGCACACAATAGAAAATCTAACTTACAGCAATGTCCGGATATTTTTCGACATCCCAAAAAAATGTTTGTATCAACCGGATGTCGAATGTTCGTAAGTGGGGAGCGTCTGTAATTTACTAATTTTAGCGATGCCAAGTTAGCAAAAACGTGTTTATCCTTTCACTTGATATTTCCGTCTCACTGAGCCATAATAATAATGAAATGTAATAAGAATTTGCTGAAATACTTGTTTTTTTCTTTTTAACGAGTCAGCCCTTTTGTGTGGGCTCTTTCGAAGTCACCTTTGTAAAGGTCAGCCTATGAAGTGGAGGTGTTCAAATGGAGGTGTTTTTTTTTTGCCGAAGATGACAGGTTGTTTTTGTTGTTATTATCATTTGTCGTTTAACTCAATCAATGTCTAGTCATTTTTGAAGGCCGACAGAGAATGTAGTTATGATGCTACAATAGGTATTCAACCTTCTTCATTCTTTGTAAGAAAAGGATGTTTCTAGCTTTTACAATCTTTATGTAAACAACAGTTGATCATGGTTATGTATTTTGAAAATATCCTTTTCCAAAGAAACAGCTTTTTTGTGAAAGGAAAGATTTGAAGCAAAAATGTTCCTTTCTTGTTTTGTTTTTTTTGTGTTTTTTTTTGCATCAGTGATTCCTGACTCTAAGGGACAATGCTTCTGATAACGTACTTATACTTGGATGTTGTGGCACTGAATAAGTTAAAATCCGTCAAGGAAACATCTTTGCTCCCCCCTCCTACAAAAAATAATAAAAGTACCCCATTGGCAGAAAATGTGCTCATTTACAGTCAATTTTTTCAACATTTTTGAAATTTGATCTAATTTATTAAATAAAATAAGAAAATGTATCCTTAAAAGTAGCATCTTATTCAGGAGATTGTATTTTATTTTGCTCATTTAAAGAAATATGATATATCTAGTTGTAGATGAGAAAACTTTTCTGATTAAGAATATAAATTGTCTTAAGTAGAATCAAAATATACAAATAAGAAAAGTTTTGCTTATATTGACCATTTTCTGCCAATATTGTAAGAACATTTAATATTTATTAATTTTGGTTTCACACCTCACACCTCTCCAAAAAAAACAATACCTGCGCTGTGATAATCTCAGGGGTCTGTTGAAAGCGCAGAGAATCATGAAGAACGAGGAACACACCAGGCAGGTCCGAGATCCCGTTGTGGAGAAACTTAAAGCTGGATTTGGATACAAACATATATCCCAAGCTTTAAACATTCCAAGGAGCACTGTGCATGCAATAATATTGAAACAGAGTATCCTACTAGAACGGTTGGAAAAATGGATTGGTCTCTCAGGAACCGTCCTCTCGTGGTTCAGATCCTACCTCTCAGATAGGACGCACTGTGTTAAATATGGTGAAATGACATCTGAGCCCTTTAATGTTACCTGCGGTGTTCCGCAGGGTTCAGTGCTTGGCCCCCTTCTTTTCAACATTTACATGCTTCCATTAGGTGACATTATTCGCAAGTACAATATCAGCTTCCACTGCTACGCAGACGACACTCAACTCTATCTTCCGTTGGAGGAATCTTCCACACTAAACTGTGGAAATTTGGAGGCCTGCCTAACTGAGATAAAAGAGTGGATGTCACTCAATTTCTTGCGTCTTAACTCTGAAAAGACCGAAATGTTAGTCATTGGTCCATCTAAATGCCGTGACTTATTCTCAAAAACTGCTGTGAACATTGACAAATGTCACATCACACAGAGTGACTCAGTTAAAAATTTAGGTGTCATATTTGACCCTGATCTAACCTTTGAGATGCATGTAAAGAAAATTACTAGAACCGCTTTCTTCCATCTTCGTAACATTGCCAAAATCCGTTCAATACTGTCTCAGTCTGATGCGGAAACTATAATTCATGCATTTGTTACCTCCCGTCTCGATTACTGTAATGCACTACTCTCCGGTCTCCCGAAGTCCAGAATCAAGTCTCTTCAGCTAGTACAAAATGCCGTAGCGAGGCTTTTAACTAGGACAAAAAAGTACGATCACATAACACCGATTTTGGCTAACTTGCACTGGCTCCCAGTTAGCCAAAGATGTGACTTCAAGGTTCTCTTAGTATTGTACAAAATCATACATGGACTTGCTCCCTCTTATCTTTCAGATCTGATCTGCCCCTATGTCCCGGTCCGAAGCCTACGATCTGAGAGTGCCGGTCTTCTGGTGATCCCGAGAGCAAAGAAGTGTTCTGCTGGTTCGAGAGCGTTCTCCATTCGGGCACCGGTGCTGTGGAATGCTCTTCCCCCTGAGATCCGATCTGCAACCTCAGTGGAAATGTTTAAATCTAAACTTAAAACTCACTTCTACTCCATTGCATATGAATAATAACCTACTCTTCTTGTCGGCTGAAAAATAGTCTGTGTAACATAGTGTACTAATCTGTGAAGCCCTTAGAGACTTATTGTGATTAAGGGCTATACAAATAAAAATGACTTGACTTGACTTGACAAATCTACCAAGATCGGGCCGTCCCCCTAAACTTTCAGCTCCTACAAGGAGAAAACTGATCAGAAACGCAGCCAAGAGGCCCATGATCACCCTGGATGAACTGCAGAGGTCTACAGCTGAGGTGGGAGAATGAGTCCATAGGACAACAATCAGTCATATACTGCAAAAATCTGGCCTTCATGGAAGAGTGGCAAGAAGGAAGCCATTTCTTAAAGATATCAATTAAATTGTCGTTTGAACTTTGCCACAAGCCACATACGAGACACACCAAACATGTGGAAGAACGTACTCTGGTCAGATGGGACCAAAATCGAACTTTTTGGCAACAATGCAAGACGTTATGTTTGGCATAAAAGTAGCACAGCTCATCACACTCAACTAACCATCCCCACAGTCAAACATGGTGGTGGCAGCATTAAAGGAAGACGGTTAAAAATGATGGGAAGACGGATGGAGACAAATACAGGACCATTCTGGAAGAAAACCTGATGGAGTCCGCAAAAGACCTGAGACAGGGATGGAAATTTGTCTTTCAACAAGACAATGATCCAAAACATTTTAAGCAAAAGCTACAATGGAATGGTTCACCAAAAACATACCAAGGCGTTGGAATGGTCAAGTCAAAGTCAAGACCTCAATCCAATTGAGAATCTGTGGAAAGAACTGAAAACTGCTGTTTACAACCGCTTTCCATCCAACCTCACTGATCTCGAGCTGTTTTGCAAGGAGGAATGGGCAAAAATATCAGTTTCTCGATGTGCAAAACTGATAGAGACATACCCCAAGCGACTTCTAGCTGAAATCCCAGCAAAAGGAGGCGCTACAAAGTATAAACTCAATGTTGAATAAATATGCACACCCACTTTTTTGTTGTTTGTTAAAAAAGTTTAAAATATGCAATAAAGTGTTTTCCACTTCATGATTGTGTCCCACTTATTGTTGATGCTTGACAATAAATTAGTTTTATATCTTGATGTTTCGAAGTCTGAAATGTTGCAAAACGTCACAAAGTTCAAGGGGGCCAAATAATTGTGTAAGCCACTGTATTTATATATATATATATATATATATATATATATATATATATATATATATATATATATATATATATATATATATATATATATATATAGATAGATATATATATAAAATGAAAGTTTTGTTTTGTTTTTTTAACTAAATGTATAGCATTCGTATTTTACATGAAAGAAAAATGCAATGTCTTGAATGTAGAAATAATACACTTAAAATCAGCTAAATTTGTGGGCAATGTCCTTAGATTCAAAACAATTTTGTAGCCTACAAAGCCACCCGATAGATTTGCTTGACAAAGATAAAATAACGTTGGCATTCTCTCCAAACAAATTTCACTAATTCACTTGAATTAATAACACAGCACATGCAATACTTTAAAGAATTGACATATTAAATCTGGATTACAAATAAAGCAATTTAAGAGACCATGTCGTGCAAACGCTAAGTTGTGGATAAAAACGCTGCTGTCGGTATTGATTTTCAAGCTGAGCACATCATGGTCATTTATATGGAAATTTGTCGTTTACAGTAGAGGTGATTTCCTGTTGTCTTTATAGTGTGCCGCTGAATACAGACGTAATTCTTTTTTTTACATAATAACAATTCTCTCTCTCTCTCTCTCTCTCTCTACCTGTATATTTCCATCCATCATCTGCACTGCTTATACTCACTAGGGTCGCAGGGGTAATGGAGCCCATCGCAGGTAATTAAGGCAGTGGGCAGGGGACGTCCTGAACCGGTTGCCAGCCAATCGCAGGGCACACGGAGACATACAACTACTCTCTCATTCACACCTCGGGACAATTTGGACCGACCAATTAACCTGACATGCATGTTTTTGGAATGTGGGAGGAAACTGGAGTGCCTTAGGAAACCCACACAAGCATGGGGAGAACAAGCAAACTCTTGGTAGCAGCATTGGAACCCATGACCTCAGAACTGTGCCGTAGACGTGCTAACCACTCATACGCCGTACCGCCTATAAATATATATATAAAATCTATCTATTCTCCCCAACATGGAAATGATAGTACTGGTCTGCATGGTTACCAGTAGCAAGAGAAGCCCCCTGATCTGATTCAAATACAGCACCTCCATCATCTGGTCACTGTTGTTTTTTTTTGTACAAGGCGTCACCCTTCTCTAATGGGATGCTCCGTACCTTGGCAATAGTCCGAGCTTATATTTCAAATTTCACTCATTGCTTGAAAAAAGTAAATAAAAAACTTTTATCACAACTATTAGTTGTAGTCAATGTTCCCTCTAAGCTTAATGCGTGCGCAATCACGCACTGCCCGCACACTCTCAGCGCATAAGAAAATCTAGCCAGCGCACAAAAATGAGGGCTCAAAATTGCTAATTAAGAAGCGAATTAAGTAAAGTTACAGTGCATGAAGGTAAAAATACACGGGTTCCCCTGACGTTGTGTCCTAAATGCGGTATTTTGAAGTCGAGTCGAAGGTGAACGAAGTTGAGTAAAGTTAGTAGAGTTTGTCGGGGAACCGGCTTCTTCGGCTCGGCTCACTAACAGAAACCGGCTCTTTCAGGTTCCGAACGGCTCTTCAGGTTGTTTTTGCTTCTTTAATCCCAACATGACCAAACGATATGTAAAATTATGCAAAAAAAATGATTTAAAGGAAGGGGGGAATAGAACAAAAAAGGAAAAAAATACCAAAATGAAAAAGTAGTGAAAAGCTAAGAAAAAAATAAACAAAAGGAAGAGAAAAAAAAGAAGGAAACATTTAGAAAAAAGCCAGAAAAAAATAAAAGAAACAAAGGAAAATAGTAAATAGAGAACAAAAAGAAAAAAGTAACAGCTAGGAAAAATAAACAAATTAAAAAAAAGAAGAAGAAAAAGTTTGTGTTGCATTCAAATATATTACAATTATATGAAGTGAATCTTGTTGGCAACATTGTCTTCCACTAAAAAATGTGATTTAGTACAATTCTGTATCTTGCAACCGACTAAATAAGCCCCCAAAAATGTTGGTATTATGCGACAAAATATATCAGGAAAGAACAGAAATGGATATCTTGTGAAAGAATTGTAAAAACAAACGACGTTTGTAGGCCGTACAACCTTTTCAATAGTACATGAGTCAATTCATTCAAAATGGGAAAATAATTTTGCATTGCTGGAAACTCAGCAAAATGTAACTTGATGTCATGTTTTGGACATGTTTGATAATGATTTAGTTGCCACACTTGGGATTATGGTTGCTCACTGTTGTTTCAAGCGTTGCTCACCGACTTTTTGTGAACGCTCAGACCCGTTGAAAATTAGAGGGAACATTGGTTGTAGCCCTATATTTTGTTCCATACTGTTAACACTTTTTTGTTAATTGAGAGACTTAACATTGACCTTTACAATAATGTAGGATAGAAATATTCACTAACCTCTGTTTTAAGGTTTCTATACATAATTATTTCAAACAATAGTGAAATATTTAACTTCAGATTTTAAGGGCCTGAGAAGGTGATTGTACATCCCCAGTATTTTTGTATTTAAGTAGTGCTAGTTATTTACTCTCGGATTTTAATTATATTTACGAGTCTTGAGAAAACCCCCTAGTCTGTGATGTACGGGCAGCCTAGGAACTAAATGAATCAGACCTCATTAGTGTCCCGCACTCACTTCTAAGTAACGCATAGTTGTCGGGATCTGAGTACAAGCATGTAAAAAAAAAAGGAAAGCCCTTAGTAAATAATGAAATGATGGCCTCTATATTTTCAGTTTACGAGCTTCAAAATAATTGTTTTCCTTGGTTGGCAAGTTGAATCAATGAAATACGATCCCGAGTCTTCCCGACGTCCGTGCGGACTCTTTGCGTTTGGCGTCCATGATGAAGAATACTCAACAACTCAATTAAGTTGAGGCAATAAAAGAGTTTTGGCTTAAACGGCAAATGTAAAGCATCCATTAAAAAAAATATATTCAGTGATGCCATTATGCCTTCCAGGCAATATAAACACACTGCAGTCATTAGCTTCTCCTTGCAAGTATAATGATCCAGACTTGTGTGTGAATACGTAAACACACCGGCAGATAAGAGCCGCTCGGATGTATTGCAATCCCTGGAGAGTGTGTTGTAAAGAGACAATACATTAAAGGTCTTCATTATGCAGCACATGGAGAATGATCCCGAGAAAGGGAATAACCAACGAGTCGCACCCTCAAACGGAAGGAAGCAACAACGGCACAACATTCACGTCAACTTTTTGTACTCCCTGCACACGAAAAAAGGCTCACGGAAGACCCTGGTGGCGTTCGTGTGCACATTTTTTTTTCTCACTGTGCGCATACAGAGCGATAAAGAGCATTTGGAAGCATGCATAATTCTCCCTGTGGGTGTCAATTAAATCTCTCTGCTCTGTCAACATACAAACACACTAACACACACAACCTCGTTTCTCTGGCGTCAACACCGTTGGAATTGGCAAAAATAGGTGAGGGGGGAAGGGTTGAAAGCTGCAGAGTGATGGAGGTACCACAGGTAAAGGGAAACAGGATACAGTGGTACCTGGTTTTACGACAGCCTTACACCGTCTTGAGACAAAAAGACACCCAGAAATCTGCGACATTGATGGGTACCGTATTTTCCGCACTATAAGGCGCACCGGGTTATAGGGCGCACCCCCCAAAAATAGTTTTTGGTCCTATATCTTCCATACATAAGGCGCACCGGATTATAAGGCGCTACAATGGGAACGTCGACAAAACAGTCAGATAGTTCAGTCAAACTTATTACCCCCTTAACATTCCGAAAGCTTGCAAAGAAGCAAATACGTGTCTCAGACATGTACGGAAACAGTGTCTGTACGATGTCACTCAAATGCATGATTCAAAATATCATTTGGAAGGTTAAAGTCTTGGGATTCAAGAAATGCCAACCATTCCTTAGTTTCTATTTTCTTTTTCGCTCGCAACTTTACTGCGCATATGACAATAAACACTTGGAATTGAGTTTAATTTAAAAATAGACTCATCACAGAAACATCGAGATCAGTCTGAAACAAGATACTGGGAAAATATATAGCCGGAGTAGCTCACCGAAGTCGTTGCGTTCAATAATAATGTGCAACCATGGTCCTCTTATATCCGCGAGTGTAGTAAATCCAGGAGGGTAAAATCTTTACAAATACAGAATAATAAAACATGTTTTCTCTATGCCGTAGTTCAAGCAAACTTGCTATTCACATTCATCTTTTTCGGCCAATTGCAGGCTTTGTTTTGCCCCTTTAGCCTATACGAGCCTGTAAATGATAAAAAGGATCCACCCCCTTTACCTCCGAATAAGTTTAGCCAATAGTGATCGATTCAAATGATGATTGACACATTGGCTGGGAAATGAAACGCCGGCATATGTATCCCAGCATACACCGCGGACCATATCGCCTACGAGGAAAAATCTAGTCGGCGGCTGCTTGCCTTTGTTGCGAGACTTTGCGACTTAATATTGATCCATATATAAGGCGCATTGTATTATAAGGCGCATGGTCAACTTTTGAAAAAAATAAAGGCTTTTAGGTGCGCCTTATAGAGCGGAAAATACGGTGCATTATGTCAAAAATTGAGTGAACCCCTCACATTTCTTCAGGGATTTCATTATAATCTTTATTAGAACATCACTGAATAAACATCACTTTGACACAATGAAAATGAGTGTCAACAAAACCCATGGCTTACTTAAAATATACCCTCTGGAATGATGAGACAAATATTCATTTGTTTGGCTCAGATGGTGTGAAGCGTGTGTGGTGTCAACCAAGTGAGGAGTACAAACATGTTTGTCGTGCCTAAAGTCAAGCATTGTGCTGAGAATGTCATGGTTAAGGGCGACCTGAGTGCATCTTGAATTGGAGAATTGCATTTATTTTAGGTGAAGTCAACCTCAAGCATGTACTGTGAGCAGAAAATAATCCATTCTCTCCAGAAACTAGATTGCAGGGCAAGGTTCCAGCCTGATAGTGACCCCAAATACCTTTCTAAGATAACCAAGGCTATTCCATAGGGGCTAAGGGTAAAGGTGAAGAACTGCCAAGCGTGTCTCCAGATCTAAATCCAGTTGAATATCTTTGGGGCATCCTCAGAAGCACAAGATCTCAAATATCCCCCAACTCCGTCATGGAGGAGTCGAACTGCATCCCGAAGGTAATTTGTGAGGCTCTGGTGAAATCCATGGCCAGGAGGATCAAGATGTTTCTGCAAAATCATGTCCACACATAATATTGAACTTCAGGACCTTTTAATTTAGGGTGTACTCACTTTTGTCACCAGGTGTTTAAGCTACTAATGGCTACCTTTCATTGTGACGAATTGATTTGTTCTCAGTGTTGTTCAATTAAACATTATGATGAAATCTCTGAATGGAAGGGATGAACTCAATTTTGTGACATACTGTATAATGACTGTTGGGACAGCACACTTGGTCGGGTCATTGTCTTTGTCATTTCTATACCTCTGTCGTCATATCAGGTTTGTTTTTGTTTCTGTTTTTTACGTGTTGGTCGTTGTTTTGAGACCTAGCTGGTTTGTGCCTGTTGTTCACAGTTTTATTCAAAAATTACCATTCTTTGTCGAGTACACTTGCCTCGATTTTGGCTTCCCCTCAATTTGTGAGGCTCTGGTGAAATCCATGGCCAGGAGGATCAAGGTGGTTCTGCAAAATCATGTCCACACACAATATTGAACTTCAGGACCTTTTAATTTAGGGTGTACTCACTTTTGTCACCAGGTGTTTAGCTACTAATGGCTACCTTTTATTGTGACGAATTGATGTGTTCTCAGTGTTGTTCAATTAAACATTATGATGAAATCTCTGCATGAATGGAAGGGATGAATTCAGTTTTGTGACATACTGTATAAAGACTGTTGGGACAGCACCCTTGGTCGGGTCATTGTCGTTGTCATTTCCATATCAGTTCTATTGGGTCCTCTGTCATCATATCATGTTTGTTTTTTGTTTCTGTTTTTTACGTGTTGGTCGTTGTTTTGAGACCTAGCTGGTTTGTGTCAGTTGTTCACAGTTTTATTCAAAAATTACCATTCTTTGTCGAGTACACTTGCCTCGATTTTGGCTTCCCCTCAACTTGTGAGGCTCTGGTGAAATCCATGGCCAGGAGGATCAAGGTGGTTCTGCAAAATAATTTTGCTCCACACACAATATTGAACTTCAGGAAATTTGAGGAGAAAAATAAATGTATACTGCTATATTAGCTTTCATTGTGACAAAGTGATGTTTTCTGCAGAAATGTGAAGGGTTTACTCAATTTTGTCACATACTGTATCACTGTTTTATCAAGCCGGAGGACGGCAATAAAAGTAGAGAAGGAAAAGCTTGCTGTTTACACAATCACGTTATCGATGGCAGAAATTTAGAGAGTGTTTATCTGCTCGGAAAACTGGAGACTTTCTTCACAAAAAAAGAAAAAAAAAAATCGCTTGATTTACCCCTCAGAAGCCGAATGTTAAATGAAAACACGGAGGATAAACGTTTTTCCTCGCCAAACCTTAGTCTAATGGTAAAATATTTTACTTATTTTATGTAATATGTTTCTTACTTTGCTACATTTATTTGCACAGTTAACTTTTTTCATAGGTAAAATATTTTTCGAAAATCACTCAAACTATCAGAATTAAGTCTTGTTTACAGAATAAATCTTGACCAAAATCCGGAAAGCAATTCTCATTATGAGACAGATTTTGTTTAACAAATGTTGTGCAGAATTTTTTTTGTTAGACCATTCTTATCTTGCCCATATCGTATCCGACCCGGATCGTCTCAGTCACTGGTAGAATACTACAGCATCATCGTATATTGCTTATACTGTCGCGGTATTCTACATAGTCTGCCTTGCTGTGAGTAAATAGGTGCCGTGTTCTGTTTTGGAAGGTTTATCATTAATAAAGGGAGTTGTAATTATGAATAAGGGGGAATAGTTGGCTGAGATTGACAGGTATGCTAAATGCCTTTGTTTCTTGGAAATACGCAAATAAAAATCTCCGGAGGTTTTGTTTTTTTCCGCCGAGCTCCAAAGCGTCTCCTTGAACTTGACGGACGGGTGACAGATGACATTTGTGAGCCGCGCCGCTGCCAAACTCCAAAAAATGCAAAACAGATCTCGTGACGGGAAAAAGGGGTTGTGGTGGATACTCGCCTGCACTTGGCCCCGAGCGAAAGGAAAGACAGCAGCACCCGAATACGAAGAAAAATTCCAGCTTGGCACACTGGTGAGGTGCCACACGCTTGACTGAACTCAAATTGACTCCCTTTGCCTGATCAGGACAAAACAGGGCCTTTTAGGCTTCGCGATGACGCTTTGCTTTGACTAACGTTTAGTGCTTTTCAGGTAGAGTAGTCCGTCTTTTTTGCAGGGGTTCCATTCCAAAATAGACCTGCGATAGTCAAAACCCAAGGGGTAGAAACATAGTTATTTACAGTAGTGGCCAAGTTACTTTAAATGAGTAATCAGTTATAGTTACTTACTGCTTCTTTCAAAAATTAACTGAGTAACTGAATTATTAAATAATTAAGGTAACTAGTTACCAGGAAAATTACAATTTATTTTACTTAGAACGAAAATGTTTTTGAGCAGTATTTGAGTCAGTTGAATAGAGTAGAACAGACAGTTGAATGTGTTATATAACCTTGTAATATTTGTTGCACCTCATCAGCAATAGATTCACAGATAAACATTATAATAAAATAACAATCAACGGTAAACGATATAAAGTGAATTTAATGAATAACTGGAAAACGTGGGAAGAAAAGGAAGAAAAGAAAAAAAATACAAAAACAAAAGAAATAAGGATACTGTATTATCACATAAACACTGAAAAAAACATAAAATAACATTAAAATATGCATAATTCTACAGAAAAAAAGGAAAAATACAAAACTATTTTGATCATTTTTATGCTCAAAATTGTCCGATCACAAATTACGTCTCAAAGGAACCGGCTGTTGATTGTGTCATGACTGCCGATTCAAAACACCTGCGACTGCTTAATTTGCGCCAACAGCCCGGACAGCTGATTGGCTGATGTACTCATTTTAAACCCCCGACTTCCAAGAGATCCCTGTCAGATCGTTAATGCGAACCCTTGCCCCCAGCTCGGTAAGCTCTTACGTCAGACTCTGTCCCTGCCCTGCTTTTCTCTGCCTGATCCTCGTTGCCAACCTGTTTCCGGACTTGACTCTTCCCCGTTCTGCCAGCCTGTTATACGATCTATTTTGCCCCGTTACCTGCCTGCCTCCTGTTACCGACCTTGTTTCTGAACTTGACACCGCCCTTGCTCTCCTGTCCCGGCTAGCGGACTGTAATTCCCGCCTGTCTTCGAACCGCCTCGCTAGACACGGAAGTGCCACTTCCGCATCTCCTGCTCCTCTTGTCTGTCGATCCTCGGATCGTGGAAGCAAGCCCTTCTCTCCCTCTTATCAATAAAACCGAGTAAACGAACGCTACTGGGTCCTGTCTCTGTTTCTGGTCTGTGAAAGATTGATCCGACTTCTGTTGTTCACTTCTAAGAGCCAGCTCATAGATACGTTTCATTCACGAATGACACGAGTCAGTGGCCTTCATTCACCTTTTCTTACGGCGAATTAGTAAACACAAACATTCGTGATCGCTATCTAACTATATGGTTGTCACTATTTTGAATGGTGACATGATCCAAAAAAGACGTGACACAACCAACTCGCAGGAGAGTGGAAAACCTTTCCGCTGAAAACAGCGTCAGGTTTTTGAGGGCCCACCGCCAATGGCAAGCTGCAGCCAAAGTAACGCACCGCTTTTGACTGACAGTAACAGTAACGGCGTTGTTACGGCTAAAACAATTTTAAATTCGATTACCCAGTTACGTAACAGTGTTTTTTTTTTACAGTTACGTTTTCCGAGCACTGGTTATTTATTAGATACCAGGAACATAACATATATTACTAAGAATATAACTATTTAGTATAACAAACTACTCAAATACTAGCTGTCGCCATGCTTCGCAGTGTATCACAGTAATCACATACAGTCATACCCACCCACCAAACACACACGCGCGCACACACACACACACACACACACACACACACACACACACACAGTACTTTGCGATCTGCCCCCGTGATAAAATTTGCTGTTTGTTGTCTGTTGCAAAAGAAATATGTAAATCTTCGAAGTATTAAAACCACAAAAAGTATACCGCGATACAGCGAGAGATTGCTGTATTTTATGATTGTATACAAGAGACATACAATTATATGGATTTTGACATTATCCCCCATGCAATTAAATTCCATACTTCGATGGGGGTCTCATCCAGACAAACGGAGTATACCTGTAAGGGAATCCCCTGCCACTATTTAGACCCTGTTAAAGCCACTTTGTATACAGTATTGAAGCACCAGAGTGAGATGAAAAAAAATGTATTAAAAATCGAAAATATATTAAATTAAATAATTAGGAAAAATACACAAACTATAATATACACATTATATTCGCATTTATTTTATATAACATGAGCCTTACCTGGAGGTAGCTGACATAATTGTCCGCCATGTTGCTGCTACAGGTGCCAGAACACCTGGCCAAAAAAAAGGCTGGGTGAAAAATATGACAATGGAGTCCTTTGGTCACTTTGAGTCTCTATAATTTGTATGGTTACTTGTATTTTTTAGCACTCATTTTCGGTTGCAACATAAATTGCTTCTAGTGTTTAAATAAAACACTGTCTCTTTAAGTCTACAATGCAATTTTAAAAGTACAGACGCTACCCTACTTACGACCATTCGACTTCCTAAAAAGGGTAGATCCGAAAACATTCTTTGATTTTGAAAAATACTCTGACATTGCTGTAAGTAAGATTTTGTATTGTGTGCACCTTTTTCCGAGTAGAGGACATTACTGTAGTGCTTCTTTCTGCCGCTACCAGCATGTGGAGCTGTAAGAGGTCACCTAGCATCCACCCCGAAGAAGAAATACACTTTATGTACATTTAGTTTATGTGTAAACATTCCTTAATGTACCTCCAGCACGCTAGAGCTTTGATATATTTATTGTTTATTATCTCGTGTATCCATTCTACGTATATGGTTGGTGTAAAGTGTAGAGGAAAGCCGTTTCATTTGAAAATGAAAGTGGAATAAGAAAGCTTGATGCGGTTGAGAAAATTGTTGTATCGCTTTTTTTCTGTCACTGTTTACCATGAAGGACGAAGTTGCCTAACTTTTGAAGCTCATCTTCCAAACGTAAGGTCAACTTAACTTTATTTATCTTTATTGACCATATTATTTTATTAAATGATTATTTTATTTGTACAAAACAATGCAGGTTACGATATGGGCAGGATCAGAATGGTCTAACAAAAAACGAGTTAAAAAAAAAACAATCCCGCACAAAAATTGTTAAAGAGAAGAAGAAGAAGAATTTACTTTTATTGTCATTCTTTGTAACAATGCACACAGAACGAAATGTCGATACACCTGACCCGTACAGTTAAACTGTAGCGAGCCGATGCAGCCGCAGCCAAACTGGGTGCAGCCATTTTAGTCATTAGGTGACCAAACCCCCCAATTCCACCCTTAATGCTGAGCGCCAAGCAGGGAGGCTTGAACCAGCGACCTCCCATTAAACAAAATATGGCCTTATACTGTGGTTTGCTTTCCCGATTTTAGTCAAGATTCATCCTGGAAACAAGACTTAATTCTGATAATTTGAGTGAATTTTGAAAACGATTTTACTGATGAAATAAGTTAACTGAGCAAATAAAAGTATCAAAGTAAGAAAAATGTTACCGGTACATAAAATTATCAAAATATTTTAGCAGTGGACAAAGGTTTGAAGAGGACAAACAAATCAACAAACCAACAAAGGAGATAATAACTTTCATATAAGGCTTTGGTACATCAATTATAACTAAAAATGCATTCCTTTTTATAACACTCTCATTCCAGTTCAGCCCATATTTAAAGAAACACACTGCACAAAAAATACGCTAAAAATAAATATATTCCATTGGTTGATACATTTGCTCAAGTATTTTTCTGTACCTCATTTTTCAATCGAAGTTTTAATATCCGACAATTTTCCTCAATTTAAATATAATTTTTACTATTTAACTTCAGGATGTCGAAAAAAACAAATTCATACCGTTATTTGGCTACTTTAATGAGAAACACATTTAACAGACCAATATAGTTCAAAAACAATGCAGAAACAAATATTTTGAAATAGTTTAAATGTAAAAAAAAATTACAAATACTATATAATATATAATAATATATATATTATATAATATATAATATTTCAAATAAAACAGTGACACTGAGCAGAAGTATAGAAACATGGTTTTAAAAAGTTAGCTATGAATGTGCTCAAGTTTTTTATTGAACAAATTGCAGCCCTTCTTATAAACTCCACATATTTTGTGTTCTCTCTGAAAGTTTTTGTTTTGGATTCTTCACCTTGCTTAGAACATCAATAAAGTTTGTCCTCTAAAGAACATAAGAAGAACAGTTCCCACTAGCGCTGAAAAAGTAGCGTAAGAATTTAACAAGAAAAATAAACTTTGGTGGTTTAAAGGATGCTCCTACCCATTATCATCCTCAAGCAAATGCAAAATAGCAATATTCAATTAAAAAACATTTTTTTATCAAATTAGTTTCTGTAGTCTGCCACAAATGTCTTCATAAGCGAAACCATTTTTAATTATTCTGATGTTTTAAAAAAGAAACATTTGACCTTAGCTCACTTCGAAACACAAACAGAAAACAGAATTTGAAAAAGAAGAAAAAACAAACAGAATCCTGCATAATATGATGGCTTCCGCTGATGATCAATGCAAAATTCTGTTTTCCTACCTTAATTTGCTATCTGTTTGCACATATTTTTATAATAAAGTAAATACACTTTACAGCTTTCAAATAACAAACATCATAAATTTTCAATTTGCAGTCTATCAATTGCAAATGTACGTGGGAGCCTAATATTTTCCAAACGTTCTCACTGAAACGGATTGAGCCATGGTTTGAAGCGGTAAGCCCCTACGGTGAGCCTCCACTACTATCCACCCCCGATAATATTCCTACCATTACTTTTCTGTATTAAAGCGAATCCTCTTAATGTGTACTAAAGCCAGATGATCCTTCCATCATTCCCGTACACTTGGGGTCGTCGGGAGCTGAAGCCCTTCCAAGCTTTACTCCCGGCAAAAGGCGGAATGTGAGCTGGATTGTCAATCACAGGGCACATCCAGTATTTAAATAAAGGAGTGTTTATACTCAGACACTCAGACAGGGAGCTGAATACATACTGAGATCAACCAAAGGAACCCCAGCACCATGAAATATATTACAGTAGGACAAAAAATAAATAGCTTTCCAAGCATTTGGCCTGAAAATGGACCAGCCAAACAGGAAATACCCGCTCGGAAATTCGCTCTGCCCAGTGAGGTAGAGTTCATAAAACTGGTGTATACATACCGTAAATCTGCTGTGTATAACCAAGAGACTTTGCAGGGGGGGGCAACCTGGTCCTCAAGAGCCTCATGTCCTGCATGTTTTGGAGGTTTCTCTTCCCCAACTCAGGTGATGCAAATGTAAAGCTTGTTAGCAAGCTGGGTGGGAGCTTTATAATGACCCAAGTGATTGGACTCACCTGTAATTAAGCAGAAAAACTCCAAAAACATGCAGGACATACCACTCTTAAGAACTGGGTTGGCCACCCCTGCAATAGAGAATAGATGGATGACGTCCTTCTTGTTGCAAAACACTGCTGACATAATTTGTAGTCGTTGAAAACGAACTGCTTGAACGCACCTAGAAGGCGCACTGTGTTAAAAGGCGGACTCTCCTTAGATGGTTATATTTCTGTATTCATTAACACATATGGCGCACCAGCTCATTGGGCATAAGTGCCATACGACCGTTTTACAACCACACAGACAATCGTACAAGTGTGTGCATTAAAAAAAAAAAAAAAAAAATCATAGGGAGCAAAAGTGAGTTTGGTTTTGGTTTATTGAAGCATTGAATACAGAGGAAAACACTCGAGTAAACCTGTAAGAGTTCGAATTTTAGCGTTCTCCAACGCTCAAGTCACAGGACACATATAAGAATCATATTTAGTTGGAATTATCTCACGAAAAACATGTGATTTCAACCAAAAATGTTGCAAGTCTTCACTCAGCCAAGGTTCGAACCTGTGACCTCCCATTCTTGTGAATGGGCGCCCAATCCTGAGGCCACCAAGCTGGTCTCCATTCATTGCTCTGTATGAAAGACAGCGTGTCCTGCCTAACAAAGTGTGCACTGTGATTTGAATAATATCTTAGACTTACTTGTATGTGCGCCTTATGGGCGTGAAAATACGGTACTCACCATTGCCTGGCACAAGGCACCATTTTTACATGCTTCAAAACCTCCGCTATCATCCCTGTACCCAATTTAAACAATCTTCAACTTGGATTTAAAGCATTAAAGCTTTAACTACTTACAGCAACAAATCACTTCAAATACCAAGAGTACGAAATGGTGCAGCAAGACGTTTATCCAAGACAAAAAACTTTTTAACACTACCCCCATTTTGGCTAACCTGCACTTGATCCTTTCAGTTTAAAATGTTACTTTAAGGTTCTGTTGGTATCAAGTATTGCTTGAACCTTCCCCTTTGCATCTTAAAAATGTAATGTTCCCCTATGTTCCTAGTTCCCTTGGAAAGTGTTGGTCTACAAGAGCCAAGAAGAAATCTACATGTTCGAGAGTGTTCTTCATTCAGGCCTTTTCAGGCTATGGAATGCTCTGCTCTGTGAGATTGGATCAGTAATCCCAGTGGAAGTGTTCAAATCTAGGCCTAAAACAAATTTACATGAAATAGTTTATGAATGAGGTTGACCTCAGGAAGCTGTCAACATATACCTATACCTACAATATCAGTGTATTATTTGTTATTGCAACATCCATTGCAGCCTGGTCATCCAGGAAGGGGGATTACCCCATGTGCAGTCCCTTCTCAAGGTTTGTTCATTTTCCTCATGTTGAGGTTTTTGAGTTTTTCCTTGCCCTCATGTAGGTTTTAGATCAGGGAATGGTGTAACAATAATCTGTGGTTTGCATTCATCTGTGGTCTCTGCAGCCCTTTGAGACCCTTTGTGATTAAGGATGTCACAAATAAACATGACTTGACTTGACTTTAATTTTGATGATATCTGTGTACTGTCTGTTCACTCTCCTCATGCTGAAGTTTTTGAATTTCCCCTTGCCCTCATGCATGTTTTAAATCATGAGATGGTGCAGTTTGTACAGACCTTTGAGACCTCTTGTGATTACGGGCTTTACAAATAAACATGATTTGTCCATAATATATTTAAAATATTTAACTTTCAAGCTTCACCTTTTCACAGTATGTATACAGGTATTGTTAAACTGAATATGTTGAAAAAAGACTAACTCAGATTTAAAAGGCTAACTTCTTACAGACCCAAATTACTTCCAGCTACTTTAAAACACCAACTGTATTTAGAGTTAAAGGTTTAGTGATGCAGCTTTTAAATGCACATACATGTATCATAGACTTAAAGTGTTAACTTAAACACATTTTGTTGAAAAAAGCCCGATTATAACAAAGCTAAAAAGTTAACAAAAGAATTACAGATTTTCTTTAAGTTTTCAGAAATGTCATAAAAAATGCCTATGTCTTTATTAAATACTGTTTACTTAACCATCTTAAGGATTTTGGTTTCTGATGTCATCTTCCAACATTTCTTTCAACTCCATTTCCTTGAATTTTCAGTTTGATGATACAACAGAATGGGTTAGTTGTCTCAAGCAATAGAATACAAAAGACACACACTCCTTTCATCCCCACTTAAATGTTCACTACTTTAATGTGGACATTTGACCGCAAGACGCAGCCCGGAGCTCTTCCATAACGGCTCCCGCCAAATCCAAATGATCACGGTAAGCACAAAATCTGCGTCGTCAGGAATCCTTAAGCTGTCTTCAGCATCATCCACATTATCACCAAAGCTGGTAGGTCCGTGTCCTTCAGGGGCCAATTCATTAGTTAGCAAAGAAAAGCCAATCAATCATGCGGCATCAGGGGAGACCACAGCTCATAATTCAGTGTGGACAGACCGACCAGAACAGACAACACGGGCAGAATAAGAAAAGGCGATCAATTATTGGCACTTTGGTTGAATGGCAGAAAGATTTAACAGATACCAAGTAGAAATATTTTGCTTTGCTTCTTTTTGGCATGGTGATACCAGAATTGTAATAACCTCAAGTCTCACAGGTTATGCACACCTTAATGCGGAAATAATTAATACCACAAGTTGCATATCGTTTGATGGTGACCATTTGTTCTCATTATTTTCCACAAATGCTCTGTTGCAGGGGTCTCTATTCAAGCTACTTTTTGTTACGAATTCGCAGAAAGGCCACCCAGTTTGACATTCATTTATAAAATTAAACCTTATCATGTTTTTACTATGTTGTCACTATGTTATTACCAGGTTATTTATTAGAAGTAGGGTTAAATATACTCAGTGAACAAAATAATTACAAGATAATCCTAGTGACACAACACTGGTGGGATCATTTCAGGCAGGTAAGCAGGCACTTTATCTGCTCCATCAGATTGAGGTGAGGGCTTTGGCTTCTAACACTTTTACATCTTAGTTTTAAACCATTGCATTTTAGTTTGCTTTACTTGTAGGGCCTGTTGGTAGGTAAACCTGCAGCCCATTATCATCTGTGTTGCAGACTCCAGTATATTTTTGCCATAATCATCCTGAATTTGGCCCTATCTATATTCCCATTAACTCAAAATATGTCCCTGGTGGAAAAAAGCAAACCCAGGACGTGATGCTTCCACCGTCATGTTTAGCATTAGGGATAGTGTTTTCAGAGCGATGTGCAGTGTCTCTCTGATGCCAAACGTAATACTTTGCATTCAGCGCAAAAAAGACAAATTTGGTCTCATCTGATCAGAGCACTTTGTTTAAGATGTTATTTGTGTCTTCCATGTGGCTTTTTGCAAATGCTACACCAGCATTTCTTATGGTATTTATTTCAAGAAAAGGCTTCCTTTCCACTCTTTCCGAAAGATGCAGACTACGACTAATATTTGTCTTATGTACAGATTGTTCCACCTCAGCTGTGTCATTCAACGTGATCATGAACCACGTGGTTGCTTCTCTAATTAGTTTTTTTCTTATTTGGGCTGAAATTTTGGAGGGACTGCCAGGTCTTGGTAGGTTTTCAGTAGTTATATGCTCTCTCCATTTGTATTCAATGAAAGCACAATGCTTTGGGAGATGTGTAACTGTTGTGAAATATGCCTCTATCCTATTACTCCTTTTGAACTTTTTTTGGGGGGGGAACTTTATCCCGGACCTGTATTTTTTGTTCTTCGGTTCCATAATGCTGTCTGTTCTAAATTATCTCCTTGTACAGCCCCCTGAGTCCATCACTGAGCAGGTGCATTTGAACAGAGACTTTGTCCGGGCCACTCAGCACAATACAGAACCGGGGATTACTACAGTGGGTTTTTTTCAGGCAGGTTTCGGCTCATGGCATATCAGGTATCGGGCGACAGTATCTTGATTACCAGAGCAGGCAGTCATGGTCCAATGGGCAGGCAAAGGGTCGGTGATTCGGTAAACCTACTTCAGCGATGAAAACAGTCCAAATGTTCTGCAGGCAGTACTCTGGGCCAGGAAAGGAGGCAACGACAAGGTACACTGGAAACAAGGCTGAGACAAGAACACTTGGAACGTGACAAAAGAGGCATTGAACTAGCACGGAGCCCAGAAAATAGATAGTTTAAAAAGTGAAGCAGATGAGGTGTGATTATAAAGTGATCAGGACAAGTGACACTAGGTGTGGGTTGAAATTAGAGCCAGGAAGTAAGTGACCAAAAAAAGGCAAGGACAAGCAAGAGGGGATTTGAGAGACAATTTAACCTGACTGAAGGACGGCGACAGACTTAATGACACAAAGGTGCACTACGTCATTGTTAGTCATTAAGGTCGACATTCAACCATTCTGAAGTCTTCAGGGAACTTATGGAATCAGTTGGCTGAGCTGAGAGAACAGGGGGGTAATTGTTTTACAACACTTACTTTTCAGTTTTTTGCCCTAAAAATATTGTTATAAAATGTTAAAAGTATTTGGTTACAATTGTGTCTCACTTGTTGTTGATTCTTAAAACATGTTTTCTGTTTTTTTAGCTTCAAGTTGGAAGCCTGAATGAACTGTGCCAAAATGACAAAAAGCTCTTGGGGCCAATATTTTCGCTAGGCACTGTATACATCCCCTAAAAATAAGTTTCAAGTGACTATAAAAAAAACAAAAACTGCTCCATTACTCGTAGATATTACATATGTGTGCATGCACTAAACACACAATCCTGGCGCCAATGTCTACATAGCCACAAGCAAATAACCTCTGAAGACACTCCCACAGCTCTAAAGTTGTCTGTTATCCTTGTCTGCAGTAGTTCCCTTGCTTTTATTGATCTCTTTCAGGTCATTGAAATAAAATAAGAACCAGTGTTGACTTGCACCCAGAGGAAATAGCTACACTGTCGCTTATAATAAAACACCTGGTTTGAAATCCAGATCACTCGTTGAGTTGAAATATAAAATCATTTTAAAACACATTTTTATATATGCATGAATAAGGGCTTGGAACAATAATGCATTAATCTTCCGATAAGTTCTTTTTCAAGTTGGGCGGTTGATAATTGATATTTTCAAGAATTGTAATTGTAATTTCCCATATTGTAACATTAAAACATTATATATGTGTATATATATATATATATATATATATATATATATATATATATATATATATATATATATATATATATATATATATATATATATATATATATATATATATATATATATATCCATTATCTGCACCACTTATCCTCAGTAGGGTCACAGGGGTGCTGAAGCCCATCGCAGCTGTCTTCAGGCAGTGGGCAGGGGACACCCTCAACTGTCTGTCTGGCAATCTCTTATATATTAGGAGGGCGGGCTATGACACAAATTGCATTTTAGACTAAATGGAAATATATATCTGTCCGTCTATCTATCTACTGTGTCTATCTGTCTATCTATCTACTGTATCTATCCATCTATATAGCTATATATCTATCAATATATCTACTGTATCTATCTATTTACTTAGCCTACTCACCCAAGTGTTTATTTAAAGTTCAGCAATCCTTAATCAAGACACACACACTTTCAGATTAATGGAGTTTTCTTTTTCTAATCATCTACAGAAGAGACTTGAATAGAACACGAAACAAAATAAAAATGAAAAAAAAATAAAGATAAGAAAGACAGAATTTGGGATTTCAACTGGCACCATTTAGACAAAAACAACATTGGCTTGATTAAAATAATTCAAGGTGATTGCGTGTTATTTATTTTGATAGAATTCCTCTTAAAGTCACACCAATACCAAGCACCATGAGAGGGATTTGGGCCTTGGTTCGATGAATGTGAAGGCCCCCGGTCTGGATGTTCTCGGCGGTAGAGCAGTGAGGAGTCCTCAAGTTTGTAGGCCGAGGACCACTGCAGAGCGTTAAAGCTGTAGTTCTTTGCTGGATCCCACCAACTTGGTTGCGGGCTTGATCAGGCTTGTACGACAGCTAAGCCAGGTTCTATGGTTGATTACTTTGGTTGGGACTAGGTAAGAACCTTTTTGGTTGCCTACGGGTATGACATTGGTCCTTGTAAGCGAGACTTCTGTCTGCTTGCTAGCTTCTTTCAAACTGTTTTGTCCCCGGGCACCTTTTGCCTCTTAACTGACTCAAAAGAACTGAATTGCGAGGTGTCAAGTAACCTGGTCCCCAGCCCCGGCTCCGCGAACAGGGGGATGCTCCAACTGCTATGGTTGGCCGCCTGGGCGGAGCCACCACAACAACACTTGGAATACACATGCGAGATAACACCACCACCCATGACTGGTTGCCACTAGCTAATGCAACCACTGCATATAATTGTATAAAGGCATAAAATGCAGTTCAGATGTTCTGGCATTGTTTTATAATTTTCTGACATAGCAAACAAGTACATTTTTGTGATTATTTTGGCTTGTGCGCTATTTCAGTGGAATTGTTTGATAATTGTAATCCAGAAGGGGGAGAGAGAGCAAAGTTGAGGGGGTGGAGGCGAAAGGGAGGAGCATATATGTCTAAATTCATATGTATATATACATATATCCACCAGTGGAATGTTAAAAGAGCCAAATATTCTCGTTGCTAAAGAGTCTGAATGATTTAGAACGAGCTAATCGATGCAGGGCAAGTGCAATGATTAGAAATTGATCCAGTGCCAGCTGCAAGAAAGTCAGCCACGCTAAACATTTTATCGCCTGTGATTAGTTTAAACCCAAGTTTCACACATGCAAATGGGTTTTTAATAATACATTGTGTTACATGTGCACAGGTGCTGCTTAAAAAGATACATGTGCAGCACGTGAAAAAAACCGAATATAATAGTGGGCCTTTTTTTTTCATTTGCACTTTCCGTTTCAGTATTTTTGCCAATCAGGCAATGGCAACTGTGAGTCTTTCAACAATCCGAAGCATGTTATATAAAATAACGAATTTGGTTGAAAACAGAAGAGAAAAACTACACACAGCGATTCATGAGACAGATTACGATACTGTCAAGCAATAATGAGTTTTACTGACTCAATTATCTCCTTTAAGAGGTGTTGGCACTTAATATGGATGTCAGGAGCTCATCCTCACACAGATCGGTGCAAGGTGGTATGCACAGTCTCTTCAAGTTATATAACCGGATGATGAATTTATATTTATTTAAAATAAAGAATTGAAAACAAATAATAGGTTTCGAAGAATAGAAAACAATTGTGGTTAACTTTGACCAAATTGCATGCATATGTTTTAAATTTTTGGTAACTAGTGAGGAGTTTCACTTCTAAAAATAACCCATCAATGGGTCAAAGCGAATTTCTGGGAAATTTAATTTTTATCTGGCATGAGAAATCATCGACATGATCAGTGTATCCAAACACATGATCAATTCTTCCATAATTATAATATAAATAATATATTTAAATCACTCAGTCCCCTTATACAAGGCCAATCTTGTAATGGCTGACTTGGCCTATTTGACTTTACTTCTATAATTCCAATTTGGTAATAACATATTAGTAATATAGTTATAACTTGATAAGGTGTTGATCGTTTTATCCTGCTAGTTGCTTTTTTTAAGCAGATATTGGATAGTATATTAATCATTTTGACTGTTTTACCTCAGTGTTTTTCATTATTTTGACTACTATTCACTATTTGCATCATGGCCACCGTTGGAAAATAATTTTGCCTTTTGTTGTTTCTGTTTTTAAAGATTTTAACATTGGACCGCTGTAGAAGGAGATTGCATAGTATGCCAGGATTGTTTATTATTTTTACTATTATTCCTCATTGTTGTTTATTATTTTGACTATCATGTGCTTTTTTACATCATTATCACGATTGGCCACTAAAGTTGCTGTTCTTTGATTTTCTGACCATAAGGGTTCGATCTTCTTTTTGTTACATTGGGGATTTTATAAAATGAAAGGGTTTAAGGGAGGACCTTCAGAACAGATTGGAATTGTGTTGTTGCAGAATTTTTGTACAGGTCCCTCCTGTTCTCCTAACTCGTTCAACTCTCATATACTGTATGTCTTCTCTTTTAATTTTGAATGTCCACTAAACTATAAACTTAACATGTTGGTCCTTTAAGACAAATATTTTAAAAATACATACTAAACTGGTAGCCCTTCACGCGAATCAATTACAAAAGAAAAAGCTCCCAGCTTCAAGAATCATGATATTGATACTAAATATTGGAATGTTTTTAGGAAATTATGCAAATGTCCAGGGGTTTCTAAAGGTATCCACCCAATACTGATATTGAAAATTATTGTTCAAGGTCAATTGAATCAAATTTGAAATGATGAACCTTGGGAATTACGCTCATATTTCAACTCCTGTTTTAAGGTTTTTAGAAAGTACTGTTACAGTCGTAATATCTGAGTGAGGTTGGTTGCGCAGTAACAAAAGGAAATCTATCTGATTGTGGAGTTGATTATTCTTCCAAATATCAATATCAATGATCGTAAGCAAATACATTGTTTTGATTCTATTGTCCCCTCCACCAACTTCCTTAAAGCACTACTTCCATACGTAGATTGAGCAGTCTTCTTTCTCACCCAGCTTCCTCAGCCACTAAATTAATTTTTGCCAGATGTGTGACGGACAGGCACACTTTTACCACCTCTCCTTACCTGACCTTCTGCTGCACCTTGCCTGCCAGGCAGAAGATAACTGAATAAGTGCACACCCTTACTAGAAGTAAAATATGACAGTGGAAAACAGGAGACACAGTGTGGAGTGGACTTTTTTTTTCAACAACGGAAAAGGACAATCCCAGGTGTCATTTGTATGATAAAGTTGACAGCTATTGTGAAAATGTATATAAGCACACAAAAAAGTTTCAGCTTTCAGAGAGCAATGAGCTGCAGCCATAGCTAGACCATTAAACATGTTACTGTTTCTGAACAAAAATCTGAAAATCATGTTGTCACTATGATAACACAGTCAAAAAGGCTTGTTCGTTAATGTCACAGTCTGGCGGTTTGGTTCTCCCTCTCTCCCCCACTTGCTTACCTGTTTTTCCTTTTTTGGTAACTTAATCCTTAAGTCTTATTTTCACTCACTTGCCCTGATTGCACCCCAATTAACTCTCCTACTCATATTTAAGCACTCCTGTTTTTGAGAACGCATGCTAGTTTGTTTTGCCATACTTGTCTCGTTCAAGAGTTGTCTCAGCCTCTTCTTGCCAATGTACCGAACCTTTGCCTCCTTTCCCGACTACAAATTCAGCTTGCTGAACATTTAGAATTTTGCCAATGTCAGCTTGCAGTATTACCGGCAACTGCCCCTGGTGATCAATGTACAGTTGCCTCGAATTTTCTGTCCTGTTTGTGACTCACACCTGTTTTTTGCTCCTGTCCGTCCCCCGGCTTCGACACGTTTTTGATTCCGACCACGTCTACTCTCCCGTCCCGGCTTTCAACCTCTACTCCCGTTTTCTGTTCCCAACACCTCCATCGCTCGACACGGAAGATCCACTTCTGCGTTCAGAGCGACCTGCTTCCCGCGTCCAAAATTCACCGAACCGTGGGCGCAACCCTTTCTCTTTCTTCCAATAAAACCGAAACTGTTAAGCTATAGATATTTCTAATTTTTATTTTTTTGTATTGCCAAAGTTTATATTTTTAAAATTAGATTATTATTATGCAGGCAGCACGGCGGTGCGGTGGTTAACGCGTGTGTGGCACTGTTCTGAGGTCATGGGTTCAAATCCAGCTATCAACCTTCCTGTGCCGAGCTTGCATGTTCTCCCTGTGCTTGCGTGGGTTTCCCCCGGGCACTCCGGTTTCCTCCCACATTCCGAAAAACATGCATGTCAGGTTAATTGGCCGGTCCAAATTGTCCCTAGGTGTGGATGAGCGAGCGTACTGTCTGTCCCTGTGTGCCCTGCGACTGGCTGGCAACCAGTTCAGGGTGTCCCCTTCCCGCTGCCCGATGATAGCTGGAATGGGCTCCAGCACCCCCGCGACCCTACTGAGGATAAGCGGTGCAGACAATGGATGGATGGATGGAATCGGTGGATGGATGGATTATTATTATGCAATAAAATCTAAAGTTTTGACGCCTGAAATTATTCTACTTTGTATATTGCAGATATAAGCTAACCTAAGGGATTGGTTACTTTCGTAATGATCATGATATTTCCAAGCAAAATGTATCTAGATCGGGTCAGTATCGATCAATACTACCAGGTAGAGTATTTACTTAAAGTGGATCCATCCTAAAATTCCAGTCATCGTCCACCCCCACCATCAAGTTGAAAATTGTAAGCGGCTTATGATGAAGGAAAAAATACAAAAATGCAAAAATAAATCTAAAGCAGAATTGTTTTTGTAGATACTGTTTAAATGTCTACAATGGGCAAGAAAACCATACAAAAGCACTGTATTGCTGATATAAAGAAGAATCTGAAAGGCACAAATCGAGTCTGTTAGGAAAATAAACAACTAAAATAATCTGATATCAGATTCTCTGTACAGGCAAGGCAAATCAAATTGCGTATGCGTGATGTGCTGAGCAAAGTGAATATTAAAATAAAAAAATACCAAAACAGCTGGTGTTATGTCACGTAAATAGGACGGCATCAGTGATGTTAATTGATGATGTAGCCACCGACGGAGAGCGAAGGCCTCTCCAAAAATCTCCAGGGAGGAGATGAAAAGCGAAACATGTGGTTGCTACGTCTGCATCACTAAAAAATAAAGAAGGTTCTGTGTTGAAATCCTAATTCAGGCTACGTTTGTGTTACGTCACAACCTCTCTATTTTTAGTAGGGGACAAAAAATGTATTCAGGAATTCTGTCCTTTTTACTCAAAGTATCGGCTGACTATTGGAAATTATGGAGCGGTTTTAAAGCTGAGATTCAAAAGCAACGAGATAGAGATAAGATCGGGCTTAAAAAAACAGCCCGACTTGGGCCCGCGGGTATTAGAGCCCGACCTAGTAACTTGATTTAAGGTAGTAAGCCTGAAAAAAAAACACATTTTCATATTATACTTGCGAGGGCCGGGCCGGCTTCGCCGGCATTTTTCAATCATCCACCCGTCATTATTCTTTATTTATTTTTCTTTTTGTTGCGCAGGTTTAATAACTACATTGTGGCAGCACGGCAGTTGGGTTGTTAATTCACAGGCACCGGGTGCAGAGGTTCAGGGTTCAAGACCAGCTACCCCAGCCTCCCCGTGTGAAGTTTGCATGTCCTCCTTGTGCCTCTGTGGGTTTCCTCCGGGCACTCCGGTTTCCTCCCACATTCCATAAAAATGAATGTCATGTTAATTGGCTGGTCCAAATTGTCCCTAAGTGTGAGTGAGTGAGTGAGTTGTCTGTCTTTGTGTGTGCTGTGATTGGCTGGCAACCAGTTCAGGGTGTCCGCTGCTGACTGCCCAAAGATAGCTGGAATGTGCTCCAGCACCCCGCAACCCTACTGAAGATAAGCGGTGCGGATAATGAATGGATGGATAATCTACATTGTGACTGACACTAGTGAAACTTTAAAATGAGGGCAAACTGTTTGACTTCAAGTTCAAAAATGTCATTGTATATATTGTTAATTAATAAATCATTTCATCTAATTAGGTTTAGAACACTTATAATTAAAATACGTTATATACTGTTTCATTCTAAACATAAAATTTGATCATGTTAATTTAAAAACCTGGCTTTTTTGCATGTCATTTGATAAATACCTTGATAAAAGCATGATTAAAAATGTACAACAAATATTTGTACAACTGAATCCTAAATTAATGTCATTTTGTCCAAAATAATGTTAAAAAATAAGGTCCAATTTAAAATATAAAATAATGGATTCTTTAACTCAAAACAGCTTAAGAAAACTGAAGAAATAGCTCTTCAAAATGATATTTCTGTTTTTGAATCCATTAAACAAATGGGGAGATTTGTGCAAAACAAAAATAAAAAACAAAATCATGCAAAAAGTAACCGTCGAATAATTATAGAATTATAAAATAGAAGGCCTTATTATATTTAAAATGAATACAAATTGCTTAACCTACTTGCTTTAATACAATTCAAAATAATAAATGATAGCTCATGTAGTTTTGCTTATTATTCAAATCAATATACAGTATTGCTTTTGATGAATGAAGTTATATTTAACCATTTTTTGAAAATAATTCCTCTGTGTACATACCTATAACAAAATACAAATAACTTTGTGTACATGGCCTGAAGTCTTAGAAAAAATGACATGCAAGCAACAAACCAAACATCACTTAAAGGAACAATATGTATTATTTAAAACATTGATTAAAAAAACAAAAACAATTTTCATCTAAATAATAAGCAAAAATACATGAACTATCATACAATCGTCCACTTTTTTAGATACTCGTAGATAGGAAAATTTCCGTTTATTTCACATAAACTTGAGCCTCACCTAAAAGGAGTGGACATAATTGTCCACCATCTTGCTGTTACGGATAACCGAAAAATTCAAAAAGTCTGGGGGGGAAATTATGTTTGGGTCACTTTGATGTTCTGTAGTTTGGAATGTCTCTTGTGCTGTTTAGCACTCATTTTCATTTAGCTTACCCCATACAGTGACATTTAAATGTCAAACCATACACATTGTACTTTTTAAGGACTTTAGATCACTCAAAAGGGTCACTGTCTATCACAGCGAACAGAAAAGCTCTCCATTTTACCTGAATTGCGTCCGGAAAAGAACTGAAGACTATCAACAAAGACGAAAGCTTACATCATTTCCCTCCCGGCTGTTCTCATGAAAGTCACATTTTCGCTGTTGCTCAAGGGCTTGGTAAACTAAAGAATCAACAGACGTCACATGCAGGGAGTAGTCATATTAAGATCACAAATCCTTCGCGCAGATCCTTCAATGCGTGACACAAAGAAAAAGAAACAAAGAACAATGATGGTTGGACAGTTAAGAAAAAAGTCAGTAAAAAAACCCGAAAATAATGATTGACATTTTGGGAACGACCAGGCTAATATTCAAGTGTAGTAAAACTTTGTAAAGGTCAAATGAGATCTAAATATACTCTTATTTGGATCGTTAAGTGAAAAAAATTGTTTCGATGCCATGCTCATCCTTAGTGCCCCCAATTTTTTGTACTTACTATTTTCTTTTTCATTTATTTATTCACCAATTTTTATGAACAATAATAATAATGATAACAAATAATAATAATTGTATTTCAATGCGCCTTTCAGGACACCAACCTTTGCTGTACATAAAATATCGAACAACGATAAACCAAAATGTTTAAAAAAAAAAAAAGCAATAAATACAAAATTAAAACAAAGTACAGTTAAAAAAAGGGGGGGTAGCATGTGAGGTAGTTTAATAAAAGGGCAAGGTGGCGGAATTCTAAAGGTTAGGTGATAATGAGTTTCAGAGTTGGCGGGGAAGAGCGGCTGAAAGCTCTGCTCCCCATGGAGCTGAGATGGGCACATTGTACGTTGAGATGGCGGAATAAGGATGAAGTAGCAATGTGAAGGAGGTATGAAAGGTAGAGCGAGACAAGGATCTGGATGGCCTTATAAATGTACGGATTGATTATATAGGTGAGAAAATATGTTTTTCAATGAACGCTATCAAATTTGTTTGGGTGCGCGAGTCAATGTTTCCACCCAAAACTGTGAAGCACGGCTACAGCTAGTATTTCAAATTCATTAATTATATCGGACTCTGAGGAAAGTCGGAAGAAATGGTGCTCTGTGGATTATTTTCAGGTCCGGTAAGAGACTGAGGCATAGTCGGGAGAGAAGGCAGTAGCTGCTAATTTTTACAAGCTATGCCTTCCAATCTTGTATCTCACCAATGCCAGAAACGGATGACCCGGAACTACAATAAGGAAATTGCAAGATTTGGGAATTATGTATTTTAACCATGACGGAAGACCTGGGCAAATTCGAATATACGTGATCCTAGCGCACAGCTAGCCAGTCGTTCTCTAAATTGCTTGGTCGCACTAAAAGGAAAAGTCTTCCATTTTTGATGTACTTTTGTATAATGACAATAAAGACCAATAATTCCACTGCAATTGTGTTTTCTGTGTTTGTTTGGTAGATTTATAGTTATGATTTTGTTACAGTTCTATACTCTCAATCCGCAAGGATGTCATCTTGAGGTAAGTTTGACCCTTTGGGGCTTTATAGAAAATGTAACGGTACTTTATGGATTTTCACTTTTCGTGAGTGGTTCTTACCCCGGTTTACCGCGATAAGCAAAGTCATACAATATTTGGATTGTTTGAATAAACCTGAATTCTGACCGCAATCCGACCATTCACTGCATTTAAACATACCCAGAGGCACTTGACTGAAAGCGTGCATGTGACTTCCAATCGAGGGTGTCCATTTTCAAGTCACTAAATACTCAAAACCGCAACCGCGATTGAGGTACACTTCCACATTTAACAAGTCAGCAGCTTTGTAAGTTGAGTTATTGTTCGCATCTCATTCGGAGTTCACCACATAATTAGTGAGGAGACGCCACCATATACCCACCCTCCATTTCAATTTCTTCAAAACCGCGACACTCACATCGAAAACAGTTAAGATTCTTACCGCTACGGCTTTAAACACCGTAAGATACTTAGGAAATTGGCTTACAATCACTCTAAGATACCCAGGGACAACGGAGCACTTTTAATGTTGTACAAAGAAAATAGTCAAAATAAACAGAAAAATGAACCTTTTAAATGTGTTGGTTAACATTCCTTCCAGTGCCACTAGTGGTTAATGTATCATCTTTGTGTACTTCATTTAAATGGATAGTGTTTTTTATTTTGTGCCTCCTTCTTGTAAGAAATAATTTAATTCATTAAAAATATATATATATTATTTGAAATATAAGCAAAAATACATAAACTGTCATATGCTCTACACCTACATGGCCTTTCATAACTTTGCCCCTCCTTCACACTGCCACGCCATCCCACAACTTCTTCTTCCCTCCATATCACTATTCCCTCTGCCCGACTCAGCTCCATGGGGAGCAGAGCTTTCAGCTGCTCTGCCCTCCAGCTATGGAACTCATTGCCGCCTGACCTCCGAAAGTATGCGACCCTTTCTACCTTCAAATCCGGACTCAAAAATCACCTCTTCAGACTTGGCTATTCTTTAACATCCTCACACACTGCCCCTTTTAACGATAGTATGTTTTATTGCTTGTTTTCTGTTTTACTCTTGTTTTACTCTTTGTTTATCGTTGTGTCTTATTCAAATGTACAATGACATTGAGTGTCCTAAAAGGTGCTTCCAATTACAATATACTATTATTATTATTATTATTATTAAATGTGCATTTTTGTAACTATAGCTCAAGAAATGTTTATTTAGTTTACGTAATGTTAGGCTCACTTAGCCGGACCTGACACTGTTGTCAGCCATCTTGCTGCTAAGGGTACCCAAAAGCCTCAAAAATGCAGGGCAAGAAAAATGAAGTTAGAATTGTGTGTTTTGGTCACTTTGAGTCTCCATAGTTTTTGCTTTTTACCACTCGTATTCGGTTACACAATACAGTGACCTCCAGTGGGTTAATACAGTGGGCACTGTCCCTGACGGTGTGTAATATAAGCCCACAACATGTCAATATATTGTGTCGTGCTACAAAGCACAAATAAGTATACAAACTATAATTTCTCAAACAGACCAAAGAAACAACAGAACCTTGTGAAATGGGCAGGCAAAATAAATGGAAGAAAATGGTTTGGTCTGTTTCCTGTGCTTTGTAGCACCTGTTTTCGGTTGCACAGCCATATCGAGAGGTCAAATACTACATTGTCCCTATAATGCTGTACCTATTAAATTGAAGTACAGTGATCCCTCGTTTATCGCAGGGGTTGGGTTACAAAATATACCAGTGATTGGCGAAAATCCCGGCGTAGTTGCCTTATACAATGAATTACTTTTTTATACTTTTTTATACACTGAAACCAAAAATGGGCCCAACAAAACAAATAATAACATTTTGTTTTTGTTTTTTACGAATAACTACTTAAATACTAATTATCAGGGGGACTGTTTACCCTATCAGAATCCACTATGCAATTCCATGGGGAGGCAAAAGCGTGAAAGTTAACTGCGATTTGGAGGTATTACTGCATTCCGATATTACACTCCATATCTCAAAACGCTGAAATAAGTTTGACACTCCTAACTTAAAATGTGGACGAGGGTGCTGGGTTAGAGAGAGGTAAGGACTGATCTATTTATTTGGATAAGCGCTGCTTTCAGGAAACTGGTGAAGGAACAAAGTATTGATCCTAGGACAATATTATCGAAATGATCCAAGCACTTGCTTAATATCTAAAAAAACACATATTTGGATCGATCCACCCGCGCCTAGTGTGCACACATGTATTAAAATACACACTATACAAAAATAGGATAACAGATTACGACCAATGGAGAAGGTCCGGGCAACAAATTGTCTAAACCAGTGAGGGTTCCGTAGAGTAGGACGTACCTAAATTCACTTCCCTTTCCCACATCCCTTTTTTAGTTCATAACCGCCAAAGTATTAATAATTAATGAGAAAAATTCAGTGCCATGTGGATGAGTCATACTTTCAGCTTCTTGGTTCCCCAAAAGCCCGTAGGTTGGATTTACACAGACAAAAATCAGGATTTTCCTTTTTTTTTTTCCAGAAATGGAACAAGTATGAATGTTTGATTGGTGCCAAAAACAGAAGAAACCTTTATACCTGTTGGATAAAAGATGTGTGTCACAAAAAAGCACGAGTCAAAGAGGCACGGCAGTCAGAGCTCACTCACGAGTCACGACCAGACCCCAATTATACAATGCTCTACTTGTTCATTTTACATTGAAATTCAAAGGCTTTTTTTTCCAGATCTTTATCAATCAAACAACATTTCTGAGCAACGTGAAATGAATTGTGGGAGCACTAAACAGGAAATAAATGACTGATATAAAATTGAATTTATTTATACTTTCCAAGTTACATTCTATTCATTTGCAATGGCGACAAACAGTTCATCAATTTAACTTAACAATCTTTTCATTTATAACCAAGGAGTAAAAGTAAAAGTCAACCCCAAAAAATGTATTTGAAATTGTTTCACTAAATGCAACATTTGAATTAATATGATTTGCAAAATTAATTTAAAGTAAACTCAAAGGATTTCATAACACTCATATTTTGCATGGACTTCTAGTATAAATACGGCATACTAGTTTTACCATATGATTTTAGAATACATTTCTATATCTGGTTGTTCACATACCTATCGGGTTATGGACCTATCCTGCCATATGTAGACATAAATGTATAAATAAATAAATACACACAACTATAAACTAATTTAACCTATATAGAAAAATCAAATAAATATATGACAAAAATGCAATTTATGTATTAAATTCTGAATTAATTTTGTTTATTTTATCATGTAATTTGTCGTTGTGTATTTCGTTATGTAATGTAATTGCCGTGTGGTTCTTCATGGATTTTTCCATGTATTTTGTCGCTTTTTTTTTATTATGTATTTTGTCGTACATTTTTTCACAACAAAATACTATTAAATCGAGGGGGCGGGTCTAAAGGGTTAATCTTTTCACCTATTTGTTGATTGGCAATGATACAATCAGTTATAGCTGAAAACCTCTGGCAGTTTGACCCGCGCCCTCATTTGAATACGATTTTGTTTTAACAAAATACACAACAAAATAAATGACAAAATAGATATCAAAATGTATGAGTACAGTAAATAAATGACAAAACGCAAACATCAATGAATAAAGTGCATAAAAAAATGGTAGATTTTGCATTTTAACTCATTTTCTACATACAAAAAACTACTATAACTTCCGGACTACAAGCCGCTACTTGTTTTCTACATTTTAAACACTGAGCTTCCAAAACAATGCAGCTTATTTATTTATTTATTTTTTTCACGAGGCAGATGCTCAAAACAGACCAGAGTACTGTACTGACTAAGATTCAGATGCCATTGCAATAACAACAGCCTACATGCAGAGCCATGTGACTGATCTTAAGCTCTCCCATCCCTTGCGCACATGACAAAGTCACAGATTGGAGTATTGCTGATACAACATAAAAAATATATCTTTAAATGCTGACACCTGTTACTTAATAAGGAGGGGTACACAATAATTGTTGGGCTGAGAGTTGTAGGACTGATAATATCCTAATTTGACATCGCTGTTTACGGTCTTAAAGGAGGAATTTAGCAGGTAATTAGTCACACGATGCCACACCAAAATAGCAAATAAGCCGGCACTACCTTTTAGAAAGATTTCAAGAATGTATGTATAATTTTTTATGTAGTAGTAGCAATACTTGGTTTCTTTTCTATCACAAGGGATGGGAGAGCTTAAAGTTAGGGTGCTATGTTTAATAATTTAAGACTGCACGACAGGAGATTGCAGCAGAGTAGGACATGATTTCCGTGCATTTCTTAGACACACTCAAATAAACTCTTCTTTTTCCATCTTTTTTATCTTTTTGTCTCCCCTGACAGGCCTGATAAAGTAAGATAAAAACAGATAGATGCAATGGAAAAAAAATGCATTAGGAATCTTTTAACACAGTTGGGCGTTAACACATATTAATTAGTAATGAGTAAATATTTAACTTTAAACTTTCTAAGGACTCCAAATTACGCACCCTACGTTTTAATCTCAATTGCATGTCTACAGGATGATGTCATGCTACAGGCTTCTGAATTTGAGTCAGTACAGAACATTTAGTTTTGTTTCGAGGATTTTTTGTTGCACAGTCAGCAAACGAGTGTCTAAATTGCGACACAAAGTGTTACTTTTCTGTACTAGACATTTCCCTGGTGATTTGTTTTAAACGTAAGAAATGGACGTGAATGAGTTCATTTAGGTGGCTTGTACAAAAACAACATTAAGTTTTTTTTTTCTTAAATTTGCAAGTGCGACTTTTAGTTAGGCCCATTCTGTAGTTCGGAATTTACGATGATCCAAATTTTGTGTTTGGTATTGTTGTGGTACATGTGAGATATCATTGTTAGGAATCCTTTGATTTTACTTACACTTGAAGCAGGGGTCGGCCATTTTGCCATATTGGTAATAACTCTAGTAGTGACTAATCACAGTGTCTAGTCAAGCTGAGTCATGATAAGTCGTATCCAAAATAAGCAAAAGGGACGGCATCTGACAAAATGGCCACCCCCTTACAAGGAGTTTAAACCATTAAAGCACAGGTGTCAAACTCGTTTCAGCTCAGGGGCCACATGGTACTAAAACCTCATGGGGGCAAGACTAGTGAATTAATGGCATCAAAAGTGAGCCTTGGCCAGAAGACTGGGGTTTTTTGGAGGCTCACAATTAAAATATGTTCCAGAGATGTAAGCTTAGACTACAAAAAGTTTTTTTAGTCAGAATTGGTTTTCTACACAAAATTTGTAAACAAAAAACAACAATTGAATTAATTGTAAACTGACAAAATAGCAATTAAAACTAATTTAAATTATTGTTTTAATGATTTAGAAGTGATTCTGACTGTTTTACAAACTTTGTTGTTAGATTCCAGATCTGTAACAGAAAATAGCTAAAGCTTTTTTAAACAACTGCAAAGACATCCACATGCTATTTTTGAATGTTTTTATCAATTTCAACAGCATGTCTGCTTTTTGAATTTAAGTAAAATAACATCAGGGTGGATTTCCTGAACGTTTGCTGGGTGATTGTTGGTGGTCAGCAAATACATCTACAGTGGGTGCTTTGCAAGTGGCGCCTGGTTTTGGGGACCTCCGGTAGACATATTTAAAACTGCAGATCATTCTTGCTCATTTTTCTCCTGTGCTTTACCCAGCATTGTCTCACGGCCCACATTAAATGATGTAGGGTCCACATCTGGCCCCCAGGCAATTAGTTTGACACATTTGCATTAAAGTTTCATAGTTGTATCAAACTTTTTATCGAGAAAAACGCTTTGGGGTTGCCTTTTTCTTGAAGTAAATTATTGATCAATATCTTTTCTTTAAACAGTGTGACTTCAAAGTAAATCAAGCAAAAGAGGAATAAAGCCACTTCCTACTCGAGCCTACCCTAATATTGCACATTCTGATGATATGACTTTTCCAAACACCACCACTCCTAGAACCTTCTTAAGTTGAATGCACATTTATTTTGGTTGCATAAGTTCATAAGAAACCTTTCACAAGATGCTGCGCGAGATGTAAGAATAAGGCCGGGCCCCGCCGGGCTTGCCGTGCGAAACAACACAGATCACATTTCACCATTGTTCATCATGTTGACTTGTTAAGTGGACTGAAATGGGAGGAAAACAAAGAAAAGAAAAAAACAAAAAACGTTTGACAGTCACATATCTACCTGTGACGTTATTAGCTCTGATGTCAGTTAGTTGTCTCAGGGCACTATCTGTGTTGATCGTCTCTTTAAATAACCCTGCATAGAAAAATAAACTAACTATAGTTTTAAATTCTTTCACTATGGATTGAGAACCAACCAGAGGTGAGAAGGTTACCACTGATTGAGTCCTTACTAGGTTACTCCTTGGGTGCGGTCTCTGGATGATGATGTTCTGCCATACATGGTATTCGTGTGCATATGCAGATGTTTGTCAGTGTATTTTACAAACCAGTCCCACAGATACAAATAATGTAAGACTTACAAAATAAATTCCAAGTTACGCTTACATGGCAAGCAGCTTTGTACTCTTTTATCCATGGGTTCATTTTAACAAAACGCTCTCAGGACGACGACGTCATCTCCGATTCGGTTCTTTGTCCCACCCCCCCCCAAAAAAGAAACGTACATTTTCAATGGGTAACTTGAAGAGGAAAACACAACTCCATTCAGAATACACAATATATTAACATGGCTCTTTACACAAATAAACGAGTCGCAAAATCAACGTGAAAAGTGTTTTGCGGTGCCGTCTTCCTATCAACACCAAACAGGAGCCACGATTGTATCATTCGGACAAAGAGTCTGCAAGCAGCCCCAGAGATTCTCCCCGAGAACAAATATCCTTACAAAGTGGGAAAAACAAGGCCTGGTAGAATCCACCGAGTCTCTTTTTCATAACTTATCCCATGATAACAGACGCCTGAACATTTTGGAGCCAAGATGGCTTCAACTGTTTCTGGCCTTGATATAAAATGTGGGGAGGATCTTGCGAGGTATATTCTCAAGCATGGTTTGATTTTTTTTGGGGTAAAAAAAAAAAACAACAACAAAGTAAGAGTAGAAACAATGCAGGGGAAAAAATCGCCATCTCCATAGCAGCAGAAATACTAAGACTGTCTGGTTGTTTGTAGGCTGTCTGGTGGTGTCTACCAATCATACGTGAGGCGGGCGATCTTGCCGTCTTTCACCGTAATGTGTATCCTCCTCGATCGGAATAAAAGCTGGGGAGTACGGAGCCATTTTGTCCATCTAAGCACTGGTCATTACGGTTTCCCAGAAGGCACTTTTTTGCTGAATGTGTGTGTGTGCGAGGGAGTGTATGCGCACAGCTGGCTGCGAAGAGAAAAGGGAAGATAGAAAAAGAAAAAAAGGGTCGGGGGTTACATGAGACGTGCAACTAGAGGGAGAGGAGGAAAACAAAATAAAAAGAGGATCTTTTAGCGCCTTTCTACCGCTTTCTACCGACGCTTGTACGAAATCACTGCACCGACTCAAACATGACCGTGGCTACATTTTAGTTAGTGCGGTCTGCTCCTCAAGCACCTGAAGGTAATCAGGTGTTCCCTGGAGCTTGGCTTTCAGCTCGTAATACTCACTTTTTCTTTGCTCCACCACAATCTTACTGTGGTTCCCGCCTATCAGCGACGACTTCTTCATCTTTCTGTCCAGAGTTTTCTCTGGGTAGCGGATCTCGTAGGCGCCCATCCCGATGCTGTTGAAGTCTCTCTTGCCTTCCAAGAAGTTCTGGATGAACATGCTAGGCTCTCGGTTGGGTAGGAATTCCTCCAGTTCGTCGATTGTGCTGAGGCGCTTGTTGCGCTCCAAGGTTGAAAGGGTGTCCTTCTCGGCGCTGCTCCGCAGGATGATTTTCTGCCGCTGCGACTCTGCGAACTTGAAGCCGGCGTCCATGTCCGGCGAGCGTCCGATTCCGCAGGTGTGGCTCTTGCCGATGTGTTCGATGGTTTGGGGTATAAAAGTTTCGCCCCCGAGTTCATCCCCCGGGATGGAACCCTTTTTACCGGATTTGTGGCCGTGCCGGTGGAGTTGCAGCGACATGGAGCCGCACTCCTGATTGCCCAGTTCCTGCCGACCGGCTGGTTTTTTATTCCGTCTTAGGACAAAGACCAAAAGGCAGAAGGCCACAAAGACCGTAAGAATCAGCACGACGAGGATACTAAGGATCATGATGGAGAGAGGTACGGGCCCTCCTGGCGGGGCTTTCCCAACTCCGGCAGGTGAAACTGAGGTCAAAACCGGCGTGGCACTGGTGAAAATGAACGGTGGTCGAGCGATCAATTTCGGGCAAAGGATTTCGTTTTTTAAGAGGCGCAGTTCGGTGTTGTAGAATTGTGCTGGCGAGGCACATCTCACCTCCTTAGCAGCCACTCGATCGCTGAGCTTGTCCAGCCACAGTTTGAGAGCGACCAAATCGCACGAACACTCCCACGGGTTACCTTCCAGGTCAATTTGGGTCAATGAGCGCAGCTGGTCCAGGACACCGCTTACAGGCAGGGTCATGAAGTGGTTGTTTTTCAAATTAAGCTTGACTAAAGAGACGCCTGCAAACACATAAGCAGGAAGACTCCGGAGGACGTTATTATTGAGATACAGGAGTTGAAGGTTTGGCATAGAGTCAAATGTGCCAGCTAGAACCTCCTTGATAGCATTGTATTCCAAATATAGGTACTGCAAATTGGTGAGGCCCAAAAACATCTCGGGGTGCAACTGTTCGATCTGATTTCCGTTCAGGTACAGCCGTCTTAGATTGGTAAGGTTAGCGAACACGCCCTTCTGGACGCTGACGATTTGGTTGCTGCCGAGGTGAAGCAAATCCAAACCTTCGAATCCCTGGAAATCGTCCGGGCTCACGTCTCGAATGTAATTCCCGCTCAAGTGAAGCTTCTTGGCGTTTTGAGGTTTGGGGATTACATCAGCAAGGTTTTTGATGTTTCTTTCCTGGCAGCTGACGGTAACGCCGAAATCAGAGGGGTGGGTTTTACAGCTGCATGCCTCCGGGCATAGCAAAGGTGTGCTCCGTGTCTGAAAGGAGACAATCTGGCTATTTCTTCCGAAAGGGGGCAAACCGGCCACGATTCCGTTTCCATAAATTTTGGATGAGTCTGTGGTTTTGGGCGATTTTGTGGCCAACACGGAGGTCGGCGGGATCGACTGACCGGGATCGGGTGGTGCTGGAGGCATTCGAACGTCAAAGTCACTTCCGGTACCCATGGGACAAAGTTCTTGTTTATTGGTCTCTTTCAGGAGCCTCCCATACAAGTCGCTCGGAGTTTCGCAGATGGCCTCGCCAATGAAAATGTTATAGGGCATGTTTTCAAGCCACGCCTTGAGCGGTGCCAGGTCACAGGTACAATTCCAGGGGTTATCATCCAACTGCAGTTCGACAATCCGTCCAATGTGTTCCAGAACTCCCAAATACGGAAGCTTCTGAATCCGATTTCCTCTTATATCCAAGTGCGTGAGCGAGGCAAAGCGAAAAATGTTGTCAGGGAGGGCCTGTATGAGATTGTCATTGAGAATAAGCACTTTCAACTTGTGCAGTTTGTTGAATGCCCCCTTTTCAATGTACTTGATCAGGTTGTAGTCGGCTTGAAGGTATTCCAAGTTCTCAATCCCTTGGAAAGTGTCCGCCTGCAGCACCTTCAGCTCGTTGTTGTTCAAGTGCAGTTGTTTCAGCGCGCTCATCCCCATGAAGGCGCCACCTTCGATGTTCTGCAGCTGATTGTTCCCCAGATGTAGGGACACAGCGTGGGTGAAGTTGAGGAAGGAGTTCGGGTAGAGGATGATCAGGAAGTTGTTTTGGAAGTTGAGGTGGTACAGGGACGAGGCGGGTGGGATAAGTTGCGTGGGCCGGTAAACGGCCACCTTTTCGCAGTTGACGTACAAAACGTTTTCCACTGACAGGCAGGAGCAGGCGCTGCACGTCTCAGACGTCAAGTCCGTAGCCGACGGGTCGGCCATCGGGAGGCCGTCCGGCGCAGAGGGGGATGATGGGGAGGAGCTTGAGATTGAGGAGGAAAAGGCTGCCAGCAGGAGAACGAGCATCATCTCGCCGATTAAAAATCCTCCCACAGAAAATCATTTAGTGGCCTTTGGAAAGGAAAAAAAAGTCAGGCGCATGCAAAGGTTGGATGCACACACAGTCAATGGATTTATATGTGCTATAATACAACATTAAACAAATGTAATTTTCACAGTTTTGCGAAATAATCTCAAAGTATAGAGGGTGTCTTGGCATATTTCACTCAAAATTATTGTTTACGTGTCAAAAAAGCAAATAATGATCACAGCTGTTGCACATACATCACATTTCCTTCCTAAAGGACAAGGACATGTCTCTGCGTATTCATCATAATCGAAATCAAACGATTGCAGTTCTCTCCATCATAAGGCGCCGCTTTCAAGCCAGCCAGTCGCATAGTTCGTAAAGCGTCTCCGGGCACTCAGTAGACATGACACTGACTATTAATAGCATTTACCAAATTTCTTATTCTAGCTGAATCAGACATCATTAAAATGAAAAATAAAACGGAAGGGAATAAATCAGTACTCACCTAAGGCTGACAAGACGGGCTCCATCCGGAGACCTGGGGTGGCACCGGTGGGACATGGACAGAAAAGCGCCGTAGAAGCGCTCCCAACCGAGCAAGAAGGCTAACATTTCAGCCAGGATGCAACAAGGCTTCCCCGCTCCTTCATTTCCATGCAGACTGCTGCACATCAACGGGAAGCAAAGCGCACTGGCTCCGATTGGGGAGGGGGTGGAGAGTGGGGTATGCTGGGGAGACTGTAGAGCAGGGGTGGGCTCCTATTCCACCCGTTGCGTCTTTTGCTTGCAAACACACAAAAAACAGCTCTTTGGCTTACTTAAGTCCAAAGGTTGTCCCACCTCCAAGGGAGAAGATTCGTTGGGGGCCCCGAAAAGATTGCATGCAGCACCACAATGCAAGGAGGAGGGGGAGGATGGGGGTGTCTATAGCTCTTGAAGGCGCGTCCAGCGACTCCTAGTCGTGGGAAGGTGCACAAGGTTCACAATTCTAAGCCACAAATCAATCATCTTTGCAGTGTTTTTCTGGTTTTCTCTTAATTGGAAGAGAGGAAATCGTAGGGTTTTTAACGGGACGAGTGAGAAAGCTGCGCGTCCGGTTCAGCCGCGTAACGGATGATCCGGTAAATAAACCGTGGTGTGTTTGACAGGATCCGGAGTGGCCAAGTTGAGCGCGCCAGTGACAATTTTTCTTCACAGATCGAGATGCAGTGCATGCCCGTCCTTACAGAGTTCTCCAATGTATAATTGATGCGTTAATTTCCCCAAAATCCGTCTGGCACTCATCCTGGGTTGATGTAGATTGTGAAGGGCAGTCGTTTCGCAATCGTCGAAAAAGCGCAAACTGGTGCGTAAAAACGAGCAATGCCGTCATTCGACTGATAGTCCAATGCAATGCAGGTGGCCAGCGGCAAACTCTGCGCTTTCCATCATTGACAGGGTTAAAAAGAAACTAAAAATAAAACTCACAGTGGGAAAGTTAGGTTTAAAACAGCCAGCCAATCCAGAAAAAAGAGGGATGAAGAGGATGGAAGCGTGTACAGTTTCCAGCGCAATATCCGTGTCAAGGTGCGTGCTCGCTCCTTTCTCAGCCGCATTCACTGAGCAGTCGACACCACCGGAGGAGGATGCAGAAACTCGGAGGGAGGGAGGGATGAGAGAGCAAGATAGAGAGCAAGAGAGAGAGAAAGAGAGGGTCGCACACGTCTGCAGCTCAAATCCTTTACTGTAGCATCATTTCGCGTATTATTTTCAACAACAGAACTTATTCTAACGTCTGTTCTGTCTTCTCCGATGTGTCACCCAGCGGAAAGTTGCTGGAATCGAAATACATCCACCTGCCAAATTGTCCGCTTGGGGTTTGAGTTGCTCGTAGTGGTGGAAATTCCGATTGTTTTTAGAGAACAGGCTCTTTTGGCTCGGCTCATTAAAAAATAATGCATCGAGTTAATTTCTGTGAAAATGTATTTTGATATTGTATTATAAGATCCTTGATAATTTCAATATACGGTGGACTTTTACCAAATTTAAACTGTAAATTCGTTTATTATTGTGTGTGTGTGGGGGGGGGGGGGGGGGGGGGGGGGGGGTGTAGCACGCTTTGTGTGGTCTTCAGTGACTTTAAAAGCGCTATATTAATGCAGACCATTTAGTAAACAAGACAGAGGAGATGCCACTCCTAATGACCGGTCACAAGCGCGTTATAGGGAGAAAAAAAAAGGGTGGGGGGGGGGAAACAGGGAGAGAAAGAGAGAGGGACAGAGAAAAAGAAAGAAAGGGAGAAAGATAGGGAGAGGGTGAAAGAAAGAACTTGAGAGGGAGGGAGGGAGACAGATAGAAATAAAGATAGAAGAGAGAGGGATTAATGTAAAAAGAAAGAAACAAGGAGAAACAAAAAAGTGAGACGGGGAGAGACAGTGCAAGAGGAGGAAGGGAGAGAACAAGATAGATGAAGAAATAAAGCAAGATAAACAGAAAGTAAGACAGAAAGATAAATTGAGGGAAAGAGGCAATTGAGGAAAGAAAGGGAGAGAGTGAAAGAAGAGAAGAGAGAAATAAATTGAGAGAAAGAGGGAGAGAGAGAGAGAGAGGAGAAAAGATAAAAAAGGACAAATGGAAAAAATTAGAAAAGGGGAACGAGAGGGAGAGAGGAAGCAAAAAATGGAGAGAAAGAAACTAAAAAAAGAGAGCAACACAGCGAGAGAGAAGGGAGAGAGAGAGAGAGGGAGAGAAAGGTGAAGGGACAGAGATAGAGGGAAAGAGAAAGAGTGTGTGAGAGAGAGGGGGGGAGAGATGTATGAAAAAATAAAGTAGACAGAGAGATAGAAAGAGGGAGAGAAACAGAAAAAAGCATGAGCGAGAAAGCGACAGGGAAAGAGGACAGAGTAAGAGAACAAAGAAAGGGAACACAGAGAGCGGAAGAAAAAGAAAGAGAACACAGAGAGGGGAAGAAAAAGAAAGGGAACACAGAGAGTGGAAGAAAAAGAAAGGGAGAGAGAGAGAAGGGAAGACAAAAGAAGGGAGAGGAAGAGAGAGACACAAAAAGATAAATGGAGAAACATAGAATTAAAGAGGGAGATAAAGAAAGAGAGGTACAAACAGAAAAAATGCATGAGCAAGAAAGCTACTGGGAAAGAGAGCAGAGTGAGATAACAGATTAAGAGAAAACGGATAGAGGGGGGGTCAAGAAAAAGAATGGGAGGGTGAGAGAAATGGAGATATAAAGAGAGAAAGAGAATGTGATTGTATAATTGGAGAGAGAGACACAGGGAGAGAAAGAGAGAGAGAGAGAGAGAAAGAGAGAGAGAGAGAAAGAGAGAGAGAGAGAAAGAGAGAGAGAGAGAGAGAGAAAGAAAGGAGAAGAGATGGAAAAGGACAAATGGAAAATAATGAGAAAAGGGGAACGATAGAAGAGAGGAAGCAAAAAATTGAGAAAAAGAAACTGAAAAAAGAGAGCAACACAGAGATAGAGAAGGGAGAGAGAGAGAGAGAGAGAGAGAGAGAGAGAGAGAGAGAGAGAGAGAGAGAGAGAGAGAGAGAGAGAGAGAGAGAGAGAGAGAGAAAGGTGAAAGGACAGAGATAGAGGGAAAGAGAAAGAGTGTGTGAGAAAGAGGGGGGAGATAGATAGATAGATAGATAGATAGATAGATAGATAGATAGATAGATAGATAGATAGATAGATAGATAGATAGATAGATAGATAGATAGATAGATAGATAGATAGATAGATAGATAGATAGATAGATAGATAGATAGATAGATAGATAGATAGATAGATAGATAGATAGATAGATAGATAGATAGATAGATAGATAGATAGATAGATAGATAGATAGATAGATAGATAGATAGATAGATACTTTATTCATCCCTGAAGAGATATTCACATTTCCAGCAGCAAACCGAGCTGAGAACAATGCAATAATAAAGCAAAAAGAATACAATATACAAATACCCAGTGAGAGAGATGTATGAAAAAAGAAAGAAGACAGAGAGATTAAAAAGAGAGGGACAAACAGAAAAAAGCATGAGCGAGAAAGGGAAAGGGAAAGAGCACAGACTGAGAGAACAGAGAAAGAGAACACAGAGAGGGAAAGAAAAAGTGAGTTTGAGACGGGGGAAGCAAAAGAAAGGGAGAGGAAGAGAGAAACAGAAAGCAAATAATTAAAGAGGGAGAGAAAAAAGAGAGGTACAAACAGAGAAAAAAAAGCATGAGCAAGGAAGTGACCTGGAGAGAGAACAGAGTAAGAGGGGAAGAAAAATAATGGGAGAGAGTGAGAGAAATGGAGATACAAAATAAGGGAGAGGGGGGTACAGAGAAGTAGAGAAACGGAAAGAAAGAGAATGTGATTACAGAATTGGAGAGAGACATACAGAGAGCGAGAGAGAGAGAGAGAGAGAGAGAAAGAGAGAGAGAGAAAGAGAGACATAGAGAGAGAGACAGATGGAGAGAGAGACAGAGAGTGAGTCTCGACGGGAGCTGGCTCTCGCCGCTCGTTTGAAAGAGTGGTCTTATTGAGCCGTTTCGTCTGCAAAGAACCCGGTGCGGGCGAATCATCCTTGGCATCCGCCGGGCGAAAGAGAGGTGGGGGAAATGGTCCGAGGATGGTGAGGGGGGTAAAGGGTATACAGGGGCGCCTGTGAGCCGCATTTTAACTGCAAGAGTTGGAGAAGAGGAGAACGATACAAGGAAGATTGGCGCGGCTCCCTTCAAGATAGAGAGAGAGAGATTGTTGAAGAGTGCTGCAGTAAGTCGGCCAGAAAGCGACGAGCTGACCGGGAAATCAGTCAGTCAACGTCCGAGCCTCATCTAATTACGGAGGGGGAAGAGAAAGGAATTAAATTGTTGGGCAAGGAATGCCCTGAGTTCATGGAGGCTCGCTTTAAATTTTTTTTAGCCAAAGTATGCAAATCTCCTCGTCCCTTCATGGACAAATAAAGCCATTTACAGTAAATGACCATGCAAACTCCCATACACGCCAAATTAAAAACAGTAAAATACAATAACATACCTGTCAACCTCCACGGCTCTATGCCCTTACAAAATGTTGTATTTTCCCTTACAAAATACTAAAATAATATTACTCCATATTATTTTCAAACGTGTTTATTTATGTAGTTTAACATGTTATATTGCACATGTGTTTCGTTATATCATTGTTAATTGACATTTTGTTGTGAGATACTGAGTTGCTCGACATGAATGAGGTTTATTGTAAATAACGTTCAAAAATGAAGTAGCTTGGACGTTCACTGTAGATGGAAAAAAATACATGCAAATGGAATTAAGTAGAATAATACCTTTTCTTATTCAAATTATGAATTCATTTTCTGCATTAAATGATTGTAAGTAATATACTGATTAGAGGGATAACCATAAACCTGTCGTTTTTCATTTTCTCCTTTTATACTTCTTTTTACTCTTAACTTCTTCATACAACATAACAATTTGTCATATAATGCATCAAAGCAAGTGAGCCGTTTGAGAAAAAAAGCCGGTTCTCTAAAAAGAGACGGACTTCCTTTCACTACCTTACTGCCCCATGAAATCCGAGGCGGCAGACGCATGTGCACAGTAGTATCAAACAGTTCGCTTTGTTGGAATGAAAAAAAATGATACCGAGATAGCAGCGATCTCATTTGACTTGATTGATTTGCCGTTTGGTGATAGTCGGTGTATACCGGATGGTACCCATAATTGACAAATTTGCGTTTTTCCGTACAAATTTTCTTGTACGTCGTACACGTTTTAAAATGCATAATAAACGTACTTTGTACGGCAAAAACGTACAGGTTGACAAGTATGAAAACTCCTCGTCCCATCAGTAAGGACTTTTGGTACTTATGGACAAATGAAGCCATTTACAGTAAATTACCATGCAAACTCCCATATATGCCAATTTTAAAACTTTAAAATATAGTAATGATTTTAGGGGGTCGTTTTATATAGAACAAAAAAATTAGACTTTTCTTCCTGTTCAGGCGTTCGGCGTCTTTCCGATCGTGTTTTAGAGGTACCACATCTCATTTATTGTGATTTATTGTGTTTTAATGCCTTTTTCTGCTGATACAAATGGGTCCCAAGAAGGTTTGTCATAAGGGGAAGGAAATAAGGAGAACAGAGATCACAAGGATTAGGTTGAAGAAGAAAATGTAGGCGAAATACAAAAAATGATGTACGAGTGTCTGCTGTTGACGCATTGTTTAAAGGTACAGTAAATGGTTTCAAATTGTTTTATGTATTGCCTATATATTTCAAAAATGTTTAGGAATATTTTGGGTACTTATTTATTTAAGTATATGGCAAATTTATAGCAGTTTTATAGTGATGGCTTACAGTATATGCGATGTGGGCGTATATGACAGTATATACCGTGTATATTTTTACTTTGTGGGTTCGGACTTTTTTTGTTTTTCTTTGGCATGTATGAAGGTTCCAGGGGCCACATCTACATTTGTTTGTTTTATTGTGATTCACAAAGAACACCCACTAAAAACAGTTGGGGCAAAACTAAACCCTCCCAAAAAAATGGATTGATTCGACCCAACATTCTGTGTTGTTTTGTGGAAACAACTATATCAAAAATTTAAACATTTTTTTTTTAACTGTTTTTTTGAAGAGAATTCTGCAAAGAGTTGTATCTTTGTTTGAAATAACACATATAAAAAGGTTTGGGCCATTTTTTTTCGGAAATGGGTCATTTTTCGTCAAAAAAATTGTCAAATTGACCTAGGTATTTGGATGGTCACATTTTTGACACGAGTGTTTTTAGGCTACAACGAAAAATATAGTGTTTTTATATAAATATGCTGTTATTTTTCAAATATCAACCCAAAATAGCTTCCAGTGAGATAAACACACGTGTAGAATGTTATTCCTTTTTGAATGTAAACGATTATTCTGCATTTTTGTATAGTACAAATAGTGTATGAAATCATTTTTAAGGTGAACTTTTGACTTTTGACTATTGCCTTGGCTGTAGTAGCAAAGTAAGGGAAGGTCACGTTTCTCTTCTACTGATAAATGAAGACTATACAAAAAATGTTGACTTACTTCTGCTTCTTTTAATTCAGTTTCAATGATTAAATGTTTGGTCCTTGTTTTTTGTGTTTTTTATATTAGCAAATGAAATAAATAAACCATGAAAAAAAGGCGATCGAATGATCAAATCAAAACCTAATAAACTCACTCAATCGTTTAAAATGATTCAACGACGCAACTCTCCTGTTTAAAAGTCATAAAAATCTGAGAAATTTGGAGTGCGCAGATGAAAAAACAAGAGTCTGTCAGAATGTTGCTTTTGGGTCCTCTTGGACATGTTCTTGTTGTGTGGCCAGAGGGAAACCGGCCCCGCTAGAAAATGAGCCAGCCTTTTGGCAAGCGTTCTCCTTCCATCTCACTTGTCGTTGATGGTCTTGCCATGTGGCTGTAGCAACATGGGAAAGCGTACAATTAAAAAAAGAGAGAAAAATAAATCCCATTTAATGTGTGCTAAATCGCATTTGTCAGAATGAAAGAAACCATTTGACATGGCATGAGTTCCATGCTTTGCCTGCAGTCACTGAGGAAAATGTAAGCAACAAAAGATTCAAACATATCTATCGAAATCAGTGGTTCTCAACTGGTCCGATTTCAGCTCCCACAAGTCCACCCCTATTACAAATCATAGAATGAATAGATTGCGCTGTTTAAACCAGAAAAGGATCAGGACCCAAACGCGTAACGTACTCACACAAGCCTGTTATTTTACGGGAAATAGGGAGTCATGCACGTTAAGCAGCAGTCTGGTGTGAAATGATTGGAAGCCCGCGGCCCACGAGATCGATACCAATTGCCCGAGTTGATATCGGACAGATGGGGTCGATACCGGACAGGACGGGAAAGACAGGATAGAAAATGAAACAGGATATCGAAAATAAACAGGACAAACTTGACAGGAACAAAAACTGGAGAGAATAATAAACAGGACAAAAATAGATGGGAACGAAACTGGAAACCGATATTAAACAGGACAAAAATAAACAGGAAAGGGAATACCAACAGGAAACAGGACCGAGTCAAAACCCACGTTTTGCGGGGCAGAGTTTGTTTGATGGAATGACAAAGGAAAAATGAGAGCACGGAGCTTAAATAGACGGAAAGCCAATCTGGCAATGAGCCGCAGCTGGCACCACACGGGCGGGGCCAATTGGGCGCCATGGCAACCGTGACAATATACATATGTTTTTAAAAAACAATGAACACAAGATCAAAATGACTTCAAGTACCATTCATACTCACCTATAAGCCTACAACACATATAAACACTCCCCTAAAATTGCTAGCCATATACTAAAATGCATTTGTACCCAATATATAACTACAATGTGTACCTTAGTATCTAATTATATAGATAAGAAATATTAATACTGCTAAAAGGCCAATAATTTAACATTTTTAAACCACTAACTATACCTCCTGTCAGCGCTTCAATGTATGAGACTTAATTTTGGTATTTCGCATTCATTCCCTTCTTCGATTGGATTACTGTTTTCACTGTTTTTTACTTCTCATTTAGTTTTCATTAAGTTTTATGGGACCCATTGGGCGAATAAAAAGGAAATAAAACAAACAAAATCACAACAAAATGAGCTGTGTTTCCTCACAAACAAAATTGGGACAGCAGCGATTGACTGAGTGAACAGGACGAAGAGATTGAAATGAAATAAATGAAATGATCTGCATTTATAAAGCGCTTTTCAAGTCAATGACTTCCCAAAGCGCTTTACAATGTGCTCCACATTTCCCAATAGCGGCCTTGTATTGCATCCATGTAAGACGCTAACCTGCTTATTGGGGGTATTAGGGGTTCAGTGTCTTACCCAAGGACACTTCGACATGTAACACGGACAACCTGGGATTCGAACTGGGATCCCTTGATCCCAAGCTGAGCGCTCTACCTCCTGATCTACTGCCCCCCCGATTGAGCATCATTGCCATCCATTTTTAAGTAGTGTAATTGACCCAGTGTTTTTTTTTTCTTTTTCTTAGCAATGATTTTTGTAAGCCAGACTGGCAACTTACTAAACACGGGCGCGCACCCCCCTTTTGGGTCCTGACCCACCAATTGAGAAAAAAACTAATCTCAAGCACACAATTTAGTTTTTATATGAAATGTTATTTTTGTATTACATCATTCAATTAAAATAACTGTAAACTCATATTAGAACATTTCTAATATTCTTGCTCTGATTTAGATTTTTACCTTGCTTTATATGCATGACATCATGATGGAATATAAATTATTAACAGACACAACATTGCCCTCAACGCTACATTGCTTGTAAGCCTAAAGCAAATCATCCTTTGAGCAGTTTATCGACCCAAAAATAAGACAGTCAATATGATGTCCAATCAATATTTAAGATATAAAACCTGTTTCTGCTGAACAATAAAATCACTAACCTAGTGGCAATGCTAGTCCATAAAGCAGCCCAATCTAATGTCCAACAGAGAAATTAGCTAAAACTAAATATTTCAAGGAGCTTAATCACATACCTTGGTTTATTATTGAACAGATTTTTTTGAGCATGTCGGCCATGTTTCCTGCTTCCCTGCACATGATTCCACCAACAGAAATTAGCATTAATACTTTTTGGATTGTATTTTTTATATCAATATGCAAAAACAAAAAACAAGACAATTATCATAGTAGGCTTTAGTAGTCAGGTCACCCCAATTATAATAACCCATTTTCCTCTAAGTGTGATGTTTTTTCTTAAGGCCTGTTGTACACATGCGTTCATATCAATGCACATCAAACAATAGCTCGATGATGTTGAAGATGTAACTTTGGATTTAAGGCACGATTAAACCTTTTCCATTAAATAATTTTCTTTTAATGACATTACCAAATGTAATATCACCCAGAGTGACTCGGTCAAAAAGGTAAGTGTCATATTTGACCCCAATCTGTCCTTTCAAACAAAAGTTAAGAATATTAGTGGAACAGCTTTTTTCCATTTGCGCAACATTGCTATAATTCGCCCTATGCTGTCTCAGTCGGATGCGGAGATTATAATTCATGTGTTTGTTACCTCCCATCTTGATTACCGTATGGCACTACTCTCCGGTCTCCATAAGTCCAAAATCAAGAGCCTTCAGCTGGTACAAAATGCTGCAGCGAGGCTTTTAACTAAGACAAGAAAGTCTAATCACGTTACCCCGATTTTAGCTAACCTGCATTTGCTCCCTGTTTGCTTAAGATGTGATTTTAAGGTTCTGTTGGTAGTACACAAAATCATGCATGGACTAGCTCCCTCGTATCTTTCAGATTTAATTTCACCCAATGTTCTTTTCTCTGAAAATGCTGGTCTCCTAGTGATCCCAAGAGCCAAGAAGAGATCCACAGGTTCGAGAGTGGAATGCTCTTCCCCCTGATATTCGATCTGCAACCTCAGTGGAACTGTTTAAATCTAGGCTTAAAACACACTTCTACTCTATAACATATAAATAACCTATATTTTGTGTTGATAATATGTGTATTATTTGTTATTTCAACATCAGTTGCAGCCTGGTCATCCTGGAAGGGGGATTAGCTCATGTGCGGTCCCTTCTCAAGGTTTCTTCATGTTTCTCAGGTTGAGGTTTTTAAGTTTTTCCTTGCCCTCATGTAGGTTTTAGATCAGGGGATTGTGTTATAATCAGTCTATGGTTTGCAATAATCTGTGGTCTGTGCAGCCCATTGATACTCTTTGCGATTAAAGGCGTCACAAATAAACTTGAGTTGACGACTTTCTATTCTTTTAACTTACTCTTACGTACATGGCCACAAGAGGGCAACTAATTATATTATCGTCCAGTTTTAGCTCCATACTTATGAATACATTTTTTATTATATCATAAAATCTAGAGTTAAGGTGGCTTTATTGCTGCATTGGGATAAACCGTGGATACATTCAGCTCATGAACTGAAATATTTGTCCCAAAAACCCTGCCGAGATAATCAGACCCCCTACATTAGACACCCTATACTTTTCCAATTAACCTGTCTGTTTATTTATGCATCTCCATGGATGGAAGCCAAGAAGTCAGGAAGCTATATCCCGAAGAAATACCCCATGGCATTCCTAGGAGTGCTAAGCAGCAGGGCGAGGCCACTTGTGGTGAGGATTTAGCTGTCAAACGTCTGCGCAGATGTTTATCTGTTTCGTACGCGCGATCACCGCGACACGCCGCGCTATAATAAATAGCCGGGGCGCCTCGCACCGCGTCCGCACGCTGTTAAATTAATAATGAGCTATCAAACAGTGCCGATTTATGTAAAAGCACCCGGCATCGCAAGCATTTATTTTCCTTTCATCACCGTTTGAGAGAGTAATGGGGCAGCACTCCCCCCAAAACAGGTTGTCACTATCGAGGTTAGGGCTGTCACGGCGAGCTGATAAGGACGATTTTTCAGCCAGGAACGTCCGCCATCTGAAATTGGGTCATGCTTTGGCAAGAAATGTGTTTCCCGCGTTGAATTGGAGTATCTTTACTCACCTGGAAAAGTGTGGCTAGTCGCGGATTGGATGCACGGCTCGGCGGGTGATGAGCATATCCAGGCGGGTTAATTACCTGTTCAGATATTCAGGGCAGAGGTGTTTTAGGGGTGTAGTGCTGTGTGAGTTATCTGACGTGTCCTAATGAGCCAATTTAAGAATCTGACCTTATGTTAACAGATAGATTCACACATGGAGAGCTCATATTTAACGCAGAACACCGGATTTTATGTCTTGGCGAGATACAGGCGGACTGGCAAAGTGCAGTAAGTTCGAACAGATCAACTACATGTATACTCGGGTAGGAGATCAGGGACATCAAAGGCAAACACACATCCAACAGCTTTTGCTGTCGGCACGGTCCTTTAATAATGGGTTTCTGATTAGAGACATGAGTGGATGATGAGGAACGGGTGTGGAGTCTTGACATTTGTCGGTGGCGTGCTAGATCTTAAAGGAGATGCAAGGAGAGACACACAAGGGTGGGCAAAGTTAAGTAAGTCCAGAATAGATTGATGACAGGTATACTTAGGCAGGAGATTAGTAACAGCAAAGGCAAACCTTATATGACAGCTACTGTCAACACAGTTCTTAAATACAGGGTTCCTGATTAGAGTCAGAAACTGATGATAAGTAACATATGTGAGGTTTTTAAGTCTGTCCGACTAGAGGACGGTAGCGGTGTGTGGGGTCCACCAGGGCATCTTTCTGTTGGTTCCCCTGTAGGACAGAGTCATGCAGGATCCTAAAAGAGTAAGTCCAGAAAAGCTAAATTGCAGGTATATTCAGGCTGGAAAACAGCAATGGAAATCAACGATCCGGCAGCTTTTGTTGTCAGCACAGTCCCTAAATGCTGGGTTCCTGATCAGAGTTAGGTGCAGGAGATGAGTAAGAGATGTGAGCTCCTCAAGTCTGTCCGCTTGAAGGACTGGTGTGTTGGATCCTAACACGGACAAAATATTCAAACCAGCATTTAAGTATCGACTTTTGAGTTGCAAAATCAACTTACAGTTAAAGTAGTGTTAAAGCTCTAACACAAGAATTGAAGCAGTTTGACAACTTTAACTCTAAAGTTAAAGCATGTTGCATGTTTATTTTTTGGGGGTTAGGGAACAGAGAATTTGAACCTATAACTCAAATTTTGAGATTTAACTCAAAAAAATAACCCTGAGTTAAAACACTTAGAGCTTTGACACAAGAGTTAAAACAGGTTGGAAACAAAAGTAAAAGTAAGTCATTTGAGTTAAAGCATATTTCAGGTTTTAATCATAAAAGGTAGACATTGTAACCTCTAACTCAACAGTTAAAACAGCTCCTTCAGTCTAACTCAATTTAAAACTTTAACTTTTGAGTCAAAGCGCTGGTCTCAAAAAGTGCCAATGGTTTAATACAAGAATTTAAGCACCATTGACGCTTCAACTCAAGGGAAACTCTAAATTTAAATCAGCATTAAAGCTTGAACTTTTCAGTAAAAAAAAAAAAAAATCTGAAATAAGGCAGCATTACGCAAATGACAAGCAACGTTCAAATTCAAACGTAAAAGTAAGTTTTTAGAGTAAAGCTTGAATTGAATAATTAAAACAACTCGCTTAAGTTTCAACAGGTTTTGAGTTTAAAAATTATCTTAATTTAAAACAGTGTTAAACCTTTAACATTAAGATTTGGAGCAGCTTTAAATATTTGATGGAATACTTAAAATAACTCTTAAAGGAAAGCCGCTCGAAGGTTTTGACTTTTAAGTAAAAAAGGTAAAACAGAGTTAAGGAATGGTCTAGAGCTTTAACAAGAGTTGAAACAGCTTAAATGATTGCACTCAAGGGTTAAAGTAGATTTTTGGAGAAAAAGCAATTTTTAAGTTTTAATCTTTGAGTTTGTGTTCAGCATTTTAACCGTTCAAGTACTAATTTTGATCCATTGGCCTAAAAAAATATTTGTCATTTTTGAACTGTAAATCGAATGTACTGTATTTTATTTGTGACTACTTGAGAGTATTTAATGCCGTTTGCTGTATTAATTTTTGATAAAATTGTATTGAACAGGAATCAGCGCGCTGCCCCAATGGTGCAGAGGTTTAGGGCTCGATTCCAGGTTCTTCAGCCTCCCTGTGTGAAGTTTGCTTGTTCTCCCCGTGCTTCCGTTTCTGGCTTGCAGTGCAGAAAATTGATGCATGGATGAATCACATGACACATACTGAAATTGGTGTATTATAAAAGGACTTTGATAATATTTTCCCTTGTTTGTCCCTTGTTTGCTGAATCACAACCTGTAATTTAAGGCATGACATCTAAATATTTTGGTTACACTTCTTTGTATATGAGATTTTTATTTTTTTGACGCTGTGTAGACACTTCCTAATTGCATCCTGATTTGCCATTGCCACTTTCACAGTTTAATTACAACATACTGAAACGTGTGAATTGAATTTGTTTCACTCAGATGTCCTCCGAGCATGCACAATCGTATACATAATCCTTCGTTTCGTACTAGGTTGCATTCACAAAAAGTCCTGTTATTGTCAAAGTCTGCAAAATTAAAAACACATATTTTTTATCAAATACTGCCTTATAAATTAAAACCATAGAACAAACCTGGTTTACCAGATTACTGTACTTTATAAATGTTTCCATTCACAACTAACTTCTGCACTTTCAAATTTTAATTTTAGAATAATCTTGCTGCTGAACTGTGTTACAGTACTGATTCTCGGGACACGATCCACTTTACTTCAGAGGATATTCCATTAAAATTATGTAAATGTTATCGGAACAAAAAAATGTGGCAAGAAAATAATGTTCTAATCAACAAATAAAGTACTGTAGTTTATTATTTTTTTAACTTGTTTACTGTAAAAATTTAATTTACTGAGTTATATACTCATTTTTTGTGTAATGATATTTTATCACCATATGTTTGCCATTTTTGTTTGGCTGGCCGCATTAAAATGCAATTAAAGATTAATTCTTAAAATTTCAAAACGATCGACTCTACCTCAGTGGCATATTGTCGCCATCTTGTGGACTTTATTGGGGGGAAAAAAATACGGCGTCAAAATGCTTTTACCTTTCTTTTGCATGTTGATAAGTCCTAATTTGTTGGCGATCGAAAGCATCTTGGTCTGCTTATTGGGGGTTTTGTAGGTCCAGAGCATTTCGTTGACAAGATGGATTTTAGAGAAAGTGAAAGATTATCTTGTATACAATGCGGGTGTGTCAAGCGGTTTAATGTAGTTGTATAACTTACACCGCAACCGTATCGACACACAGGCAGATGTGGGCTGGAAGGGGACTGGGCGACTGTTTAATAATTCAGAATGGAGAACACAATCCAGATGGAAATCTGCAAAGAAGCCAACCGCAAAAAGTAAACCACAATAATCAAAGGATAACTGCACATATAACATGGTTATACGGATTCCTTAACCGTATTGGTCGTCGGGGTACCAATGACGACGCAACTCTGGACAGTCTTCTCCACTGTTGACAGCCTGACCTGTTCTTGGGTTATGGCAAAGTTAGCACCAGTTCATTTCTTAATTTTGCCGGCCCAGTTCTGGGCGGCAGTAGCTCAGGAGGTAGAGCGCTCGTCTTGGGATCAAGGGATCCCAGTTCGAATCCCGGCTTGTCTGCGTTACATGTCGAAGTGTCCTTGGGTAAGACACTAATACCCTGAATAAGGAGGTTAGCGTCTTACATTGCTGCAATGCAAGGCCAATATTGGGAAATGTGAAGCACACTGTAAAGCGCTTTGGGAAGTCATTGACTTGAAAAGTGCTACAAAAATGCAGATCATTTCATTTCATTCTTATTCGGTGTTCCTCTTCTTCTGCCTCCTTGGACTGTGCCCTGGAGAATTTTCTTGGTCAGTCCTGATAATTTTGTGATATGACCATACCGCTGCAGTTTTTGTCCATTTACAGTTGACAACATTTCGTCATAGTGTCCAATGTGCCGTCTGATAATATTGTGTAATGATTTGTTTGTCACATGGTGTATGTAGCTGATGCCTAGAACTTTCCTGTAGCATTGCATCTCCAAGGCCTGGATTTTCTTTTCCAGTTTTGCTGTGAGAGTTCTTGTCTCAGGAGATATTTACATCAGATGACAGGTTCAAACTCTTGGTGGTTGATGGTGATGTTTATGGTCATTACTTTGTTTTTTTCTGTGCGGATTTCCATCCCATGCTGGGTTGATGCTTTGTCCAAGCGATCTCTCAATTTTCCTATTCATCTCCTGCCAATCCAACAATATCATCAGCAAAATGGACGTTAGTCATGTTGTGTCCCACTGACTGGACCTTCATATATAAAATATATATTATTTAGTTAAATATTGCGTATGTTTCAATACTCCAAACCTGTGAAAATGGGTGAGATATTCTTTTATAACTCTGAAAAGCAATGTTTTGAGACATACAGCACTAGGATAGCCGTTCCAGCACAGCATCTGGTGACAACGAACTATTTGACGCCCAACGCTAATAACTGGCTCACTGCGTCCAAAAGCATTAAGAAAAATGGTGGGGGGGATTGACTTGGCACACTCTGCGGGTGCTTTCACACTCTGCAAGACTCGCATTGTCATGTTCATGGATGAGCACATGTGTCACTTTATAACCTGCATGGCGGATGCTAATAATCAGTGTGAATTTTCACACTAGTCCTTCGTGTAGAAGGCCGTCGTGTATCACGTCGAGTGCTCGATGTAATCCTCGAAACACGAGCTGAGCTTTATTATGCATGGGTATTCGCAAGAATACTCAGTATTTTGTATTCATTATTTCCTGGGAAATAAGTTCTAGTTTTTTCATTGGTTGTCTCTTCCTGCGACATAGACCCTAACGAGATATTTAAGTTAAAAAATACATCATAAATGACATACCCTAAATTCCGGACTGTAGAGCGCACCTGATTATAAGCCGCACCCACCACATTTTAAGGGGATAACCTCTTCTGTACTTACACAAGCCGCACCTGTATATAAGCCGCATGCGCCCACATTAAAACATGTAACACAATCACAAAAGTAACCCAAACCCGACTTTAAGTCCCGCGATTGTAACTGAATATAAAGTACACAGTTCAAAAACCACAGCCGGCAAAACGAACAAAATTATACTGGTACTTAAGTCTTGATGCAGACCTGCATAGTCCGGGTCCCATTGAAAGTAATCCAAGGAAAAAAAGTCTATATTTCCAAAGGTGAGGGTGAGAAAAATGTATATATCCACTATTGTCCGATGCATCCAGAAACACGTCTCATCTTTACTCCACTTCCCGTTAGCCCGCGTTTGCTCCGCCCCTCTTTTTTAATTCGCAAAACATATCAGAATAAGTGTCTCAAATAAATACATTACAAAAATATACAGGTGCAAATACATATTATTCATGGTTACACATATTTACAAAGAAAGACGGTACACCGAGAGAGTTTTCAAAGCTTTAATAATAATAATAATAATAATATAACTTTCATCCCAAACCCTGACTGTGACAGGTAGCAACACGCTACTAGCAACACGCTCGCAAAACAGTAAACGGGTCTGTTAAAAATATATATACCGTACTGGTAAGTATCACGGTAAACCGTCCTCATCCTCCTCCTTATAACTGACGTTATCAAAGTTGTCTTCCTCCGGTATGGGAAAGAAACTTTGTCTTATAGACGTCGTCCCACGCTCCATTATTCCAAAACACGCTAGCAACACGCTCGCAAAGTAAAGTTTACTGTTTCATTCCTTATCGGATTGCTCGATTGCCTTTTAGCTTGAAAGCTGCGTCATGTGCCTTTCTTTTTGCAATTTGCATGATGAGGGTAAGTTTACGCTAATTTAATTTGTGCACAATCTAAGGAGTTGCAGTCTTCCTCGGCGCATATATTCCAGCGGTTTAAATCTTACCTTTTGTACTCGAGCGCCGCTGGCTGCCGTTAGAAGAATTACATATATTGGCCGCCTCACTGAATAAGCCGCAGGGTTGAACGTTTGGGAAAAAAAGTAGCTACTTATAGTCCGTAATTTACGGTACTTATCAACTCCAGCCAATAGCTCTCCTTATTAATGATTGCAATTCACCTTATTAAGCTATAATAGACCTTACAAACACAACACACCACCTTTTTAGTATGTAGAATAAGGACAAAGATGAAAAAAGTGTATTTTGTTTAACAAATACACATCACAAACAATTATTTCAGCATCCTCCTTAATTCTTTCTCCACTGATACCAAGACAATCTGTCACGTGGCGTGGTGGAGTGGAAGGGGTGACCGGACCAGAACGGAGGCAGGAGGCAGGAAGGGAGAACTCATATGCGTTGACGATCATAAGTTTTATTTAACAAAATAAAAGTCGCCCAATACTCCGGGACCAAAACAAGTCAAGTCAAGTCAAGTCATTTTTATTTGTATAGCCCTAAATCACGAAGAGTCTCAAAGGGCTTCACAGATTGTTACACTATATTACACAAACTATTTTCAACCGACAAGAGGAGTAGGTTATTCGTATGCAATGGAGTAGAAGTGAGTTTTAAGTTTAGATTTAAACATTTCCACTGAGGTTGCAGATCGAATCTCAGGGGGAAGAGCATTCCACAGCACCGGTGCCCGGATGGAGAACGCTCTCGAACCAGCAGAAGACTTCTTTGCTCTCGGGATCATCAGAAGACCAGCACTCTCAGATCGTAGGCTTCGGACCGGGACATAGTGGCAGATCAGATCTGAAAGATAAGAGGGAGCAAGTCCATGTATGATTTTGTACAATACTAAGAGAACTTTGAAGTCACATCTTTGGCTAACTGGGAGCCAATGCAGGTTAGCCATAATCGGTGTTATGTGATCGTACTTTTTTGTCCTAGTTAAAAGCCTCGCTGCGGCATTTTGTACTAGCTGAAGAGACTTGATTCTGGACTTCGGGAGACCGGAGAGTAGTGCATTGCAGTAATCGAGACGGGAGGTAACAAATGCATGAATTATTGTTTCCGCATCAGACTGAGACAGTATTGAACGGATTTTAGCAATGTTGCGAAGATGGAAGAAGGCAGTTCTAGTAATTTGCTTTACATGCATCTCAAAGGATAGATCAGGGTCAAATATGACACCTAAATTTTTAACTGAGTCACTCTGTGTGATGTGACATTTGTCAATGTTCACAGCAGTTTTTGCGAATAAGTCCCGGCATTTAGAAGGACCAATGACTAACATTTCGGTCTTTTCAGAGTTAAGACGCAAGAAATTGAGTGACATCCACTCTTTTATCTCAGTGAGACAGGCCTCCAAATTTCCACAGTTTAGTGTGGAAGATTCCTCCAACGGAAGATATAGTTGAGTGTCGTCTGCGTAGCAGTGGAAGCTGATATTGTACTTGCGAATAATATCACCTAATGGAAGCATGTAAATGTTGAAAAGTAGGGGGCCGAGCACTGAACCCTGCGGAACACCGCAGGTAACATTAAAGGGCTCAGATGTCGTTTCACCATATTTAACACAGTGCGTCCTATCTGAGAGGTAGGATCTGAACCACGAGAGGACGGCTCCTGAGAGACCAATCCATTTTTCCAACCGTTCTAGTAGGATATTGTGGCGCACTGTGTCAAAAGCAGCACTAAGATCCAGCAGCAGCAAAAGTGATGAAGCGCCAGAATCCATTGACATTAGGAGATCATTTGTTACCTTGATCAGAGCTGTCTCAGTAGAGTGGTTAGCCCTGAATCCTGATTGCATGGATTCAAAAAGGTTATTCTCCGATATGAAAGCATTCAGCTGCTGTGCCACTACTCTTTCGAGTACTTTAGAGAGGAAAGGTAGGTTTGACACAGGTCTGTAATTACTTAATATTTCTGGATCAAGGTTGGGTCGTTTCAGTGTGGGTTTAATAACGGCGGACTTAAAAGCTGCTGGAACTACACCTGAGGAGAGTGATGTATTTATAATATTTAGAACTGAAGGCCCAAGGACGCTAAAAAGACTTTTAATAAGTGAACCTGAGAGAGGGTCGAACTGGCAAGTTGTCGGTTTGGCCGCATTCACCACTTGTTTGAGATCATCAAGTGACAGTTCACTAAAACCGGCCATTTTCCCAGGGCAGCCACCCTGTCGTGCATCTGTAAATTTCAGTCCTTTAATACTTGTGGTACTAACAATATCTTTTGCAATTTCTTCCTGTATGCATTGAATCTTCTTAGTGAAGAAGACCATTAAGTCCTGAGCAGAGTGTGTCGAACTGTCTGCGATAGCCTGTTGCCTTGTAAGCGATGCTACAGTGTCAAAAAGGGCTTTGGGGTTGTTCTTTTGAGACGCAATCACCTTCGAAAGGTAGGCCGATTTTGCAGAGGCAAGGGCCGCTTTATACTTTAACAAGCTGTCACACCAGGTTTGATGGAAAACCTCAAGCTTGGTAGCGCGCCATTTTCTCTCCCATTTCCTGCATTCTTTTTTAAGGGCTCTAGTATCATCAGTAAACCAAGGTGTGCGTCTTTTAGGACGTGATTTTAGTTTTATGGGCGCTATTGAATCCAGCACACTAGTCAGGGTGGTATTGAACTCATTCATGAGTGAGTCAATCGAGCCATTGTATTTAGGAAAGGACGCAACTGCTCCAGGAAGGAGTTCAAAGAGCTCAGAAACTGTGCCAGTGCTTATATTGCGTCCGCTAAATCCCTCAGCTTTATTAAGTCTACATTTAGTTAGCACCTCAAATGTCACTAAATAATGATCAGAGATAACAGTAGTACACGGTAGAACCATAATGTTTGAGGTTAAAACTCCTCGAGTCAGAATCAAGTCTAGCGTGTTCCCATTTTTATGGGTTGGCAAGTCAACCATTTGAGTAAAACCAAGTGCATCAATTAGAGAACTAAACGCAATAGTAAGTGAACTGTGTGGGGAGTTCATATGAATGTTAAAGTCTCCCATAATTATAATTTTGTCTGCATAGGTTACTAGTTCAGACAAAAGTTCAGCAAATTCGTCTAAGAAAGTTGTGTATGGCCCAGGTGCACGATAGATAGTTATTACATCAATTGACAATTGAGGGGACCGCATCACAAGAGCCTCAAACGTTTTGTAATTATTAGAGGTAAGTGTATTAAATTTGAGCGATTTTTCAGAGATTAGCGCAACACCACCACCTCTTTTCAGCGTGCGTGCTATATGACTACTCTCGTAGTCTGGGGGAGAGGCATAATTTAGCGCTAAGTGCTCATCCGGGCGTAACCACGTTTCACAAAGACCCATACAGTTAAGTTTATAATCACGAATAATGTTATCAACAAGTAAAGCTTTTGGAGCAAGCGATCTAATATTTAACAGACCAAATTTCAGCTTTGCTGAATCATTTGACTTAGCTGAACTCTTTGTAGTCTTTGTCGAGATCTTCAAAAGCTCCCGGCGTTGTGGCCGCTCGTGAGCGCTGAGTTTAAAGCGTCGGTTGTCCGGCGAGGAATGAATGGTGGAATTAGTTACATCCTCGCGTCCATCCTCGCGTCCATCTTGCTGCTTGGACTTCACACGCTTCACACATCTACCTGCACGGCAACCACGCTTCTGTTTCCTTTCTTTACGGCGTCGTCGGCGTCGTTTATTAAGAGGAATAGCTGTCCACAAGGATGCCGGGTCTCTTTGAAGTTCGCTCGGTATATCATGGGCGGTATAAAAAGTGCCCGAAAAATCGAAATTTAGACGCCCATCCAACCGAATAAGTTCGTCCCTACTGTAAGTGTTTTTGGCCACACATGTGTCCAAAAGTGAAAGCAAAAAAGACAAGAGAACGGCAATAAATAGAAGATTAGCTGGAGAGCTAGCCGCAAGCATGTATCCATGCGCAGCCGCCATCTTACAATACAGAGTTCCTCCGGCACGAACTCAACAGGACAAGGCATAACAGACGGAAAATGTTTAAACCTAAAACAGGACAAGGCATAACAGACCTGGGATTGTGTAATGAGCCAGCGCCCGCCAAACCCAAAATCCAGCCTTAAATAGCAGACCAGCAATCAGCTGATCTGCTGCAGCTGAGTTCGGGGGCGCGGCAGACTGGTAGCCATGGCGACCGTGACAGAGCCCCCCCTTTAAGGGACAGCTCCTGAGGTCCCAAAAAAGAAAAAAAAAAAAAAATACTACCTGGCTCATTCTGTCACGTGGCGTGGTGGCGTGGAGTGGAAGGGACCGGACCAGAACGGAGGCAGGATGCAGGAAGGGAGAACTCATATGCGTTGACGATTATAAGTTTTATTTAACAAAATAAAAGTCGCCCAATACTCCGGGACCAAAACAGAACAATACAGAGTTCCTCCGGCACGAACTCAACAGGACAAGGCATAACAGACGGAAAATGTTTAAACCTAAAACAGGACAAGGCATAACAGACCTGGGATTGTGTAATGAGCCAGCGCCCGCCAAACCCAAAATCCAGCCTTAAATAGCAGACCAGCAATCAGCTGATCTGCTGCAGCTGAGTTCGGGGGCGCGGCAGACTGGTAGCCATGGCGACCGTGACAGAGCCCCCCCTTTAAGGGACAGCTCCTGAGGTCCCCAAAAAAGAAAAAAAAAAAAAATACTACCTGGCTCATTCTGTCACGTGGCGTGGTGGCGTGGAGTGGAAGGGACCGGACCAGAACGGAGGCAGGATGCAGGAAGGGAGAACTCATATGCGTTGACGATCATAAGTTTTATTTAACAAAATAAAAGTCGCCCAATACTCCGGGACCAAAACAAAACAATACAGAGTTCCTCCGGCACAAACTCAACAGGACAAGGCATAACAGACGGAAAATGTTTAAACCTAAAACAGGACAAGGCATAACAGACCTGGGATTGTGTAATGAGCCAGCGCCCGCCAAACCCAAAATCCAGCCTTAACTCAGCTGATCTGCTGCAGCTGAGTTCAGGGGCGCGGCAGACTGGTAGCCATGGCGACCGTGACAACAATCCTGATTAGAGTCCAAATGGTTGGGATAAGTCATACAAAAAAGCAGTTGTTTTTATTTAAATAATTCCTGTACAAAAATTGTTATTCGGCATCCACGATTTGAAAAATCAAAAAATGTATTAAAGACAGTGGAAACATATAAGTTGACAGGTATGAAATGATAATAAATAAGATTTTATGCATTTGTACCCATATTGGCAACTAAAAAAAATAAGCAGTTAAGTATTTTACGGACAACTGTATACGTCAGGATCTGGCCATATTTCAGTCCTATTAAGTGTCAATTTAAGGGGAGTGGTTGGAGAGTGCCCATCTGTTCGTAATCAGCCTCCACACCTGCACCTTATTATTCTGGCTCTTTATATTAAAGGGCTCTGACGCCAGAGTTTGTCAGGATATTGTCATTGCCATGTCAGGTTTGTTCCTCTTGTTTTTTGTTTTTTTGTTTTTTTCAGACACTCTAGTTTTGAAGACCACTTGTTCGTGACTTAGTTCCTGGGTTTTGTTAATAAAAAGCAACCTTTTTTTGAAAATACCAGCCTCTGTTCTGATTCCCTGCAAATTGACTCAGACCCGTATGTGTGCCACTATTGAGTTAATTGTTTCATAAGCTATATACGGTACATCTGTTATGTTGTTTACCTCGACTCTGTTGTAATATTGAAATGTGCCACTGGGCATATAGTCCAGATTGTATGATTTTTTTCGCTGATAGTATGCTGTGATAAGAAGGCCTAGGAACTTGATGTTGGCCACCTGCTCCCCCACTTCTCTGTCCAGGAGGAGGGGGAAACGATAAGTCTTTTTGAACCTCCTGAAATCCTCGATTACCTCCTTGGTCTTCATTGTGTCCAGCCCCAGGTTGTTTGCTAAACACCACCGTAAGAGCTGTTGTGTCTCCTGTCTGAAGTACATACTATTGTTGCCTGAGATGAGATCGACCACTGTAGTGTCGTCCAAGAATTTCACGACTGTATTGGTAGAATGCATTGCAGCACAATTGTAAGTAAATAGGGTGAAAAGTGCTGGGCCAAACACACACCCCTGTGGGATGCCCGTGTGGAGTACCAGAGTGGATAATGATGTCTTTCAAATTCTCACCACCTGATGCCTGTTGTTGAGAAAGCCTGGAATGACGAGTTTGAAAGCTAAGTGTAAGTCTATAACAGTAGCTCGGCATATGTGTTTTGCTGCTTCAGATGGGTCAAGGTGTTGTTCAGAGTGATGGAGATAACCTCCATCGTGGTCCGGTTACTACTGTTGGCAAAGTGGAGGCTGTCGAGTTCTTTAGGGATGTAGTCTCTGACATACTTGAGGAGAATCTGCCTGGAGCACTTTGTCATCACTGGAAAAATGCTTGTAATCATTAAAATAGGTGGGGGAGTTTTTTTCTTTTCAGGGATTATAGTGGAAGACTTGAGACTCACTAGAACCTTGGGCAGCTGCAGGGACATGTTGAAGATGTCCAGGGACACACCAGCTACCTTAAACTGGTCCATACCGAAGGCTGGTGTGAAGTAGGATAGAAAAGGACTGACAGGATTGACAACAAATCAGGATATCGATAACTAACAAGAGAAACTACACGGGAACGAAAACTGGAGAAAATAATAAACAGGTCCAAAATAGACGGAAACAAAACTGGAACTCGAAATTAAACAGGACAAAAATAAACAGGAACAATACCGGACTGAAGATATCAACAGGAAAACAGGATCGAATCAGAACCCACGTCTTGTGGGGTGGAAGTTCGTTTGACGGCCTGACAAAAAAGCAAGAGAGCGCTGAAATTAATATAGAAAGAAAGCCAATCTCTCAACGAGCTGCAGCTAGCACCACAAGGGCGGGGCAAATTGGGCACCATGGCAACCGTGACACACACGGTGCACGGCCAATTGGGCGCCATGGCAACCATGACAAAACATTCTTCTCCAAAAAACAAACAATTGAGTCTTTATGCACAAAATAATCTGTATTAAACCTAAAAATAAAATAAAATGAAATGAAAATTTGAATCAAATTGAATTGTTTTTTTTCCTACTTACTTTCAGGTAGGGCAGCACGGCGGCGCAGTGGTTAGCGCGTGTGCAGGCACAGTTCTAAGGTCTTGGGAACCTCCTGTGTGGGTTCAAATCCAGCGACCGGACTTCCTGTGCGGAGTTTGTATGTTCTCCCCGTGCTTCCGGGCACTCCAGTTTCCTCCCACATTACAAAGACATGCATCTTAGGTGGATTGGCCGGTTCGAATTGTCCCTAGGTGTGAATGAGCGAGCGAGTTGTCTGTCCCTGTGTGCCTTGCGATTGGCTGGCAACCAGTTCAGGGTGTCCCCTGCCCAATACAAAGAATAGAAAATCCGGACCGTAATAAACTTTAAATCATCCAAAATGCCCCTGTGAGAATCTCTGTATTGGAACCATATTCCCTATTGGCACAAGTTTACGGTCCTCTTGAATCATTGCAACGATTGGGCAAACGGGTAAACGACTCAAAAGCAAGAGCCCGCCTTTTGCCAAAGGAAGATGTTTCCCTTAATCTGAGCCAAAATCCCAGCAACAACATGCAGGAGGAAGATCTGGCAGCCAGCAGAATCATTTTTTTCGACATCAAGGATCCCCACCTGGCAGGAGCCGAGGAATGCAGTTGGAGCTATATGCAATAGCTAAGTCCCAGGTCCGTGACGTATCATACATAATGTATAAGCATCACCACAGACTCCTGCAGAGACTCATTATGTGAGGAGGAAGGTGGCCAACAAAATATCAGAACGACGCCAGTGGAGGAATATAGATGCATGTGACATCATGTAGTTCAGTGCCGTTTTGTATGGAAGCAAGGTCCGGTCTGGTGTTTTGTTATTAACTGAGAATCAGCTCGGGTTTTCAGCCACAAAGGAACAGATGTAGCTCATGAAAAAGTCAAATGCATCAGTGGCATTTTCATATTTTTTTTTTAAAGAGACACGCCAGGAAAACAAGGGTGCTCTTGCATAATATCAAAACACTTGCAAGATTGCTAAGTTTAGTCTAACTGTGCCCAGGGGCAAATGTTTTTGTTTTTTTCTTTCTTTTTTTTTTCTAGGCAGGTGGGTGAAGATATTACCGCCGTTGTGAGTGAACACTTGAATCCTGGATAATTGAAGCAGTTCTCCTACATGTATTGTGAAAAAGGTCAGACATTTTCTTCATCCACGTGTTAGAATCATTAACCGACGGGACAGGTTGAGTGAGCAGTTTGTTTTGTTTTTTAAGATAAGAAAAATTAAATAAACAAACCGAATATTCTGGGCTTGTGAGCATAGAACAAGTTATCACAAGTGGGCTTTAAACATTGCTAAGAATTATTCAGGTAACAACCACGTCAGGGTATGGAAGAAAAAACAAATAAAAAACAATAAAAAAACAAACAAACAAAACAAAAAACATAAGTCAGTGAAGTGGAAAATTCCCAAACACCCATTGTCACACTAGTTCATTGTCCAGACCTACAGACCTGAAAGGACTTAACGCAAAAGCCAAGGTCTGCCTCCCAACAGTATATAAGAACACCACTTACAACAATGCAGATACTCAATAAAGGCTAAATTAATGGATACATTTAGACAAGGTATACACATTAGAATAAGTAGATAATCATAAGGTGCATCAACTACAACTAAATAATCAACTTGAATATAATACCGTTGTGATGATTAAAATAATCAAAGGGTGTAACTGGAAAACTCTTAAAACAATATCTAGAACTGCAATAAATTATCCACATTTGCAAATCTGTGAAGTGCAATATAATACAAGTAAAAATGTACCTCACTGGCAGAAAACTTCGTTTTCCTGATTGAATAGTTTAATTATTTTTTTAGCACCAGTTCTTTTTTTGTACACTGTTGTTTGCTGTTTTAACTATTATGAACTGTTTATATCATTGTAACTATCGGCTAATCCTGTTGCTGTTCTTTGCTTTTCCATGCCCTTTTGGATGGATCTGCTTTTGTAACCTAGGGGATTTATCAAAAAAAAAGGTCCCATGGGGGGGCTGGGGTTTTTAAGGGTTATTGTTCTACAAAACTCAATTCCAATGAAGTTGGGAAAGTGTGTTAATTGCAAATAAAAATTGATCCAAGTAAATTGCAAATTCTTTTCAACCCATATTTAAATGAATGCACAGCAAAGACAACATATTTATTGTCTTCACTCATAAACTTTATTGTTTTGGGAGAAAATCATCAACTCTGTAATTTGATGACAGCAACACGTGCCAAAATAGTTGGGACAGGTGTCAATAACTACTCAGAAAGTGGATGAATGGAAATCAACCAACTATTTGCAGGTGAACAGATGAATTAGCAACAGGTGAGAGTTGTTACTGGGTATAAAAAAGGGAGACCCGAACAAGCTAAGTCATTCACATGCAAGGATGGGGCGAGGTTCACCTCTTTGTGAACAACTGCGTGAGCAAATTGTTGAACAGTTTAAAAACAACATTCCTCAAAGTACAATTGCAAGGAATTTAGGGATATCATCATCTACAGTCCATAATATTGTGAAAAGGTTCAGGGAATCTGGAGAAATCACTGTGCGTAAACGGCATGGCCGTAAACCATTATTGAATGCCCGTGACCTCCGAGCCCTCAAGCGGTACTGCATTAAGAACCGACATCAATGTGTAAAGGACATCACCACATGGGCTCAGGAACACTTTGGAAAACCACTGTCAGTCAATACAGTTCGACGCTATATCCGTAAGTGTGGGTTAAAACTTTATGTTGCAAAGCGTAAGCCATTCATCAACAACATCCAGAAACGCCGCAGGGTTCTCTGGGCCCGAGCCCATCTAAAATGGACTGATACAAAGTGGAAAAGTGTTCTGTGGTCTGATGAGTCAGTTTTCCAAATTGTGTTTGGAAATTGTGGACGTCGTGTCCTCCGGTCCAAAGAAGAACAGAACCACCCAGACTGTTATGCACGCAAAGTGCAAAAGCCAGCATCTGTGATGGTATGGGGGTGCATGAGTGGCCAAGGAATGGGTAACCTGCACATCTGTGAAGGCACCATTAATGCAGAAAAGTACATTCAGGTTTTGGAACAAAGTATGTTGCCATCCAAACAGAATCTTTACCATGGGCGCCCTTGCTTCTTCCAGCAGGATAATGCCAAGCCACACACTGCACGTCTCACGACAGCGTGGCTTCGTAGTAAGAGGGTGCGGGTGCTTGACTGGCCTGCCTGCAGTCCTGACCTGTCTCCCATTGAAAATGTGTGGCGCATTATAAAGCGCAGAATAAGACAAAGGAGACCCCGGACTGTTGAACAGCTGAAGCTGTACATAAAGCAAGAATGGGAAAGGATTCCACTATCAACGATTCAACAACTAGTCTCCTCACTTCCTAAACGTTTATTGAGTGTTATTAAAAGGAAAGGTGATGTAACACAATGGTGAAGAAGCCCCTTTCCCAACTACTTTGGCACTTGTTGCAATTATAAAATTCTAAGTTTATCATTATTTGCTTATGGAAATAAAGTTTATGAGTTTGAACATGGATAATCTTGTCTTTGTGGTGTATTCATTTAAATATGGGTTAGAAAAGGTTTGCAAGTCATTCTATTCTAATTTTACTGACATTTTAAACTTTTTCCCAACTTCAATGGAATTGACTTTTGTATCTTCGTTATTCATTATCCATTATCCGTTATCGGTCAGTTCATAATACGCTACAAAGCCTAGGAGCCGGGACACTTACTCTCAGCCAAAAGGCCAAGCTAAGGTCCTAGCCCTAAAGCCTTGCTGCGATCATTGCGAATGCACCGTTCCCGGAGGTACTGCAATACCGGGCCGATGCGTTGAGTGGACAGAGCAAGCTCTTATTCCATCTCCGAATTGCAAAAATCAAAGTCTGTGACAAAGATGGTTCACAAATCTAGAATCATTGTGCATAATCCTTGAATTACATGGGGGGGGCTTCAGAACAGGTTGGGATCTCTTATCTGAAGGCTCCCTCCCTCCTTCTCCTTCCTAATTTAAAACCTATGGCTGTCATCTTCCCTTAGAGTATCCACTAAATAAAAAACGGATCACTGATTTCAGAAAAAAACATGTTTTCTCATTAAAAGTAAAATTATCTTACTCAAGCCATACGAGATAGTGTTGTCAATTTATAAAAGATGGTATTTACTATTTTACTGTCATGAAACAGAACAAGGACTCGGATCCAATAGCGTCAGTTAAAGGCTTTATTGTGACAAGATTCGGTGGAGCAGGCTTGGGACGTCGAGCCTTGGCAGTGGAAAGCCTCTTGGGACGATATGGCAACTCCGTGGTGAAAACGCGTGGCGAAACGTAGCAGGTAAGTCGGTGGCCGGGGCGGAAGAGTAATCGTAAACTTTTAACAGACAAGGGTCAGGCAACGAGAATCAGACTTGGAATATACATGGGCTTGTGGTACCTTGAATGTTGGAGGTTCACTCAGGAAATGAGGAAGACACTCGAACGTCCATCTCTGGACGCTGACAGCTTATGTAGTAGACTTCCACCAATCAAGAGATCGCGTTCCAGCACACCAGCTGATTACCTCAGGTGACTCCGGTTAGGTAATCACGACAGAACCCCCCCCTCAAGGGACGGCTCCAGAAGTCCCCCAGGGAAAAATAAAAATAAATCCAAACACGTCACATGGCAACACCGGTAATCCAAGGGAAAAAAAATCACAGGCCAGTTACAAATAATTCCCCAAAACCCAAAATACATCACCAATAATCCAAAAATCGAGGGCCCAGAGGTCGTCCGATGAACCCTCAGAATTCTTCCGAGTGGATAGAGGCCCCTTCGTCCGCATCTGAAGGGGTGGTAGCGGGTGGGTCTGCCGGTGGAAGAGCAGCAGCGTCAGACCTACGACGACGACCACGGCGTGGTGCTGGTTGGTCAGGATGCAGTTGATGGAATTCTGCCACAAGAGATCGGTCCAGGATCTGCCTGCTGGGAATCCATGATCTCTCCTCCGGACCATATCCCTCCCAATCGACCAAGTACTGGAAGCCCCGACCCCTGCGTCGGGAGCGGAGCAGGCGGCGCACTGTATAGATAGGCTCCCCGTCCAAGGAGCGTGGAGCTGGGGGAGGAGGTGGAATGGGTGCCAACGGACTCTGGCTGACGGGCTTGATTCGGGAAACATGAAACGTGGGGTGCACTCTCATAGATCTTGGTAGACGGAGACGGACTGCTGAGGAGTTGATAATTTTTACTATAGGAAATGGGCCAAGATACCGAGGAGCCAGTTTCCTCGACTCAACCTTCAGTGGAAGATCAGCTGATGCTAGCCACACCTTCTGGCCCACCTGGTACTTCGGAGCAGGACTCCTCCGTCGATTAGCTCCAACGGCATGAGTCTTGCTAGCCCGAAGGAGTGTGGCCCGAGCACGAGCCCAAGTTCGCCGACAGCGACGTGCATTCGCCGTAGCTGACGGGCAGTTTACTTCCTCTTCTTGACTAGGGAACATAGGGGGTTGGTACCCATACACACACTGGAAGGGGGACATTCCAGTGGATGAGCTAACCAAGGAATTGTGAGCATATTCCACCCATGCCAATTGCCGAGCCCAGGACAACGGTTCGCTAGAGACCATGCAGCGAAGAGCCGTTTCCAAATCTTGGTTCACTCGTTCAGACTGCCCATTGGATTGAGGGTGGAACCCTGATGAGAGGCTGACAGAGGCACCCAACAGACGACAAAACTCCTTCCAAAACGCGGATGAGAACTGGGGACCACGGTCAGAAACAATGTCCAGAGGGATGCCATGGAGGCGGAACACATGCTGCTGGACTATCATTGCAGTTTCCTTGGCGGAGGGGAGCTTCGGTAGTGCCACGAAATGGACCATCTTACTGAATCGGTCCACGATAGTTAGTACAGTCGTCATCCCCTCGGATACTGGCAACCCCGTCACAAAGTCCAAGGAGATGTGGGACCATGGGCGGCGGGGAACCGGAAGTGGATGTAACAGACCGGCCGGACGTTGGTGGGATGTTTTGTTCTGGGCGCACACTTGACAGGCGGAGACATATTCCCTAACGTCCTTGGCCATGGTAGGCCACCAGAAGCGTCGGGACAAGAAACTGTGAGTCCGAGCCGACCCCGGATGGCAAGAAAAGTGAGAATTGTGCCCCCATTGGAGGACCTCGGACCGTAAGGGTTCGGAGACGAATAGTCGACCCTCGGGACAGGAGCTGGGGCCCGCCTGATCGGGTATCGCCTCTCTGACTCGGGACTCGATATCCCAGGAGACTGCTGCCACCATACAGGAAGCTGGAAGGACCGTTGCGGGACCCTGAGGTGTGTCATTGGAATTCTGGAATTGTCGGGAGAGCGCGTCGGGTTTCACATTTCGAGATCCGGGTCTGTAGGACAGAGTGAAGTTAAAGCGGGTGAAAAACAGGGCCCAACGTGACTGGCGAGGATTGAGCCGCTTGGCCGATCTAATATATTCTAAGTTCTTGTGGTCAGTCCAAACTATGAACGGCACCGTTACCCCCTCCAACCAATGCCGCCATTCCTCCAGGGCTAGCTTGACGGCCAACAACTCACGATCCCCCACGTCGTAGTTGCGTTCGGCCGGGGACAACCGCCGGGAAAAGAAGGCGCACGGGTGCATCTTCTGGTCCTTGTCCGACCGCTGGGACAGGACAGCACCCACTCCCACATCTGAGGCGTCCACCTCCACTACCAGTTGGCGTGCAGGGTCCGGTACCTGGAGTATGGGGGCCGTAGAGAAATGGGTTTTTAGACGGTTGAAAGCTGCATTAGCCTCGGAAGACCACCGAAATGGCTCTCTAGGACTGGTAAGAAGCGTGAGGGGAGCTGCCACCGAACTGTAGTTCCTGATGAACCTCCGGTAGAAATTGGCAAAACCAAGGAATTGTTGGAGCTTTTTCCGAGACTCAGGGACAGGCCAAGAGGTGACTGCTGATACCTTGGCAGGATCCATCTGAAGGGTCCCCTCCGCCACGATGTAGCCCAGGAACGAGACTGTCTTGGCGTGAAACTCGCACTTCTCTGCCTTAACAAATAAAGAGTTCTCTAGGAGACGACGGAGAACCAGCTGGACATGTTTTCGGTGTTCATCGAGGGACTTTGAGAAAATCAAGATATCGTCCAGATACACAAAAACAAAACGATTAAGCACATCTCGTAAAATGTCATTTACCAAAGATTGGAAAACAGCTGGAGCATTGGTTAATCCGAACGGCATTACCAGATACTCGTAGTGACCGTTGGGTGTGTTGAATGCCGTCTTCCACTCATCACCCTCCCGGATTCGGACTAAGTGGTAGGCGTTGCGCAGATCAAGTTTAGTGAAGACCGTGGCCCCCTGTAGAAGCTCAAAAGCAGAGGCAAGCAGCGGCAAGGGATAGCGATTTTTAACCGTGATTTCATTAAGGCCCCGATAATCTATACAGGGCCGGAGTGACCCGTCCTTTTTTCCCACAAAAAAGAACCCCGCCCCAGCAGGAGAAGAGGAGGGTCGAATGATACCAGCCGCCAAGGCATCGGAAATGTATTCCTCCATGGCCTTCCTCTCGGGAACGGACAAGGAGTAGAGGCGGCCCCGAGGAGGAGCAGACCCCGGCAGGAGATCAATTGCGCAGTCATAAGGCCTATGAGGGGGCAAGGAAGAGGCCTTAGCTTTACTGAAGACCTCCTGTAGGTGGTGGTAACAGGCTGGGACCTTGGACAGATTGGGTGGAGCCCTCGTGGAAACAGGATGATTTGGGTAAGGAGCGGCTTGCAGACAGGTTTGGTGACAGTCCATGCCCCATTCAAGTATCGACCCAGTGCGCCAGTCGAAATGGGGGTTGTGTTGCACCAACCAAGGATGACCCAGGACAAGGGGTTGGTTAGGGGAGTGGAGTAAGTGAAATCGGATCTTCTCTCTGTGATTTCCAGACAACTGTAGTTCAATGGGTTCCGTTATTTGAGATACGGTGCCTAATAGGCGGCCATCCAAAGCCCGAGCTGATACCGGGTTAGGAAGGGTTTCAACAGGTATCCCCATCTTGTGTGCGAGTGACAAATCCAGGATATTTGTTTCAGCACCAGAATCGATGAGGGCATGGAAGGGTTGAGATGTACCGGAAATAATGAGATTTGCCCGGAGAACAGGTCTATCAGTCTTGGGGGACGATACTAAAGCTGAGCTCAATCGGATGTCCCCTATATCCGACGAGCGTTGGCTTTTAACGGGCAATTGACCACCCTATGTCCCTGGCCGCCGCAGTAATAACATAGCCGTTCAGTACGCCTTCGCTGGCGTTCTTCGACGGAGAGAAAGGTGCGGTCCACCTCCATCATCTCATGAGGTGCGGTAGAATTGGTTGGGGGGTTCGGTATCTTACTAATGTCTTGACTTAGCCGGGTGATGGGTTGGCTGGGATCTTCTCTCTCTCTGCGTCTTGCCTGAACCCTACGGTCGATCCGGGCGGTCAGTTCGATAGCATTGTCAAGAGTTACCGGAGGAGCGTGGGAAACCAATTCGTCTTTGATATAACCGGACAAGCTATGGAGGTAGGCGTCGACCAGCGCCTCTTCGTTCCAGTGACTCTGGGCTGCTAGTGTGCGAAAGTCAATGGCATAGTCGGCAATGGAGCGTCTCCCCTGGCGAATGTTCAAGATTGAACGAGCAGCATCGACTGATGAGGCTCCAGAATCAAAAACTTTAATCATCTCCTGGCTTAGCAAATTAAAAGAGGTGCATGCTGTCGCCCCCCGTTCGTATTCTGCCGTTCCCCAAAGGCGGGCTCTGCCAGTCAGATGATTTATCACAAAAGCCACCTTCGCCTTTTCGTTCACAAAGGCTCGCGGTTGTAGATCAAAAATTAGTCGGCAATTTATAAGAAAGGGGCGGACCTGGGCGGGCTCTCCACTGAATCTCTCTGGCGAACCTACTCGTGGTTCAACACTGCCGACCTGATCAGAAAGGGGCGGAACTGGATCTTGTGCTCGTGTTGCCGGGGGAGCTTCGCACTGTTCAAAAAATTCTTGGTGACGTCGTACTTGCCGGACTAGTGTGGATACGTCGTGGACGATCTGTTGTATTGCGCCTTCGGTGTGTTGTAGGCGCTGTAGCGCGGATTCCTGTTCGGCATTTCCGCATCTCTCAGAGGTGGGACGAACTGTCGCTGGATCCATGCTTTGGTTCGAGTGTTCTGTCATGAAACAGAACAAGGACTCGGATCCAATAGCGTCAGTTAAAGGCTTTATTGTGACAAGATTCGGTGGAGCAGGCTTGGGACGTCGAGCCTTGGCAGTGGAAAGCCTCTTGGGACGATATGGCAACTCCGTGGTGAAAACGCGTGGCGAAACGTAGCAGGTAAGTCGGTGGCCGGGGCGGAAGAGTAATCGTAAACTTTTAACAGACAAGGGTCAGGCAACGAGAATCAGACTTGGAATATACATGGGCTTGTGGTACCTTGAATGTTGGAGGTTCACTCAGGAAATGAGGAAGACACTCGAACGTCCATCTCTGGACGCTGACAGCTTATGTAGTAGACTTCCACCAATCAAGAGATCGCGTTCCAGCACACCAGCTGATTACCTCAGGTGACTCCGGTTAGGTAATCACGACATTTTACTACAGATATAGAGTAAGTTAAAATAAAATAAAATGAGAAAATCAATTCTAAAAGTGAGCAAGAACAATGCCTGTTGATTATAAAATTCATTCATTTTTATTACAATCACAGAGACAATTTTGCCACTGTCAGGGGTGCTTCCAGAAATACATTAAAGACAATAATGATATAAATAATGTGATTAATAAATGGATTTCGGCAAAATACTTTTGATACCTGCAGTCAATATAAATATGTGATATAGCGGTAAAATCAGACCTAGAAAATCCACCCGACCTGACCTGGACCGCAGGTATTAGAGCCCGAACCAGCCCCAGCCCACTAATTATCTTGATTTTAAGTGACCAGGTACAAAGTAAACTAAAATGTTCTTATTTTATTTGTATGGACGAAGGGTGATTGCTGCCTTCTCCGATAACAAAACTTCCTACCCAGCAATGAACCTCCTGTGTCCGACAGTCCCGCCGAACAGAGTATGCACCAAACATGCCGCCCAGTAGACTCTTCCAATAAGAAAAAGAAACATTACGTGTGCATATTTATAAAAAGAAAATCAGCGAGAGAGAAGCCCGCCTCAAAACTACCTTTAATGTAAATTGTATGATTATAACTATAATGCAGTGTTCATTTTACCTCTGAAAAGTGATGAGTCCCGGGGACTCGCATGCTCAAAAATCTATAGGTCCCAACAGAGATCTATGGGTCCCCAAAATGTAGTGTTATCAAGGTTGAAATTGTAAATCGGTGACAAATATATAATAAAAATCTATATATTCATTCAGTTTTAATCATCAAATTATTAATTAATTTTCTGCATCAAATTATTGTTGGTAATATACCGATTAAAGGGATAGCCACAAACCTGTCTGTTTTTTTCATTTTCTCCTTTTATACTTCCTTTTTTTCTTAACTTCTTTATACAACATAATAATTCGTAATATAATGCATCAAAGCAAGTGAGCCGTTTGAGAGCGGGCTCTCTTAAATGAGTTGAGCCGAAAAAGCCGGTTCTCTAAAAAGAGACAGACTTTTCACCACACAATCGAGATCGGCGAGCAGACGAAACTCGAACCGCGAGACCAAAACAACATCTGCCGGATCTGCCTTTGGAGTGTGGTAAATCTTTGTTTAAAAAAAAAATGTAATTGGGTAATAATGACCATTTTGTGTCCAAAAAGTTGCGTCCCGGGGACGCACGTTGATTTGAGACTATGCGTCCCCAGCAAAAATCATGCGCCTAGGACGCAGGGATGCGGGCAAACGAGAACACTGATAATGCTACACACTATCAGGACCACGACAACTGCATTACGAACCACGCACAACCATTTAGATCTGGTTTCACCTGCTCAAAGGTTCGGCCTACTTTACAGAAGACATAAAATAAAATAGATGGTGTCATACATATGCAAATTCCTAATACAAGGATGGTTTAGTCTTACCACAAATTAAATCGGCCCAATCCAAAATGTTACGTACAATCACCAGCTGAAGCTGACAGCTGCTGTCCACAACTGAATGAAATGCAAGTTGACGCTTTAAGCCTGCCAGTGCTAACTCAGGGAAAGCACACTCGCATCTCAACATGCCAATTGTGAATTTCCCGAGTCCCTGACATGGGAGTGCTCTGATAAGAGTTTTATAAGACGTTAGGTTTATATAACACATCTAAAATGACACAAATCGATGCATAATTATATGACATTTAAAGTGAATTACTACATGGCTTTCCCTTCAAATGTGTAAAAACAGATTTGATGAGTGCATAGTCACCCTTAAAAGATATGTAAATGGACAGAAAATGAGACTAATGTAGCTATTTTATGTGTATTTCCTTTTCATTTTTCAAATAAAAGTGGCTATAAATGAGCCTCTTTGGCGCATTTTGCTTCTATAATTGCTTTAACCCTTTATTGCGACGAATGCAAAGAGCTAGAGGGAGGAAAAAAATGGAAAATGTGTGATTTTTTTGCAGAGGATTTCATGTTGACCAAGGGTTACATTTCTGATTACATTTACATGGTATTGTGTTGGGAGTTGCACGCTGAAAAAGGTTGATTCGACAGACTCAACGCGGGTGTGATTACGGATATCGTCGCCGAAGCAGCAAGCCAAATTGGGTGTGCATATTTTACACACCTTATACTCTGCGAAAAAGAAGAATTGGTTCTCTTGCATGCCAAATGAGCTTCGCGGAACAGGAGGAAAATGAACACACGTCGATGTGGAAATGTCTCTTTTCTGAATACTAGATGTAATGGCCTTTGTGCTTGGGATAGAGAAGAGAGGATCTAAAAAGAAGTGTTTGGAGTAACGCGCAACAAAGGAGTGTGATACTTTTTGTGTACTGTAACACGTTATAAATAAAATTTGGTAATTCAATTACCGTTACAGCATAGTGCGATGTAGGAGGTAAAGTGCTCATTTTGGGATCAAAAGATTGCAGGTTTGATTCCCGGCTCCTCCAAGTTACATGTCGAAGTGTTCTTGGGCAAGACACTGAATCCCTGATGCCCCCGATAAGCAGGTAGTTGCCTTGGCTTACGCTGCTATTGCTTACTTAGTGTGTAAAAGGGAAAGTGTAAAGCACATTGTAAAGCATTTTTTATGCTATATGAATGCAGAACATTTAGAACATTCACATCATCCAGCCGAAGAAACATACAACAATATTTCCACCAGAAACACACTACCTGTCAAAAACCGGAACAGGATCAGGACCCAAATGTGTGACGTTTCTCACGCATGCCTTTTATTTTACGGAAAATGGGGAGCCATGTACGTTAGGCAGCAGTCCGGCGTGGAATGATAGGAAGCCAGAAGCCGACGAGATTGATACCAATAGCCTGAGCAGATTTCGGACAAATGGGGTCGATACCGGACAGGACGGGACGGACAGGATTGATATCAAAACAGGATATTGAAATTAGGATGGACAAATTAGACAGGAACGAAACTGGAAACCGATGTTAAACAACGGGACATACAGGATTGATATCAAAACAGGATATCGAAATTAAACAGGACAATCTAGACTGGAATGAAACTGGAATTAAACAGGACAAAATAAACGGGAACCATACCAACAGGAAACAGGACCGAGTCAAAACCCACGTCTTGCGAGGCAGAGGTTCGTTGACGGACTGACAAAGGAAGAGTGAGAGCACTGAGCTTAAATAGACAGAAAGCCAATCTGTCAACAAGCCGCAGCTGGCGCCACACGGGCAGGGCCAATTGGGTTCCGTGGCAACCATGACACTACCTCCAACAACACACTAGGATGGTGGAGTTTCTCCCTAATGATATTTTGATATTCTGCCTACCATATATAGACATCTAAGCCGTATTTACAACCTTGAAAGAAATCAGGGAGTCAGTTTATATATTTGGTTGTGTGTTATCAGTACCGAATGGTAGGCAGCTCAAGGGGAAGGGGACATGGTTTATACAGGAACGATGAAGTCTATGAGGTAAACGTAAATATCAATCTGATGGTAAAATAATGTTAATTGTTGGTCTTTTTATTTGTTTTTTATTTTTTTTTTTACAATACAGCATGCCTGGAGAAAAAAAGAAAAAAGATGGAGAAGGAAGTCTTCGTGTGGGTTAGAGGTAAATAATAAAATGGGTATTGAGTGACTTGGCTGTGTTAGTTTGCAAGCTCTCAATTTTGCTCAAACACCTAATATGAAAATTTTCACCACTTCCAAAGGTTTGTGACTCGGTTTCTGTCATGATTACCAATGTGAATCACCTGTGCCTGCTCCTTTGGCGCCAACTGCCTCGGACTCTGATTGGCTCCCTGTCCCTATATAAACCCACTCCTATCCGTCCCCTTTTGTCAGTCTGTCTGCAAACCTCAGTTATCACTAGGCAAGCCTTTTTGACCCTGACTCCCACCTGTTTTTTGCTCCCGTCTTTCCCCCGGCTTTGACCTGCTTTTGATCCTGACCACGTCTACTCTCCCGTCCCGGTTTTCAACCTCTTTTTGTCCCCGACCACGTCTACTCTCCTTTCTTGGCTTACGACTCGCTTCCGACCTCGACCACACTTTTACTCACCTGTCCATGCTACTGACCCGTTTTCCATTCCCGACACCGCCATCGCTCGCCACGGAAGATTTACTTCCGTGTTTAGAGCGACCTGCTTCCCGTGCCAAGTAATCATCGGATCGTGGGCACAACCCTTTCTCTTTCTTCCAATAAAACTTGTGAGAAATACAAAGCAAGTGGGTCCGGTCTCCGTTCTGGTCCTGACAGGTTTCATCTATTCACTTAATTTGTGGCTATTTTTAAGCAGTTTTAGGGGGACAGATTTAATATGAGTATATACTGTAATCTTTTACTAGATAGTAACTTAAATAGTAACACACTACTTTTGGGTGTCAGTAATCTGGGGATCTACTTTTTAAATGAAGTAACTAATGACCGTAACTTGGTTTTCTTTTCTGTAGTGCGCCCAACACTCCTAAACTGGGATGACACAGAATTAACCAGAATAAAGAAAACTGTTCTTGGAAAATCTGGCTTTTCTTGGTCAACCGATATTGCAGTAAATCGGCTCCCAGGGGTCTTGCGTCAAATGGCTTTGCACGCAATTAGCCTCGGGGAAAGACATCACAGTGACAAGCATGCGGTGATTTTAATGATGCTGTCTGATTGATTAGACTTGCTGATTTTCGATTTTTTTCTTGTCTAAAAAGAAATATCCATTCATGTCTACACAAATACAATTTATTTGCATTGTTTTTTTTAATTCGAATAAAAGGGAGATTGACCGCAATTTGCAAGAAGGTAGTAGACAATGTTCAAACAAGTTGCGTGAAAATCAACAATAAAAGTACACGTTCATTTTCTACCATCCAATCCAGGAAATGAGCCATATTTTACACATTTCATCCTTAACTCCAAATAATACCAGAAATTCTTGACTGCTAAGTGCACCCGAATAAAAGCCTCATGTTCAAATTTAAGAACAAACTCAATTTTGCCTTTGTAAACGCGTTGCTGGATTTTAATCAGGACAGAACAGCCCAAAAAATGAACACATTTTTCGTAGACGCTTTTAGTGTCAGAACACACTCCTTAAACAATTTTCAACTCTGTTGTTTTCATTTCCGCTCCCATTTGTTTATGTTACGCGTTTTCCAATCATGTGACCATTCAAAACTGAGTTTATATATAAACGAACACACTGGGCCGAAAGGAATAAAGAATGAAGGCTACGTCCCATAAAAAGCCCCATATTCTCAGACCTTTTGTTACTATGTAAAATTGTCGTAGTTACAACATGAATTATAAGCTCAGCATCCAAATTTCTACAACTCTGCAAACAATTGTATGTCAAATTACTAAAATGAATTCTTCAAGAAGTAATTACTCCTTGTCATGATTACTCATTGCCCTCACCTGTGCCTGCTCGTTTGGTGCCAGCTGTTGCTTGTTGCCTGATTAATTCCCATCCTATTTAGACCCAGTACGCCAGTCTCTCCCTGTCAGTCCGTCAGCGAACCTCTGCATACCCAAGGCAAGCAATTTGACTCTGGCTCCAGTCTGTCCCGTTTTCAACCGTATACCACTCGTCTGTTCCTGATTCCCCATTTGTCTCTGGCATCGACCCATTTTTGTCCTTTTGACCACGCTCTGATCTCCCGCCCCAGCTAACGACCCGTTTTTGACCATCGACCACGCTCTGATCTCCTGCTCCAGCTATCAACACGTTTGCCCGTTTTACCACGCTACGATATCCCACTCCAGGAGATCCACTTCCGCATTCCGATCACGCTCCAAACCCGTGAGCGGCTTGCTTCCCTCGTCCAGCGAGCACCGGATTGCTGGCGTTTGTTTTCCTCTATATCTCAATGAACTTGTGAGTAAACGTTACGCGTCTAGGTCCTCCTCCTGTTCTGGTTCTGACAAATTGAGAGAAACACATGATTTAAAACTACAATATTACCAGGCAAAATTATCTCATTCCTTATTTTTTACTGGACTTTTTACTTTGGTCAACTGTTAAATCCATCCACATGCTTGAACAAGACTGCAGTGTAGAACAAAAAGAGCAGGTGTTCAATGACCCCAGCACCTGCCATGCTATTTTAAAACACGGCCCTGGTTTATATTCGATGTGTTTTTTTTCCGATCGCCGTGACCAAGTGGGAGAATTCACAACCCGATGTTACGTGTCCCCCCACCCTTCTCAATTCCCTGTTGTCAGACGTGTGTCAGAGGCGTCTTTCTTTGCTACGTTTTGATCCTGAGCTTGTTGACAACTGTTCCAGTCATCAGCGGGCGTCGACGCTTGCCTTCTTTTTGCTGGAGCGACGTTTATTTACCAGCCGTTACGAATGGCTTTTCTGTACTCCTTCTCAAAGCTTTTATTCACAATGTTTTATGTTTACACTCTGTTTATTTGATACATAGAGTTAAATTCTTAATAGATTCCCACATATTGCTGCTGTCATATGGAGGTTTTTTTTCTGGATAAAAACATTTTGATACTCTCAAAAATACATTTATGAGATTGTGTCTTGTCCAATGAGAAGGAAATGTTTTTGAGATGAAGTGTTTGAGGAGTATGAGTGACAAAATTGGATAGACTGAGAAATGAAATTGTGAGAGACAGAACTGGAGTAGTAGTGGAACTGGAGAACTGGAGTAGTAGTGGAACTGAGCAAGCATGTGGATAAGAGACTGCAAGGTTGGTTTGGACACATGGAGAGGATGGATAAGGAGCGAATGATGAAGAGGATCTACAGAGCAAAAGTACATGGAAGGAGACCAAGAGTAAGGCCGTGATTAACGTGGATGGATGCTGTTATAAGTGCACTGCAGGAAAGAGGTCTAAATCTAGTGGAAGCTAGAGCTTTTGTTGGTGATATGAATGAGTGGAGAGATGTTGTAAAAGGATAGTTGTATGTTTAGACGTGTTCTAATGGATGGGCAGAGTACCCGTATGATGCGGCAGGGGTAAACCAGTGAAAGCTGTCGGACCCTGCAGTTGAACAGAAGAGTGTGTTGTGTCACCCTGACCCGAGTGACATGGCCGCTTGTCTATGTCCCGTTTCATCTGGAGGGACAAAAGCATGACAACTTAGGTGAAGAGGTGCCTAACTTGTTTGGGTCTTTGGGCATTTGGGTTGGCCATTGTCCAAAAGGTCTGTGTGTGTTTTTTTGCTACCTTTTCCCTTTTTTTGATTATCCTTGTTTTTGTATGTGTTTGTCTTGCTGTCGGTCACCCCTCTTGAGGGATATGACATGTCTTTTGCAATAAGAGAATTTGCCACTGCAGAGAGAAACATATAGTTAAAGTCAGGAGTGTGTAGTGCGGGATGTCCTTAACTGGTAAATGGTCTGCATTTATGTAGCACTTTTCAATACACTCAAGAACTCCCAAAGCACTTTACAATGTGCTTCACACTTTCCCATTCACACAATCACACTGACACGGTGACAGTCTTGCAAGGCACCTACGTGCTTATTGGTGGCATTAGGGGTTCAGTGTCTTGCAAGGTTGAAAGTTAGGTACCTTTTCTATAGGGTATATGTAAGCATTGTCAAATTTTGTTGAAATACCCATAATTGCAATGCTGGGCAGAACCGGGTAATGAGATTGAACCTCCCTGTTTGCATGTTCTCCCTGAGCTGTCGTGGGTTTCCTCCGGGCACTCCGGTTTTCTCCCATATCCCAAAAACATGCATGTCAGGTTAATGGGCCAGTCCAAATTGTTCCTAACTGTGAATAAGCGAATAAGTTGTCTGTTCCTGTGTGCCCTGCGACTGGCTGGCAACCAGTTCAGGGTGTCCCCTGCCCACTGGCCAAAGACAGCTGAGATGGGCTCCAGCACCCCCGCGACTGTAAATGTATGAAGAGCGCAATGGTAATAAACAAGTAAATTTTTATTTTATTATTTCATGCGCCTTATGGTCCGGTGCATCATACATAAACAATATATGACAAAAGACTATTTTTGAGGGGTGTGCCTTATAATGCAGTGTGTCTTATTGTGCATAAAGTATGGGAGATTAAAAAGAAAATACAATAAAAGGCACATATCTCACTAAAGGCGACTAAAAGTGTCATGATTACCTATATGCTTCACCTTAGCCCACTCCTTTGGCGCCAACTGCCTCGGACTCTGATTGGCTCTCTGTCCCTACTTAAACCCACTCTTATCTGTCCCCTTTTGTCAGTCCGTCTGCGAACCCCAGTTAACACTAGACAAGCCTTTTTCGACCCTGACTCCCACCTGTCTATTGCTCCCGTCTGTCCCCCGGCTTCGACCTGTTTTTGTCCCCGGCTACATCTACTCTCCTTTCCTGGCTTATGACTTGCGTAAAACCCCAACCACGTTTTTGCTCTCCTGTCCCAGCTACTGACCCGTTTTTCCGTTCCCGACATTGCCATCGCTTGCCACGGAAGATCCACATCCGCGTTCAGAGCGACTTGCTTCTTGCGCCTAGCGAAAACCATATCGTGGGCGCAGCCTTCCTCTTTCCTTTAATAAAACTTGTGAGATACATAACGCAATTGGGTCCTGTTTCCGCTCTGGTCCTGACAAAAAGTATATTTCTAAGCACTCTAAATGCATGTAATTTATTTTGCATTTGGGCAAATTAAAATAATTAAAAATTACAGAAAAAACAACCCCACTTTAAATTGTATTTAATAAGAAATGGGTGGTGAGCGCACAGCCCCACGGTGCAGAGGTTCCGGGTTCAAGGCCAGCTACCGCAGCCTCCCCGTGTGAAGTTTGCATGTTCTTCCTGTGCCTGCTTGGGTTTTCTCCGGGCACCTTGGTTCCCTCCCACATTCCAAAAACATGCATGTCAGGTTAATTGTCGGGTCCAAATTGTCCCTAGGTACGAAAGAGCGAGCGAATTGTCTGTCCCCATGTGCCCTGTGACTGGCTGGCAACCAGTTCAGGGTGTCCACTGCCCACTGCCCGAAAATGACTGGGATGGGCTCCAGCACCCCTACTGAGGATGGATGGATAGATATTGCTTGTGTATTGTACCACTTAAGAAAATAACTTTCTGCTCATATTCAAACAGACCCCATCAAACGCTCTCTCCCGAGAGAATCGCAGTCCGATTTCCCGTAAACATATCATCCAAGCACAATTCTCAGGAACAAATGAGTTTTATTTACTGCACATCCGTCGGAGAAAATGAAAGTAAAATGTGATAGACCAGTGCTCAAGATGATGCCACTGTTGCTCCCTCGCCAAGCAGCCGGTATCCAATAAAAAAATCAACTTTCCTCCGACTGCATCAACAAGACGAGTGAGCGTCCATCATTTCCGCATGATTTCAGGACACATTTTTGTGGGATTTACAGTAGCCGGGAAGACGTTTTTACGCTCCTAAATCCAATTTGAAAACTCCCCTGAGCTGCCGGTGCCTCCTCCTTAACTCCCTGAATGCGAAGAGTGGATCACTTTAATTTGAGTCGGAAATGTGATTTTGCAGCAAGTTTGTGTTTGATATTGACATGTATTTGCGTCTTGGCAATTTTCAAGAACAGAAAACTTGAATATATCCAGTCCAAAAATGAGAAAAAATACTAAGAAATATAATAACTACTTCTTTATTGGCGTATGATTTTCTTAGAGGGAGAGTGTGTATTATTTTACCACAAATTGCTGCTGTATGCTTCCATGCAACTAAAAACAAGGGGGTGGCAGTAGCTCAGGAGGTAGAGCGATCGCTTTAGGATTAAGGGATCCCAGTTCGAATCCCGGCTTGTCTGTGTTACATGCCGAAGTGTCCTTGGGTAAGACACTGAACCCCCAATACCCCCAATAAGCAGGTTAGCGCCTTACATGGCTGCACAGATCACGGCCGCTATTGGGAAATGTGAAGCACAATGGGAGGTCTTGACTTGAAAAGCGCTATATAAATGCAGATCATTTCACAAGTACTAAAAAGCAAATGAAAGAATACAAACTAGGGGGCCTTAGAGGGACTAAACAGCCAAGCCTAGGTACCCTAGGTACCCTTATCAGCAAGATGGCAGAAAAGCATTACAGCTTCTTCTACTTGACACTAATGTTTTATTAAATGTTAAAATGTATTGACCTAAGAGTATTTACGAAAATACACATTTATATGACGGAACTTGTATTTTTGTTTATGATTTAAATCAATAAAGTCATACCTCTACATACGAGATTAATTTTCTGAACTGAAAACTAATGAATCCGTTCACAAGCTCCTGGATGCCATCCATCCATCCAGCCATCCATCATCTGCACCGCTTATCTTCAGTAGGGTCGCGGGGGTCTTGGAGCCCATCCAAGCTATCTTCGGGCAGTGGGCAGGGGACACCCTGAACTGGTTACCAGCCATTCGCAGGGCACACAAGGACAGACAATTCACTCGCTCATTCACACTTAGGGACACTTTGGACCGGCCAATTTACCTGAAATGCATGTTTTTGGAATGTGGGAGGAAACCCACGTGAGCACAGGGAGAACATGCAAACTCCTTAAAGGAGGTTCGATCTCGTGACCTCAGAACTGTGGCTCACACGCGCTAACCACTGCGCCGTCTTGCACCCCCTCTCCTGGATGCACTCACGTTAAACTTTAAATATTATATTTTCATACTATAGTTCATACATTTTAAATATATGTTTATTATTTTATTACATTTTCTCAAATCTTGACAAGACATTGCATTGTTGAGCAGTAAGCATTGTGGAAAAATAGTCTTTAAAAAAAGCTGAGCAAAATACAATATTTGAAAAATCTAGTGAAAATTATTGGAAAAGGGAGTCAAAATCTAAATAAAATTAAAGTTGTTATGATAAGAAGAATAAGTAAGATCCGGAAAATTATCCTTCTCGATAGAAAGAAGAGAGAAGAATAAGTAAGATCAGAAAAAAAGTATCCTTCTCTAGAACAATACTATATATATTATATATACCGGAGCCATATCCCCTAGTGGGAGGTGGTTAGAGTCAAGAACACATTCACATTTCTGACTCTTTCTGGGAGATTGATACAGAAGAGGGGATTCCCAGCCCCCTCGCTCAACCCAACTGATGTGCTGGGAGTCATTAGGTGACCAAACCCTCCAATTCCAACCCCTAATCCCTGAGCGCCAAGCAGGGAGGCAATGAGTACCAATGTTGTAAGTCTTAGGTATGACTCAGCCAAGGCTTGAACCAGCAACCTCCCAGTCTCGGGGCGGGCGCCCTACCCCCAAGTCCACCGAGCTAGTATAGTAAATTATATATGTATATATATATATATATATATACATAGAACAATATAGTTAATAATATCATCATAATTATTATCAGACTAGAGTTTTAGTTAAGGAGTGAATAGAAAGGACACTGTCCAGTCAAATTAGAAACAAAATTAGGGATAATCTATGATTTTATTTATTACGCTTTCTGCAAGTGACATAAAAAAAACCTCAAAATCTGTGGCCCCAAACCAAGTGGACGGACTTGTCGAGATAATTCGATTAATGTGGCCTGTGTTCTCTGCTGCTTAGTCACGTTTACGCTTCATTCCCTACCCGAAAATAAATGCTTTCCCATAAATAATACATCATAACTTAACTCCGACGAGATGACTGAATAAAATAAGGAATGATTACGACTCTCTTAATAACATAACATAACAGCACACGCCTGATTACAATGCAAAATATGTTAAGGCTAACATTGATGCGCTTATTTTCATGTTCTGTAATATCTGTACATTGATGTTCTGCGTTCTGATGCTTTTAGTGGATTGTATCTCTTTGGTGACTCAAATAGTAGTTTTGGGGTATATATAACACTCACAGCATCCACATCTTTGACAGAATATTATTTCTCCTTGTACTTGTGTGGTCTATTTTCAGGTTTAGTTCAGTAAGAGCCAGTAGGTGTCCCAACATATTATGTGGTCTCATTGTTTCTTCTTTTTTTAGTTCTGTTAGAGTTAGTTAGAGTTCCAACATATCCTACTTTTCTTTTCATGTGTTTATTCAGTTATAGCTACTAAATGTGCCTGCATTACATTTCATGTTTTGTTCAGATCGAGCGACTCACTGTCCCCGTGTTACATTTCATGTTTTGTTCAGTTGGAGATAAGTAGTCTTCCATTCAATTTGTATTCTGTGGTCCGTTTCTTTTTGCTTTTTAATTCGGTTAGAGTTAATGTCCTAACATAATTTCTTTATTGTTTTAGTTTAATTATAGCCAGTTTGTGTTCATGCATTTTATTTCACCTTTTGTTCAGTTAGAGCTAGTGTCCTAACATATGCTGTGGTTTCTCTCTTTTGTCTTTTTAATTCAGTTACCGGTACTTATCTAGTGTTCCAATACATCCTGTGTTCTCCTTCTTTCAGGTTTGGTTTAGTTACAGCTATTTAATGTGGCTGCATTATATTTCACAATATGTTGAGTTAGAGCTAATTAGTGTCCCAACATATTCTCTTTTCTCTTTATCGTTTTTAGTTTTAGTTGGATAATGGGGCACAGTTCTGCGCTCCAGTTACAGGCCTTCCTGTGCGGAGTTTGCATGGTCTCCTCGTGCCGCTTGTTATTGTGCCTGATTTTAGACCTGTCTCTAACTTGCTTTTTTAGGTTTTAGAAAAAGTGTTTGTTTTTTCTCAATTACAGTCCTTCCTTGAGGAAAACTCTTATAGGAAAACTGTCCTTGAGAAGTTCAAATCCAGGTTTAGATCTCATCTGCACTGCTAAAGGTGCACATTGCTCTGTCCATGAATGCTTCTCACGACTGCTTTCGACATGGTGGACCATGCAGTCCTGTCTTGCTTAAGTAATTATGTCGCCATTCATGACATTATACTGAAGTGTTTTAATCATTTATCCGGCATCACATTTTTCGTCACGCTTGTTGATCTGTACTTTTCCACTGCCCCTCTCTCCTGTGGTGTTCCACAAGGATCTATTCCTGGCCCCATACTATTCTCGTCGTATATGCTATATGCTACCAATTGGGTCATGTATTGCCATACACAACCCTTTATTTTCATTGCAGTCAACATACAAATCTGACAGTCAAGCCAAACAGTAGCAATCGATGTGCTTTGTTTGATTGCATTGTTGATATTAAGCAGTCATTGTTTTATCTAAACAAAGACAAAACTCAGCTTATGGGGTTTTGGTAAACCGATCCCGCCTATTTCAGCACCCTGACTGTAAGTTGAGTTCAGAAACTGTTATTCAGAAACTGTTATTCAAGTTTCTGCAGAGTTTGCTAATGAATCAAGCGTGTGTGTAATGGGAAACCTCTCAAATATACAGCGCACAGGCCCTTTCTTTGACTTTGACATGCGTGGTCTTGTAGCTGATATGTGCTGAATATTCTGTAAAGAAACTGCTCCTCTAAGCTTTTGTTGCGACCGCCTTAGAATTGGAATATAAAACAAACTCACAGAGGAAGAAAATCCCTTTCTGTTTCACTTTGAATTCTGAAGAGACAAGTAAACTTTATCTATTTCTGTACCCTGTACCTCAGGGGACCAAAGCCCTGCCCAAAAAATGTCCTGGAGAGAGATAGACACAGCCAGGCAGTACGTGCTCAAGACACAGCACAGGTTGTGGTGCACCTACAACCTAGGTGTTCCATAAACCTCGAACCCTCTCCAAGATGATTACTTATCTGCAAATAAATCCTTCTCTAAAATCTTATTTTGTGCCTATATTTATGGGATTTACTTCTCTAACCACGCCGGAACCTGACACCTACAGCTTGATCGCAAAAAAAATGAATACATTTGTTTTTCTTTTTTCAATTTTTTCGTGAAAGCGCTATGATTTAGCTCCTCATTGATTTTACACCGAATAGCATCATTCACCGTCGCGAAAGCAATTGGCTTGCGCGACGGCGATTCATGTGAGCGCATTTTTTCTCAATCCTGTGACACACAGTGCACACAAGACGAGTCGATATATGATTTTTATATTTGCATGTGTGCGTGTATGTGTGTGCGTTTGACAACAAACAAATAGAAATGGAATATAAATTCGTCATCAAAAATGGAATGCAAACAATATGTGTTGCACTCACCCCTGGGGTTAGCCAGCATCGCATGACAATTACTGCTGTGATGTGATACAATGCGGTAACCAACAACAAAGCACACACACAATCTTTGCATATCTTATGGACTTGTCGCTCTCGTTGATGGATTGGGTTCCTCAAGGCTCCAAAATGTCAAACTCGCCCCTTTCAAAAGTATCCTGCCTCCAACTCGACCCTTATTAGCGACTCCGTGCGTTTGAATGTGTGTGCTCAAGTCACATGATTTGAGTCTTTGATCTCAACAAAAGCTTGTGTTGGTGCATGTGCGCGTATGTGCAACACATGAAGGGAGATTGGAACTGTAAGGGAAACGGGGGGCAAATAAATAAGTAAGAGGAGCCGTTTAGGAAGTAAATTTTATTTGCTCATACGGATAACATAACATCATACTCTTACGTATACACAGTTATACTCTCATACAGACACAGTCATATCCATGCACAACACTAGAGAACTATTTCAAACACTATACTATATTCCATACCTGTCAACCTCCACTGTCACGAGGATTACCAGAACAGAGCAGGGGACCCCAGAGCGTTCGTTACAAGTCTTTTATTTGGGGAAAGAGTAAGGGTTAGCGGGAAACACGATGACCGTCGAACTCAGCAGCAACGTCGTGAAGACAACTTCGGACGACGTAGCCAATCGTAGCGTGGATGGAAGCAGGTTGAGTTTACCGGGACTGAAGAGAAGATCGTAGCTTGGGACGGAAGCAGGTCGGATCGGAGGCAGGCAGGCAGAATCAGGTAAACAAGGCACAGGTAATCGGGAGCGTCATACGGGGTACAGATGTGAATCCTCCGACAAGGAGTTCTCCGCGTAACGCGTTTAAAAGGGGAGCATTGACCAATCAGGAAGCACATTCCAGCGCGCCACATGATTACCCCAGGTGACTCCACTTGGGTAATCATGACATCCACGGCTCCATGCCCGTACAAACTGTCGTATTTTCCCTTACAAAATACAAAATAATCTTACACCATATTTTTTTTTTTCAGAATGATGCATGATGGGAAATCCCCAGGCGGCAGACGCATGCGCACAGTAGCATCAAACCGCTCGCTTCGTTTGCAACGAAAAAAAACAATACCGAAATGGAGGCTACCGCGGCAAACTCGTTTGACTTGATCGATTTGCCGTTTCGTGATAGTCGGTGTATACCGGATGGTACCCATTATTGACAAATTTGCGTTTTTCCGTGCAGATTTTTCTGTTCGTCGTACACGTCTTAAAATGCATAATAAACGTACTTTGTACGGCAAAAACGTACAGGTTGACAGGTATGATACTTTCCCACACATACAGATGCTCCCCTACTTACGACCATTCAACTTACAAAAAACGGTAGATACGAACATTTTTTTCGGCATGTCAAAAAATATCCGGACATTGCTGTAAGTTAGATTTTGTATTGTGTGCACTTTTTTCCAGGTATATTACATTGCTGTAGTGCTTCTTTCCTCTGCTACCGGTGTGTGGCGCTGTGATAAGTCACCCAGCATCCAACCCGAAGAAGAAATCCGCTTCATTTTCCTAGTTTGTGTGAAAACATTCTAAGCTGTTTCTCCAGCATGCTAAGAACTTTAACATTTTTATCGCCTGATATCTCGTGCATCCATTCAATATGGTTGGTGTTAAGTGTAAAGAAGATGCAAGCTTTTTCATTTGAAATGAAAGTGGAATATGGAAGCTTGATGCTGTTGAGAAAATGGTTGGATCACTTTTTTTCGCCCACTTTTTACCACAGAGAAAGAAGTTACCTAACTCTTAAAGCCCATCTTCCAGAAGTAAGTTAAACTTAACTTTATGTATCTTAATAGAGCATATTATTTCATTAAATGTTTATTTTTAGTACAAAACAGTACAGGTTATTGATACAAGCCTTAAACATACTAAACCATACAAACATACAAAATATAGCAATTTTAAACACATGTTTTTTTTAATTAGTTTTTTTTAAATCACATTTTGGTCCATTTGAAACCTTTCCCTCTGAAAAACATAGCTCTCTCCAAAGTTTTAGACATTGAAAACAATACATAAAAATGTTTACAGTACATCGTGGATCTTCAGTCAAAACTGGCAGATAACTACTAATTCCGTAGAACTCTTCTGCTCCTTTGTGGAGGATTTTTATCATAAAACGTGAAAAAATGACTTTTTTAGTAAATGTTTTTAGTGCAAAGAAAATATAAATATTAAGTGTTCGCATTTAGACTTTCAAAAATTGGATTTAAGACATTGTAAAGCCAATTAAGGCCTTATTTTTAGCATAATGAATTTATTGCCTTTTAAGGATCTGGGGGAACATTGCTATACTTTCTCACACATAATTTTATTCTCTCCAACACACACTACTATGCTTTCCCACACATATTACGTTTTCAAGCTGAGAGATACTTTTTGCTACTAATTAGCGTAAAGGGCACCCAGAAAATCAAAATTACTCAGCACTTGTAAGTTTTTATCAGGGCAGTTCCACCTTAGCTGTTCTCAGGGTCACCTGGTGCCCGCAAGCAACACATTGGAGACCCCTGTACTATACTCTCACACAAATATTTCTATACTATCATACAAAAGTCAATTCCATTGAAGTTGGGAAAAAGTTTAAAATGTCAGTAAAATTAGAATAGAATGACTTGCAAACCTTTTCTAACCCATATTTAAATGAATACACCACAAAGACAAGATTATCCATGTTCAAACTCATAAACTTTATTTCCATAAGCAAATAATGATAAACTTAGAATTTTATAATTGCAACAAGTGCCAAAGTAGTTGGGAAAGGGGCTTCTTCACCATTGTGTTACATCACCTTTCCTTTTAATAACACTCAATAAACGTTTAGGAAGTGAGGAGACTAGTTGTTGAATCGTTGATAGTGGAATCCTTTCCCATTCTTGCTTTATGTACAGCTTCAGCTGTTCAACAGTCCGGGGTCTCCTTTGTCTTATTCTGTGCTTTATAATGCGCCACACATTTTCAATGGGAGACAGGTCAGGACTGCAGGCAGGCCAGTCAAGCACCCGCACCCTCTTACTACGAAGCCACGCTGTCGTGAGACGTGCAGTGTGTGGCTTGGCATTATCCTGCTGGAAGAAGCAAGGGCGCCCATGGTAAAGATTCTGTTTGGATGGCAACATACTTTGTTCCAAAACCTGAATGTACTTTTCTGCATTAATGGTGCCTTCACAGATGTGCAGGTTACCCATTCCTTGGCCACTCATGCACCCCCATACCATCACAGATGCTGGCTTTTGCACTTTGCGTGCATAACAGTCTAGGTGGTTCTGTTCTTCTTTGGACCGGAGGACACGACGTCCACAATTTCCAAACACAATTTGGAAAACTGACTCATCAGACCACAGAACACTTTTCCACTTTGTATCAGTCCATTTTAGATGGGCTCGGGCCCAGAGAACCCTGCGGCGTTTCTGGATGTTGTTGATGAATGGCTTACGCTTTGCAACATAAAGTTTTAACCCACACTTACGGATATAGCGTCGAACTGTATTGACTGACAGTGGTTTTCCAAAGTGTTCCTGAGCCCATGTGGTGATGTCCTTTACACATTGATGTCGGTTCTTAATGCAGTACCGCTTGAGGGCTCGGAGGTCACGGGCATTCAATAATGGTTTACGGCCATGCCGTTTACGCACAGTGATTTCTCCAGATTCCCTGAACCTTTTCACAATATTATGGACTGTAGATGATGATATCCCTAAATTCCTTGCAATTGTACTTTGAGGAATGTTGTTTTTAAACTGTTCAACAATTTGCTCACGCAGTTGTTCACAAAGAGGTGAACCTCGCCCCATCCTTGCATGTGAATGACTTAGCTTGTTCGGGTCTCCCTTTTTTATACCCAGTAACAACTCTCACCTGTTGCTAATTCATCTGTTCACCTGCAAATAGTTGGTTGATTTCCATTCATCCACTTTCTGAGTAGTTATTGACACCTGTCCCAACTATTTTGGCACGTGTTGCTGTCATCAAATTACAGAGTTGATGATTTTCTCCCAAAACAATAAAGTTTATGAGTGAAGACAATAAATATGTTGTCTTTGCTGTGCATTCATTTAAATATGGGTTGAAAAGAATTTGCAATTTACTTGGATCAATTTTTATTTGCAATTAACACACTTTCCCAACTTCATTGGAATTGAGTTTTGTACACACTACTATGCTTTCACACACATACTATACTACACGGCTAAATCCACACTACTATAAACTCTCCCACACTATTATACTCTCACACACACAACTATCATAGACTCTCACACACACTATTTTTTTTCATGCATCAATACAATTCCTATTACTATAGTGGTTTTTCACATCTAGTGTAATGATCACGTCACCTCTCAGTGTTGTTTTACTTTGGTACTTTTAGTTACCATGGCGACACACATTGATCCGAGTGTGTATACTGGACTGTCTCAGAAAATTAGAATATTGTGATAAAGTTCTTTATTTTCTGTAATGCAATTAAAAAAACAAAAATGTCATACATTCTGGATTCATTACACATCAACTGAACTATTTCAAGCCTTTTATTATTTTAATATTGCTGAATTTGGCTTACAGCTTAAGAAAACTCAAAAATCCTATCTCAAAATATTAGAATATCATGAAAAAGTATACAAGTAGGCTATTCAACTAATCACCTGAATCATCTAATTAACTCGAAACAACTTGCGAGGGTTTCCTGAGCCTTAAAAACACTCAGCTTGGTTCAGTAAACTAAATCACTGCTGATCTGACTGCTGTCCAGAGGACCATCATTGATACCATCCATCAGGAGCGTAAGACACAAAAAGAAATTTCTCAAAGAGCAGGCTGTTCACAGAGTGCAGTTTCAAAGCATATCCACAAAAAGTCTGTTGGAAGGGAAAAATGTGGCCGGAAACGCTGCACAACCAAGAGAGATGACCGCAGCCTTAACAAAATTGTGAAGAAGAGCCGCTTCCAGAATTTGGGGGAGCTTCAAAGACAGTGGGCTGAAGCTGGAGTCCAGGTATCAAAAGCCACAGTTCACAGACGTGTCCGGGAAATGGGCTACAATAGCCGTATTCCCATGGTCAAGCCACTTCTGAACTCAAGACAACGGAAGAAGCGTCTGACTTGGGCTATGGAGAAGAAACACTGGACAGTTGCAGAGTGGTCCAAAGTCCTCTTTTCAGACGAAAGCAAGTTTTGCATTTCATTTGGAAGTCAGAGTCTGGAGAAAGGCTGGAGAAGAGCAAAATCCAAGTTGCTTGAAATCCAGTGTGAAGTTCCCACAGTCAGCAATGGTTTGGGGAGCCATGTCAGCTGCTGGTGTTGGTCCACTGTGTTTCATCAAGTCCAGAGTAAATGCAACTGTGTACCAAGAGATTTTAGAGCACTACATGCTTCCATCTGCTGAAAAGCTCTATGGAGATGAGTATTTCATTTTCCAGCATGATCTGGCACCTGCCCACAGTGCCAAAACCACCAGTAACTGGTGCACTGACCATGGCATCACTGTCCTTGATTGGCCTGCTAATTCCCCTGACCTGAACCCCATCGAGAATTTGTGGGGTATAGTTAAGAAGAAGATGAAAGACACCAGACCTACAAATGCAAATGAGCTGAAGGCCGCTATCGAAGCATCCTGGGCATCAATAACACCTCAGCAATGCCACAGGCTGATTGCCTCCATGCCATGCCGGATTGATGCAGTAATCCGTGCAAAAGGATTCCCAACCAAGTACTGAGTGCATCAATGGACATTTTCAAATGTTTGATTTAGTTTTGCTGTTATAAAATTATTTTTTTTACTTGGTCTGAGGAAGTATTCTAATATTTTGAGATAGGATTTTTGAGTTTTTTTCAGCTGTAAGCCAAAATCAGCAATATTCAAATAATAAAAGGCTTGAAATAGTTCAGTTGATGTGTAATGAATCCAGAATGTATGACATTTTTGTTTTTTTAATTGCATTACAGAAAATAAAGAACTTTATCACAATATTCTAATTTTCTGAGACAGTCCAGTATATTGTACAGTTCGACATCAAACTGGAGTTGCTTTGATTATAGTAATATGTGTGAGAAAATATAGTAGTGTGTTTAAGAGATTATAGTAGTATGTGTGTGATAGCATGATAGTGTGAATGAGAGTATAATAATATGTGTAAGAGAGAGTATAGGAGTGTGAATGTGGGTATATTGACATTTGAGATTGAGATTGAGATTATAGTAGTGTGTGTATGAGGGTATGTGTGGGAGAGTAAAGGAGTGTATGTATGAGAGTATTGCAGTATAGGTGAGAGAGTATGGAAGTGTGTGTATGGAATTATATGTGTGTGAGAGTATCGTAATGTGTATGAGAGTATAGTAGCATGTATGAGAGAGTATAGTATAGTATTGCTTGCGCACGGAGTACGACGTTATCTGTATAAGAGAATGGTTGTGCATGTTTGAGAGTACGATGTTATGTCTGAGAGGAAGTATGATTTACTTCTCAATCGGCCTCTCATAATAAGTGTGTTTCGACTGACTCGGGCCTTGCACCAACTCCATAAATCTTGTTAAGTGGCAAAGCTTTGAAGATGAGCTTATTTGAGTTCCATGTGAGTGCACGCCAACATATGTTTGCGGTATGCCAAGGCGCATGGCTTGATTCATAATTGTGTTGCATTGCTCAGACTAGCGGATCATGGCGTTAGAATCACGTTTACGAGAGCCAATAAATAACAACAAGTCAATTGATGCTTTATGACCCTTTATTTTGAAACCTAAAGCTGCCGTTTTGGTCCTTAGTCAATGTATACAGTACTGTGAATTTCAGACTACGCAGTGTGTCTGAATAAAAGTTAAATACTCAAATTTAAGAATGAAACTGAAATTTGTCTTTGTAAAAGCCAAACTGGGTTTTAAGCCTCAGGTTTCAGCCTGGCTTGCACCTGGTGCCAACTGAATGGCTCTTCTGCAAGTAGTCTATGTCACGTGTTTCCGACTCATGTGACCCTTAAATATGAAGAATACAGGAGTAGTTACAAAAACTAACACATATTTTATACTACGCCGAAAAAAAGAATAAAAAAGAATGAAGGCTGTGATGCGTAAAATGTGAGTCCTATATATCTACACAGCAGCACCAGGGCAATCATACTGTGGAGAATAATGCCAGATTGCAACACAAACATGCTTCTTGTGCTGTACGGTGACAAAACAAATGGCATTCACTTGGAAATAAATTCTACCGACAATGATTTCAATAGAACAGAAAGAGAGCAGAAACACTTTGATGGATAATATCTACTGCGTATCGATTCAGATGTACGAAGTCAATTTTGAATAAGGTACTGTTTACCAACTCAGTTGCACTCCTAAAATGTATTGAATTCATAATCCTGGCAAAATCATCGACTGATTTCTTCTCTAGAAGGGCGTCATAAATATTTTCAGACGACATAGCTCACCATTTTTTTCGGTGCTGCAATGAAAAAAAAAAAAAAAAGGAAGAAGCCGCAACATATTCAAAGCCGCAATGTTTCAACTTTAGCAAGAAAGTAGCGGGTTGTTGTCCGGAAGCATGAAAAAACAACATATGGCTGTACTAAAAGCCAAGTGGCAGTGTTTTTTTAGTGAAGAAATAATCAAAAGAGATTTGTTCTTCATAATGGGCGCTTTTAAAAAAAACAACAATCCTGATCCAGTTAATTAAAGTTTCATACATGTCAGAGCTATCCTGTTTTTTTAAGCAATGTGCTTTGAAGTGACAGTTTGACAGATTCTTTTGTTCATGTAATTTTTCATTATTTGGTGCTCAAGGAAAAAATGAGATGACAGCGGTCAAAAAAACCTGGCAGTGATGATGATGGGCATGACGGCCGGGCGACGTCAATTGTTAAAAGCCGTTTTTTTAAACAAAACGTTCAAATCATTCATTCAAAGGTGTTGAGACTCTGACTCTGACTATACGCGGGGAATAATCCATCTGTGATCAAAGACTGATTTTTGGAAGCAATGAATGGTTTACATGCCTATAGATAAACAAATAACCCGTATACACAGCGATTGTGAATATTTGGATTACAAGGGCAAAGCAAGAGTGAGTTTGTTGCACAAATTGACATTTTTCTACATTAAATGAAGTCATTGTCACTCACCAAACTCAACTAAGTACAGTGTTTATTTCCTCAGCCCATTGCAGCATCCAGTGTGTTAACAAAATCTGCTTTTACTTAGTGACCAGCACCACCCGCAAAATTTAAAATCCACCAAGTTGTATTGCACTTGTTTTTAGGTTTTTGGGGGGGCTGTCATAATGAGCTGACCTGCTGTGTGAGTAAGAGAGAGTGAGAGAGAGAGAGATGCTTTGGCATGACAAAGGAGCAGGAGACAAACTTAGTGAGATATAGCCGTAAATCAGAGCAGGTGTCTGCTAAGAGTACAGTATGAAAGACGCAATGATATGAATTGGCATTTGAGATCTGATCTGTCAGGTTTTCAATGTAAATCTCTTGAATTTCTGTCTCAAGGTAATTAGCTTGTTTTTATATTACTAAATATAAAAACAATGTTCTCATACAAACACACACATAAAGTAACGTTTCAACAATGAATGTAATTATATCTCTTGTACTTTTATCAATCTTGTATTCTTTTATTTTGAAGTCGTGTTCTGGCTCTGTACTGATTCCTCTGACGTCACGAATAAACTCTCTTTTTTCGGAAACTCAGCAAGAAGTCGCGTGATTTTTTGCCCCCACCATCATGTCGAATTAAACTATATAACATGTATTTTATCTGTGCAAATATGGCCACGAAATAGTCATAATAATGATTGACTTTAACAGATCTCAAGTCAAAAGGCTCTCGCCAATCACCGTGAATCTTGGCTTCTCCCGCCACCCCACTCCTGCACAGTCGTGAGATGGGTGCAGTCTGTGTGGAAAGCATTTGTTGTTTGCTTTTTTTTTTTAATTGTTTTATTATTTTTTATCCCCCGTCCTCTGCAGCTTTACAATGGTGGAGGAGTTTGTGTGTCCCAATGATCCTAAGGGCGATGTCACATGAAGGCTTCAAGCCCCTGGTAGGGTTACCCATGACAAACAGGTTTTATGTGAGGGGCCAGACAAAGTGCAGATCACAGACCCATTATGACGACAAAAAATGTTGGTTCCCGATTTCCCTCTGGAGCCAGGCCTGGAGGAGGGGTCCAATTGCGAGCGTGCATAGCCGAAGCAGCCCTGATATACCAAAGAGTTCAGCATATGAAGGGCAAAATTCTTACTACAGATTACAGTCTCATACCAACAGACCCCTTTTTGACTGTATGTTGCTATGGAATCCTTTGTATTGAAGATCATTAAATAATTTATGTTCACTGTTGAGACACTTTATGATAAAAACCCACAGAAAAAAGTATAAATATAGCACCACAAAAACGCCAGCAAAGCACCTGGAGCAATTTTATTTGGTAAGTGGCAGGTGTGGTCGATTGTCTGCACTGATAGCACGCTCAGATCTCTCTCACATGAGTCCACTGCGCTGGATGGAAACACTTTCGTGAACCTCTTGTTTGCAGTGTTTTGTGACATTTTTACAAAATAACTATGCTTGTAACTTGTTTTAAAAGCATTATTTAGAAAAAATAGAACTTAAAAAGAGCCTCAATGATCTTAAGATACTGCTGGAGGGAAGAGGTTTTAACTGGTATACATTCTTTGTTGATTTTGGACACAGACACTGGCATTATTATTATTTCATAAATTATATCAAATCATCCAACGTTATAAAGTATATATCATCTGGAGAGTGGGTTTTGCGGCTTTACTGAATTGTGCATTAAATACAAGTAAAATGTCTGAGAAAAATCTACGTGTACATTGCTTACATATATTTTTTTGGGGTGAGTAACCAACCATTGCGTGTCAAGATTATTGATTTGATGCACCTCTGCCCACTCCTTTGGCGCCAACTGCCTCTGACTCTGATTTGCTCCCTGTCCCTATTTAGACCCACTCCCTTCTGTCACTTGTTGTCGGTTCCTCTGCGAACCTCAGTGTACTCTAGGCAAGCTTTTTCGACCCTGACTCCGACCTGTTTTAGCTCCCGTCTGTTTCCCAGCTTCGACAGGTTTTTTGATCCTGACCAAGTCTACTCTGCTCTTCTGGCTTTCGCCTTGTTTCCGATCCCGACCACTTTTTTTGTTTTCCTGTCCCGGCTACTTTTCCGTTGCCGACACCGCCATCGCTCGCCACGGGAGTTACACTTCCGCGTTCCAAGCGACCTGCTTCCCGCGTCCAGCGAACATCGGATTGTGGGTGCAACCCTTTCCTTTCTTCCAATAAAACTGAGTGAAACATCACGCAAGTGGGTCCTGTCTCCGTTGACATTGCGATCGTAACACTCGCAGTCGGACTGAGATCCTGTTTGGATTTTTATTTCCTTGTACATGACTTTTTATAATAATATTCTGTTTCCAGTCGAATTATTGCCTACAAACAAACGCACCCATTGGTCTGAAATTCGTCCAGCGATATCTCACAAATGCCTCAGACAGATTGCAGTGGGTTAGGGCTACAAGAGGTAAAAAGGGTGTGGCAGAAAGACAAGATTTATTTGCGATTAACGCGCACTCCTCGTTTTTGATTGCAAATCGGAATCACGTTTTCTTTGACATTGTTTCAGCTCCTACTAAGCCTTGAAAGCTCCAAATGTTGTTGAATATACGCAGCCATGATTCTAACTAGTTATTGATGTCTATAAACACAACACCAACATAAAATGACTATGTATTTTTAACATCAATCATAGTGCACATATTTTAATGTCTGATTCATCATCATTCGATACAACAAAGAGCTTTTTCCATCTTTCTGCTTTTTTGCGTTTATTTATCTTTCAAGTCGACTCTGTTTTCTCCTTTTTATAACATTCGTTTGTCTCTGGTAGCGTGAATAAAAATAGTGTCATAACGAGATAAATCAAATGTGCGTTACATAGGAAAAATACGGGCAACAGGGCGGCGCAGTGGTTAGCGCGTGTGCGGCACAGTTCTGAGGTCATGAGATCGAACCACCTGTGTGGATTTTGCATGTTCTCCCGTGCTTCCGTGGGTTTCCTCTGGGCACTCCGGTTTCCCCCCCACATTCCAAAAACAGGTTAATTGTCCGGTCCGTATTGTCCCTAGGTACGAATGAGCGTGCGAGTTGTCTGTCCCCATGTGCCCTGCAAATGGCTGGCAACCGGTTCAGGCTGTCCCCTGCCCACTGCCCGAAGATAGCTGGGATGGGCTCCAGCACCCCCGCGACCCTAATGAGGATAAGCGGTGCAGATAATGAATAGATGAATGGATAGGAAAAATACAGTACTCCTGTCTGCATGAAGTTCACAGATTGCATTCAAACACACCACCTCAAACTCCCGAAACACTGTGGGAAATCTAAAATTGCCCCGCTCCTCACTTTATAATATTTTCTCCTCAGATCTATACAAGTCATGTAGGTCACCCTTTTTCACTTCAAATTGTGATTTTCTCCTAAAGGTGAGAGATTTCTATGCCTGCGATTGGTCTTCCACAAAGACTGCAAACCCAGGCTTTCACCCTCTCAATGGTTTTCAAAAAACCCCGCTGTCATTATAATAAATGTCGACAGTAAACTTATTCAGTCTCTCTGGGTCACTTCAATCAAATGCAGGTGGAGAATAAATAAATTGCAATCCTCTGTAGAAGATAAACATTGTTTATCTCACACTCCAGAGGCCCATACACACAAACACACAAGCAAAGCATCAATTTGCGTCGCTATAATGTAGAGGCGGATCAAAGAGGTCAAAAAGTCCATCAACTTTGCTTGAGCGATCGGCGAAGCGTGTTGAATTTCGTTTCCAGATTGCATAAAAAGTCAACAGGTGAGCTTTGCACGTTCGAAGGCTACCAAGCTCCTTTCAACTCAACCTTTTGCTCGACTCAGCCTCCAGCCCGGGCTTAATTAGAATGCGTCTTAAATATTGATGGGGCCGGTTTCCCCCCAGCGGTTAGAACGCACTCTGAAATGGGAGAAGAGTAGAGGAAATGTGATGAGAGCAAACACGCGCTCGAACAGCTCCGAATCAGCTTGTTCGTTAATTAAAGTGGGATGGGTGGTATAGAGGAAGCCGAAAACGGGCAATCTTTGAGGCTTATTTCGACTGTAAATGTGAACTTTTCTCTTCGTTATTCTATGATCAAGTCGTTTAATTATCAGCACATATTTCGAAGTTCAATGTGAATAACTGAGATTTTTGATTAAAAAACACTAATTGCCCCTCTACCCAACCCCCGCCCCTAAACAATGATGTGTGAGATGTCAAATTAATTTTATCACAGGGGTCACAGGGTAGAAAAAACTTCTTACAGGCACCTGATTGGGAGAGAGAAAGGGATAGAGAGAGAGAGAGAGAGAGAGCGAGAGAGAGAGAGAGAGAGAGAGAGATGGGGAAAGAGATAAGAACAAAGAGTAAGGGAAAGACATAAGAAGAAAGGGGAGGGGAGAGATAAGAAGAAAGAGGAAGGGAAAGAGATAAGAAGAAAGAGGAAAAGAAAGTGGAATGGGAAGAAAGAGGGAGGAACAGAAAGAGGGAGAGACAGATAAATCCAGAGAGACAGAAAGTAAGGGAGAGGAGGTAAGAGTAAGTGAATGGAAGGGAGTGAAGGTAAGAGTATGAGAAAGAAAGGGAGAGAAGGTAAGAGTATAAGAAAGAAAGGGAGAGAAGGTAAGAGTACGGTAAAGAAAGAGAGAGCAAGTAAAAAAAGGGAGAGCAAGCGAAAGAAAGGGAGAGCAAGTTAAAGGAAGGGAGAGCAAGTTAAAAAAGGGAGAGAAAGTAAGAACAAGGGAGAGAAAGTAAGAGTGAGAGAAAAAGAGAGAGTGATGAACAGACACCATAAGAGAGAGAGGGAAAAGAGTGCCAGAAAGAGAGAGAAAAAAACAAGAGAAAGAGAAATAGAGAAAGAGAACAAGACAGAAAGAAAATTAGAGAGGGAGAGAAGGAAGCAGATGGAGAGAAAGAGGTAATAAGATAGTTGGATAAAAAGGGCGTGAGAAATAAAAGGAGAGAAATAAATAAAGTTACAGTCGTTTTGCTTCCCCTGGCTTTGGCTGAATCAAGTGGACATATTTAAAACAGCCGCTTTCTTTTCCACTTGTGTTTTTCTCAGTGTGGTTTTGCGGGTCAGATTAAAACCCTTAGCGGACCTAATCCGGCCTGTAAGAGTACGGAGTAAGATTACACTTTCTTCTTCAAAAATATGCTCAAGTAAAAGTAAAAGTTATCATGACTTAAAATTAATCCTAGATATACAAAATGTCCCAGAACTACCCATTTCTGCTTTTATGTCTACTTTTATGAGATCTGATTCCCACATCACACATGAACGTACAATATTGGGCTTATACGCAAGCTCCAAAGAAGCCCAAGAACAATCCAAAACCAGGTGTCACGAAGATCTAACATCTAAAACCTAAAGGAGTGCGTCCAGATCGGGAAAACTCCTTTGCCTGGGCGCAAGGGTTTTGGTTAGTTCATAGTCGGCTTATGGACAGAAATTTTGGGCACAACAGAATTGTGGGCTTCCAACTTGTTGACCTCAGTATTGCGGTTTGGCCTTTTTTGCAGATCGGTCCACAGGCGTCATCAGGCTGTGACCTTCAATGTTGGCTGCAGTGCTTCACAGATAAGTCTTTGGAATTACAATTATTTACTTGAAAACAGACCCATAGTCCGTAAAAAGAAGAATGTCCTTTCCAGGTTAAGGACAAGTAATCCTCCTCTGAGAATCTTGCGGAATGAGAACATCGATGTAGAAGATTAACTAGTGGATCGGTGGAGGGTCTACAGGGATTTAAAGTCTGTATCAGTCGTTTGAGGTGAAGAAGGTAAGACTTTTGTTTTCCAAAATGAATCATGTTTAACAATTTTGGCGTTCTCAACCAAAGGAATAAATTACCTACTACCAGCAACCTTGATGCGTTTACAATGTTAGGTGTCCAGACCTTTGCCTAGAGACAAATTGAGAAGGTCTGTCATCCAGGGAATAGCTGGTCCTCCGCATTGAGAGAATGCAGACGTCTTGAGCATCTGGTTAAGATACGTCAATGACCATAGATGCCAGGATTCAGAACGGCAGTAGTAGAGGTGTAGCTTCTCAAACACACCTGATTTTTTAGCAAACCCTGCTTAGACCCAACTGTCGATTGTTTGAGTTGTTTCAGGGGTAGAAGCTTTTCAACTTTGAGGGACCTTCGAAAATTATGGTTTCTTTTGTGTGACATTTATTATTGCTTACCAGGAGAAGGTGGGAGTGGAGGATGCTATAGTATACATGTTACACCGATCCCTCTCTCACCTGGATAGGGCTAAGGGGGCTGTGAGGATTAAATTTTTGGACTTCTCCAGTGCCTTCAATACCATACAGCCTCTGCTACTGAGTAGGAAACTGACAGAGATGGGAGTTAGCTCACACCTTGTAGAATGGATTACGGACTACCTGACAGGCAGACCCCAGTATGTGAAACAGGGGGGCTGTACATCGGACACTGTGGTTAGCAGCACAGGATCTCCGCAGGGGTTGGCTCTCTCCGTTCCTATTCACTCTGTATACATCGGACTTTAAGTACAACTTTGAGTCCTGCCATGTGCAAAAGTTTGCCGATGACACTGCGATCGTGGGATGTATCAGAAATGGGCAGGAGGAGGAGTACAGGAAATTGATTCAGGACTTTGTCCAATGGAGCGACGCAAACCACCTGCACCTGAACACCACCAAGACCAGACTGCTGTCACTGTCTTGTACCACGGACAGAGTAAAGAGATATTTTCTTCCTCATGCCATGAGGCTCTTTAACTCTACCCGGCAGAGTGAAACCCCACATTAAACCATACCCCCTACATTGCATATTACCGAATTTTATTGCAATATGTATTCTGTGTAGCACTAATTAGATATTCTATATAACACGCTACAGTGGGCATTTGCACGTCCTATTGGGTATTTGTATATTGTATTCTCTTTGCTTTATTATTGTATTGTTCTCAGCTCAGGGATGCTGCTGGAAATGTGAATTTCCCTGCGGGGATGAATAAAGTATCTATCTATCTATCTATCTATTTATCTATCTATCTATCTATCTATCTATCTATCTATCTATCTATCTATCTATCTATCTATCTATCTATCTATCTATCTATCTATCTATCTATCTATCTATCTATCTATCTATCTATCTATCTATCTATCTATCTATCTATCTATCTATCTATCTATCTATCTATCTATCTATCTATCTATCTATCTATCTATCTATCTATCTATCTATCTATCTATCTATCTATCTATCTATCTATCTATCTATCTATCTATCTATCTATCTATCTATCTATCTATCTATCTATCTATCTATCTATCTATCTATCTATCTATCAAGATATTCTAGGTACATCAATGTCCAATTCAGGGTACTTTCAAGAGTCTGTGAGGATACTTTTATGTTCTACCACAAAAAAACAGATGTCGCAGTTGCGGAGAGTGGAGTCTGGGGCTTTTCGGACCAGGTTATTGCCCCCAAGACTCTTTCCTGTAAGTGGACAAATAGGCAGCTTTGATGCTAGATGGTAGCAGACTTGTACCAGGATCATAGTCAGGTGTCCGCAGAGCTTACTGATGAGCTTATTATTTGAATAATATTTGGCCTTTGACGACTGGAAATGCACTTACCTGAGTTTGTACATTCCGGTCCATGTGGAATTTGAGGGTTATAAAATACACCCACCTTTCAGATAAAGTCAGTTCCAACTCACCTGATGGAGGCTGGATGGATGAAAGAATTACCACACATACGTGACGTTGGGTATGTTTTTAGAATTTTAGTTGAAACAGACTGCAGTCAAGACCCTTTGAGTTTTTTTGATCAAAGAGCGGGTTGAGGGAATGAAGCGTGAATCTTTCTGCGGCTTGTTTCTTTCCCACAAATCCCAAAAGAGCTGTAACCACACACGCTTGCGGCCATTTGAACAGTGTCATCCCGAAAGCTCAATCTATCTCTTTGAGGACTCTGTAAAAGCAACTTTTCACTGAATTGTACTTTATGATCAAGTAAATGGGAAATATTTTATTTTCCTACAATGGTAGCAGCCAACAACCAACTCTGTCTATATATTTTTAGGCTAATCTTTTTTTTCCTGGGTCTATTAAGTGAGTCTTCAAACAAACCGGCTTTGATCTTTTAAGGCAAGATGTCAAACAACCAGCCTAGAAGCCAGATCAGGCCCCTAAACAGATTGAATCCAGCCTGCGAGACAATGCTGTAAAAAGTGCAGGAGAAATACGAGCAAAAGAAAAAGAAATATGTCTCTCTCTCTCACTCACTCTTTCTCATTCCCTTTCTTCTCTTTTTCTCTTTCCCGCTCCCTCGGTCTAACATCTTTCTCTGTCTTTTTATCTCATCATCTATCTATTTCTCTACTTCTCCCTCTCTCTTTTGGTCTCTCTTTTCATTGTTCCATCTTTTTCATTGTTTCTTCTTCCAAAATCTCCTTCCATCTCTTTGTCTTCCTTTCTCTCTTTTTGTCTTTTTCCCTCTCTTTATCTTTGTCCTTTTTACCTCACCTTTTCTGTCTCTCTCTCTCCGTATCGATTTTTCCCTCTTCCGCTCTCCATGTCTCTAATTTTTGTTGTTTCTCTATTTTCTCTTATATATTTTTTCTCTCCTCTCTTTCTGTATCTTTCACTCTATTTATTTCTCTATTTCACTCTCTCAATTTGTATCCCTATTTATTTGTGTTATTCTCTCTTTTGCTCTCCTTTTTTGTCATTGTCCTCGTCTTGCTCTCTTTCTCTATTTCTCACAATTCCATGCTCTCCCCCCATTTCTTTCTCTCTTGTTCTCTTTCTCCTGCAAGTCAAGTCAGGTTTATTTGTGACACACTTAATCACAAGTAGTCTCAAAGGGCTGCACACACCACAGACTATTGCAAACTACTGACTATTACACCATCCCCTGATCTAAAACCTACAAGCGGGTAAGGAACAAAACCCAAAACCTTAGCATGAGGAAAATGAGGAACCTTGTCTCGCAAGCCGCAGAAAAAATGTGGCGGTCGATGAGTTTGACACATGCTATCTAAAATACTGTAAATTCCGGACTATAGAGCGCACCTGATTATAAGCCGCACCCACCACATTCTAAGAGGAAATCCCATTTTGTACATACACAAGCTGCACCTGTATATAAGCCGCACGCGCCCACATTAAAAATGGTAACACAAACACAAAACGTATCCAAACCCGACTTCAAGTCCCGCGATTGAAACTGAATGTCCTTCATAAAAGTACACAGTCCACACAATATATTTATACACAATATATTTATACACAATATATTTATATATGCGCCACTGCAGTTAGGTTCAAATCCAGCTACCAGCCTTCCTGTGCGGAGTTTGTATGTTCTCCCAGTAGGTTTCCTCCGGGCTCTCCGGTTTCCTCCGATATTCCAAAAAGAGGGTAGAAAAACATTCTCACTGGGACCTGATTGGTAGATGAGAGAGAAAGAGAGAGAGAGAGAGAGAGAGAGAGAGAGATGGATATATATATATATATATATATATATATATATATATATATATATATATATATATATATATATATATATATATATATATATATATATATATATATATAAACATTCCCAACTTTGCAAACTCTCTCACTGGATCATGGTCACCTTGTAGGGTCGAATCATCTAATGTTGCTAAATCTTTCTTATTACCGAAGCAAGACTAATTTAAGTATATTAAGTATTCGTTTCTCCAGTTGAGGAGGATTTGCACTGCAAAAACGTGTTCCCCTAGCATTACGTTCTCCCTTTGTTTATGTGCTGCTTTATCATTTGCATAAAAGAGTTGAACGCCAGCCAGGTCATTTAAACAGGCCCAAGTTTTGCCGAGTGTGTAGTTTTAAGCGAGGTGGTGCTGGAGGGGATGGGGAGTGGTGCATTTTACCGTCGCCAAAATGCTAAAATCTGCAGGTGCGTGATTCAGAGTTGCGTAGGCATTGGAAATAAACAGAGCCACATAAACACTAAACAGAGCAATTTGAAAGAGGAACAGCAAAATGTTTGATGCATCTCTGCAATTTGCAGAACTGCTGCCTCACGACGCTTTCAAGATCCGGCACTAACGCCACTTTTTTCAACCCATGCCGGGAAGTAAACTTTTTCAAAGACTGATTCGCATTGCGAAAAGACTCAGTTATTTTGTGCGGTTTCTAGAAAAAAAGCTGAAAGCATTTAAGAGCAGGGGTCTAAACTTACTGCCTGGGAGGCTCCTTGCTGCCACCAGGAGGATAGTTTGTAGCTCCTGTCTCAATATAAAAAGTTAAAGGGACAGTATGTTTTGTTTGTCCACTAAATGTCACTGTATTGTGTCATGCAAATGCACAAGGAAGAATAAAAACTATGGAGACTCAAAGAGACCAACCCATACCAAATTAGTTAAAAAAAAGAAAGAAGACAAAAATATAAAAGGCCAAAAAGGAAAAGAAACAAGAAACGGAAAAAGAAGTAAATAAAAGGAGGCAATATAAACAGAAGACAAAAACATAAGAAAAGAGTAAAAGAGAGAGAAGACAAAAACAATAAAATAAGTAAAGATGGAAAGCAGATAAAGAAAAAAGGGAAATATGAAGACTAAAAGAAATACAAGCAAGAAAAAAGAAAAGAACAAAGGAAATAAGAAAAAAAACCAAGAAAGACAGAAGGAAAAAGAACGATGAACGGGAATGTTAAGGGGTTTGACAAACAGGAGCCAGTAAATAATACACACTGTCCCTCTGTTACTGATTGATTTTCATATTTCATTTTGAAACATTTATTTTTTTTATTTGATTTTATATATTATTCTTCAAAAAGTTATGTAAGAACAGTGGTATGTTTTTATCAGCCTTTTTTACCAGTGGAAAACAACATGTGGCTCTTTTTCATACCGACCCTAGCCTCTAATAATTGAGTTTGAGACCCTTGATCTCCCAGAGGAATGAACCTGATGTACTGGGAGGGGATAGGAGAAATGATAGACCTAAGATAATCATTATCTAGAATATAATGCAAACGAGAGTTATAACTTTTAAAGGGCAGATCTTTGCTTCCAGAAATGTATGTGGTTTGTGCATAATCCAAAACACACTACCTCATACATGGATGCACAATTGGGTGTGCAAGTTGGCCTCCATTTTTTTCACACATGATGCACAGACCAGTGCATCCTCCCACAGACAACTGAAACCAAGTTCCGTCTGAATCATTTGTATTTCAAAGAAAGAAATAACATTAAGCCTTCTTCAGTCTTCTTCTGGGGTCTCATGAGAAAGGACGCTTTTCTGGAACATGGGTTCTCAACTGGTCTGACTTAATGACCCTATACCAACGACAGCAGGCGAACCAAATCGAGAAATAATTTCCACTTCTCAAATGTTTCCAGTGAGACGATTGTGTAGTTTAAAGCAGAAATAATAAAAAAGTATTCACTTTTTTTTCAGAAAATAAAATGACCATAAAAAAAGCTAAGATGACTGCAAGCAGAGTATATGCTTGCATATAAGCCTATATCACAATGACAGACAGCAAACATTTCCTTCTTCGAGACCATCAATGCTTACACTGTTCCACTTTTACCTCCCCTCATCAGTACCTTTCCCGGGACCCATTATTATGGGCAGAAAAAGGAAATAAAACAAACAAAATCACAATGAAACAAGATGTGGTCCCTCTCAGATGCACCGATTGACTGAAGAGGTAGAAGGAATTGATCAGGGCATTATCACCATCTACTGCAGTGAAGTTTTAGCTCGGCTTTGGAGCATTTTCATTTGACTTGCAGGGTGTCGTAAAAAAGCGCTGCTGTGCGGTTGAAACAGCTTCCAGTTTCTCAACCTTTTCCCAGTGTTTTTTTTTTTTAATTGGATTTTTTAAGTCAGTATCTTTCGGCTGGCAGTGCCTCTGGATATTATATTCTTTGATAAAAGCCACACTTTCACGGCCAATTAGGCTGACTCAGTTGGTTTGTATTTGGGTGAAAAATATTTCATATATATGTATGTATGTATGTATGTATGTATGTATGTATGTATGTATGTATGTACAGTGGAACCTCGGTTCTCGACCATAATCCGTTCCAGAACCCTGTCCGAAAACCGATTGTTTGATCACCGAAATCATTTTTCCCATTAAAAATAATGTAAATCGTTTGAATCCGTTCCAACACCCTGAATATTTACCTTGAATGTTTAACGTAAACATAAAGCTAACCCAGGCTAATCGTACGTTCGCGTTATTGTAATCTTCCGTACGAAAGATTCCCCTAACATGAATGTGTAAAAATAATAAATCAGGTCGTTTACAAGTCATTTAGCATCCGGGTCCCACAACAAGTGGTGAGCGGTTCATTGGAAAGGGGGCTCCGTTCCAACACCCTCAATGTTGGGCTCAGTTCTAACACCCCGAATGTTTAACATAAACATAAAGCTAACCCAGGCTAACCGTGCGTTCGCGTTATCGTAATCTTATGAATAGGATTTCTTACCTTTGTGGTGGTCAGCAGAAGGGGCTCGCACACCTCCTTCATGTTTGGCTATTATTTCTTTCTTTCGCACTACTTTTCTTTTTTCACCTGTAGCAACTTTGCCGCTTGCACTGACTTTCTTCTGAGGCATAATAAGGGGCTAAATCACCCGTACGCCGCTCAGCATCGCACCCTAGCGTACGCACTCACGTATTACCGGCGTTCAAACTCCGATTTTTGGACCGAACAGCGAAGCGAGAATTTCTCTAAATTTTTGGTCGGACTCTGATTTGTTCAAACTGAGAAGCGTTCGAAAACCGAGGTTGACACTGTATGTATGTATGTGCATGTATGCATGTATATGTGAACGAGCTTCTGAGTTGTCTGTTTGACCTGCGAACTGCTGGCAACAAGTTCTTGGTGTCCCCTGCCCACTGCCTGAAAATAACTGGGATGGACTCCAGCAACCCCTGCGACCCTAATAAGAATAAGAGGCACTGAAAATAGATGGATGGACTGATCTATGATAGTTAAAGTTTGTCTGCTTATTTGACCCTCACACTGCATTGAGACCACGTGTCAATAGGTTCACAAAAATACAGTACATGAACTCTATATCTGTCTGAACTATTACAAGACATAGTTGTTTATACATTTTATAAACCCTTTTACAAAGTTCCGACCTTGCCTTCAACATGGATGGATCGGACATGCAATTTTCCTATAAGGCATTGTGTGAGGCTTCTGATGACAACCAGATCGCAGAACTGGAAGTGACACAGGAAAACCCTGGAACAAGTATAATTTTGCTGCTTTTTACAACTTAAAACTCACAAAAAAACGAAATATCTGTGGAGAACACACCTTAATGACCTTAGTCATTTAATGACCTTTTTATACATTTTCAAGACAGTAACTTAATTAAGAAAAACAGTTGCCATAAAGGCAACACATAAGCATTTATTGGACAAGACTTTGGTTATATTTTATTGTCATTGATATCAACGTTGCAAGGGTAAAACATAAAACACAACGAAAACTTTTGACGAGGGCAACGGAAATGAATGCAACACTCACTTAGGAAGGTGAAGGTTGTGACCTGGACTAATCGGCCATAAGGTGCAGTTGCAGCAGAGCAACGGGGTGCCACTCAATATAACTGCCCGGAGGGGGGCCGGACAAGGGGTTGGGTAAAGGTGGTGGTGGTTATGCAGAAGAAAGTGAGGGCGAGGAATGGCGGGGATTGTGTAAATATGCATTATTTTCCTGTCAAATGTCAGGTTGCCAAAAGCTCACCAGCTTTTCCCTTAATAGGCACAGAAGGCAGCAAACAAGCTGAGCGTATGCATGATCGCACACAAACACACAGCCTAATTATATTCATTCATTCGCCTATTTAAACCCTTATCAAGCCCTCTAAGTACCGTAAATTCTGGACTACAAGACGTTACTTCTTTGCTACATTTTAATACTACATTTTAATACGGGGGATAGGGCACACTGTGAAATTAACTGCACCGCTTATCCTCAGTAGGAGGGTCGCAGGGGTGCTGGAGCCCATCTCAGCAATCATCGGGCAGTGGGCAGGGCACACCCTGCCAGCCAATTGCAGGGCACACAGGAAGAGACAACTCGCTCGCTCATTCACACCTAGGAACAATTTGGACCGCCCAATCCACCTGAAATGCATGTCTTTGGAATGTGGGAGGAAACCGGAATGCCCGGAGGAAAACCCACGCAAGCACGGGGAGTACATACAAACTCCGCACAGAAAGTCCGTGCTGCCCTGGTATCTATCTGATCCAAGTAAATACATGGTAGCAAAACGATTTTAAGCGCTAAATTTTCACAATGTTTATGAATCACAGTAGCGAAAATGCAAAACTTTTTAAAAAATAGATAAATATTTATTTTACAGAAAAAAAGCCGAAAGACAAACCCCACAAAAAGCATATATTCAACAAAAATGCACATACTGTATAACAATGTCAACTAAAAAACCGTAATACTTTGCATTATAAAATATTTTGAGAATAAAGTCATTAAGTTACCGAGCCAAGGACAGAGGTCATTCTCTAGGGATTTACAGGTTTGTGGTCAGAAACAGAAAATGTTTTCATGTTTGGTGAAGGGTGTATGAAGGGTGATGCTTTTTCCATGTGTTTGTGTAAATTTGTGTTATCACCACAGTAGCAGACCACTATGCCACATACATTACACTTGGCATTGTCCTTTTCTGTAGTTGAAAAAAGGTTCATATTGTGTTCCTGGTTGCCCCAGTAATGTTTAGCATCTAATAGAGGTGGTGCATAGATTTAGTCCTTTCTTCTGCCTGGCAGCTAGGGTGCAGTAGCAGGCCAAATAGGGAGAGGTGCTTAAAGTGAGCTTGTCAGTCACGACTAAAGCATAAACTGTGAGAGTGGATGGGGAAGAAAAGGGCTGCGCAATTTACGTATAGAAGAAGTACTTTGATGAAGTTGGTGGAGGAGTTAAGTATTGATCCCAGGACAATTATATAGATCCAATCGAAATACTTGGTCTTTATAATATCAATATTTGGATTGATCTCTTTCCGAAACTTTGAAATCAATATCAGGTCGCTGAAGTTTCCTTTAATTCTCGAGGAACGATGACAAGTGAATGCCATTTGGTCCATCACCGCGCCAGCCACCTATGACAACAACATAAAAATACATGCCTGTGTTGCAATCTGGCACTATTCTCCACCGTATGGTTGCCACGGCGCTGTGTTCTAGAAAAATAGAGCTCACATTTTTCCCGAAACAACCTTAATTTGCAGTGTCTTTCGCTGCAGTAGTATATATGTGCTTGTCTTTGTAATCGCTATTTTAAATGGTAGCATGATCTGAAAAGACGTGACTTAAACAACTTGATGCAGAACAGAAACTGGCACAGCTGAAAACCTAATGTAAGCAATGGACGTGAAATAATTGATTGTTATGGCTGTTTAAGCATGCGGCTTAAAGGCCAAAGTGGTTTCCACACAAAAAAAATATGTTTGTTATGGTTCTTGAATTTGAGCATGCGACCTTTAATCAGGTGCACTTTTTAGTCCAGAATGTACTGTAAAGACCAGGGTTGGGTAGGGTTATTTTAACTTGATTAGTTTCAATTACTTTTGGATTACTCCAATACCAAATATGCTAATACAAGACCAAAGAAACTAAATATGAATAAAATTACAAAATTTCGTGCAGGCTTAGGGAGTAACGGACTACATGGAACGGCAAAAATGATGTTGGCAAGCTGTTTGGATTTATTTTCATTTTGTTTCTGTCGCATTTTATGTTAGTTTTGCCGGAGATCAAAGAGATCAAAGCCAGGAGAGAAAGCTTACCACGTGTTGTGAGTCATCATTTTATTCATATTTAGTTTATTTTGTCTTTAATTAGCATATTTGGTATCGGATTAATCCAAAAGTAATTGAAATTAATCAAGTTAAAGTAACCCTACCCAACCCTGGTAAAGACTATACATCAGTTCATACAGCAGCTGTCTCAAAAATGTTCGACACGTATTGTGAAGTAATTTCTGTCAGCAATTGGTTAGTAAACGTCGACCCACTCGAGCGTCATTTGGCGCTTTTGTTCCCCCGAGTCGAAAGCAAAGCTGTATTTCTAACCAGTTACTTTGACCGCCGTGCCGGAAAACAACTCGCCGTCTTATTGTCACGCCGTTTGTAAACCCAAATGGACTTTTTATGGATCTATCTGTCATTTATCCAATCTAGGGGAGTGGCGAGGCCCTCCGCTGCAAACGGACCACTCTGCTCTACTGTGCATAGAATTAAAATGACGGCATTTACCTCTGAAAGGCCGCCTGCTGCCACGTGACATTTACCGTCATGGCTTTTTAGAGAGACCGAAGGAAGTCGCAGAATGAACAATGATGTACTGTTAGTTCCTCGCTGTTGTGGAACCTGTATTCATGTATTCATCAACACCTTTTCCGGAATTCCACCGGCGCCTACAATGTCAAGATTAGAGTGCCGGTAGGAACATTTAACCGCACCAACTTATCGAATAAACTTTGTGAGAAAGACGGTATGGACACTTCTGAAGCACTAAATAAGAATTCTTATGAGTGACAAGTTGCCTGCTCCTGTTTTCTATGATTGGCGCACATGTACGAATAATGCTGCATGTACACGTATTTATAAAAAGGTACATTTTAGTTGGCGAACAGTGAAAGGTATGTCCATGCAAGTGTACTAGATATATCAAGGATTAGTGTTTTTGTTAAAAGAAGAAAATACATTGTTGTTTAGATATTTTAAAAGTCTGATTTAATTTCTCTGCTTCTTTTGAGGCCAAGCAAAGATTGACTTTTATCCCAGGTAACTTAAAAAGGATACATAAAATAGTGCTTCAAGATGCAAAGTGTCTTCAAATAAACATAAAAGGACGCTTTATGTTTATATATATATATATATATATCCATCCATCCATTATCTGCACCGCTTATCCTCAGTAGGGTCGCGGGGGTGCTGGAGCCCATAGCAGCTGTCTTCAGGCAGTGGGTAGCCAGTCACAGGGCACACAGTCAGACAACTCACTCGCTCATTCACACCTAGGGACAATTTGGACCGGGCAATTAACCTGACATGCATGTTTTTGGAATGTGGGAGAAAACCGGAGTGCCCGGAGGAAACCCATGCAAGCATGGGGAGAACATGCAAACTCCACACAGGGGGTTCGATCTTATGACCTCAGAACTGTGCCGCACACGCACTAACCACTGTTCTGCCGTGCTGCCCATACATATATAGTCGGGCTGACGGACATTTACTGTAATCCCGTTTATTGCGGTTAAGTTGGACCAGAAACCCTGAAATATGCAAAAGTGGCCCACCACACCATTTTTAAATTGCAGTCTACCTGCCCCCACTCACAGCAATTGTCAAACAGGGATAATGGAACAAAAAAAATGCTCTCTGCTGGTTCATGCTCTCAGTAAAAGTGGACCAGGGATATTGGCGATCTTGGCTCATATCAGGATGTGAATATTGACTATAAAGCATTGTGGCGATGAGTGCTGTTCATTTTAGGTGGAGATACAGTAACAACAAAAAAAGGAAAAAGTGTGCTGGGTTCGTGTTCGCTCATAGAAATTGGTAATCAGGGGATAATGGATCGCGGCTGCACAAGTGAATATCGTTTTATGGTGGACAGAATGGAAAAAACAGAAACACCAGGCCCGAAGAAAGTGTGCTCTGCTGGTCTACACGCGCAGTTATACATAATCAGGTGATAATGGAGTGCGGTTCACTGGCAAACTGAATGACAAAAAAAGAACCACGAGGCCTGTCAGAAATGTGATTTGCCTGCCTTTTTCGTGCTCTGCCTTGTTCGCAGCAATATGCAATTGGAGATAATGAGCCACTAAATAGTTTTCAATTACTGATGCACTGAGGAAGAAGCGAGAAGAAGCGATACATTACATTTATCGATGTAATACATTTTCTATTATTATTATTTAAAAATTGTAAACTTTTTTCGCAGTAAAAAAAGAAAAATAAACTTAAATTAAAGGAAGTTCTGGTTTCCCAGGAGGGGCAGACCCCATGTGGTGGAGTTGTCACGGCAACCTTTGATGCGCAAATGCAAGTTAACGCCGTCATCCCCGACCTCACATTCCACCAGCATCTGTCAGATAACATACCCACGTAATTGACTTAAAACACAGTATTCACTTCACATGTCTTGCCATTGTTTGATCATTTTCTGACATTGCGAAACAGAATTCTGACCAAACGTTGAATGTTCTGCATTTACATAATAACCAAAGTATATTAACTAACCTAAAAATGTGCCCTTTTTTAAATATTTGCAGGTCAAGAAATTTCTATTTAGTTTCCATGAGACTTACCTACATGGAGCTGACATATTTGTCCGACATCTTGCTGGTACGGGTAACCCAAAAGCCTTGTCAAAGGCTATGGGGAAAAATTAGATGAAATATGATGCCGTTTGGTCATTTTTAATCACTGTTTTTTGTATTTTCTTCCTTGCCTTGTAGCACTCATTTCCGGTCACTCTTCTCAATATAATGACTTTTCTCATCTCATCTCATTAGCCGTACCGCTTATCCTCATTAGGGTCGCGGGGGGGCTGGAGCCCATCCCAGCCATCTCCGGGCAGTGGGCAGGGGACACCCTGAACTGGTTGCCAGCCAATCACAGGGCACACAGGGACAGACAACTCATTCGCTCATTCACACCTAGGGACAATTTGGACCGGCCAATTCACCTGAAATGCATGTTTTGGAACGTGGGAGGAAACCGGAGTGCCCGGAGGAAACCCACGCAAGCACGGGGAGAACATACAAACTCCGCACAGGAAGTCTGGAGCTGGATTTGAACCCACGACAGGTTCCCATGACATGAACTGTGCCGCACAAGCGCTAACCACTGCGCCGCCATGCTAAAGTCAAATTGTGCAGTGTCCCTTTGAGCGTTTAATTTGTTTGCTTTTGGTTCAAAAATGAATAGAAAATATTTTAAAACAACAAAAAATTTTAAAATAGAGAAACTCCACTTATAATATGGACAAAAAAAATATTTTGGGGGGCGATGTACGAGTAAATTTTGGCACCCTCATCCAATCAATTGACCTAAAGGTGGCAACAGTGGTAGCGATCCATCACCAAGGTGCGTCAATGAGGTTAAATGATTCGTGCTCGCACACTTTACGTAAAAATACTCTCTCGTGTTCATTTAATCAACCTAGACAGCACATAAAACACAGAAACGGAAAATGTCATTATAGAAAGCAGACTACCACCGTTATATTTTCGTATCATCATATGGCGAACGGCTTGAAATAGCGACTCATGAGGTCTATATCTCAAGTAATCGATAGGAAAGCAGAAGGAAGTAATGTATATGTTGGGCACACAGACGTTTGACAGTCAGTGGGCCACTCGGAATGTCGCTGCATAATACGATTTGACTGCGGAAATCCATAGCAAAGAAAGAAACATAAAGAGGACGAACGGGGAATCGAGCCAGGAGGTTTTTGTGCAAGGAGAATGGATAATCCATAGGAATGGATTTACACTCATCTGCTCTTCTGTGGCGCTCACTTGGCACTAGTAAAGGGAAGACTTCATCAGTTATGCTGCTTTAAGTCCGTATGAGGTTTGGGCTAAAACGGGGGGGAACAAACGAAGATATCGGTCACATTTTGCTGATTTTCACTGATAGCAATCCTTCGTTTTCCGCGAGGCTTGCGTTCCAAAAATGGCCCGTGATACAGTAGCTCCCTTAACTTAGGAACATTCAGGTCACGAAAAATGGTAGATACGAACATATTTTTGGGATTGTCCAAAAACATTCCGGACATTGCTGTAAGTTAGATTCTGGATTGCGTGCACCCTTTTCCGAGTACAGGACAGAACTGTAATCCTTCTTTCTGCCACTACAGGCGTGTGGCGCTGTGAAAGGTCACCCAGCATCCACCCCGAAGAAGAAATCCGCTTCCTCTTCCTAGTTTAACTGTAAACATTATATACTGTATCTCCAGCGCGCTAAGAACTTTGACATTTTTATTGTTTAATTTCTCGTGCATCCATTCAATATGGTTGGTGTAAAGTGTAAAAAAGAGGCGAGCCGTTTCTTTTGAAATGAAAGCGGAATAAGAAAGCTTGATGTGGTTGAGAAAATGGTTGGATATTAAACAATTAAAATGTAAAAGTTCTTAGCGCGCTAGAGATACAGTATGCAATGTTTCCACACGAACTAGGAAAATGAAGCAGATTTACTTACAGCAATGTCCGGATATTTTTTGTCATCCCGAAAAAAATGTTTGTGTCTACAGTTTATTGTAAGTCGAATGGTCGTAATTAAAGGAGCGTCTGTAAAGGTTTTCTGCTGTTTTTTTCTCAATCAGAGATGCTCCTGCAACATTCGCTCGCATTTCATACCAAGTCTTGATGGTTTTGTAAATGAGCTTTGCATATTGATGACTATGGAGCGAAAGATTATGGTTGCTTAACTTTTGTGCCACCGATTAGAGAACAATTTCCATCTCAATCCCCTCAGTCGCACAGAAGAATTCTTTGTAACGCTGGCAACCAGAAGCGGTCAGGTTGTTTAATGCGCCGACATTTTTTTCTTCTTTTTCATTTTCTTTTTGCCATCTTCATGGAAGGTGTCAGTGGGCCGAGTGTCCTGCGTTGCATATGTTCTGGAACTGTCCTAATCAGCGATTTTGTACACGGGAGAAACAGCAGGGAAGTTTTTCATTGTTCTTTGCTTGAGCGCTGGTGTTTTGTTTTTGTTTGTTTGTCTGAAAGTAGTTTCTCCTTGTCGGTTTTCTCAAAATTTTACATCGGCCACATTTTCCTACTCTTGCTTAGGCAAGAACTCTGATGCCCATGAGATATTTCATAATATTTAGTGTTACTGGACCGTACATGTCCATATTTTGACTAAAAAAGCGGTGGGTTTCATCACACTCTCTATTTTAATATTTTTTCATGCAAAAAAATAAAATAAATTTTAAGAATATGAAATGGTGATAGGAATGAGTGGAGAGGTGTTGTGAAAGGATAGTGTGATGTTTGGACTTGTTGTAAGGGATGGGCAGGGCAACTGCTTGATGCGGCAGGGGTAAACCAGCGAAAGCTGTCGGGCCCGGCTGTTGAACAGAAGAGAGTGTTGTGTCACCCTGACCCGAGTGACATAGCCGCTTTCTTGTGTACCGTTTCATCTGGAAGGACGAAAGTATGACCAACTTGGGTGCCGAGGTGCTTAACTTGTTTGGGTAGTTGGGCACTTGGGTTGGCCATGGTCAAATTTATTGTGTTTTTTGCAACTTTTTCCCTTTTTCTTTTCTTCGCTTTTGTGTAGGTGTTTGTCTTGGTGTCAGTCACCCATCTCGAGGGATATGACCAAGGTAGATAGACAGATAGAAGAATATGAAATAAAAAACCAACAGCACGTGCTTATTCAAAACCAGAGGTGGCAAACTTACGGAAATCGAATGTGATCGTTGGAGCAGTTTATAAGACTTAGTCTCGCTTCAAAATAAAACAGCCACAGACTAAAATAATAGTATTGCGTCAAGATCCATTTGTTGTTATTGATATTTTAAAATAGCAGTAAATTTAATTAAAAAAAAAAGAAAATCAGTTTTAAGTGGTTTTAAGTGGAGTAAAGCAGTATTGTTAATGAATATGCCAACACACTAAAAATTACCCCATTTTAAATGCTTTAATTTTATGTTTCTATTTTAAAGAGACATGTTGTTTTATATCGTGCCTTCTAGTGGTTAAAAACTCAAATAGTTTAAAATGAAAATATATTAATTGAATAACAAGCAAAGATCCCTGAACTATCACATAAACATGCCTTTCCTTAAACACGTGTAGGTTGATACATTTGCATTTATTTGACATAATATGAGGCTTACCTGGAGAGAGCTAACAGGTTTTCTGCTGTCTTGCTGCTCCAGGTACTTTCTGAAACTAAAAGGAAAGTGGTACGGTTTGGTTACTTGGAGTCTCTTTTTTAGAACTACTTTGGATGTTCTTGTGCTTTGTAGGACTCGTTTTTGGTTGCACTAGATAATTCAATGGCCAGCTGCACTCTAGCAACAGGTATCTTCGGATTGAGCCAGGTCTCAGTGAGGATTAAAATACAAGATTCATGAATATAGGGGTTTCCCACAAGTTGTAGCTCCAGTTGATCCATTTCATGGGTAGTGGATCTGGCATTGGTGAGATACAGGCTTGGCAAGGATGGGTTGTAAGGATTGTTAGCCTATCTGTATTAACAGGCCGGCCCTGCAGCCTCGATATTAACTTCTTTCCAGACGCCGCCTCAGTTGTTTACCAAACCTGATATCAATCCACGGAGCACCATTGATTCATCAATGCAATGTTTACGAGCAGCAGCTCCGTTTACTGTTCTATCGGGCAGCTTGATTTAACGTGAAAGCTCAACATATTACCTATTGTTTTATTTCATTGATATTCACTATCTTTTGTGTACGTTTACCCAATGCTAAGTATATTGCACCCTGGTCATCCTGGAAGGGGGATTACCACTTGTGAGGCCCCTTCTCAAGGTTTTTTATTTTCCTTGTGCTGAGGTTTTGAGTTTTTCCTTGCCTACATGTTGGTTTAAGATCAAGAGATGGTGAAATTGTAAGCCATGCACTGTGCAGTCCTTTGAGACCTTTTGTGTTTAAGGCCTATACAGATAAATGTGGCTTGACCAGATGTTCCAAAACTGTATGTAACATCCTACATGCCCACACTTTCTTGTGTAAATATTGTGTAAATTATAACCTTTATCTTCTTTGTTCCTTTATCTTCTTTGTTTTCTTTTATCCTCACTGTTAAATGTGAAACTGGAGTGCCACGTCCTATTTCGTTGTCATAATATGTTCAACCCATTTTGTAACAATGACAATAAAGGTAAAATCTGTTCTATTCTATTCTGTTCTTCTATTCATGTTAAACTTATGTATATTGTTTATTTGGCAGTTGTGACATAGGGGTAGTTTACGCCACCCGTGTCACTGTAACCATTTTTGCTTGAGCGCCTTGGAGTTTATTAGTAAAATGCATACATTAGTCGAATGTCTGTACAAGCCACTAGGTTGGAATTGTGAGAAAAAAATTGCAGCTTACAGTCCAAACATAACGGTTACTAAAATGGATCACCTTTAACTAAAAATATTAAATAGTCTAACAAAATGTATCTTCAACTCCCCCAAAATTGTGTTGTTTGTTTATCACTTTAATTAACTGCTTTAAAAAATCAAGGGTCCTTTCAACAAAACAACCTCGTAATGGATAAAATTGGACAAAACGACTCATATACATTAGTTCGACCAGATTGCCCCAAGTCCTGGAACAATTCATTTTGACCCAATGTATTTTATTTTTGACCCAAGTGTCTTCAAAAACACCTTACATGTGAAAAGCAATTACTGTAAATGTGCAAGTGCAAAATAACATGAAGTCAATAAAGGCCTGAGGCAGACGTTTGCCAAGCCTTGAGTTCTGATACCTGTCTTTTACTTGAGCAATTAAACCACCTCAGCTTCTCATGTCATGTCAACATGGACGGCCTCCAGCCAGCAGAAATCCTCTATATAGGATCACCGCCATAGCACATACTGTAGATATCTGCCAGAATTTTATGTGTAGGTGTCAAGGCTCTTCATGTTTTATATATGACCCAACTACTGTATTTCACATGCAGACACTTACGAGGAGCAAAACACTAAATTATGTATTGTTCTTGTCTTGGGTCTCAGCCCTGAGGAACTTTTTGTGCATCATGTGGGGAATGACAAAATCAGTTTCCCTGAAACCTCTTTTAAAGACAATATTTTTTGTTCCATCGCCTCCGAATAGAGGTAAGATCTGGCCTAAAGAATCTAGCCCGACTCAATCCGGGCTCGCGGTTATTAAAGCCTGACACCGCAAGAGCCCGGCCAGTTACCTTGATTTGCTGGACCGAGCAGGAAACAAACCTGAAGTTTCATATTTTATGTGTGAGGACTCGGAAGGAGGAGAGGTGATTTATGATAACAAATTAGAGCCTGTATTTTGTAACGAAATACGATTTGAACAAGACTGTATAAAATTGACCTATTATATTTCTATCTCTGCAGAAGTTACATTAACGGATACTTTTTCATCATTGACAGATCTCTTTAAGAGTGGACGGGAACAATTTAAGGCCGTCCATCGTTTTTTTGGGTTGAAAATTGGGCCATAAACCACAGTGGCGGTACGTCCTTAACTCATTCAATGCCAAAATTGGGAAAGCAGGTACCAGCCAATTTTTGTCATTGTGTAATTTTTGAAAGCCTACAGATAATTTTGTCCTATAACTAAAAAAGCATAAGGACATATCACAAAAGCTTCAACCCTCTTCTTTCATGAGAAAAAGTATGTTATTAGCCTTTACCAATGTTCAGTAAAAAATAGTTGAACATTGTTAAGTTACTTCAAAATACTAATTTCCCCCAAAAACTGAGAAAAACATTTTTTGTGTGAGTGAAAGGACACATTTAAAGTGAAAGTTTCACTCCTAATGATTCAATAATGCTTTCCATAGACAACACAAAATATTGCAAAAACACTGATCTGATGCATGAACTCTGCAAGAACTTTTCAGCGTCTGATGTTTCCGGTGAATTGATCTCGCAATTTTACTGGTGATTATGTTGACTGCGCACATGCATGTAATTTCACCCCTCTCTGACCAGACAATGACGATGGGACTTTGGAATCTTATTTTTAAAGAAAACAGCTAAGGTACACAGTTAACTGCTGGAATCTGTCGATATCTCGTAATTCTTACCACTCTGCTTCCCCACACCTAGTTGCCATATGACGCTGCCAACAGTCACTCATTCGCTGGACAAGGAGAATGAGCTTCCTTGATGTGTCAACAACAATCTGATCAAAGCCACTCCTGTGATCTAATGGGGATTTATCATACTGAAAGCATTCCCAGTGGCTTGATACTTACCGATGAGCAGTGCAAACCCCTTTAAAACAGTTTTTTGAAATAACTATAAAAGCGTATTTTTACGTTTTGGCACTAAAGAACAATGATTTTCCAAGCATATGCCACTTAAAGAGTTAAGGATCTAGTAGGGAGAGAGAAGGGCAAAGAAGAACAGTGATGAGTGGATGAATGAGTAAGGAAGGAGTTTTCTGAATTGACATTGCAAACATTTTTTTGTTTGATATCCACACATTTTTAGTTTATAGTTTTATGAACATATCTTTATTTGTTTTTTTGAATAAGCAATTGAAAACCTGGCCCAACCCGAAAGTAATGATTTACTTTTTATGCCAGACCAGGGTCGTAAATTCAGTTCGGGCTAGGACTCAGGCTTGGTCTTGAGATCTTACCTCGGCCTCCAGATGACAAGCAATGCGGATTTTGTTATTGTCGCAGATGTTGCAGTCATACCGAGATTAGCACCACCTGCAAACAGGTTCACCCAAGGTGGCGCCAGTAAGTAGCCGAGTGCAAGGACATTAATCAGAGAGGACAATTGGACCCGCTGTAATCTCAATGTTCGGGAGATAGGCAGCGGTATGCACAGTGACCCTACAGGGAGAAGAGGGGATTACTGATTAGCTGCCCAGTGCGTATGAGGGGATTTATTTGTTGCTGTCAATAAATTCAACGGACTATGGTTTCTGTAGCTTTCGCTTGTACTGCAACACCTAAGGCAACAGTAGTTCTAAACCACAAAAAGGCAACAACAAGATATTTTCCCAACAAACCAATGATCCTATTCCCAAAAGAACTAAAAATAAAATAAAATACTGAAAATTAAAATAGGATTCACATATTTACAGTTCATGACTATATCCTAAACCTTAAAGGGACACTGTGTATTATTTAATGCCTCCAGGTGGTAAAAAATAAGTAATTCATTTAAATATTTCATGTTAAATATGAATTTGAATCATAAGCAAAAATACATCCGCAATCATATAAACATGCCTTTTTTAGACACTAAGTAGTATTAAGAGTAATTTGTATTCATTTTACATACGAAAGGAGATGACATGGTAGTCTGCCGTCCTGCCACTGAGCCGGTTTCTTTCCAGATTTGTTTTTAGTTTAGTTAGTTAGTAGTCATTGGTCAATATGCACGTTTTTGTTGTTGTTGTTGTTTTTTCAGGGATTCTGTGTTGTTGACTTTCCATTTCTTGAAGATAAAAAAAATGTCAAAATTGTTTTGTATTTGATCTTTTTGTTTATACATATATAAATATTTTTATATTTAATGTTAATGTTTCATGTGTTTTTCAGGGATCATGTGTTTTGCATGACAGATTCAAAGTATATTTTTATATTTGTTAGTTTATTTGTTGTTGCACCCAAAAATCTATATTTTCAATTAACACTTTACAGTGTTTTTAAAAAAAAAATTCTTAGTATAACAAGTTAAGATAAGTTGAAAGTTCAGGTTAGAGTGAAAGAATAAATGCTGTTTTCATTTAGGAGCGTAATATATTTTAGACTTTGTTGCATCACCACCCCCAAGATGACGTTTCCGAGGCCTTCTAGAAGGCCCTCACTTTACCATATCGAAATCTGATTGGCTAAATCAACAGTGTTGCAATAACTGTTATGGTACAGTAGGCCTTCACAAACAACTGTGAAGGCCTCCGGGCAGATTTCTGAACAAGAATTGCGTGAAAAAAAATTGTAGCAACAAGAAAAGGCAGAAAATGGATTAGTTAAATACTTAAACGTAAAAACTCACATCTGAAGGCAGCACAACCAGGGGAAAGCAGTGAAAGGAAGCTAACAGACAATTTGGAATTATTGAATAAGTAGTCATGGCGAAAATTAATGATATCACATGATTGAGACATTTTTAGCACAGCAAAAATCTTCTGTAGGCCCTGACCCCCCAGCATTGCCGTAGTTATGACTCTTCCTTGTGCTTTGTGGTGCTCGCTTACGGTTTAAGTACTGCTTGGTGTCCGTTTAACACTTAAAAAAAAACTGTTTTTTTTTCCTCCTAAACAAAGTGTGCTTGTATTTATCTATTTACCTTTGTATTTTGTCTTCTTTTTTTAATGTATTCATTTGATCTTTTTTTTTTGTTACTCCCCAATATAGAAGGCCGTAAATATAATTGACAGGTTTTTCTAAAAAAAAAAAAAAAGTCCAACAATATTACGCCACTTTTAAAGATTTTAAAGTGTTTAGTTTAAAAAGTTGTTCTTTTTTTATATATATATTTAATAGTATATCTTTTGCTTATGTGTACAGACGCTGCGCTACTTACGAACGAGAGACTTCCTCTGTGGTAACAAAAGGACGGTAAAAAAAGCTATCCAACAATTTTCTCAACCGCATCAAGCTTTCTTATTCCACTTCTCAACCGCATCAAACTTTCTTATTCCAATTTAATTTTGAAAAAAATAGCTTGTCTCTACTTTACACCTTACAACAACCATATTGAATGGATGCACTAGATATTAAAAAAATAAAATGTCAAAAAGATACAGTGCAATGTGTTTACACACAGACTAGGAAGTAGAAGCTGGATTTCTTTTTTGGGGTGGATGATGGGTGACATCGCACAGCGCCACGCGGCGGAAGAAAGCACCAGTGTGATGTCCTGTACTCGGAAAAAGGTGCACCAATACAAAATCTAACTTACAGCAATATCCGGATTTTTTTCGACATCCCGAAAAATATGTTCGTAAGTCGAATGTTCATAAGTAGGGGAGCGTCTTTAGTCTTTATTTAGAATAGCATTTTTGTCAAATGATCTGGGCAATCCCATGTGGCTCCTAAATAGAATGGGAACATATTTGATATGTCTTTTCATGCTACTAGTGTGGGTTTTAAAAATATATCATTCTAATCGTGTGGGTTTAAAAAAGTATGTTTTTTTTATGATTATGTTTTACCAATGCCATAGTGACCACATACATGTATTTCCTACCACAGACGGAAAAAAATCCACACAAAACAGCCAAGCAATATTAAACATTTCAATTCCTAAACGTATAACCAAAGTTCAAACGTCGTCCATCCATAGTAGGAAAAGCAAGCTTTAATGAGGCTGGGAAGAATCAATATGAATTCATAATTAATCAGTCCCTGCAGCCATCCATTTCCCTGCCTCTGAGTTTGTGTCGCAAGGGGCATCGGACCAAGAAAATCAAAGCGGCCTTTCTCCGTCCCTTTGCTCTTATCGCGACCGTGCCGGCATCATTTAAAGTGGGAGTGGATCCAAACTCTAAACGCAGGGGTGTGAAACATAGAGCCCACAAGTGGGCTCAGGCCCGTCAGTAGATTAAATTGAGCTTGCAAGAAAATGCTAAAAAAAAAAGGGTAGTAAAACGAGCTGCACTTTCGAATATGCACATCCGATGTCGCCAAACACAGGCAACGACTTGACCTGTATTTATCTATCTCTCATTCTCTTTTCTCGTTCTTTCTCTCATTTTGTATCCCTATCTCTTTTTCTAACTTTCCCCTTCTCTCTTTATCTTTCTTGCACACTATGTTGCTGTCTCACTTCTTTTATCTCCATATCTCTTTTATTCTCATTTTCTCAGATTTTTAGCTTCTTTTTTGTCTTTTCCTCCCTTGCTTTTTGTTTGTCTCCCTCTCTCTTTCTCTCTCTTTATATTTCATTTTGTTCTGTCTTTCTTTCTCTTGCTTGTTTTTTTACTGCCTATTCTCACTCTAGCACGCTTTCTCTCGTTCTATATTTCTTACAGTTTTTGCTCTCTTTCTTTTCCTTTCTTTCTCCCTCTCTTTCTCCCTCTCTTTCTTTCTCTATCTTTCTCTCCTACTGTTTCCTTTATCTTTATCTTTATCTTCCTCTCTTTCTCTCTCTCCCACCCTCTTTCTCTCTCTCTCTGTCGTGCTTTCTGAGCCAGTTTTTTTTTCTTTTTCTCGCTCAAGTTCTTTCTCTCTCCGTCTTTCTGTCCTTCTCGTTCTCTTTCATTCTTTTTCTCTGTGTCTTTCACTCTATTCTTTCTTCTTCTTTTTTACCTTCTCTGTTTTTACTCTCTCCGTCACTTTCTCTCTCTCTGTCTCTCTCTCTCTCATTTCTGGTTTACCCTCTCTTTTTACCTTTCTTCCTGTCTCTTTTTTCCAACTTTCTATCATTCTCCCTCTCTTTTCCTGCTCATCTCTTTTTCTTTCTTTCACTTTCTCTCTCCTCCACTTATCTAATAGTCCGGCTCCACAAGAGTGATTTCGTACCATGTGGCCCCTCAGCTCAAAAGAGTTTGACACCCCTGTCTTAACGTATTCAGTACCAGTTCTGGACATAAATCAACTTTGACTTCAAAAGCCCTCATTTTATACTAAGATGCTCGTCACGGTTTGTTCCTGTTATATTTATCTCTAATTAATTTCTAAAGAGTTACATTAGCGTAAATTGAAGGCGTTACCTCAAGCAGGATCAATTTTGTTTGTGTGCTTATTTCCATAGGTTATCAAATGAGAAAATTAGGTTGGGTAATTTGTCTGACCTTGAGCTCTCTCAAGTTAACTTTCAATTGAGAACAATTTGCAAAGTATAAAAGGAGCAAAACACATTCTCAAAATGTTTTTTTTTAATTTAAATATCTTCAATACATTTTAATAATTGAAGATGGGCTTTATAAATAAAATTAATGTTAATGTCTTGCTATGTTTGTTAGCATCAAAAATGCACCAGTATCAGTGACCTGCGGTGAGGTACGTGTCTGGTGAGGCGCAGTCAGATTTACACATAAATTAACCTAGATCGTGTTCATTATTTGACGAGCACGGGAAGAAAGCAAAATATAAATATAAAAATGTTATGTTTTTAGGCTTATTGTTTATGACCACAACTTAAACCCAAAGTACCTGTTAACGAAGCTTTCATTTCCATCTCCTCTATTGTTTGGGGCTGAGGTGTGCGCCAAATCCGAATCCTTGGTTTCACTAGCGCCCTCTGCCAAGAGGCAACAGAATTGTGTGCCTCACTTTGCATCTGCAGATGCTAAACACAGTAACATATTACATACTAATTGTGCTAAGTCAGTTTTACTTTTCATCTGTGATACTTCCCCTAGCCAATTGTGAACCCGCTGACATTCCGATCCGCCTTCCAGAAGGCCCTGCTCCGTCAACTTGAAATCTGACTGGCTAAACCAACAACTTTATCAACACTTTTTATGCCTCAGGGCCTGCAAAAATGATTCTAAAGGCTTTCAGATAGACCCTGGCAATAAGTAATGACAGAAATGAGATCGGCCAACTGCTTGAATATGAAATAGCACATCTGGAATCAGTGCAACTAGTGGAAAAAAAGGTAGCTGGCAGACCATTTGGAATTGTTTAATAAGTATTCATGGACAAAATATGATTAACATCACATTGATCGGATATTTTTTAGACCAGCAGAGAAGGCTTTGCAGACCCTGGCAACCCACCACCGACTAAATGTGTCCTATTTTTCATTTATAATGTGCACTTAACTCATCCAATGCTCTTGGCAACTGTGGGAATCAAAGATAATTTACGACCAAACGGGTTCAAGTTAGCGAAATGCCAATCCAGGACGAAATAAAATAAGCTGTCACATGCTGTCGTCTCAAAGTACAAGAGGAGCTTGAAACGTTTTGTGGACTTTTATGGACTTCTCTTGCTAAATTTAAGAAGGTGAAACCTTACAACTATTTGAACTTGTCTTACTGAAGCGTTTTCTGTCCAACAGTCTGAGAAGGGAGCCTCCACCGTGGCAGTCCCCTCGGGACACCTACCTCCGACTTCTGAAAATCTATTCTGCCAGTTTTCACTTCTCTTGAAAGAAAAACGTCTGATTTAAAAGTCTGTTTTGACTTTTGGTTTTCATCATCCATCCATTATCTGCACCACTTATCTTCAAGGGATGATGGAGCCCATCCTAGCTGTCTTTGGGCAGTGGGCAGGGGACACCCTGAACTGGTTGCCAGCCAATCACAGGGCTGGTTTCCATCATTTCTAGCCAAATTAAAGTTGGTCTGTTCTGTGTTTTAATAAATAAATACAAAAATAAATAAATGTAAAATTAAAGAGGTAAATGACTAGACTTTAAACCATAAAGGCCAAATTATATCTGCAAATAATTGTTAAACAGAATATAAACAGGAGTGTGCTAAATACAAATAAATCGTCTTAACTCTGCAGAAAGGCGGAAATTCCTTTTTTCAGATACCCACAATGAAAGAGTTTGAGTAGTATGTCTAGCAAGACTGAACACTTCAAGAGACAATGTCTTAAAAAACTGGGGTGACATCTTGTTTCCTTGTCGACTAAAGTCAAGTCAAGTCATGTTTATTTGTATATGCCTTAATCACGTAAAGTCTCAAAGGGCTGAATAGACTACTAATTACACCATCCCTTAATCTAAAACCCACCCGAGGGCAAGGAAGAATTATTTCCACTGTTTTTTTTTATATTTGACATAATTTAATCAAGACACACTCGCGAATTTAAGGCTTTTCTTTATGAATCATTTACAGTGAAAACTTGAATAGAGTTCAAAATAAAGATAAGAGAAAACACAAATAAAAGATACCGTAAATTCTATAGACTATAAGCTGCTACTTTTTTCCGAAACTTTCAACCCTGCAGCTTGTTCAGTGATGCGGCCAATTTATGTAATTTCTCTAACGGCCGCCAGCGGCGCTCGAGTACAAAAGGTAAGATTTAGACTGCAACTTCTTAGCTTGTGCACAAATTAAATTAGCATAGACATATCCTCATCATGCTAATTGCAACAAAAAAGGCACATGACGCAAATTTCAAGCTAAATGCAATCGAGCAGTCCGAAATAGAAGGAAATAGAGCTACCGCACGAAGACCTTACTATGCAAGCGTGATGCTAGTGTGTCTTTGAATAAGGGAGCGTGGGACCACGTCTATATGACAAAGTTTATTTCCTGTACTGAAGGAAGACGACTTTGATGGCGTCAGTTATAAGGAGGAAGATGAGAACGGTTTACCGTAGTTTCTACATGTACGGTATGTTTTTTTAACAGACCCGTCTACTGTGTCGCGAGCGTGTTACTAGTAGCGTTTTGCTACCCTTCACAGGCACGGTTTGGGATGAAAGTTATAATATTATTATCAAAGCTTTGAAAACTCTCTCGTGTACCGTTTTTCTTTGTAAATATGTGTAACCATGTATAATATGTATTTGCACCTGTATATTTTTGTAATGTATTTATTTTAGAAACTTTTTCTGATGTTTTGCACGAGCAAATGAGAAAGAAGGGGTGGGGCAAACGCGGGCTGAAGGGAAGTGGAGTAAAGGTGAGAAGTGTTTGTGGACGTGGTCGACAATAGTGGATATATTTTTTTTCCCACCCTTACCTTTGAAAATATACACTTTTTTCCTTGGATTACTTTCAACGGGAACCTGGACTTTGCAGGTCTGCATTAAATTTTAAGTACCGGTATCATTTCCCGTTCATTTTGCCGGCTGTGTCTTTTGGACTTTTTCGGATATGGGTTCGAAATTGTGAAAAACGAAATTGTGAACATGCTTAAATGCTGTTAAGATTGTCGAGAAAAATTGTTCAAACCTCACATTGTTTATTTGATGTTACTAGTGTCAATAAAATTGTTCAAACCAAAAAAACCAAAAAGTTTCGTGTTTGAATTGCGGATTTTTAAATGCGTCTTGTGTATGTACAAAATCAGTTTTCCTCCCGAAATGTGGTGGGTGCGGCTTATAATCAGTTGCGCTCTATAGTCCGGAATTTACGGGAGTTGTGATCTTGGCTGGAACACAGCATGTTCAAATACAGAACGCAAAAAAAGGCATATGTAAAAAAAAGATCCTAATCAGATATGAATGGATTGTATTTAAATATTTTAATACAAAGTCATTTAAAATTCAGCAGAATTGTAAAAATGAAAGGTATGATACGGAATCTTTAAATAATTAAAGGAGCTCTCTGCTGCCATCTCCTGGCTTAAAATCATGATTGCAGCCTTAGTCAGCTCGTTCATGATGCGGGTGCAGGTATGTGCATTTCTTATGCACGCTCGAATGAACTATTTTTATATATACCTGTATATATTTTTGGGAGTTTGGTTTGGCGTTTTCATACTTCCAACATTTTTATTCTATACTGATAAGAAAAAAAAAAACTCTAGAGACGAACATGACATCACTCTCCTCTACTCCTCAGACCAATTGTGTTCCGTCCCGAACAGCTCCGACAGAAGTAACATCAAAGCAGATAGGCATGAATGGGAAATAAAGCTTAATGGCTCTTTAAACTCAGGTTGGGTGTTGTCAACACAGACTTAGAACCCCAGTGTATAATATTTGACGACTAGGTGGCACTGTATTGTCTAATACGAACAATAAGAGGTCAGATATTGCCAGAAAAGATAAGGATTCTTCTGTGGAAAAGAAATACACATTTTTGACCTATTATTTTTTTTTTTTAAATCAACATCGGTATAATGTTCGGGTATTTTGCCCAATTTTTTTTTTTTTTTTTTTACTTAAAGAAAGGTTTGTTGAGTACCTAGGAGGCACTAAAGATTACACACTGTTCCTTTAATAGAGAAAATATCTAACTCTCGACTGTTCAAGTACACCTCAAACGACGCACCCCACCTTTAACCTTTTCATGAAAATAAACTTTTAAGGGACAATAAATGTGACAGTTCAAATGTATAAACAATTTTTTCCCCCCAGTATTTATGTCGCGGTTGCCATGGCGCCCAATTGGTCCCAGCCGTGTGGCGCCAGGTTCTGTCACGGTTGCCACGGCGCCCGATTGGCCCCGCCCATGGACACCGGCTGAAACACGTTGACAGATTGCTCCCTGGGAGTACTTAAACGCTGTCCTTTGAGCCGTTTGTTGAGAGCGTCTGCAAAACTCCTGCTGGACTCTGCGTGATATGCCAAGTCCTGTGAATCTCTTTTTTTGCCTGTTTTGATCCTGTTTTATTTTCAGCCTGATCTGTTTGATTTTGACCACTCCTTAGTTCTGATTTCACTCTACTTCCGCGACCATCGATCCCCGGATCCAGTGGGCATTCATTCCCCCTCTCCCCAATTATTTGTGAGTAACGTTACGCGATTGGGTTCTCATTCCTGTTTCCTGTCCTGGTTTGTGACAATTTATTCATAGAAATGTATTATTTTCTATGTGATCAGTGCTAAATAGATAGTTAAAATAAATGTATTTATTTTTACAAGTATTCATTTATTGTTAAGTTAATACAAGACACCTTGTGATTAATATCTATACAAATAAAAATGACTTGACTTGCCTATATGTGTTTATTTGGTATTCAATGAAAATTTGTTTTAAATGCAACTCGGGGCTGGGTGGTTAGCACGCAGCACCGCGGTGCATCGCCTCCCCGTGTGGAGTTTGCATGTTCTCCCCGTGTCCGCGTGGGTTTCCTCCGGGCATTCCGGTTTCCTCCCACATTCCCAAAACATGCATGTCAGGTTATTCAGATGGTCCAAATTGTTCCTAGTTGTGAATAAGCAAGTCTCTGTGTGACCTCCGACAGGCTGGCAATCAGTTTAGGATTTCCCCTGCCCACTGCCCAAAGACAGCTGGCACCTGCTCCGGCACCCCGCGACCCTACTGAGGATAAGCGGTGTAGATAATGGGATGGATGGATCTTGCACAAACCCAAACCACTGCATTATATATCTACTTTTTCCACTGAGGCAAAGGTGACAGCGCTCTAGTTACACCAAACATGGAGCAAAGTGTTTGAGAGTGTGTTGGTTTGCCACCCAATCGCTTCCTGCTAAGCTAGCATCGGCGTATCAATAAACATGTCACAACACGGGCACAAACATTTGATGAGGGAATTTGAGTCAGCGACAGGGACAATGCCTGTTGGGTCAGGTTGCAGCTTACCTGAGTGTGTGTCAGCACACGTCCTTTACTGAGTGTAAATGATGTATTCCCCCACCAATGGCAACTTGCAATACTGTGGAATCAAAATTGCTCATTTTTGAACATTATTTCGCACTCTGATGTAATTACACAAAATTGCTAAAATATTTGGCCCCCTTGAATTTTGTGACCTTTTGCCACATTTCAGACTTCAAACATCAATATATAAAACTGTAATGTCTTGTGAAGCATCAAAAATAAGTGGGCCAAAATTATGAAGTGGAACACACTTTATTGGATATTCTAAACTTTTTTAACAAAAAAAACTGTGGGTGTGCCAAATATTCAGCCCCATTGAGTTAATATTTTGTAGCGCCACCTTTTGCTGCGATTAAAGCTGCAAGTCGCTTGGGATATGTCTCCATCAGTTTTGCACATCGAGAAACTGATATTCTTGAAATGTTTTCATAAATAATGAAAAAAAACGTATTTTTTTAAATAAAAGGATTTTGGTCATCTAGAGCCATAGTAGCTTTAATTATAACTATTTTATAGCCAGGGTTGTGTAGGTTACTTAAAAAATGTCATCCAGTATAGTTACTTGTTACTTGGTAAAAAATGAAATACTACAATATTAATGTTGGGGTGGCGGTAGCTCAGGATGTAGAGCGCTGGGACCGAGAGCTTGCTGGTTTGATTCCCAGCTCTTCTGAGCTAAATATTGAAGTGTGCTTGGGCAAGGCACTGAACCCCTCCGATATGCAAGTAGTCTTCTTGCAAGGCTGATGCAGTCAATTATGATCTTCTTGCAGGAGTAGTTTCGTCGTTTCCTTTATAAAGTCTTTATAAAGACTTTATAAAGGCAGTAGCTCAGGAGGTAGAGCGCTCGTCTCGGGATCAAGGGATCCCAGTTCAAAATCCCGACTTGTCCGTGTTACATGTCGAAGTGTCCTTGGGTAAGACACTGAACCTCTAATATCCCCAATGAGCAGGCTAGCGTCTTACATGGCTATAATACAAGGCCGCTATTGGGAAATGTGGAGCACATTGTAAAGCGCTTTGGGAAGTCATTGACTTGAAAAGCGCTATATAAATGCAGATAAATGCAGATCATTTATTGACTCACCCATGAATAATTTTAATGCTACTCCGGCCAGTGTCCTGGATTCCGTTGCGCCCTTATGGCATAAATCATGCCCAAAAAGACACAAGCCTTGGTTTACTGATGGAACTAGATCGCTTAAACAAGACTGCAGGAAATCTGAACGAAAATGGCGCACTACCAAGCTTGAGGTTTTCCGTCAGACCTGGTGTGACAGCTTGTTAAAATATGAAACAGTCCTTAGCTCTGCAAAATAAGCATAATTTTCAAAGGTGATTGCGGCACAAAAGAATAACCCCCAAATCAATCAAAAATCCGTTTGATGTACTACTCTCCGGTCTACTAAAGTCCAAAATCAAACGCCTTTAGCTGGTTCCCTGTTAGCTTAAGATGTGATTTTGAGGTTATGTTGGTATTATACAAAATCTTGCTTGGACGTGCTCCCTCATATCTTTCAGATTTAATTTCCCCCAATGTTACAGAGCTTTCGCTCTGAAAATGCTGGTCTACTAGTGATCCCAAGAGCCAAGAAGAGTTCCGCAAGTTCGAAAGACTTCTCCATTCAGGCCCTGGTTTTGTGGAATGCTCTGAACCCCTGACATTCGATCTGAAACCTCAGTTGAACTGTTTAAATATAGGCTTAAAGAACACTTCTATTCTGTAGTTTATGAATGACCATTATTTCAAGTTGACCATATCCGTGTATTGTTTGTTATGGCAACATCCGTTGCAGCCTGGTCATCGTATAAGGGGGATTACCTCATGTGTGGCCACTTCTCAAATTTCCTTATTTTTCTCATGTTCAGATTTTTGAGTTTTTCCTTGCCCTCATGTAGGTTTTAGATCAGGAGATGCTGTAATAATAGTCTGTAGTTTGCAATAATCTGTGGTCTTTGCAGGACTTTAAGGTCTAGATTAAGGTCTACACAAATGAACATGACTTGACTTGACGCCGCTATCGGTGAGTGAGTGAGTGAGTGTGTGTGTCTGAATGGGTAAGTTTCTAGTACATTGAAAAGTGCTTTCAGTGACTTGGAAAGCGTTGTTTTAATGCAGACTATTACCAATGCAATGTATCTGGAGTACTGTTGATTAATTTTGCATTACTCCAATACCAGCTATGCAAATAAATGACAATATCTTTATTGTTATTTAATTTTTATTTTATTTGTAAATAAGCGGACACAAACTGTCTGAGTACACAGAATTACAATCACACAGACTTGTAATTTATTATTGATTGGATGGATGTTGATGATTTGTTGATCTGATTGAACGGTTGTTAAAGAAAATAATCAATGAATAACACGTTGCGACAGTTACTCAGTTCTTGAGTATGTTTTACATTTTTACACAAGTAATTATCTGGATGACTACTTTTCACTTCTACTTGAGTCATATTATTCTAAAGTCACCATACTTTTACTTGATTAAAAGGTTTGGCTACTCTACCCGACTCTGTCTTTTTACCTTTTTTGCTTACAATAATGTAGCGCAACCTCATCAGCAAAAGTCATTTCTTTTTCGAAATGAAAATGACCAAAATTGGAACTCAAACACGTGTTCGCTGTGTGTGTTCCCTGCAAAGATGATCACGGATTAACCGTTCCTTCACCTGGGGCAGTACACCGAAGGCAATGACAGATGATACTTTGCTGAAATGAACACCTGTCTCATTGCACCTGCGGGTTAGCAAACAGTGTGTTTATATTTACCAATTGTTGCTATGATTCTGTACATCATACATTTAAATGTTATTCTAAACTGTTTTGATACTGAAGTGGAGCTTCTGATTCCACCTACGTAGTAAAAATTAAATGAAAATAGATGAGAACCTGCAGGGTTTTGGAGCAGAATGGCGCCGTTGACTTCACATTTCTGTGCCTAGTCATCACTTTATAACGAGACCCCATACCAACTTAAACGCTCAACGTGTATTATCTAGTGCCCTCAAGTGGTAAAAAATAACATGTTCCTTTCCAAAAAAACTTGTGATTTAAATAATAAGAGAAGATAAATGGTCTATCATATAACATGCATTTATCTAAACACTCGTAGGTAAAGAAAATATGCATTTATTTTTCATTACTTTGAGGGAGCTGACACGATTTTCTGCCTCTTGCTGCTACGGCTACCCAAAAAAAACAAAAACCTTTTGAAAGGCTAGGCAAAAATTTTTAAAGTAAAATACTGCAGTTCAATTCCTTGGAATAACCTTAGTTTGTAATATTGTAGCACTTGTTTGGGTTGGACTACATCACATGTGTCATGAGCTCACTCTTTACCGGTAACCAGCACCAATCACCTCCCTGCTCTGTCACTCCACCCTGATTTGTTCCACCTGTCTGTTCTCGTTTACCACCAGCTGTTCTGAATTCCTGCCAATCAAGCTCTGTATTTAAAGCCATCCCTTATAGCCTACCTTTGTCAGATCGTCTGCAAAGCCTACACCCGGAAACTGTTTGTCTGCTTTTCTGACTCTAAACCTGTTTGACCCATCTGCCTTCTCTTCTGCCCCGGTTTTCCAGACCCGTTTTTTACCTACTTTAATACCTGCCAGACTACCCTTGTTGCTTGGTTTCCTCTTAGTTCCATCTTTCAAGCCATCTTCCTTTGGGCCCGGTCACACAGCCGTTTGCGTCTGTATCGCGGGTAAAATTTTGCGGGGTTTTTTTGCCCGTGGTTGCCCGCGATGGAAAATGCGCAAAATTGGCCAACCCGCTGTTCATCGGTCGTATGCCCGCAAAACAGACGCCGGCGACTGTTCCGCTTCCTCATCGCGTCATTTTCTCATGTGGACCACGGGTATAAAAGCTGCCGAGCCGGCGTTATGCCGAGAAATGCATCCTTGCCGAGATTTGCATCCCCTCGCTACTACAACCACTTTTACCTCGTTTTATCTAACTTTTATATCACTTTTAGGGAATTTAATGGCGAACATATAACCAAAACCACTTCGTCTTGCATTTGTTGGGAATGTAATACAACTTAAACCATTCCGTCTTTGTATTTGTTGTGAATGTAATCGAACGGTAATGCACGCCATTACATACCCTAAAAGTGATATAAAAGTGAGATAAAACGAGGTAAAAGTGGTTGTAGTAGCGAGGGGATGCAAATCTCGGCAGGGATGCATTTCTCGGCATAACACCGGGCTTTAGAAATCATAACCGCTCAAGACACAGTCCCGTGAAGATCAAGATTTCAAGCTATGGCACCGAAGAAGCCAATATGTTATTATTGTAATAGTTTTTCATTTTTATTTTATTATCTTGTTATGAAATGAAAAGAAATGTCAAGAAATAAAAATGGATTAAGACGAGGTCACTACAGTGACGGGGATCCATGTTCACCCCTTGACGTCTCGAGCACAACTGACGTGTGCTCGGCAAATCGCGCTGTATATACGCGGAGAAAGGCGTTTGACCGTCACACGCGTAACACGCTAATTTCACGTAATAACACCGCGATACAGGCGCAGAACATGCTATGACCGTGCTCCACCCACGATTACCAGCTGAAATTTCGCGTCCTACCCACGTGTAACCACGCCCTGGCCGCGGCCATAGCACGTCCTTGCACGTTCGTACCGCGTCTTTACCTCGTGTGTACCACGTGTGCCGCCCGCGGTTAACACGTGGTCTAAAGTTTTGAGCAGCGCAAAACTTTTTCGCGCTGCCAACCGCGTGTGAATTTACGACCGCGTGTAAAGCACTGCTGCATCTCATCTGTATGGCGATCTCAAAGCGTCCAATAGCGTCCGATTCACAGGCAGAAATTTCTGGCCGTGATTCAGCCTCGATACAGACGCAAACGGCTGTGTGACCGGGCCCTTAAAGGTAGTCGCCACTTCAAGATTTATCTTCACTCCAAGACCCTCCCTCCCATTTCCCTCATCCCTAAATAAACGTTCTTAACGTGACGCAATTATGGTCCTAATCTGTCTGATCCGTGACAACATGTGTCAAACTAATGGCTCGTGGACCAAGTGTGGCCTGACACATCATATTGTGTGAACCGTGAGAGCTAATAATGTCTGATCGTCTATAAAAATAATAGATCATGTTTTTTGCAGGATATCAAGCAGCCTTTTAGTGCAATAACATTGGGCAAATCATCATAAGCGTCAATTGAAGTATTTATAATTGTTCCCTGCCTCTGTCAAAACGCGATTTGACAGGCAATCCCCGGACACGTACCCGTCTCGCTTCTCGCTCAGCTCTTTCGAGAGTGGAGATAATAGATGAACGGCTGAATTGATCTTAAAGAACGCATCCAAACGTGTCACTTAGCTTTCCGCTCTGTTGAAAATAAAAAACGTCATTATTCCATCTCACTTTCAAAAGGTTTTCTTGTTGCTATGGTATCTGGATAAGTCACACTGAGAGCTGTATTTTTCTTTTTCTTAGCCTCTGGATTTTAGTCAGGGCACAAACCGTTTTTGTGCTGTATTTGGAAGAACTGAAAATAGGTTTTGTTTACTTCAACAACAGCCAAAAGAGGTTTTTCAATGCATAATAGGTCTGTCTGTCCGTCTGTCCATCTACCTGTCCGCCCGTTCGTCTGCCCGTTTGTCCGTCCGCCTGTCCACCCGCCTTCGAGATCTTAGAGTTAACACCTAAATTAATTATTCTGTCAACCACAGCAAGCAATCCTGGTCATGAGGCAGCTAAGCAACCCCAGACCATCACACTGTCACCACCATGCGTTACTGTTAGCATCTTGCTCTTTTCGTCAAATGCTGTGCAATTTTCATACCAGGCGTAGCCAGCTGCAAACCTTAAAAAAGTAACCATTTGGACTCATCAGTCCACATAATGTTTTTCCAAAAGTCTTTTGGATAATTGAGATGCTTTATGTCAAATGTGAGACGACTCTTTGTGCTCTTTCGTGACAACAGTGGTTTTCGCCCGGGAACTCCTCTGTGGATGCCCATTTTGGCCACTGTCCTTATTATAGTGGAGTCATGAACACTGGCCATAACTAGGCTGCTTTTTTGGCCAGGAAAACTCGCTGTGATTGAGGGAAAAATAGATTCTGATGTTTACCAGAAGATCTTGAAGGAAAGCATCTAGTCATCTGGACAGGCCCTCAAACTCAAGCCTCTTGGATCATGCAGCAAACAACGGTCCAAAATACACCAGCTAGCGCACCTCTGATTGGTTTGAAAATAACAAAACAAAATGAAGGTTCTGGCGTGGCCAGGTCAAAGTTAGGATTTATATCCAATTGAGATGCTGTGGTGTGACCTTAAACGGTCAGTTCATGCTCGAAAACTCTCCAATACAGCAGATTTGAATCCATTTTACAAAGGAGAGTGGGCAAAAATGTCTCCACAATGTGAAACATATTCATCCTAAACATTTGATTTATTTCATTGCTGCCAAACGTGGCCTAACTCACTATCGGGTTAAGGGGGCATTTACTTTTTCACATAGGGCCAGATAGGTTTTGATTTTTTCTGTGCCTTAATAAATGGAATTAACAATTACAACTACATTTTGTATTTTCTTGGCTTGTTTCTGCGGGATATTATTATTGGTTTGATGATCTTAAACCTTTGTGGGAGATTATTATGCAAAAAAATCATCGAAATCAGGAAGAAGGAAAATCCTTTTTTACAGCACTGTATCGTAGTATACAGTATGTTGCTTTTCTTATAAAGTTAAAAATGGTATGGGGCTCGAAGCATATGTTTTTTTTCATGTTGTTTTTTTTGGGTTAAATATGGTCATGGTCAAGTCATTTTAGCTCATACAACTTGCGTAATAGAATGTAATTAACTTTCCCTCTGTGTAGCGCTTCACCCAGCGACAGAGTTGCCGTAGCGACGTAAAGGGAGCAGGCCAGACACCCTTGAGAAAACTTGTCATCTCCTTGTGTCTTTGATTTTATTCAGCCTGCCACCACCACAGCGTGTGATCAGAGATTTGAGCTGAAAAGTAAGACGAGTCGCAATTGACATTTTGGCTCTTTCGCTTTCATTTGATCGTATATTCCGGACTACAAGGTGCACCTATGAACCACAAATTGGTCAGAAATTTAAAAGTTATGATTATGTGTGCCTTATTTGCTGGAAAATATGGTGGATAAAACTGGAAATGCCTCACTGTTCTGCTTTTGAGAAACATTAAGGTCTTCTGGTACCCTATTGTGGTCAGCATGTTAATTCTTTGTTGCTATAAGGCAGCAAAAGGGAGCGCAGAACATTGACAGCAGCCCAGTCTGTCATGATTTGCCAATTGCCCTCACCTGCGCTCACTTGTTCAGCCCCAGCTGCCACTCGTTCCCTGATTAGTCCTCCTCCTATTTAAACACGTCATTCTCGTTCACTCCTTGTCAGTCCGTCAGCGAACCTCAGCACATGCAAGGCAAGCACTTTTTGACTATCCCGTCTGTCCCGTCCTCTCCTATATCCTGCTCGTCCGTCCATGGCTTCCCGATCGTCTCCGGTTACCTGACTTTTTCCAATCTCGACCACGCTCCATTCTCCTGTACCGGCTGCCCGACTTGCTTCCAATCTCAAACCACGCTCTGTTCTCCCATCCCGGCTGCCCAACTTGCTTCCGATCCCCGACCACGCTTCGTTCGTGATGGCTTCTTGCTTCTCTTGCCTAGCGAGCACCGGATTAATTGTTTTTTTCCTCTCGCCCTAACTTCCCAAATCCCTCAATAAAGCATTGTGTTAAACGTTACACATTTGGGGCCACTGCTAGTACCGGTCGTGACACAGTTACCAACTTCTGAACGTTTTTTTGTTACTGTTCTGTCTTAGAGAAACACATATTTGTCTTTGAGTATAAATTACTTTAATTTGAATGTATGTAATTTTTATGCAACCCTAGCTCTTACTGTAGGTTCAATTCAATGTGTATTATAGTCCTGTGTGGCTTAAAAATATCACAAAAGACTATTTTTAAGTGAGTGCTTTATAATCCAGTGAGCTGTGGAGACTAAAGTAACTCCTGTAACATTGTTTTGAAATTCAGCTACAGACTACAATAACTTGTGTGTTTTTGTTGCCTTTTCACACCTGCCTTTGCAAAAAATTATGTATAATTGATGCCCATTGTTTTTAACTGTTCTAAAATAGTTCCAAAGGATGCACTTACAGGTAGACTCCATTTGTCTGGATGACAGCCCAAGGATGTACGTCATTTACCACACACTGTGAGATAATATTGCACACAGCATGAAGGGGAACCATTTTGGCCTGTTGTAAACTCACACAGACTACCAACACATTTTCAAACCATTTGGATGAGACAGATCATAGCGTTAAAAATACAATTGCACTGAACTGTAGCTACAGCTAAACATCCATCATTTACAGCTTTTTTCACCACCCATTGACCAGTAACCGGCCTTGGGTCATTTAGCAACGGGCCGCACAGAAAGAAAAACGAGTTCCATTACTTGTTGCTTAGAATTGTTTTACTAACACCGCTAAAAATGTGAATAGGGTTTAATGTGTGATTTGTCCCTTGGTAATCTTACACAGTGAGTCAGTACAGGAAAACTGCCAAATCACCAGCAAAACCTGCATCCGGTGTTCTGAAATTACTTCTGACCCATCGAGACTTCCTTCCAATGGCCAGTAATAGCGATTTCCCTGTGAACTGGCCGAGGGTCGTTTAGGACCGTGCCGCACAGATAAAAAAATCCATTACTTTTTCCTTAATATTGCGGCGTTAGAGTTAAAACAGAACCTTAAAATCAAATTTAAAGATAACACAAAGCCAATGCAGGACATGCTTTAATGCGTCAGGGGTAAACCAGTGTATCTAGCCTCTCTGCTGATGAAAGGGTGCGTGGAATAGCAACTCACCCTTGTTGTGGTGTGGGCTAAATGTTCTCTGTCAGGTTGGGAAGAGCAAACGTTAATGAAGGTGTGGTGAATGGGAGAGTGTTCTTAACTAGCCACCGCCCACTAAGGGAATATGGTTTTGGTAGATAGATAGATAGATAGATAGATAGATAGATAGATAGATAGATAGATAGATAGATAGATAGATAGATAGATAGATAGATAGATAGATAGATAGATAGATAGATAGATAGATAGATAGATAGATAGATAGATAGATAGATAGATAGATAGATAGATAGATAGATAGATAGATAGATAGACAGATAGATCGATAGATAGATAGATAGATAGATAGATAGATAGATAGATAGATAGATAGATAGATAGATAGATAGATAGATAGATAGATAGATAGATAGATAGATAGATAGATAGATGGATGGATGGACGGACGGACGGACGGACGGACGGACGGGCGGGCGGGCGGGCGGGCGGGCGGGCGGGCGGGCGGACGGACGGACGGACGGACGGACGGACGGACGGACGGACGGACAGACAGACAGACAGACAGACAGACAGACAGACAGACAGATAGATAGATAGATAGATAGATAGATAGATAGATAGATAGATAGATAGATAGATAGATAGATAGATAGATAGATAGATAGATAGATAGATAGATAGATAGATAGATAGATAGATAGATAGATAGATAGATAGATAGATAGATAGATAGATAGATAGATAGATAGATGGATAGACGTGTAAAAACTGTTTTGATATTGAATGCATCAGTGCATATGTAGTCATGAATGAAGTTTTCTTTCACTTTTATAACCTTTATATAATCCTTAATCATCACATCATTATTTTACGTACATACTGTTTTTATGTGTTCTTCATTTTCCTCATGTTGAGGTTTTTGAGTTTTTCCTTCCCTTATGTTGGTTCCAGATCAGGGGATGGTGTAATAATAGTCTGTGCAATAACCTGTGCAGCCCTTTGAGACTGTTGTCATGCAAAAAAGTAAACTAAATAATTGTGAGAACGACCAGTGTGATTCTTGTTTTTTAACATCAAGAGCCATGCTTCTGCACAGCCAAAGACGTCCCAGAGACAGCATCCGCACCGATGACGTCACCGTTCTCTGACGTCTCTCGAAGCAGTCGCGCTGCTTTCTTCTCAGCGATAGCACTACATGGTGTCACGATGGGCTCTTCCTGTTGCTCTGTTTGAGCAATGGCCGCCCGGATTTTCCTGACTACGGATTGATATATATATCAGTTGCAAATATGGAATGACTGATTGTGAAAGCGAGCATCAAAGTATTAAGTGAGATTTGTTTTGGTGAGGGTTAGGCATGAGTCTTGCCAATCCACCTGCATTTTCCATCAAAGGGTGACCAAAAGGCTGTGCAGACTTTCCACTCATTCAAAGCTATGATTTTTTTTAAACCGTGCCCATTTCCTATCTAAACAAGTGTTGGCCATTTTGTCATTATTTTCTTGAAATACACGAAGCTCAGTATTCACAAGCCTAGAATATATTCTGTTATTGTTTTATTGTGATAAAAACCTTAACATAAATACTTTGCTCTAGGGCTTTTTAACTCGTCTAGGCTCACTACCCGGATGTTGATCAGTACAAGTGGATGGGGAAAAGCTCTCCTACTTAAGAACACACCATTAAAAGTATATATTTTAACGACTGCCGTTCATTGTTCGATTAGAGCGGCTTTAAAGTGTTATGGCTTTGTTTACCCCACGACAGCGGTTTGTCCACATCAGCAAGCTGCCGTATGTTTACGCCGCTCAACTGCAGAAGCTCACGTAGTCATCTTTGACCCCCATGATGAATATTGCAGAGTACCCGAAGGGACAGAAAAAAAAACAATCATCTCATGTTCTTTTCAGGTGGAATACATAACACAAGCAGCAACACCGAGAGCATTCTTACAAAGCGTGTCTTGATTATAACTTTCATCTCAGACCTCTTGTCAGACACTAAAATTGTATCATAACCCCTGACTGATGCATTCAATTTCATTCTTCAGCATGACACTCAAAGCAACAAAAAAAAACAGTCTTTAGAGATGGCCGGCATGCACTTGTGTAGTAGGGCTTCAGCAAGCGGCGTCAGCTCAGCTCCTTGGAGTGTCACAGCACAGCAATAGCATTTGTCAATCTTGGCGATGGGATAAAGAATACTTTGATTATGTATGCTAGTTATGTATGAGTAGTATGAAATTCCAAGTCAATAAGTCATTAGTGAAGAGGATCTTTTTTTTTGGGAGCTGGCTCTTTTGACTCAACTTAGATTACTAAAACTAACTCTTTTTAGTCCATACATTTGGCATGGACTCTCTTGGGACGGTGCAAAGCACAATGCAGAAGCACATCCACCCATTATCTGCACTGCTCGTCCTCAGTAGGGTCGCGGGGTGCTGGAGCCCATCCCAGTGGGCAGGGGAGACCCTGAACTGGTAGCCAGCCAGTCGCAGGGCAGACAGAGACAAACGGCTCACTCGTTCTTTTACACTGAGGGACAATTTGGACCGGCCAACACACGTAACATGCATGTTTTTGGAGTGCGGGAGGAAACCAGAGTGCCCGGAGGATACCCGCGCAAGCACGGGGAGAACATGCAAACTCCACACAGGAAGGTTCGATCTCATGACCTCAGAACTGTGCCGCACACGCGTTAACCACTGTGCCGTCGTGCTGCCTGCAGAAGCACAGATTAGTACAATTACGGTTGTCCTTTTGTAGGGAAGGGTTGGTCACACAGTGAGCCAGGCAGTGAGGCAACAGGATCCAGGACACCGGAGGTAATCAAACATGAACTAATAGACAGGCAAAAGGTTTGGTGATCCAGTGACCCCAAGCAGAATAAGGGTGGGCGGATCAATCTAAATATTGATATTGTCAATACTGAGCTACTACTTCGATCGGATTGATATTTTGTCTTGGGATCAACTATCACTATGGTTATGTTGTTAGTAGCTATGCATACATTATGACTTTCAAATTTGATCCAATTCAGTTTACGCCCTATTTGCTCTACTGACATTATTTTTTTAAATATGGTGCAATGGAAGGTATTCTGATTTTCTTGTTATCATTGTTATACAGTGCACTTTGTTATATTACTGCCTTTTTGGGTTTGACTCTGTTTACTTTTGTTCTATAAGACATATTGCAGGAGAAGTATTTTTATTTGTATACTGTGAAATGCTTTTTATCGTATTGTTTGCACTATTTTCATCCTTAACTTCCCGACCACGTCTGCTCTCCCGTCCCGGCTACGACCAGGTTTTTCCGTCTCTAACACCGCCATCGCTCGCTATCAAAGATCCACTTCCGTGTTCGGATCACAATCCGAGTACAAGAGCAATTTGCTTCCCGCCTCCAACAAACACCCGAAAGTGGGCGCAGCCCTTCCTCTTTCCTTCAATAAAACTTGTGGTAAACGTTACGCATTTGGGGCGGCAGTAGCTCAGGAGGTAGAGCGCTCGTCTTGGGATCAAGGGATCCCAGTTCGAATCCTGGCTCGTCCGTGTTACATGTCGAAGTGTCCTTGGGTAAGACACTGAACCCCTAATACCCCCAATAAGCAGGTTAGCGCCTTATATGGCTGCAAGACCGCTATTGGGAAATGTGGAGCACATTGTAAAGCGCTTTGGGAAGTCATTGACTTGAAAAGCGCTATATAAAATGCATATCATTTCATTTTCATTTCATTTCATTTCATTTCATTTGGGTCTTGTTTCCGCTCTGGTCCTGACAGTGCCATATTTTCCGGACTATAAGGCACACCTAGAAACCCCAAATTGGATAGAAACTGTTTGAGCACCTTATAATCTGGTGTGCTATATATTCCATTAATTCTTGTGGACAAAATTGGAAATGCATCATTACAATTAATTAATTGTAATAATTAACAATTAAATAATACTATTTATGGTAACTGTTCTGCCTTTGAGAAACATGAAGAGTGTTCTTTGAGTGCCCTCTTTTGGTTAACATGTTAGTTGACGGTTGCTTAAATTGATTTTAGCAGTGAAACCAGATGTTATAATGTTAATTTATGTTTTATGAAATAAAATCACTTTAATTAAAATGTTTTTTACATGCAACCCTTATTCTTTCTGTAGTTTAATTTCCTTGCACCGTTTAATCCAGTGCACATTATAAAATATATCACGATAGACTATTTTTCGGTGCATATTATAGAGTGGGAATTATGGTAATAAACTCATTACCTTGAATGACGCTAGTGGATAATGAAGAAAATAATGAAAGCAAACACGAGATTGTCAAGTTCAAATCTTCAGAAATGGATCTTCCCATCAATTTCACACCACATGCTTGCGTTCAAAAAAATGATGTGAACCAATCAGACTTGAAATCCCCCTGAGGGTGAGGATATAAGATTATTATATGTAATATCCTTCTTGGATCCTGCAGCACTGCACCCCCAACCGCATTAGCTCTGTTGGAGTTGTTCCACAGGTGCCCATACTTCCATTCCATAATTGATTTTTTTTTTCAGCCTCAGCCAAGGAAAAAAAAAATAGGATATAAAAAAAATATATTTTTGATACGCCACAGACTGCACCAAAGGCTTTTGTCTGGCCCTCGTGGCTCGCTCATTTGTATCATGTCCGATCCCATTTTATTAAATTACACTTGAAAATGTCTAATTGTCTTAGGTTACATGGACTGTGTGTTTCTGTTTTTTTCTTTTTTGATTTTTAATTATGAGTAGTACAGTAATCCCTCGGTTATCGCGGTTAATGGGGACCAAGACCACCCGCGAAAACTGAAAATCCGCAAAGTAGCGGCGCCCCTTCAAAAATGCTTAAAAAACGTATACAGGTATACAGTATACCACAACGCCCCCCACCAACACAAAACCCCAACCACTGTAGTAGTTGTAGTAGTCGTCGTGAAAGTATACACAAAGTTGAGAACAATCGCTCGGTATGTATGTCTAGCTCAGGAGGTAGAGTGCTCGTCTTGGGATCAAGGGATCCCAGTTCGAATCCCGGCTCGTCCGTGTTTCGTCGAAGTGTCCTTGGGTAAGACACTGAACCCCTAATACCCCCAATAAGCAGGTTAGCGTCTTACATGGCTGCAATACAAGGCCGCTATTGGGAAATGTGGAGCACATTGTAAAGCGCTTTGGGAAGTCATTGACTTGAAAAGCGGCTATATAAATGCAGATCATTTTATTTCATTTCATGTGATGTGTTTTGAAACATGCCTGAAAAAAGGGGAAAATATATGGAAGTCTTTAAGTAAGAATTTGTAGTAATTTACTGATTTTAGATACAGATGGAACACCATATACTGGTGAAGACACTGAGCTTTGATCAAGAATTTATGTCATTTGACGTTTTAATTGCACTTCACCTCTAATCATGCATGAACTATTTTTGCGTTTTTTGTTTGGTAAATGTACCCTTTCAAACATTGCTCCCCTGGCTAGAGATATCCTGAAGAAATTGGCTGCACAAACTGAATCGTCACATTTTTCCTGATGTTTAGATAATAATGTTAAGGAAGGACTTCCATTATTTTTATTATTTTATTATATTGGAAAAATTCTGCAGGAGGCCTTAAATGATGGTGTTGAACAAGGAAAGGCTGTCTAAATGTTTTCATGGTGAAATAAACAGAAATGAGTTTGCATGTTGGCTGACTTTGAAGTGAATCTTTGACAAAAAGCTACTGTGAGTGAAGAAGATGGGTAATGACAATAACACCCAGAACATCTGAAAACTGTCTAAGGCAGGAAGATAAATTATAAAATGAAAGCAATTTGACATGCCGTATTTGTAATAATGAGAAATTATGAATAGGTGTCACTCTGGAGGACGTTCGAAGGTATTTCAGGCGTAATTGTCTCTTTTTCTCGTTTGTCTTTTTTGCATTGTTTAGAAACATAAATCATTTCGCTTGCCTCTAAAACTGTGATTTATAAATGCTTGAGTGATCTTTTTTTTCTGTTTTTAAGATTTGGAGACCTGCAAAGCAAATTGCACAGGATGCCAGTTCGCTATTTTGACTATTAAGTTTTCTACTCATGGTCTTGTTTGCACTGTCATCATGAAAGGGGGATACCACTTGTGAGGTCCCTTTTTAAGGTTTCTCATTTTCCTCACGCTGAGGTTTTGAGTTGTTCCCTGCCCGCATGTTGGTTTAAGATCAGGTAATTGTGTCATTGTAATCCTGTGCAGTCCTTTGAGACATTTTTTGTGATTAAGGGCTGCATAAATGAATTTGACTTGACTTGACATTGTTGTCCCATGTTTATTTTGACTCTTTTGCAATGTTTATATCATTGTCATTATCGGACAATTATGTTGTTGCTTATTGATATTCCACACCCTCGAGGGGGGCGGGGGGGTCTTTTTTTGTAATCTAAGTGACTTAACAAAAGGAAGGAGGTCAGAGGAGGGCTTTTAGAAAAGTTAAAATGCCTTATCTTGAGTTTGGGTGATCTCCTGTTCTCCTTAAAATTTTTGAATAAATTGATGTCTCCTCTCCTTATGTTGCGTGTCTACTGAACTATCAACTTCATAGGTGGGTATGGGTATCGTCTTGCATTGCATTGATACCTTAAAAAAGGCTGTTAGTTTGTACCAATACCTGGTATCTATACTCACCCATCCTTAAATCGTTTTTAAAAAAACAAAAAGATTTGGACTCTTCCCTGTTCTCCTCGCAAGTTCAAAATAATTTAATGTATTTTGTCCTTATTTTGAGTGACTATTAAACTATAAACGTGTCATTGAGTGTAAAGCTTCTGCTGGCAGTAAACCAGTGGTGTCATGATTACTAATGCGGGACGCTTGAAAAAGGAAATAAAACCATCAAAATCACCAAAAAACAAGATGTGGTCCCTCTATAACACATTTGAGGACGTGTCGATTGACTGAAATGGAAGATTGAGCTGGGAATTATTGCCACCTACAATTAGGGTGTGTGACTGACCCTCTGTTCTTTCTTCTTTTCAGGATAATTTAGCCAGGGCAAAGGCCCGTGGCCCACTTTCAGGTCCCGACCCACCAGTTGAGAAACGCTGAACTAAACTGTAGATTTTGTGGTTTAACATTGACATAAACAGTAGGAAAAAATGTTGTTTCTAGATTCAGTTTTCATTTGGAGACCTGAAAAATTCCCATTCATTTTAGGCTCATTTTGTTCCAGGAAATGTGCGTTTGAATTTTTTGCATGGCCAGTCCCCAAAAGTAGCAATTTACTTTTACATGATGTATAACGAACCAAGCAGAACTGTTCAGCGGCGACATCCTTTTTTTGCTTTTATTTCTGGCCGCTCAACTGCTAAACCCGAATGCCGTCGTTTGGCTGCTTTAATCTCGAAGGAATAATCTGCCGTCTGCAGACAGATGCTGCATTTTATTGCTTTGCTGTAGTAGGTGCGAGTCTATTGCGGTTATAAATCACCACAACTGGATAGACTGGCGCGCCGACATCATTAGTTAAGACATTGTATTTTTTTTTTTTAGTGCCGGTTTATACGAGGTTTATAAATCCAGTTGAGTGACGCCGAATAAAATACAACTGTGGGGCGGTGCATATGATTGTGTTTTTAATGAATCCGCATTTTAGAGATCAGGTTTAATGCTGCATCAACATGAAGCATGCACTCGTACCTGTGGCGCTTAGGTGCAGATCTGAAGTGTGTTACTCATGTAAAAGTACTGTTTCTTCGGAATAATATCACTCAAATAGAAGAAAAAAGTAGTCTTTCAAATAGATACTTGAGTAAAAGTAGGTACATACTGTGCAGATCATCCACAAAGAAAAATAAATAAATTTCTTATTCTTTTTTAAAGCGAGCGAAGACAGGCCGGCTCGGACTGACTTAATGATTGATAATGTATGCCTGAATCCCGCCCAAATTCTGGAACTTCTGGTTCCAATCCCTACATCTAATGCAAACCTTCCAAGACCTGGCCATCCCTCCAAACCTTTGACTGTGATATTTGGGAATTTTCCACTGACTTCACTTTCGTTTGTTTCCGCTCCTTCGGTATAGAATTGGTCGTAAGCCATTCTGAGAGTGCACTTGTGAAATCATCACAGCCTTGTTCTGTCTCCATGCCCACAATATGTAGGTTTTTTTTCATCACTTTAATTATAATTAAAAAATTCAACAGAACTGCTCAACTCAGGATCTCGTTTTACCCGTTGCGTTGCACAATCCGACTGTTAAACAAACAAGCGGAGCAAGAAGAAGTCTGTCCTTCAACATGCGTCACAATACACTACACAAATCAGGCTATAGATTTATATAAACCCCTTATGACCCTACCTCAATCTTTACTTACTGTAGACCTCAATGCAAAAAGATTGAACCTACTCATCCAAACAATAAAGATCTTTTCCATGCCCATTATATTCCCTCTTCTTCTAAAAACATCTCTAAAGAAGGCCTCCTGTTGCTGGACATAATCAGCATCACTCTCATGGCTCCTCTTTTTTCTCCCCATTCATTCTGTTTCATCTTTCTGGCAACGAAGTCCTCCCCTGCTGTCCATCAATTCAATTTAGCTTCTTTTATATTCCATGTTATGCCCAACGGAGGATGCTTAAGGGGTGCCTTTGAAAGCCCTTATTCCCAGAGTGCAGTGAAAAGGAAATAAACAAGGAAATAACTTGTCAGATCGGTTGTTGTTTGGGGGAAGGACGGATGGAGCTAATGGTGTGCAAAAGATAAAGGACACAGCAATAAAAAAACAGAAGAACAATGTTATTGATGGTCACTGAGGTATTGAGGGAAAGAGGCTCCAACATATGTTCATGTGTAGGAAAAGAGATAAGCATTCCCATGGTTAAAACCATCTGGTTGTTGTGGCAAATGTAGTTAGCTTTCCCTGCAGAGGCGGTTTGAGTTGTTTTTCCCTTATCGCTCTGTTGGGCTTTCTGTTCGGTGAATTTCTGAGTTATAGCACATCATTAAAATTCCAAATGAAATCCTCATCAGGTGTGAGTTTGATGTGAAACGTGCCTCCATCAAAGGCTGGCGTTGAAATGCAGAGCAGAGAGTTAAAGTTAATATAGGTGCAATTGATATCAGTCCTTGGATCTATTTTTGTCAAGTATGAAAACATTCACAGTCAGCACTGAAAAGATAATGGTCAGTCGAAAACAGGTCATTATAAGCATTATTTTGCTATCCAATAAAGCTCGTCCCATGGCATTGTTTTTAAGCTGGTCTGACTTGAGGACCCACCATTCCACCCTAACGTCAAGTTGTGACACAAACAACATAACATGTCCACTTTTCAAATGTATACAATGAAAAGATTCCTGGGTTTAAAGCAGAGACAGTATAATAGGTTCACAATTTTTTCTGTTGAGGTCTTATTTACAAGTTAACAAAATAAGAAATAAACAGAATATTCGGAGCTTGTCAACAGGAGAAAGTCCTTCCTAAACAAGCATAGCAAAATTGGCTAACCATTGTTTTTACAGGAAAGGGCCATGGTTTGACAAGAGGGGGATTTTCCAGTTCAAGTCTGGAAGTCCAAGCTTCCAAACAGACCTTTGTTAAGACTGGATCAGACAGGATTTTGTAAGTGACATTTCAGTGCCAAAAACCTTTGTGCTGCTTTTTTAGTAATTACAAACTAGCTAAAGTTGGGTGTAGTGTCATCAATATTACACAAAGCTATACCACCAAAAAAGTTACGACAGGGTGTGTAATTGAAGCTTTAATTCCTTAACCTGGTTGTGAAAACTGCCAAAGTACATTACAACGCATTAAGACTGTGTGCCAATCAGTTCACATAAAAAGTAAAAAAACAAGCTATAGTTGTTAATAACATATTTTCAAGCCCATAAGGTGCACCGTGTCAAAAGTTGCAGTCTCCTTAGTTGGTTCTATTTCTTTATTTAACCCATACATAGGGCACAGGTGCTCTCTGCTGCTAACAACACATACAAGCATATAAGTGTGCCTATTTAAAAATACAGCAGGAGCGAAACAGAGTTAAAGTGTAATTCAATATTAATTACAAAGCAAAACAGACAGATAAAACAAAATTAAAAATAAAGCGCACCATAGCGTTGCGCACAACGGGGTCTGGAAATGTTTCTTTTACTGTTGTGCTTTGCTCGATGATCCACGTCTGTTTTTTCAGTTTCCTCCACTTGCGAACCATTCATTTATATGATGGCTGCTCGGTTTACATTGCGGAAAAAAACACGGAAATCATTTGTCAGGAAACGGACCGGGAAGCAGGAAGTTGGAACTCATATGCGTAGACGATCTGTCACTTTAATTAGGAAATAAAAGTTATCCAACACACAAACGGACCAAAGACAAAACAACACAGGTTTAAAGGCAATCAAAATTAAAAACTAAGTATTACTCAGATCAAACAGGCATGAACAGGTCTTCAACAAGGTAAAGCATTGGTCTGGCAACGGGCAGCGTTTAAGTACTCCACAAGCAATCATTTCAATGCGTCTCAGCCGGTGTACAGGGGCGGGGCCAGCTGGGCGCCATGACAACCGGGCAGGACATGAGATCATTCAATGTAAGGGAAGTGAGGTTTTACATGTAATTGATTTTTGGGGTAGGACAGCTCTGTTCATCCCTCTGTAGCACAGTATCTTTCAAATTTCCAGATATGCTACGGCGCTAGCATCCATGAGTACATCCGCAAACAATTTTGCGAATTTGTGTGACATCTTCTGCACATGCGGGACACCCATGGCCTTCACACATGAGACACTTAAAAGTCAGAGGAGATCACATGCAAGTCATATGTAGTTGGACATGCAAACGATCTCACAGAAACATTGAGTTTCAGCCAAAAATTGTAAGTAAGCGTTAAGCTCTGCAGTCTGAACATAGCCTTATATACATGCCCACACTTCACTCTTAGCAGCCTCGTTGTCCAAGGATACATACGCTAATTTACATCACACACACCGGGCGCACAAGAAAATAAAAACATTGAAGACTTGTATCTGCGCCTTGTGGTCGTAAAAATACGAAACATCATTTAAACACTTTTAAGAACTTCTAGCATTACCTTGTTAATTCTTCAATATAACAAAATCTCACGGATATACGTATTACATAGGTCAGATATCGATAATTATAATAATAACAGTAGTCACATATTTTATACAATAATCATCGTAGTAACCATCTATTAACGTTATAATGCTACTAGTCACTAAATATCATTGTGACCCCAATGATAATAACAACAATAGCAATAATAACAGTTACGATAAAATAATAGTAACAACAACAACAAAGTTAACTGTAGTTTGTAAATGGAGGTAGAGCGCTCGTATTGGGATCAAGAGATCGCAGTTTGAATCCCGGCTCCTCCGTGTCACATGTCGAAGTGTCCTTGGGTAAGACACTCAACCCCTAATACCCCCAATAAGCAGGTTAGCGCCTTACATGGCTGCACGGCCGCTATTGGGAAATGTGAAGCACACTGTAAAGCGCTTTGGGAAGTCTTGACTTGAAAAGCGTTATATAAATGCAGATCTTTTCATTTCATTTCATTTCATTTCATTTCACAATTTTTCCTCTTGTAAGTCATTATTTCGTGTTTATCCAATGACAATCCTAGTATCACTCATACCCCATTTTATTCATCTCTGTATTCTGCCAATATTGTTTTTTTTTGTACCTGGATTTGAACAGGTGAATATTTGGACATTGTTTGATCTCGTCTTGTAAATTGTTGCAAAGTTTGACTCCGCACACAGGCACACACATACTTTTCCTGGTGGTTCTCATAGTTGGGATTTTGAATTTACTAAAAAAAAAAATACCTGTGCAGAACATTTTTTTCATAAACTTACATACATTTCAGCCTCGTATTACATAATAAACACGGTGACTTATTCATTAAAGAAAATCAGTTTCTATAAGGGCAACAATCATAACATTTCCAAGCATAAATAGTTGGTATCCGATTAATATTGATCATTACTACCCTGTATTTACCTTAATCGGATTGATAGCAAAATTCACCCTTCATCTTTAGATTCAAAGGCAACACAACACATTGCACTTTAGGAATTGCTAAGCTCCTTTCGAAACTGGAGAGCGTCCTGTTGTTGTGTCCTGACAGCTTTGAGGTCTCGGGTCGCCTCCTTCCAATTAATATCCAAATGTGTCGAGCAGCTCCATTAAACATCGTCGAAGCGTGATTAATTTCCAATCAGCTGGTTGACTGACGGAAGGAGCTAAAAACGCAGTGCGAGTCGGCTTGTTTCATTTCCTTTTTCCGAGTCTTCAAAGTTAAGTAAACAAGTAAATTGTCGACGCGGTCATGCTCATATTTTAGCATTTGAAAATCTTCAGTTCAGTCTTGGCGTAGAAACACGGATGTGCAAAAACCTGAGGCAACTACAAGCGGATTGGGTATACTTTGGTGTGTTCGGGTGCCTTCCGCATGGGAAACAAATGCAAGTTTTTTTCTACGCATTTGCATAAATGGAAACTACTTGTGATTAAAGAAAAGAACAATGCCTTGAGAAAATGGGGGAATAATTTGTGATGAGTAAGGTCAGAAGAGGGTTGTGTTTGTCCCAGTTTATTACATTAGCCAGGTTTTGTCTTTTGTTGTTTGTTTGTTGTTTTTTTTTTCTGTTTTTGTTTTGCAACACACCATTTTTTTGCGTTAACATGTTTTTAAAGTTTTGCTAAACTCATATCCCGTTTTTTATCGAGATAATTAACAAAAATAATATTTAAGGTTAGCAAAAATGACCTGCCAAAAGAACAGAAAGATTAAGTTCTTGTCAGGGAAGACCAGAACAGAGCAGGAGACCCCAGAGCGTTCGTACAGTTCAGGACTGAAGAGAAGATCGTAGCGTGGGACGAAAGCAGGTCGAATCGGAGGCAGGTCGGATCGGAGGCAGGCAGGCAGTATCAGGTAAACAAGAAGGCACATGTAATCGGGAGAGTCTTACGGGGTACAGAAGTAATCCTCAGACAAACAGGTCTCGGCGTAGCGAGCTTAAAAAGGGAACATAAACCAATCAGAGAGCTCATTCCCGCGCATCAGATGATTACCCCAGGTGGCTCCACTTGGGTAATCATGACAGAACCCCCCCCTCAAGGGACGGCTCCAGAAGTCCCCCAGGAAAAAAAAGATAAACCCACGGCACGTCACAGGGTAACACAGGAAAATCAGGAGAGTCATCTCAGAAGAGTCGGACTCAGGGCGGGCATGTTTAGAAGACTCGGACTCAGGGCGGACATGTTCAGAAGACTCGGACTCAGGGCGGACATGTTCAGAAGACTCGGACTCAGGGCGGGCAGGTTCAGAAGAGTCGGACTCAGGGCGGGCAGGTTCAGAAGAGTCGGACTCAGGGCGGGCAGGTTCAGAAGAGTCGGACTCAGGGCGGGCAGGTTCAGAAGAGTCGGACTCAGGGCGGGCAGATTCAGAAGAGTCGGACTCAGGGCGGGCAGATTCAGAAGAGTCGGACTCAGGGCGAGCAGATTCAGAAGAGTCGGACTCAGGGCGGGCAGGCAGCGGAGTCGAAGTCGAACAGGCAGGCATGGGAGTCGAACAGGCAGGCATGGGAGTCGAACAGGCAGGCATGGGAGTCGAAAAGGCAGGCGTGGGAGTCATTGCGCAGTCATACGGCCGGAGGTGCCTTAGCCAATTTTGCCACGTCGGAAAGGACTTGCCGAACTGTACATTCTGAAGGGGAATTGCGCTGCTGATTCAGGCTTTCATAGTGGTCAGGGGGCAAATGTACGAACGCGGGGTCCATTCTGGTCGGAGGATTCTGTCAGGGAAGACCAGAACAGAGCAGGAGACCCCAGAGCGTTCGTACAGTTCAGGACTGAAGAGAAGATCGTAGCGTGGGACGAAAGCAGGTCGAATCGGAGGCAGGTCGGATCGGAGGCAGGCAGGCAGAATCAGGTAAACAAGAAGGCACATGTAATCGGGAGAGTCTTACGGGGTACAGAAGTAATCCTCAGACAAACAGGTCTCGGCGTAGCGAGCTTAAAAAGGGAACATAAACCAATCAGGGAGCGCATTCCCGCGCGTCAGATGATTACCCCAGGTGGCTCCACTTGGGTAATCATGACAGAACCCCCCCCTCAAGGGACGGCTCCAGAAGTCCCCCAGGAAAAAAAAAATAAACCCACGGCACGTCACAGGGTAACACAGGAAAATCAGGAGAGTCAACTCAGAAGAGTCGGACTCAGGGCGGGCATGTTTAGAAGACTCGGACTCAGGGCGGACATGTTCAGAAGACTCGGACTCAGGGCGGACATGTTCAGAAGACTCGGACTCAGGGCGGGCAGGTTCAGAAGAGTCGGACTCAGGGCGGGCAGGTTCAGAAGAGTCGGACTCAGGGCGGGCAGGTTCAGAAGAGTCGGACTCAGGGCGGGCAGGTTCAGAAGAGTCGGACTCAGGGCGGGCAGATTCAGAAGAGTCGGACTCAGGGCGGGCAGATTCAGAAGAGTCGGACTCAGGGCGGGCAGATTCAGAAGAGTCGGACTCAGGGCGGGCAGGCAGCGGAGTCGAAGTCGAACAGGCAGGCATGGGAGTCGAACAGGCAGGCATGGGAGTCGAACAGGCAGGCATGGGAGTCGAAAAGGCAGGCATGGGAGTCATTGCGCAGTCATACGGCCGGAGGTGCCTTAGCCAATTTTGCCACGTCGGAAAGGACTTGCCGAACTGCACATTCTGAAGGGGAATTGTGCTGCTGATTCAGGCTTTCATAGTGGTCAGGGGGCAAATGTACGAACGCGGGGTCCATTCTGGTCGGAGGATTCTGTCAGGGAAGACCAGAACAGAGCAGGAGACCCCAGAGCGTTCGTACAGTTCAGGACTGAAGAGAAGATCGTAGCGTGGGACGAAAGCAGGTCGAATCGGAGGCAGGTCGGATCGGAGGCAGGCAGGCAGAATCAGGTAAACAAGAAGGCACATGTAATCGGGAGAGTCTTACGGGGTACAGAAGTAATCCTCAGACAAACAGGTCTCGGCGTAGCGAGCTTAAAAAGGGAACATACACCAATCAGGGAGCGCATTCCCGCGCGTCAGATGATTACCCCAGGTGGCTCCACTTGGGTAATCATGACAGAACCCCCCCCTCAAGGGACGGCTCCAGAAGTCCCCCAGGAAAAAAAAAATAAACCCACGGCACGTCACAGGGTAACACAGGAAAATCAGGAGAGTCAACTCAGAAGAGTCGGACTCAGGGCGGGCATGTTTAGAAGACTCGGACTCAGGGCGGACATGTTCAGAAGACTCGGACTCAGGGCGGACATGTTCAGAAGACTCGGACTCAGGGCGGGCAGGTTCAGAAGAGTCGGACTCAGGGCGGGCAGGTTCAGAAGAGTCGGACTCAGGGCGGGCAGGTTCAGAAGAGTCGGACTCAGGGCGGGCAGGTTCACAAGAGTCGGACTCAGGGCGGGCAGATTCAGAAGAGTCGGACTCAGGGCGGGCAGATTCAGAAGAGTCGGACTCAGGGCGGGCAGGCAGCGGAGTCGAAGTCGAACAGGCAGGCATGGGAGTCGAACAGGCAGGCATGGGAGTCAAACAGGCAGGCATGGGAGTCGAACAGGCAGGCATGGGAGTCGAACAGGCAGGCATGGGAGTCATTGCGCAGTCATACGGCCGGAGGTGCCTTAGCCAATTTTGCCACGTCGGAAAGGACTTGCCGAACTGCACATTCTGAAGGGGAATTGCGCTGCTGATTCAGGCTTTCATAGTGGTCAGGGGGCAAATGTACGAACGCGGGGTCCATTCTGGTCGGAGGATTCTGTCAGGGAAGACCAGAACAGAGCAGGAGACCCCAGAGCGTTCGTACAGTTCAAGACTGAAGAGAAGATCGTAGCGTGGGACGAAAGCAGGTCGAATCGGAGGCAGGTCGGATCGGAGGCAGGCAGGCAGAATCAGGTAAACAAGAAGGCACATGTAATCGGGAGAGTCTTACGGGGTACAGAAGTAATCCTCAGACAAACAGGTCTCGGCGTAGCGAGCTTAAAAAGGGAACATAAACCAATCAGGGAGCGCATTCCCGCGCGTCAGATGATTACCCCAGGTGGCTCCACTTGGGTAATCATGACAGTTCTGTTTTTCTGTGTGTGTAAATTAGTAAATAAAATATAATCTGAAAAGGGTTGAGCACATTTTTACTTTATTTTTTGTATCCTTTTTTTCTGATACAATTTGTTACATTAAACAATATAATTTAGTACCCCATAAGCAGATAACTAATGTCTAATTCCATGGCAATGTTTTATGTCACGGTTGCCATGGCGCCCAATTGCGCGAGCTGCGACCCTTTGACAAATTGGCTTCCCTTCTATTTAAGCTCAGTGCTCTTAATCACCCTTTGTCAGTCCATCAACAAAACTCTGCAGCCGCTAGACGTGGGTTTTGACTCTGTCCAGTTTCCCATTTGTGTATCCCGTCTGTTTTGTCCTGTTTTAATTTCAGTCTCCGGTCTCCAGTGTTTGGTATCGTGCTCGTCATTCTCGTCCTGTCTAATATCTGTCTCCAGTCTCCTATATATGTTAGCAATCCTTTCAATCCCGTTCTGTCTGGTATCGACATCATCTGTCGGTATCGGCTCGTGTAACTGGTATCTATCTTGTTGGTGTCTTGCTTTCTGTTGTTCCACGCCAGACTTCGGTCTTTCGATCGCCGAATGGCTGGCGTTTTGTGTTAACGTGCATGACTGCGCCATTTTCCGTAAAATAACGTCACGCATTTGGGTTCTCCTCCTGTTCCGGTTCTTGACAAATTTAATTGCGTTATTATGTTCTTAGGCCAGTCTCCAAACCCTACCATGTGAATGTATCTACTTATTAATCTTAACATGTTTTTTTTTTATCTTATTTTTCCTCTTGTAAGTCATTATTTTGTGTTTATCCAATGACAATAAACACAATTCTAATTCTCAATATAAAAACAATAAAAATGTGCTGCCACCTACTGTTGGAGATGAATGTTACAGTTACTGGACCACTGGAGGAAAGCACAAATATTGAGAGAAGCTAATTTGGGCAATTTCTTGTTTTGATGGCACACTGGTTAAAAACACAGGAATACACAAAGCAATAAAAAGTCAAGGAGCAGAAAAAAATAATTAATTGATAAACTAGCCCGACTTAAGTCACGTGTTTGAATGTTATTAAAGATGCCAGTGTGGACACGTTAACAATTTACACAATATTCCCAAAACAAATGTTTGCAATTACGCCTTTGATGAGACTCGAGCAACAATTTCAACATCAATTAAAACCTGGGACTGCCTACGTGGGACGATTCCCACCCACAGCATTAAGGGAATATCATAAAACACAAAAAGGAGGAGGGAGGGCATGCTTCATCCCAAGTTTTCAAAGAGCTTCGGAGTGGGATCTTTGTTGTTTCTGCCTGAAGATATTTAATTCTACACTGCAGACTTCGTTAGAAGCAGGGAAGAATTGGGGTATTTGAAAAGCAAGGCTTGAAGTAGAGCCAGCATACTGAAAAAGTTCATGACTTCCATTTTGGGGTCGACTTTTGGGCCATTCTCGATTTTGGCGAGCTTTAGTTTGTGTTTTTGTTGCTTTAAAGTAACACGAAGCATCCTAGACAAAAAGTTTAACCACCAAAGAAGGACCCGAACCACAGGGGACATAATATTGATGCTTTATTTTCCTACTCCAGAGGGTCAACTCAAGTCAAGTCCTGCTTATTTGTATATCCTCTAATCACAAGGAGTCTCAAAGGGCTGCACAGACCACAGATTATTGCAAACTACAGACTATTATTACACCATCCCCTGATCTAAAACCTACACGAGGGCAAGGAAAAACTCAAAAACCTCAACATGAGGTAAATAAAGAAACCTTGAGGAGGGGCTGCTCATGAGGTAATCCCCCTTCCGGGATGACTAGGCTGCAATGGATGTTGCAATAAAAAATAATACACAGTTATCATCAACGGGAAAGTAGGGTCATTTATAAGCTATAGAATAGAAGTGTGTTTTAAGCCTGGATTTAGACAGTTCCACTGAGGTTGAAACTTGCAACAATACAATACAGTCTATGGGCAAATATGTTTGTGAAGACAAAGTCCACCCCCCTCACATCTGTCCGAATTGATACCGAATATAGTTTGGATACAAATAAACACTTTAAGAAACTAAGGGCATTGTCTTTATGGTCCTTCAACATGGATGGAGATAGATTGATAAATACAAACTATTTATGTTGGACTGTCACGACCAGAACGGGAGTAGGAGCCAGATGCGTAACGTTAATCACAGGTTTATTGGGATATAGAGGAAAGGCAGCGCCCGTGATTCGGTGCATGCTGAACGCGGGAAGCAAGCCGTTCACAAAATTGTGTTCCGAATGCGGAAGTGGATCTTCCGGAGCGGGAGATCGTAGTGTAGTAGACGGAAAAACAGGTCGTAGCTGGGATTGGAGAGCAGAACGAGGTCGGGGTCAAAAAAACGAGTAGTAAGTCGGAACGGGGGAGCAAAATGTGGTCGGGGTCAAGAAACGTATCGTAGCCGGAAACGGGGAAATCAGGAACGGACGGGTGGGAAATGGGTGAAAAAGCGGTACCGACGGGAGTCAGAGTAAAAAATGCTTGTCTTGTGAAAACAGAGGTTCGCTGACGGACTGACAAAGGGCGAGTGAAAGGACGGAACTTAAGTAGAACGGGGAACCAATCAGGAAGCAAGCAGCGGCTGGTGCCAAATGAGCAGGTAAGGGTGAAATTAATCAGTCATCATGACATGAACACTTTCTAAAGAACTTACATCCATTTTTAGCCTTATGCTACAGTATATTTTAATCAAAGTAAATTATTTATTAAAGAAAAAAAACCTTTAGGGCAACACAGACACTGTGTAATATTCGACCACTAGATGTCTCTGTATTGTGTTGTCAGCCAAAAAGAGTGCTACAAAGCACCCAAAAAATTCAAACTATGAAGACTCAAAATAACCAAACCGCATCATTTTTCACAAACCAATGAATCCAGAATGAACGATATATTTTTTAATTGTGTTAAAGGGACAGTGTGTATTATTTGAACAATAGATGTATTTTTTTGTGCGACCAAAAACAAATGTTAAAAAAGACAAGAAAGAATACAAATTTGTCATGGAACAGAACAAGGACTCGGATCCAATAGCGTCAGTTAAAGGATTTATTGTGACAAGATTCGGTGGAGCAGGCTTGGGACGTCGAGCCTTGGCAGTGGAAAGCCTCTTGGGACGATATGGCAACTCCGTGGTGAAAACGCGCGGCGAAACGTAGCAGGTAAGTCGGTGGCCGGGACGGAAGAGTAGATCGAAAACTTTTAACAGACAAGGGTCAGGCAACGAGAATCAGACTTGGAATATACATGGGCTTGTGGTACCTTGAATGTTGGAGGTTCACTCAGGAAATGAGGAAGACACTCGAACGTCCATCTCTGGACGCTGACAGCTTATGTAGTAGACTTCCACCAATCAAGAGATCGCGTTCCAGCACACCAGCTGATTACCTCAGGTGACTCCGGTTAGGTAATCACGACAGAACCCCCCCCTCAAGGGACGGCTCCAGAAGTCCCCCAGGGAAAAATAAAAATAAATCCAAACACGTCACATGGCAACACCGGTAATCCAAGGGAAAAAAAAATCACAGGCCAGTTACAAATAATTCCCCAAAACCCAAAATACATCACCAATAATCCAAAAATCGAGGGCCCAGAGGTCGTCCGATGAACCCTCAGAATTCTTCCGAGTGGATAGAGGCCCCTTCGTCCGCATCTGAAGGGGTGGTAGCGGGTGGGTCTGCCGGTGGAAGAGCAGCAGCGTCGGACCTCCGACGACGACCACGGCGTGGTGCTGGTTGGTCAGGATGCAGTTGATGGAATTCTGCCACAAGAGATCGGTCCAGGATCTGCCTGCTGGGAATCCATGATCTCTCCTCCGGACCATATCCCTCCCAATCGACCAAGTACTGGAAGCCCCGACCCCTGCGTCGGGAGCGGAGCAGGCGGCGCACTGTATAGATAGGCTCCCCGTCCAAGGAGCGTGGAGCTGGGGGAGGAGGTGGAATGGGTGCCAACGGACTCTGGCTGACGGGCTTGATTCGGGAAACATGAAACGTGGGGTGCACTCTCATAGATCTTGGTAGACGGAGACGGACTGCTGAGGAGTTGATAATTTTTACTATAGGAAACGGGCCAAGATACCGAGGAGCCAGTTTCCTCGACTCAACCTTCAGTGGAAGATCAGCTGATGCGAGCCACACCTTCTGGCCCACCTGGTACTTCGGAGCAGGACTCCTCCGTCGGTTAGCCCCAACGGCATGAGTCTTGCTTGCCCGAAGGAGTGTGGCCCGAGCACGAGCCCAAGTTCGCCGACAGCGACGTGCATTCGCCGTAGCTGACGGGCAGTTTACTTCCTCTTCTTGACTAGGGAACATAGGGGGTTGGTACCCATACACACACTGGAAGGGGGACATTCCAGTGGATGAGCTAACCAAGGAATTGTGAGCATATTCCACCCATGCCAATTGCCGAGCCCAGGACAACGGTTCACTAGAGACCATGCAGCGAAGTGCCGTTTCCAAATCTTGGTTCACTCGTTCAGACTGACCATTGGATTGAGGGTGGAACCCTGATGAGAGGCTGACAGAGGCACCCAACAGACGACAGAACTCCTTCCAAAACGCGGATGAGAACTGGGGACCACGGTCAGAAACAATGTCCAGAGGGATGCCATGGAGGCGGAACACATGCTGCTGGACTATCAATGCAGTTTCCTTGGCGGAGGGGAGCTTCGGTAGTGCCACGAAATGGACCATCTTACTGAACCGGTCCACGATAGTTAGTACAGTCGTCATCCCCTCGGATACTGGCAACCCCGTCACAAAGTCCAAGGAGATGTGGGACCATGGGCGGCGGGGAACCGGAAGTGGATGTAACAGACCGGCCGGACGTTGGTGGGATGTTTTGTTCTGGGCGCACACTTGACAGGCGGAGACGTATTCCCTAACGTCCTTGGCCATGGTAGGCCACCAGAAGCGTCGGGACAAGAAACTGTGAGTCCGAGCCGACCCCGGATGGCAAGAAAAGTGAGAATTGTGCCCCCATTGGAGGACCTCGGACCGTAAGGGTTCGGAGACGAATAGTCGACCCTCGGGACAGGAGCTGGGACCCGCCTGATCGGGTATCGCCTCTCTGACTCGGGACTCGATATCCCAGGAGACTGCTGCCACCATACAGGAAGCTGGAAGGACCGTTGCGGGACCCTGAGGTGTGTCATTGGAACTCTGGAATTGTCGGGACAGCGCGTCGGGTTTCACATTCCGAGATCCGGGTCTGTAGGACAGAGTGAAGTTAAAGCGGGTGAAAAACAGGGCCCAACGTGACTGGCGAGGATTGAGCCGCTTGGCCGATCTAATATATTCTAAGTTCTTGTGGTCAGTCCAAACTATGAACGGCACCGTTACCCCCTCCAACCAATGCCGCCATTCCTCCAGGGCTAGCTTGACGGCCAACAACTCACGATCCCCCACGTCGTAGTTGCGTTCGGCCGGGGACAACCGCCGGGAAAAGAAGGCGCACGGGTGCATTTTCTGGTCCTTGTCCGACCGCTGGGACAGGACAGCACCCACTCCCACATCTGAGGCGTCCACCTCCACTACCAGTTGGCGTGCAGGGTCCGGTACCTGGAGTATGGGGGCCGTAGAGAAATGGGTTTTTAGACGGTTGAAAGCTGCATTAGCCTCGGAAGACCACCGAAATGGCTCTCTAGGACTGGTAAGAAGCGTGAGGGGAGCTGCCACCGAACTGTAGTTCCTGATGAACCTCCGGTAGAAATTGGCAAAACCAAGGAATTGTTGGAGTTTTTTCCGAGACTCAGGGACAGGCCAAGAGGTGACTGCTGATACCTTGGCAGGATCCATCTGAAGGGTCCCCTCCGCCACGATGTAGCCCAGGAACGAGACTGTCTTGGCGTGAAACTCGCACTTCTCTGCCTTAACAAATAAAGAGTTCTCTAGGAGACGACGGAGAACCAGCTGGACATGTTTTCGGTGTTCATCGAGGGACTTTGAGAAAATCAAGATATCGTCCAGATACACAAAAACAAAACGATTAAGCACATCTCGTAAAATGTCATTTACCAAAGATTGGAAAACAGCTGGAGCATTGGTTAATCCGAACGGCATTACCAGATACTCGTAGTGACCGTTGGGTGTGTTGAATGCCGTCTTCCATTCATCACCCTCCCGGATTCGGACTAAGTGGTAGGCGTTGCGCAGATCAAGTTTAGTGAAGACCGTGGCCCCCTGTAGAAGCTCAAATGCAGAGGCAAGCAGAGGCAAGGGATAGCGATTTTTAACCGTGATTTCATTAAGGCCCCGATAATCTATACAGGGCCGGAGTGACCCGTCCTTTTTTCCCACAAAGAAGAACCCCGCCCCAGCAGGAGAAGAGGAGGGTCGAATGATACCAGCCGCCAAGGCATCGGAAATGTACTCCTCCATGGCCTTCCTCTCGGGAATGGACAAGGAGTAGAGGCGGCCCCGAGGAGGAGCAGACCCCGGCAGGAGATCAATTGCGCAGTCATAAGGTCTATGAGGGGGCAAGGAAGAGGCCTTAGCTTTACTGAAGACCTCCCGTAGGTGGTGGTAACAGGCTGGGACCTTGGACAGATTGGGTGGAGCCCTCGTGGAAACAGGATGATTTGGGTAAGGAGCGGCTTGCAGACAGGTTTGGTGACAGTCCATGCCCCATTCAAGTATCGACCCAGTGCGCCAGTCGAAATGGGGGTTGTGTTGCACCAACCAAGGATGACCCAGGACAAGGGGTTGGTTAGGGGAGTGAAGTAAGTGAAATCGGATCTTCTCTCTGTGATTTCCAGACAACTGTAGTTCAATGGGTTCCGTTATTTGAGATACGGTGCCTAATAGGTGGCCATCCAAAGCCCGAGCTGATACCGGGTTAGGAAGGGTTTCAACAGGTATCCCCATCTTGTGTGCGAGTGACAAATCCAGGATATTTGTTTCGGCGCCAGAATCGATGAGGGCATGGAAGGGTTGAGATGTACCGGAAATAATGAGATTTGCCCGGAGAACAGGTCTATCAGTCTTGGGGGACGATAATAAAGCTGAGCTCAATCGGATGTCCCCTATATCCGACGAGCGTTTGCTTTTAACGGGCAATTGACCACCCTATGTCCCTGGCCGCCGCAGTAATAACATAGCCGTTCGGTACGCCTTCGCTGGCGTTCTTCGACGGAGAGAAAGGTGCGGTCCACCTCCATCATCTCATGAGGTGCGGTAGAATTGGTTGGGAGGTTCGGTATCTTACTAATGTCTTGACTTTGCCGGGTGATGGGTTGTCTGGGATCTTCTCTCTCTCTGCGTCTTGCCTGAACCCTACGGTCGATCCGGGCGGTCAGTTCGATAGCATTGTCAAGAGTTACCGGAGGAGCGTGGGAAACCAATTCGTCTTTGATATAACCGGACAAGCTATGGAGGTAGGCGTCGACCAGCGCCTCTTCGTTCCAGTGACTCTGGGCTGCTAGTGTGCGAAAGTCAATGGCATAGTCGGCAATGGAGCGTCTCCCCTGGCGAATGTTCAAGATTGAACGAGCAGCATCGACTGATGAGGCTCCAGAATCAAAAACTTTAATCATTTCCTGGCTAAGCAAATTAAAAGAGGTGCATGCTGTCGCCCCTCGTTCGTATTCTGCCGTTCCCCAAAGGCGGGCTCTGCCAGTCAGATGATTTATCACAAAAGCCACCTTCGCCTTTTCGTTCACAAAGGCTCGCGGTTGTAGATCAAAAATTAGTCGGCAATTTATAAGAAAGGGGCGGATCTGGGCGGGCTCTCCACTGAATCTCTCTGGCGAACCTACTCGTGGTTCAACACTGCCGACCTGATCAGAAAGGGGCGGAACTGGATCTCGTGCTCGTGTTGCCGGGGAAGCTTCGCACTGTTCAAAAAAATCTTGGTGACGTTGTACTTGCCGGACTAGTGTGGATACGTCGTGGACGATTTGTTGTATTGCGCCTTCGGTGTGTTGTAGGCGCTGTAGCGCGGATTCCTGTTCGGCATTTCCGCATCTCTCAGAGGTGGGACGAACTGTCGCTGGATCCATGCTTTGGTTCGAGTGTTCTGTCATGGAACAGAACAAGGACTCGGATCCAATAGCGTCAGTTAAAGGATTTATTGTGACAAGATTCGGTGGAGCAGGCTTGGGACGTCGAGCCTTGGCAGTGGAAAGCCTCTTGGGACGATATGGCAACTCCGTGGTGAAAACGCGCGGCGAAACGTAGCAGGTAAGTCGGTGGCCGGGACGGAAGAGTAGATCGAAAACTTTTAACAGACAAGGGTCAGGCAACGAGAATCAGACTTGGAATATACATGGGCTTGTGGTACCTTGAATGTTGGAGGTTCACTCAGGAAATGAGGAAGACACTCGAACGTCCATCTCTGGACGCTGACAGCTTATGTAGTAGACTTCCACCAATCAAGAGATCGCGTTCCAGCACACCAGCTGATTACCTCAGGTGACTCCGGTTAGGTAATCACGACACAAATTACGGAAACTCAAATCAACCAAACCGCACCATTTTTCACAAACTAACAAATCCAGAATGTACAATATTTGTTTTGTTTTGTATTTTGTTAAAGGCAAAGTGTGTATTATTTGAACAATAGATAATGATGTATTTTTTGTGCGACCAAAAACAAATGTTAAAAAACACGAGAAAATATCCAAACCACAGAAACTCAAAGTAACCAAACCGCACAACTTTTTCCCCTAATTTTTCTTTAATTTTGAAACTGAACTAATAAATCCATAATGTATGATATTTGATTGTATTAAAGGGACAGTGTGTATTAGTGTGCCACTAGATGTAGCTGAATTGTGTCATGCTACAATGCACAAAGCCCTTATTTTGGCAACTGTTCCTCTACATTCGTTTTACTGCTGCTGTATAAATGGAAAAGTACGCTCAGGCATTGTGGAGAAATAAAAATCCCTCAGTGCTAAAGTTAGGACTCAAACCTCCATTTAAACTGTTACTGCCTTTTGGTTGAGCTCAGATCTTTTAAGAGCAAGAAACAGTATACAAACGGGGGGCAAAGAAGGACAGACCATTTTGAAATCTTTGATATCGATTTTCTTCTTTGAAACAAATTTTAATTCCAAAACAGCCTCTCGATAAAAGGACCCCGTTCCCTTGGGGACTTAATTGACGTTAACCGACATTATTTATTATTTACGCCTCCTTGTGGTTAAAAGTATTGATTTGAAAAGTAAGCAAAAATGCATATACTATCATATAAACATGATTTTTTGAGAAATTTGTATTTTGTATTTGTATTTGTATTTTTTGTATACATACAAAAGGTGAGGCTCACCCGGAAGAACCTGACGAGATTGTTCTCTTGTTTTTAGAGGTACTCCCAAAAACCAAGAACCTTTTAAAATGCTAGGCAAAAAAATGAGAAGAAATATAGTTTGTTTTGATTACTTTGCGTCTCTTTTTTTCATTTTGTGTAGTAGTAGCTGTCCTCTATCACTTTGTCATGTACGCAAGGGAGGGGAGAGCTTAAGATCATGTGACTGATCATGTGACTCTATATGAAACAATCAAATCTGGCTTCTGAATTTTAGTCAGTACAATACATTCAGTTTTAAGTTAAGAGTGTTTCTGCCTCACTCCTGCATATATTTTAATGCCATTTCAATTAACATTGACTGCTACGCAAGTTGAAACACTCCGTAAACGAGTATCTTCATCGCGGCACAAAGTGTTACTTTTCTGTACTTAACATTTCCCCGCTGATTTTAAAAATGATAATAAAAAATGAACATAATGAGTTCATTGTAATGGCTGATTAGTCCTGTGTCTTGAAATGTTGTGTTTCTTTATTAAATTTGTGCTTGCAGCTTTTAATCAGTTTCACTCTGCAGTCGGGAATTTACGGTATATGCAGTGCCTTGCAAAAGTATTGGCACCCCCAAGAACTTTTAGACACATTGCCATATTTCGGGCTTCAAACTTATAGATAAAAGAACTATAAATATTTTCTTAGAATCAACAACATGTGAGACACAATTGTGAAAAGAAACTATGTTTATTCAACATTTCATATTGTTCGTATAAACAAAAAATTGAAAAGTAGGCATTGCAAAAAAAAAGGCCCCCTTTAAGTGAATACTTTATACCACTTCCTTTTGCTGCAATAACACTCACAAGTCTTTTTGGGTTTGTATATCTTAAAATATAAATACCTGCCAATTTTTCCTTACAAAATAAGTTCCTCAAGGTTTGATGGTGATTGTTGCACAGTATTTTTCAAATCTTCCCACAAGTGCTCTCCAGGATCGAGGTCTGGAATTTGACTTGGCCATTCTAAGAACTTTCAATTGTTAGTTTTAAACCCATTTATCGTAAATGCTGCATAATGTCTGCTTCGTTTTCGCAGGTCTCTTGCAGACACCAACAGAATTGCCCTTTATTTGGTTCCATCCATCTTCCCATCGACAATAACAACCTTTCCAGTCCCTGCTGAAAAAAACCCAAAGCATGATGTTGCCATCCCCATGTTTAACAGTAGGGATGTTTTTTTTTAGGTGTACGTGTAGTGTTACTCGTATGCCAAACGTAAACCTTTGATATTATATTATATTATGTTATGTTATATTATACTACATTACATTACATTACATTACATTATATTATATTATATTATATTATATTATATTATATTATATTATATTATATTATATTATATTATATTATATTATATTATATTATATTATTTTACATTACATTACATTACATTACATTATATCATATTATATTATATTATATTATATTATATTATATTATATTATATTATATTATATTATATTATATTATATTATATTACATTACATTACATTATATTGCAAAACTGGGACAAATAGGCTCAGAGACAGTACAAACCCTTAACCCTATCTCCATGAGATGTGTGAATGTTGCAAAATCGGCTTATATCACATTCCGACTTTGAACTTTTTGAACAACGGATTGCCATGGTTAGTCATTTATGTGGACATTGGATCATTCAGAAGTTGTCAGGGAACTTCCGGTTGCTGAGCTAAGAGAACACATTTTAGTTTTTCCGTTGTAATATAGAATAAAGAATTGAAATCATTTAGTTCCAATTTAAGGTTGTGTCTCACAAGTTTGTTTTTTATTCTTAGAAAATATTTTCAGATTTTTAGCTTTAGGTTTCAAGTCGGAAATGTGGCAATATGACAAAGAAATTAACGGGGTTGGGGGACGGGAGTTGTCTATTTTGGTGATATCTTTCCTATTCTCTGTATTAAATGTAGTTGCAGGTGCAGGTAATGTAGCGTTTCTATACCGATACCATCCCCAGAGGAAAGCCATAGTCCAGCAATTTCCTGCCAAAAGTAAAGTGTTAAAATGGCCGACTGTTTCGAGACAAATGACTCATCACAAGTGTTCCAAACCGACACCATCATTTCACACAATTTTGCCTTTGCTTGTTCTGATCAGTGCGAAAATGATGTGCATTAATAAGCTCCAAACTTCCATCTGCAAAATTAAACGTTGAATTTAAGTGTGAAACGGACAAAAACAGGTCAACGATTGACCCCCTAAAAAATAAAATATTTTCTGCCAAAACATTTTCCCGGCGGAGCTTACCGCCAGCAGCCGCTTGCCAGGCTGCCTGAGTTGTGTGATTATGGAAATTAAAATCAGTTGATTGATAGCGTGAAACGATTACTTTTTTTTTTTCAGGCCCGCCAGAAAAAAACATGTCGTGTTTATCAAAGCAATTATGAAAGCGCTGTCAGTTTTATGGCGCCGCCGAACTCTAGAGACGGCAGTACCTAAATAGCGCTGAGGTTGTGGCAGCCGCTAAGGGATCCTTGTTTTATAACGTCAGGTCACGGTTTTGTATGGCAACGCTCTTTAGTCCTTTCCAAGCTCCATTTCAAAATCAAACAAACTGCTCTTGGGTTGAGACAGGGCAATGGAGTGTGTGAGCAACTCCCCATGGGTCAATAGTGCCAAAATGTCCCTCAAAATGTAAAAAATATACACCATTGGCGGAACATTGTTCTTACTTAAGTAATATATTGCCAATTGTCCAATGTTTTTTTGTTTATTTAAAGTCATGTTTTTTTTTTCAGGTATTGGACTGAATGATCAATTGAATGAATGAATGAATGAATGGATGGCCTTTATTGTCATCATATAATGACATACTGGGGCAGCACGGCGGCGCAGTGGTTAGCGTGTTTGAGCACAGTTCTGAGGTCATGAGATTGAACCTCCTGTGTTGAGTTTGCATGTTCTCCCCATGCTTGTGTGGGTTTTCTCCCACATTCCCAAAAAATGCATGTCAGGCTAATTGGCCGGTCCATATTGTCCCTAGGTGTGAATGAGCGAGCTGAGAGCACAGAGCCCCAATATTTCTGGAATAGCTCCTTTTCAGTTCAGGGTGTCCCCCGCCCACTGCCCGAAGATAGCTAGGATGGGGTCCAGCACCCCCGCGACCCTACTGAGGATAAGTGGTGCTGATAATGGATGGATGGATGGATGGATGGATGGATGGATGGACAATGAAATACAGGGGTGAGTAGGCCAAAATGTTGAAGAGCGATATTGGACCCAAAAAAACCTGTTTAGAGCCGCAAAGAATTTGAAAGCCTTTTAATGCAGGCAACACATACTACCAGGCACAGGGAGAACATGCAAACCCCGCACAGGAAGGCTTCTAGCTGGATTTGAACCCATGACCTCATAACTGTGCCACGGAAGCTAACCACTCAATCATCGTGTTGCTATTATTGTAAGTCATATATTTTCATATTTGAATGAATAAATGAAAAATTACATGAATGAATGAAATGCATTTTTTGTCATTATACAGTATAGTACATAGGTAGGAAAAAAAACTAAAACCAGTAGTTGTTGCTAGGTTCAGAAAACTATCCGAATCCCTTCACAAAAAAACAAAAAAAAAACATGAACACCCTTTCCTGTAAGATCATCCTTTTACAGTATATAGCTTTTGGCCGAGCCAATCAGATTCCAAGTTAGCTCTGAAAATTGTTTCTAAATTTATGCCTAGGTAGGGGGCGGTAATCCCCCAAGACTATTGCGCCAACAGCCCTTAAGCCTGTACAAGAAAATACATATATTGTGTCATACAACTTAGAAGCAGCAAGTTTTTCGCAAACCGGAAAAGGCTTTGTCCCCCACTTTCAGCCTAAGAGTAATATCTTAACGCAGAGCCTAAGCTCATCCCGATTAAAATTTTGAGCCAAGCCTGTAGGCTGGGGTCGGCCATAACTTTTCTCCTGCTGACCTTTTTGTTAAATTATTAATATTGTTTTGCTGTTTATACAGTCTTGTTTAACTTTTGTTACAAAAGACAGGCTCTACGTTTCCCGGGTCCACGCAGTGCAGGCCTCTTCGCGTCTTCACATTTTTCCTTTTATTGTAAAAAAAGGAATCCTTCCTTATTATATAGAAATAAGCAATACACCATCCCATTTTTTGTTATTATTGAAACCTTTCTACACTTTATGGCAGTTTGTTGTAGGTGGAGATTTTTAGTAATGTCATAAAATAATTGTATTTATCATTTTTTTAAATATGATGAGTTTTAAGTACTTTAATTTAGAAGAATGAACTAATATGCAAGAACAATGGAAAGATGATAACTTGCTTCACAACTTACTCCTTCGTAGAATTTTTGCAGTCACAAATCAGTTTAATCTCGGTTGTAAATGTGGGCGAAGAGTCTTACAACATATCCGCAACTCATGTGTGAGTAATGATGCGAATGTGAGGCGAAATATGTTTATTACATAACTACTGTTTTAGTTGTCTTCTCACGCACAGACAATTTGTTGCGAACTGTAATGTAATTTTGAAAACGCGCTTCTTCTTCTCCTACGCTAATTTTATCAGTTTTGCTCTCACCTTTGTTATTATTTTGCAGCAGGGAGCCTACCACTCGCTTTTAAGCATCACCTCCTACCTGTCGTGTTGGGATGCAGTGAAGGCGGAGGAGCTGGCAGAGATACCTGCACTTGGAAGTTTACTTGCAAATTTACCTTAACTTGGTTAGTAAGTAAGTGATTTCTAAAACGAACGACATGCGAGCTGAAAAATACTAAGAAAAACGACAGTACAATTGAAGAAAAGAAGTTTTTTTTTTAGGTTTGTTATGCTCAGTGTTGGTTGTGTCGTTGAAAACAGTAATTAGTTACATTTACGCATTACTTAGTTCACAAAGTGATTCAGTTACCCACCCAGATTACTGAAACCAAAAATTAGCATGTTTGTCATAAACCAGAACAGGATCAGGACCCAAACGCGTGACGTAACTCACTCAAGCCTTTCATTTTACGGGAATCGGGGAATCATGCACGTTAAGCAGTAGTCTGTCGTGAAATGATAGGAAGCCAGAGGCCGACGAGATTGATACCAATTGCCCGAGTTGATCTCGCACAGATGGGGTCGATACCGGACAGGACGGGACAGACAGGATAGATGATATCGAAATAAAGGAGGACAAACTGGACGGGAATAAAAACTGGAGAAAATAATAAACAGGACAAAAATAGACGGGAACAAAACTGGAAACTGAAATTAAACAAGACAAAATAAACAGGAACAATACCGCACAGGAAATACCAACGGGAACAGGACCAAGTCGAAACCCACGTCTTGCGGGGCATAAATTCGTTGACGGACCAACAAAAGGAGAGTGACAGGACTGGGCTTAAAAAGCAGGGAAGCCAATCTGTCAAAGAGCCCCAACTGGCGCCACACCGGCGGGGCCAATTGGGCACCATGCCAACCATGACAACGTTACTCTGAAAAGTAACTAGTGTATCTAGTTACAATTTACTGTATATATAATTGCATAGAATCCGACCCCCTTAAACTGCTTCAAAATTACCAAATATATAACATATATAGTAGATAACCATATATAGTAGATAACCATATATATAGTAGATGTACTCTAACATGTGGAAGCAGTGAACTTTTCATATTTCCTTGATTTCCAGGACTATGGAATTTTGTGAGCTCGCAAACTAACACTTAGCCGAGACACTCCATATCCATGTTGTCTCTCTAAAAAAAACTTAAATATCTCCTTTGTTTCGGGGTACTGAAAGAAACGTTTTCCTTTTACTGTTTTAGTAATACACATTGTCCCTTTAAATTGTGTACTAGTTCCTTTTTTTCCCCAACTGCTCACACTGACCTGAAGTGGAACTGCAGCTTTTCGTCAATATTCTGCAAGCGATGCAAACACAAGAAAAAAAAAAGGAGAGAGCATATTAGAATAAACTTATGAAAATAATCATCTTTCAATGTTCTGTCGGGAAATAGTTTTAGTTACTTTTTTATTTTTGCGACATTCTGAAAAAAATATTACTTTCTTTTTACTAATTTGTAACTAGAAAGTTACCAAGGGAGTAATGCACTACTTATTAGTGTCAGTAATTTGGGGGTAACAGAATTACCTTTTTAAATGAAGCAACCGTGACTAATTACTGTTTCACAGTAATGCGTCCAACACTGGCCACTCTACATCCTTTTAAAGAATCCATTTTGTTAGTTCCCTACCAGTGTAGCAGACTTGTTTCCATTCTGTTTTATTGGGTCAACTGTTAAGCGGCTTTTATAAAATGTCACACTACTACGTGGAAGATTTTCTGGGAAAAGCCAACAGCTTGAACCAGCTGACCTCCGTCCACGAGTGCTTCACCGCTACCGAATAAGCGCTACAACAAATTTGTTCTTATCGGGCGCCAAAAGACCTCCGTGTCAGTTTGTTGGCACTTCACCTGAACATTAAATCCTTCGATAAGAATCAAGCAGGTTGCGACATTTGACCGCTAATTTTTCAACAATGAATAAAAACCACAGGTTTAAGAGTTACACTGGTTAGCAGTTGCATTCAAGGCCAGAGGGGGCAGTCATGAGCATGAAATTCCAAACGACCCAACCTTAATTCAGAAAGCTTATGTTATTATAGACCTGTGTCAAACCTGCCGTTTCTTTTCAAAGTACTTGAAAAAGTTGTGGCACTTCTGCTGAATGATTTTGTATCCGGAAACCATCTATTTGAATCTATGCAATCGGGATTCAGGGTTAACCACTTTACTGAGACAGCCCTGATTAAGGTAACCAATAATCTTCTAATCTGCTAAAAATCTCTCTATCCGTTCTCAGTCCGATGCGGGGATTATAATTCATGCGTTCGTTACCTCCCGTCTCCATTACTGTAATGCACTACTCTCCGGTCTCTCGAGGTCCAAAATCAACAGCCTGCAGACAAGAAAGTTTGATCACATTACCCTAATTTTAGCTAACCTGCATTGCCTCCCTGTTAGCTTATTAGGTGATTTAGATAGATAGATAGATAGATAGATAGATAGATACTTTATTCATCGTGTGTTGAAAATAAAACAATAATGAGTTAAAGAAATATAATACATAAATACCCAGTGTAACGTGTTGATATAGAGTATTTGAATAGTGCTACATAAAATACACATTGTAATAAAAACAGGGTAATATGCAATGTGAGGGTGTGGTTTAATGTGGGCTTTTACTCCTCCGGGTGGAGTTAAAGAGCCTCATGGCATGAGGAAGAAATGATCTCCTCGGTCTGTCTGTGGAACAAGACTGTGACATTTTATATATATATATATATATATATATATATATATATATATATATATATAAATATATATATAAAATATATATTTGCACTTTTCCATGGAGATTGGATTTTCTAGTTGTTTCTGAACACCTTGCTCTTAAAGGGACATTGTTAAATCTTCAAATCTAAATGTCGCTGTATCGACCTAAAATGAGTGCTACATAGCACAAGAAATATTCCAAGCTATGGAGACTCAGAGTGATCAAAATTCTGTTGTTTTTTTCCCAGCCTTTTCACAAGGTGTTTTATTACCCGTCGTAGCAGGATGGTGGGACTATTATGTCAACTACAAGCATTTTTTTTTTTAAATATATGATAGTTCATTTAGTTTTGCATATTATTATTATTTTTACCACTATGGGGTGCTAAATAATACACAATATCCTATAAAGTACTATTATTTTTATCCTAAGAGAATTTCTATTTTCCGAAGTAAAAAAACAACAACATTTTTAGGTCTTCTTAGTAAGAGATGAAAGACCTTTTTTTCAAATTCCAAGAAATATGTTCTACCTAAAATTAGAGACTATACTAAGCAAATGAATGAGCAATATGACGCCCCGGTAAAAGTTTAGAATTTTTGTTTTGTACATATTTTGCAAGCACACATTATCTTATTTTCCCTAAAATGCAAATCGAAATAAAGTAAAAATTCAAACTTAAGATGAGAAAAGTTTTTTGCCAACTATTTTATTTCAATTTATCTTTATATAGATGAGGAATAACACAAATTTTGCTTTGTTGTTTCTGAGCACATTGCAGTTAAATGAATGAAATACTGCACATGACCTTGCTGTTGTGAAAACATCCCCACGCTTAATCAGCAAATCATAACGGTGACCTAACATTTGCATTTTAAGCCGCGAAACTTTGCGACCGCTATCTGTTAAATCTGCTGAACCGCCGAAAAACATCATTTTAATCGTCATAGCTTTTCATCTGTTCTTGCTTGCATATTGTTTTTATTTCATTCATTTCCCTTTGTTCCTTTATCTGCATATTGATTCATCTGTTTTTTGAAACGTTTGAAAAATGGTCTGCCAAAAAATGCGAAATATTCTGCCTTCCATCCATCCATCCATTATCTGCACCACTTATCCTCAGTAGGGTCACAGGGGTGCCGGAGCCCATATCAGCTATCTCCAGGGAGTGGCCGGGGGACACCCTGAACTGGTTGCCAGACAGTCGCAGGGCACACAGAGACAGACAAGTCACTCCCTCATTCACACCTAGGGAATATTTGGACCCACCAATTAACCTGAAACGCATGTTTTTGGAATGTGGGAGGAAACAGTAGAGCCCAGAGGAAACCTATGCAAGCACGGGGAGAACATGCAAACTCCACACAGGAAGTTCGATCTTTTGACCTCAGAACTGTTCCAGACACGCGCTAACCACTGTGCCACCGTGGTGCCTGATTCTGCCTTTTCCTTTAATTAATTTATATTTTCAATTCATGGGTAAGCCAAAAACAAACTGAAGGGCCAAAATCTCAAAGATTTAATTGTCTTGTATGCCGTATTTTTTTTTTTTTTTTATAAAATCCCTGAAACCGAAATACTAGTTGTAAAAAGTTCCATTCCTAACTATGCAGGAGTTAAAACCGTTCAAAAGCTCTGAGATTAAAGCATTAACCGAAAGCACTAAATATACCAAAAACACTATTAGGTAAATCGATCTGAAATAAAAATAAGACAACAACACCCAAAAAACAGAAATAAGAGACATTTTTTTTTTAAAGACGAACACTAAACATGTCCCTTTTAATTTTAAAATCACTCGAAGTATGGTCACCGTGATGGAAGTAAACCTTTTCTGCAGGACAATGGAGTCGAATTATAGCAAATAAATACTCTAAATTCCCTAACATCTAAAAGATACATGCAAATATAATTAAGTAGTATAATACATTTTCTTATTCAAATTATGAATTCATTTTCTGCATTAAATTATTGTTGGTAATATACTGATTAAAGGGATAACCACAAACCTGTCTTTTTTTATTTTCTCATGTTATACTTCCTTTTTTTCTTAACTTCTTATTATAATGTTCTTAACTTCGACATTATAATTCATAATATGATGCATCAAAGCAAGTGAGCCGTTTGAATGAGTTGAGACGAAAAATCCGGTTCTCTAAAAGAGACGGACTTCCTTTCACTACATCAAACCGCTCACTTCGTTTGCGACGAAAAAAACGATACCGACATAGAGGCTACCGCGGCGAACTCGTTTGACTTGATTGATTTGCCGTTTCGTGATAGTTGGTGTTTACCAGATGGTACCTATTATTGACAAATTTGCGTTTTTCCGTACAGATTTTCTCGTACGTCGTACACGTCTTAAAATGCATCATGATCATACTTTTTACTGTAAAGCCGTACAGGTTGACAGGTATGTAAATTTGAGTGAGCCGTAGTTCTTTTATCTTATGACATACCCACATTACTGATTATTTTTTATTTATATCTAGAATTTTGTAAGGGAAATTACAGTTTGATTATGGTTTGAATGTGGCTTTCTATGATTGTATCCTCAAAAGCACCTTAACGAAGCCAAAGATTATATGCAGGTGCTGTTTGTATTCTTACAACAATTGTATCCTCTTGAGGCCCGCTAACTATTACTGTAAATTCCGGTCTATAGAGCGCACCTGATTATAAGCCGCACCCACCACATTTTAAGAGGAAAACCGATTCTGTACTTACACAAGCCGCACCTGTATATAAGCCGCATGCGCCCACATTAAAACATGTAACACAATCACAAAATTAGCCCAAACCCGGCTTTGAGTCCCGTGATTATAACTGAATATAAAGTACACGGTCCAAAAACCGCAGCCGGCGAAATGAACAGAAAATTATTTCGGTACTCGGTACACCGAGAGAGTTTTCAAAGTTTGATGCAGACCTGCAGAGTCAGGGTACCTGTTGAAACTAATCCAATGAAAAAAAAGTCTATATTTCCAAAGGTAAGGGTGGGAAAAATATCTATCCACTATTGTCCGCCGCGACAACAGGTCTCACTTACTTTTAACCCACTTCCCGTCAGCCTATTTCATGCTTTCTAGCTAACATTTTACCATTTTTGCTAGTTATCAAACTAAATGCTGGGCTTTCTTTCTAGCTATGTATCAAACCTCACGTTTTTAGCGTTCTAGCGTCTTTTTACTATTTTAGCTTGCTATCTACCTCCCTTTTAGTTTTCAACCTGTTTATTTTTTTAACTAACTGTTGAACTACCCTTTTTTTTACGCCTGTGTTTTTAATAAATGAGCCCGGAGTAATTGGATGTGTGTGATTCCTCCCTCAGTCAATCTTGGAAGCAGATCTAGGGGAAAGCGCAGGTGGGATGCGCCTCCGATGAAAGGGCTATCAAAAACCTAATCTCTGATTCAGAGTATATTTCTTTCTTTACTTAATACGATATCAAGTTTTGATCTTAACAAATCTATACTTAAAGTCCTAATAATTAGTAAAACACAATAATGCACTTCACGACTTTATTCTTAGTCAAGGTAGAATTTTCATTTAATTTCTTTCATTTTGTATTTTTCAACAAATGGTTTTATTTTAAATGGCTCTCTGACTTTTGGTTTTTTTCTACATTTTGATGATTGTTTTGACTAGTTTTTGAATTACAAACATATTTTAAACGTGTTTATGGTTTAATTAATCTTAGCTTTTGACTCTATTTTCACTTTTTATTATAATTTTAGACCTTGTTTTTCCTCAAGACTCGTGGCCAAATATTAATACTAAAAAATTGACTATGGATATATAAAATTGTTCAAAATGGGTTAGGTTTATGTTTTGGGTTTGATAATTAGGAGTTAGTGTTAGGTTTAGGGGATTAGGAGTTAGAGGTTAGGGTTAGAGGTTATGAATAGGGATTAGATTGTTAGAGAATTAGCAGTGAGGGTTAGTGTTTAGGGTAAGTGGTTAGGTTTAGTGGGTAGGGGTTATGTCTTGGGCTTAGGGGACAGGGTTGGATGTTTAGGGTTCAGGGGTTGAGGGTTAGAGTTTTAGGGGTTAGAGGGTTAGGGTTAATAGCAAGGGTTAAAGCTTATGGTTAGGGGGCAGGGGGTTGGAGGGTGTAGTTATGGTTAGAGCAGGGGTCAAGAACTTTTCGCTCGGAGGCCACATATGGCTTTTTTCATGATCACATATGGCTCGGAGACAAATTTATTCCATGAAAATGTTCCCCATGCCATTGCTTAATTGAGTGAGCGAAGCCTATAACAGTGCAAGTGAAGCAGAACCAACACTAAAGTACTTAGTAGTACATACAGAGTACATACAGTGATACCTCTACTTATGAATGTCTCTACATAGGAAAACTGCTTTTGTAACCTAGAAGTTTTAATAAAAAGAAAAGCTCTCAGGAGAGGGCTATTAGAACAAGTTAGAATTTATTTTCCTGTAACAGTGCAAGCGAAGCAGAACCAACAGTGAAGTCCTCATTGGTACTGTCCATTATGTACAGTGGTACCTCTACCTATGAATGTCTCTACATACGAAAATGTTTAGGTTATGAAGTATCTAGGCAGGGAAAATATTGCCTCTAATTACAAAGGTGTTTCAGGATACGAAGTCAAAAATACAGTAGAGTTTGTTGGTTGAACTTTTAACTCCAAAGGCCGTAGGGGTACCGTTTCCTGTGGTGTCTCTTGGGAAAGTACAGCCGAGTGGTGCCCATCCCCTTCCAGGCCTACATATGTTTCCACCTGGTCTTTAACCTTGGGCTTTTTATGTGTCAGGCAAATGTGCTAACCACAGCACTACAGAAACAGTACAGTACACACTGCTAGAAGCCGCTGCCAGAGTTTCCCGAACGTAAACAAACAGGCTGTGTGTATCCCAGCATACTCTTTGTGTCACCGTCACAGTTCAGAGTTTAGAGACGAGGAGGAGGAAGATTTCCGGCAAAATGACGGGGAGGAGTTAGCAATGTCAGCGATGTTCTATGAAGTCCTGGAACTTATGGAACGGGATCGCCTGGAAGAAGTGTTGACAAGTCAAGCTATCACTCATTATAATCTCTGCCCGCGAATTTCTGACACATTGTCAAAATCTGGCAAAAGCAGACGGCATTGGATCAGTTTTTCAAGAAACCTGAAGTAAAAAGGCAAATGAATATTGGTATTATTTTATTTATTCTTTGTATTTTTTTCATTATGTGCCTCTCGTTTTATGTTTATAGAGTTACTGTTGCCGTTTTGGTCACACGAAGCCACCGTTTTCGCCGAAACATTTGGTAAACAGAGCTCAACATGACAAATTGTGCCCTGAATATTTGTGTGCAGGCATGACTGGACATTAATTCTTCCACGTCACCCTTTGGGCGACATTTTGTTTGGGCTGTAAAGCTTCAAGACGTCAGCATTCGTTTGACTGACAAACAGAGTGACAGCTGACTTTAGTGAGTCAGAAGTTCGCTGCACGCAACATGCAGCTCCACCATGCCTCAATATTTGCATATAATTTTGGGGGATATATGACAACCAGTAGGATTCAGAAAACAGAGTGTCAATGGCGTCAAATATTGGTTTTGTGGTTTAATTAGGCAAAGTAGTTCAACAAGAAAGCAACTAATAAGACAAAACATTTTAATTCAATTATTAGTACTATAATCAATACAAAACCAAAAAGGAGTAGGCCAAAGCTAAAGCTCAGATGAAGTGCCAAGCTTTAAAAACGATATCTCCTCCAGGCTAGACTCACTCAAATTCAAAACCAGACATTAAAAAAAAAAACGATAAATGATTAGGTATTTTAACCCATTCGGATCAGGAGTGTGGTGCAGTAATCCCTCAGTTATCAAGACCAGAAACCCCGGTGAAGGAACGTTGCACCTTCATAGAAGCCCCCAAGGGTCAAACTTAGGGGCCGGTCACACAGCCGTTTGCGGCTGAATCACGGCTAAAATTTTGCAGGTTTTTTTTGCCCGTGGTTGCCCGCGATGGAAAAAGCGCAAAATTGGCCAACCCGCTGTTCATCGGTGGTATGCCCGCAAAACAGACATTGGCGACTGTTCCGCTTCCTCATCGCGTCATTTCCGCGTCATTTTCTCGTGTGGACCACGGGTATAAAAGCTCCCGAGCCGGTGTTGTGCCCAAATCCGACTCCTACGCACCCCCCCTGCATGAACGCGCATTCTGCTGCGATTGCTTTTGTTGGAAGCGTGCATTGACGTTGGTGACTTTTTCATCCGCGTTAACAAACGCATTTTGTAGAATACGATCGCACTTTATTGTTTAAATAAACGCGTTATATAGACTAGGATTTCCCAATTGTTATAATTAGCTCGCTTTATTGTTTTAATAAGCGTTTTATATACAATACGATCGCTTTTGTTGGAAGCGCAGCAGAATGCGCGTTCACGCGAGGGGGGGAGGTTTTTATATACGGTGTGCATTACCGTTCGATTACGTTCACAACAAATGCAAGACGAAGTGGTTTTGGTTATATGTTCGCCATTACATTCCCTAAAAGTGATATAAAAGTGAGATAAAACAAGGTAAAAGTGGTTGTAGTAGCGAGGGGATGCAAATCTCGGCAGGGATGTATTTCTCCGCATAACACCGGGCTGTAGAAATCATAACCGCTCAAGACACAGTCCCGTGAAGATCAAGATTTCAAGCTATGGCACCGAAGAAGCCAATATGTTATTATTGTAATAGTTTTTCATCTTTATTTTATTATCTTGTTATGAAATGAAAAGAAATATCAAGAAATAAAAATGAATTAAGGCGAGGTCACTACGGTGACGGGGATCCATGTTCACCCCCTTGACGTCTCGAGCACAACTGACGTGTGCTCGGCAAATCGCGCTGTATATATGCGGAGAAAGGCGTTTGACCGTCAGACGCGTAACACACTAATATCACGTAATAACACCGCGATACAGGCGCAGAACATGCTATTACCATGCTCCACCCACGATTACCCGCTGAAATTTCCCGTCCTACCCATGTGTAACCACGCCCTGGCCGCGGCCAGAGCACGTCGTTACGCGTCATTTCGGCGTCATTACCTCGTGTGCCGCCCGCGGTTAACACGTACTCAAAGTTTTGAGCAGCTCAAAACTTTTTCGCGCGGCCAACCGCGTGTGAATTTCCGACCGCGAGTAAAGCACTGCGGTATCTCGTATATATGGCGGTCTCACAGCGTCCAACAGCGCCCAACAGCGTCTGCTTCACGGCCAGAAATTTCTGGCCGTGATTCAGCCTCGATACGCCCGTGAAAGGCTGTGTTCCCGCGCTCTAAAGAATTGAATAGCGCAAAACTTTTTCGCGCTGCCACTCGCGCGCGAATTTTCGCGTGTTAAGCACTGCTGTATCTCGTCTGTATGGCGATCTCAAAGCGTCCAATAGCGTCCGCCTCACAGGCAGAAATTTCTGGCCGTGATTCAGCCGCAATCGGCTGTGTGACCGGGCCCTTACCTTGAGATGACGTCCTTACCAACTGAGAGTATAGGACTGTAACAAAATAACAACTAAGGATCCTACAGATAAAAACACAGAACACGGAATGGTATTTGAATGAATGTTTATTGTCATTTAACAAAAAGTAAATGAAATTAGAGGGCTTTTCTTTTTAGTGAAAGATAGTAGCTGGCTGATGGACGCTGGCATCAGGTAACATCGTGGTAAGCTAGGTCTCCGTGGTCATTAAAATACAAGAGTATAGCCATGTCCCACAAGATTTTGCTCCAAGTCATCCATTTCATTGGTAAAGGATCTGGCATTGGTGAGATACAGCCTCAGCAGGGGTGGCTTAAGAGAGGGGTGGCCTCAGTTATGCCGTCTCCCTGATGCTGCCATAGTCGCTTCCCGGACCCCATATCAATCCACGGAGCGTCCACAGAAAACCCCCGTTTCTTTGCACTCATCTGACTTTCCTCAGAGTCAGATTTAATTGATGATGTTCTTTCCAATATAACGTCAAAAGCTAGCAGTCACCACACATCCCAGTGTGTTTTGGATGAACACAGTGAGTTGGGTGCCCACCCTGCTGTTTGACCTATCACAGTCGCTCAAACGGATAGTAACAACCTCCCAACACACAACAAACTTCTTAACCTGCCCCTGTCATAGTATTTGCTGTATGCTGTGTGCTCTGAACACAATGCACTGATAAGATATGTTGATATCAATGACAATGAAGACACTTCAATTAAAAATCTACGAAGCAGTGAACCAACGATACCTGAAGTGTGAAGTAGCAAGAGATCTCTGTACTGCATTTCTACCTTTAGTTGGAATAGTGCGGTAGCGTTTTTTTCTGTTCCTTGCCTCTTAACCAATCAAATGCATCTAAATGAACCTGTGCTTATAAGGTACGCCCTCTTGCTTTTCCTGGAATTTATTTGTCAGTGTTCAGTGACGTAAATAGATGTCAGTCATGAAATGTATCAGGCTTTAGGACGTTTAAGACCGTTTTTAGAGATATCGAATTGTCAAGAATAAAATACAGAATGAACGTCGTATAATGACCACTAGATTCCCAAGGTTAGAACTGCAATCACGTCATTTACCTGATGGTAAATACAATATTATCCTTCGTTTGACTTTCGCGTCCTTGGTGGATGGCAGATTTTTTTCCATCTTTTAGGTTACACTATATCTGTACTAAATTAATAAAACTGTGCCATCCACTATATATTGGTGGGTACATCTGTGGCATTATCACTGAGGGAAGAGAAAATAAAATGGGAATGTCCCAAAAAATTAACCAATTGACATTAAGCTTTCTTAGCCAGTAAGGCATAGTTTGCATGTATCATTGGTTTTTGTACTACAAGTCTCTTTTTAAGGCATCAAAATGTCCCAGCGCCTAGGGAAAAGTGTACAATTGTATCCTTCACACTGTGTTATTTGGACTAATACACTTCTCTTTTGTTAGTTGTTTCGACTTTTATGCACTGTTTGCATCATTGTCACTATTGATCATTCATGTTTTTCTTCACACCCTTTAAGGCATAACTGCTTTTCTAACCTAGAAGTTTTAATAAAAAGAAAAGCCCTCAGGAAAGGGCTTTTAGAACAAGTTAGAATTTATTTTCCTGTAACAGTGCAGGTGAAGCAGAACCAACACTGAAGTCCTCATTGGTACTGTCCATTATGTACAGTGGTACCTCTACCAATGAATGTCTCGAAAATGTTCAGGTTATGAAGTATCTGAATGGGAAAATATTGCCTCTAATTACAAAGGGGTTTCAGGATACTAAGTCAAAACTACAGTAGAGTTTGTTGGTTGAACTCTTAACTACATTGGCCGTCGGGGTACCATTTCCTGTGGTGTGTCTTTGCAAGTTTAAATTCCATTGAGGTCTTCTTTTCAAACAGCAAGGCAGGTGAGTGGTTAGCATATCAACGCAAAGGTGCATGGATCCAATGTCCAATTCCAGCACCTGGCCTCCCAGTGCGAAGTTTGCTTGTTCTCCCCGTGCCTGCTCGGGTTTCCTCCCGGCACTCCGGTTTCCATTCGAAAAAAAAATACATGTCAGGTTGATCAATTTGGTTTTGATTGTCCCTAGGTGTGAATGAGCAATTGATGAGAATTGTCTGTCGGTGTGCCGTGCAACTGGTTGCCAACTGGTTCAGGGTGTCCCGTGTCCATTACCTGAGATGACTTGGATGGGCTCCGGCACCCTAGCGACCCCTTTGAGGATAAGCAGTGCAGAAAATAAATGGATGAATGGTCTTCTTTTCTCATTTTAAATGCTTGATAAACTATATACTTAACATTATCATCAGTTTTTTTTTTTCTTGGCATTAAGGAAAAGGCCCGTGATCCACTAAAAACAGGTCCCCGACCCAAAAGTGTGTCACAGACCACCAGTTAAGAAACACTACTTTGATGTGATGTTTTGCCTTTGCTTTTCTAAGCCTGAAATCAACGTTATCTTTTTTTACATCTAATCAGTAAAGTTTAGCCTTTAACCTGATTTAGTTAGAAAAGTTAGTCCATAAAACTAAGCGTTGATTTGGGGTTTTTTGTATGCGAGGCTCAATTGCGCATCCTGGCAAGGTGTGCCGCCAGCTGTGCATCCCGAGGGGTAGGGACGTGCACAGTGCTTGTTTCCCTGTAATTCGCCTTGGCACGTTGCAGTTTGATTTGTATTGAGTCTGTCTGCCAGGACTTGCTAAAATTCAGCGGGTGGCTGTAGTGCATTTTGACGGCTAAATAAGCAGCCAATTTGCAAATCTCGGTTGATTTTTGCCTTTGCTTTTATTCATCAATTTCAGGCGCCTCAGGTTTAAATTCTTGATTTATCGAGCTTGTCGGCCACAGGGTTGAACGTTTGCGGTTAACCCGCCTTAATCCATCCGTCAGGAAGCTGGAATGTCGAGGGGTTGATAGGACGCAAATGGATGAACGAAGGGGGTGGAGTCAGACTGTCACAGATTTCAAGGATGGCGAGTCCACAGCATCGAGCCGTTGATTTAAAGAGAATGTAACGTGCCTTCAAAGGGAAGAAAATATTCTTGAAATTGATGCCCAATGTCATGCGTCGTGTTTACCTCGTAGGCTTCACTGATGGGGTCAAACGAAATGTGAATCGTCAGGCCAATTCCCCCTCCGAGCCACATTCGAGATATTTGTGGATGCGGAGCTGGAGAGTGACCTCTAGATCTAATCACAGCTCGTCTCTTTGCGAGGACGAGCAAAGTGTGTAATCCTGGACAAAGCAAATTTGGTAAATACATAGCAGTGGAAAGATCCAGACGGATAAGATACTGCAAAGAACTGAATTAATTTTTAATAATCTGGCTGTTTGATGAGGTCTTCGTGGCCTTGTCTTGGTCTAAGGCGCTTTCTCTGGACTCTATCTCACGAGTAAACGTCATCACCTGTAATCCCTCGTTTGTCTAGCAAAATTTTCGTTCCACATAAATATTGTATGTAAGAATTATCGTGTCTGGAGACACTCTTCTATAGAGGTATGCCTTTCTTTGGTAGGAAGTCCCCTGTTTTAAGGCCATAAAAATTAAGATAGTATGACATGTAGTTTGTGGTTTTGGTTATGTGATTTTTGACATCAGAACTCGGACTTACTGTATGTGAGACACTTTGCTCATAATATTCGAGTTTGTAGCTGGGTGTCACAGTGCCTGTGGATAAGAGACCAACTGTGGTGCACTAGTATAAAACATGAAATGTCTATTCTGTACCGGTAGGTTTCAACTTACGGCACCCTGATGTTTCCCGAAGGCTATAACAGACACCGATTGCAGGGGCATGACCCACGGCAAGCCCCCTACCACCTCCTGCCCAGCAAGGCGGTTCAGAGCTTCTGTCAAAACAGCGGCACGGCGGCAAACCCCTAGCTCTGAATGTCAGTTGGCTTTGCCTGAATAGCAACAAATGGCATCTGAAGGTCAATTTGGCAAAAGGCTACTCCAATTCACAGAAAGCATCGCCGGCCTTGTGTAATCCAGGGCCAACAGTAAACCCGGATCAACAGGCGGGCCCTGTTGGCCCACTTCCCCCTAATCTGCTTCATCTTCCCATGCGAGCGACTAATCCTTTTATGTTTGCTGTTGTGAAACTGAGACGGGATCATGACAGCTACTTCGTCAATTTCCACTTTGATCGCCTTATGTACCATACGCCTGTTTAGAACAGAATAGTATAGTCTTTATGGCTATTGATATCAACCTAGTGAAACATTGTATGCAACGAGATTAGACATGGCACTCAGGGGTAAACACATAATAAAGACTTTAACTCATTCAATGTCAGACGTTTCTCTCAAATGGGAAGAGACAGTGCTAGCCAATTTTACCATTTACTCATTTTTAAAGGTCAAGTCAAGTCACATTTATTTATATAGCCCTTAATCACAAAAATGTCTCAAAAGACAGCACAGGATTACAATTACACAATTACCTGATCTTAAACCAACATGGCCAATGATAATTCAGTTCTGTAGCTATATATGCATAGTATATATCAAACCAAGGTATGAATCCTCATCTTTTATTCAGAAGTATATTTCTAAAAGGACATATTTCAAGCAAAACTTTTTCTCTTTTTTTTTTTTTTTCATTTGTTATTCCTTCTATTTCTAAAGTTTCCTCAAACACAAGAGCACTTTTTCGGCAAAAAAACATTTTATTATAAGAACACTGAACTGATGCATGATCTATGAAAGAACCTCTCAGCGGCCAAGGTTTTCGGTGAAGGATCACATGCTTTTGGTCACCATGGCGATTACGTTCCCGTGAACATGCACCAAGTGTCATGCCGCTCTGACCAACAGTGACCATGAGAATTTGTCATCTTTTCTTGAAAGGATAAAGCTGTGTTGAAGCTCTGTTGTCCTTGCAAGTCTCACCACATTGCTTTAGGACTTCTATCTCCTATATATTTTCAAAGTTTGGGAAGGTGATATTTTTGTAACTCACGGAAAATAAAAAAATAAATTAAAAAAAAAGTATTAAGATTGGCATTTTTCATCCACTCATTGCTATTGATGGTGATGTAAGTTAAAGTTCCATTTGACTGCAAAAAAAACTCATTTTATAGTTCTGATGGGATGTTGTCGATTCCATGAGTCTACGTTTTTCAGTGACTTGATTGCTGCCTCTAACTCTTATCTGAGGAAGGGGAAGTCGTCACTTTCCCCTGGGCCGAAATTCTTAGGGACATCAGGGTCTCTCTGTGTCAGGTTGTTGTAGGGTTTGGATCAGTACTCTGTCGATCTATTCATGATCTCTTTTTCGTCATTTAGTTTATTCCGTGTGTCATCCTGAATGCTGCTGTCCTTTGCCTGTTTTGTTGGTCTGAGGTATTTTACAATCTGGAAGGCTTTCTTTGAATTGTTCTTGTTGAGGCACTCTTCTAACTCTGAGCATTGGTCTTCGATCCATGTCTCCTTTGATTCTTTCAAGCTTTTTCTTAATTTCTTTGTTGGACACTCTATAAATGGCTGCTCCTCCAGGGCTGTTTCTTATCTTCTTTAGTCATTGCCTCGTGCCGCAATGTTGGAGGATTTATTTTGTAATCCACGGCTTTATCTTCTTCCGGTTTTTCTACACTTTGCTGCTTCGGTTATCGTCTCTGAGAACTTGGTGGTGAGGAGAAAACTTCTGGCCAATAAAGGCCTGGAAGCTCTTGACCACCTGTGGGTCTTTCGTTCGCTCAAACTTGAACTGTGGGTTCTCTGACTTCTAAACCTTCAGGAGGAGAACGCCGAAGTTCATCTGGACCAGGTCGTGAGGGCTTCACACATCAACTCCTGCATATGTGCATGTGCTTGTTGTCTTGATTCCACTTTTTAAACGTGTAAAAATGATTTAGTCAACCTGATTCCATTCTGATGGTTCCATGTCCATTTTCTGGAATTCTTGTGGTTGGCAAGAGTGTTTGCCAGCACCAAGTTGTTGTAGCTAACTATGTCAAGAAGCTGTTGTCCTCTTTCATTGGTTTGTAGGTTAGCGCTCGTTCCACATATCTTCTTCCAGTCTTTATGAGCATCCACACCAATTTGGGCGTTCCAGTTGCTTTGCAGGATGGTGATATATTTCTTTGGTGTATTTTCCATGATGTCTTGAACCTGGGCAATAAAATTCATTCGTTTCTTTGTCACCTGTTCTAAGGTTATAAATTAATATGCTTATATTTTGGGGTTTAGTGACAATGGGTAAGTATAACAAAATAGGACTACAGAAGGGTTGAAATAAGTAACACTTTCTGTCAATTATTTTTTTTAGTGTGTGGTGTTCCTGAATTATTCATGAACTAATTGTATTTCATTTACTGACATTGGTATTGTCTTATATTTTTCAAAATAAGGCAAGTAAACCTTAAAAGGCTGACAAAATGTGTCTAAATAAATAATGAATTCATCTTTCAGTAGGTGTCTGCAGATCCTTGCTGCACATGGCTTTGTGTTGTTTTTATTATGTAACAGGAGGCAATTGTTATGGATGGATAAAGCTTCAACTCGCCTCAGGATCTGCTCATCCCTTGTGTGTCCAAAAAGGAAATAACAAAATGACCTATCTGTTAAGTTTTGGGGGTGATAGACCCATGTGGGGGAGGTCGGAACTGCAGGCAGGGGTGCTCAAAAGGAGGGATGGCATTTAATAACAAAAGAAGGTAAAATGGACAAACAAACAAAGGTTCACAAAACAACGATATGTCACAATCACATGTTTTGGGAACACCTGTGTTCAGGTTTTTGGCGCCAACAGCCAGGACAACTGATTGGCGCACCCTGTACATTTAAATCCCCAGCTTCCGGTAACACTTTGTCCGATTGTACTCATGCTACCTGTTGCCTTCAGCTCAGTAAGCCCGTACCTCTGACTCTTTGCCTGCTCCCTGTTCTCTTCTGATTGATCTCCGTTGCCGACCCGTTTCTGTAAATCTGCCCTGCCCGTCTGACTCCTGAACTCTTTTCCGAACACTACGATTACGTCTGTCCGCGACCACTCCCGTTAAGCCTTCACCCGCCTGTCAAGTTCCGTCAATCCGCCAACCAACGGATCGAAAAATCCCACCTTGTCATTTCCTTCCTTTCAATAAAACCAAGAAACGAGCGCAAGTGATCTCAGTCTTCCTTTTGTCCTGTCTGACACGATAAGGCCAAGCAAAACCCAACCCAAAACGCAAAATGCAAGGAACGAAGTCACAAACTAACAAGTGGACTCTAAACCACAGACAAAATGTCCTAACCAGAACCCAGAAACCCCAAAAAGAAGAGTGAGCCAGGCAGTGGAAAACAAATGACCTGGCCTTACATAACCTTGCCCTCAAGGGCCAGATACCAAACGACCGCTAAAAATGAACAACAACCAAAAATCTACAGAGGCTGCAGTTACGGGACAACAATGGTCCTTGCCCCTCGCCGCTGAGACTGGAAACCGGGCGCCACCCAGGGGCATTCGCTGCCAGGACAGGAACCCAGGCCCTACCGATAGACCTCCTCATCGCCACCGAGACAGGATACCAGGTACGGCTGAGGGGCCTCCTCCTCTTCGCCAGGACAGGAAACCAGAAGCTGCCACCGGGACAGGGATGAATAAGCTTTCCTTTGGGTCTTTCAGTGGTCGGGTTATTCTGTTTTGGTTTTGGTGATGATGGACCCATGTGTGGGAATAAAGGAACAGGAAACAGGGCTGCTCAAAAAGAAGGATGGTTGATAATAAAAAAGCAGGTACAAAGTGAAAGACACGAATATTCACAAAAAAAAAAGAAAAAAAGAAAAGTCCAGACAAAACCAAACCCAAAATGGAAAATGTAAAGAAAAAAGTAACCAATGAACAAGTGGGCACGTAAACCACTAACAAAATCTTCAAACAAGAACCAAGAACACACACAAAAATAGGGACTACTCAATCCTAATATTGTTACGAGCCAACCTCAAGCCTTACCCTTGAAGCGAAAACCTCTAAAACATGCCAGATGGCATCGTCATCGCCAAATATTAATCACTTTTCGAAGGCAATTAAATTCAGAAGACACAATGGTGCATGCCCCCCATCCCCTTGTGGTGGATTTCCTTTATCAATCTGCATTTTATCTATCTTTTATCAGTCTTCCTCATATTGCATTCGCCAAGCATGAAAGGTATGAGGACACATTACCAAGCCCGGGCTCTCATCTTCCTCCCTAAATAGAAGAGGATCCCTTAATCATCATCAACAATTGATGCAGATTCAACAGGGGAAATGACAAGAGAAGGTGTCAGGGAGGTACAATTTCATCCCATCTCATGGGAATATTTCTGAGATTAGTGATACACTCTCGGGAAATTTTGGTTGACTCCAGGAAAGCACAGAGAACTGATAATAGGGGGGAAATGGGACCGGTAATGTCCTGACATAAACACATATATACAACTACAGTAGTTTATTTTTGATCATAAACCTCAGAGACACTTCAAAGTATCCCCAAAAGTGAAGTGCATTTCATACTATCTATCAATCTACCTTGGTCATATCCCTCAAGAGGGGTGACCGACAGCAAGACAAACACACACACAAAATCAAGGGAAAGAAGAAAGGAAAAGGTAGCAAAAAAAAACCCAAAAATTGACCATAGCCAACCCAAATGCCCAAACACCGAAACAAGTTAAGCACCCAAGTTGGTCATGCTTTCTCCCCTCCAGATGAAACGGGTCACAAGAAAGCAGCCATGTCACTCGGGTCAGGGTGTCACAACACACTCTTCTCTTCAACAGCAGGGCCCGACAGCTTTAACTGGTTTACCCCTGCCACATCATACAGGTGCACAGCCTATCCCTTAGAACACATCTAAACATCCCACTATCCTTTTACAACACCTCTCCACTCATTCCTATCACCAACAAGACCTCTAGCTTCCACTATATTTAGACGTCTTTCCTGCAGTGCACTCATAACACCATGCATCCACGTCAATCGCGGCCTTCCTCTTGGTCTCCACATTTATTTGTATAGCCCTTAATCGCGAGCTGTCTCAAAGAACTTCACAGAATTACAATTACACCATCGCCTGATCTTAAACCAACATGCTATGGATTTAGCATTGGGTAGCAGTACACAAACATAGTTAAAATCAATAAAAGAGGTAACATGTAGAAATTTGTCCGAAAAGTCCATAACAGCAAAAACGCAATTAGGGCCTTTCAGCCAACTATTGAATACTAAATTGCTATGTATGAAATGGTCTCCTAGGTACGGATTCCTGTTTTTTGTTTTGTTTTTTGTTAGATTTTTTTTTTTTTTTTTTTTTTTTTTTTGCAAAAATCTCTCCAAATTGTGCTTAAAAAAATCCCCAAATTGAAGTCAATGCAATCACCCCACAAAAAACACACAAACAGATAATCACCCAAAAACAACTACCTGGACAAAAAATCTCTAAAAAGGGTTAATCTGTTAACTTGTTTGAAAGAAAATGTGTAAATTGGTTTGCTTAATACATCAAAAATGGCTCATTTTACTTCGAACAACCCTAAAAGAAATCACTAAAATTCTAGGATACAACAACCTGATGGATTATTCTCTTTTTAATATTGGACACCTTGAACAAAAATTGCATAGGATTGTCAGGACCAGAAAAGAGACAAGACCCACTTGCGTTACGTTTCTCTCAGTTTTATTGGAAGGGCACCCACAATCCGGTGATCGCGGAAGTGGGACTTCCGTGGCGATCGATGGCGGTGTCGGGAACGAACAAACGGGTCAGTAGCCGGGACAAGAGAACCAAAAACGTGGTCGTGATCGGAAACAAGTTGAAAGCCAGGAGAGGAGAGTAGACGTGGTCAGGATCACAAAACGGGTCGAAGCCGGTAAACAGATGGGAGCAAAAAGAGGTGGGAGTCAGGGTCAAAAAAGCTTGCCTAGAGTACACTGAGGTTCACAGACGGACTGACAACAGGTGACAGATAGACTTGGGTTTAAATGGTGACAGGGAGCCAATCAGAGTCCGAGGCAGTTGGCGCCAAGTGAGTGGGCACAGGTGCTTCACATCAGTAAACATGACAAGGATGCCAATTTGTAATTTTGACTATTATTGTGCACTGCTATTTGTTGTTTTGACTATTAAGATCTGTTTAGGTCATTCTCAGGGCGGATCTGTATTTGGAACCTAGGACATTTAACACAAAGAAATGGCCCATGAGAAGCCTTTTGTAAGAAGTTGTAATCTTTTATCTTATGGTTGGCTTTTCTCTCTGTTCTTCTTGGAGGTTCAAAATCTATTGATGTCCACTCAACATTATTTTGAGTGTCTACTAAATTTATCACCAGGGTTGGGTAGGGTTACTTCAACTTGATTACTTTCAATTACTTTTGGAATACTCCAATACCAAATATGCTAATAAAAGACAAAATAAAGTAAATATGAATAAAATTACTAAATTATTTGCTGCTTGGGGAGTAACGGAATACATGGAATGGCCAAAATGATGTTGGCAAGGTGTTTTGATTTATTTTATTTTGTTTCTGTCGCATTTTATGTTAGTTTTGCCGGAGATGAAAGAGATCAAAGCCAGAAGAGAAAAGCTTACCGCATGTTGTGAGTCATCATTTTATTCATATTTAGTTAATTTTGTCTTTTATTAGCATATTTTGTATTGGAGTAATCCAGAAGTAATTGAAAGTAATCAAATTAAAGTAACCCTACCCAACCCTGCCTATCACAAATCCGAAAAAACACATATACAATTAATCAAAAATAAAGAACAAAAAACTTAGCTTATTTTATTTTAAAAACAAAATATTTACAAAAAAGACTTTAAAAATGTGGTGTTTCATTTCTTACACAAGTCCCCATAGAACTCTCTTGTGTTAGAACTGCCCCTTAAAAATGTGGTGTGTAAACAAAAATGTTTAAAAAAATTAATTAATTTTGTGTAAGACAACCCAGAAATTTAGATGAAATTGATCCAAGTAGGGGTTTGGTCCACTTTTGAACACCAGTTTGGCTTCTTTTTGACCCAAATGTATTAGACAATTTCTGCTCAGACAGAAACAGAAATAAACATTGTTAACCACCACAACATCTGGCACACGACTTTTCCCTCAGAGGGCGCAAACCGGGAGGAAGTGGCCGGAGAGCGCCCACCTGCGCCTAATTACTCCCCTAGCTCCTTGTATTTACTGTTTCCAACAGCAGAGGTTGTCGGATTGTACTTTGCCCTTGTGTTTGGAGTTTGCCTTTCGTCCCACAGGAACTCACTGTCAACCGACTTTGCCTTGGGCTTTTGGATTTTGCCAGCCGTGAGTATTTCCGGCCTTGAGTTTCCAAGTGAGATCTAAATTTTCCAGTCGTGAATAGTATGGACAGTGATTTTCTTTTTATTTGTGGTTGTTTTTTCCCGGGAGCGTCTTTTGTTTTTCCAGTTTCTCATTGAAGCCCAGTACATATACTTGTCTATCGTTTTAACACCACTCAACATCAACACCAGGATTAAGTCTTGGAGGCGAACTGGAATTCTGGAGTTCTCCCAAACCTAGGTTCCAAATCTTTGTTTTTTCCCAAGTCAACGGTTCAAAATGTTGATCTGATTTTCCGACCATACTAAGGCCATAATTGGATTCAATGATTCTAAAATCCTGCCAACGGTTTGGACATTGCATCATGGGGGAATAGATAGATCATCAAAATCCCTTTGATAAAAATATCTGAACGGAAGGAAGGAAGCTTGGGCAAAAGACTCCAGTGGGACGTTTATGAAAAGCTGTCAGCTCAAGATAAGAGTGAATCATTCCAATAATTTTAGAAATGTCCCATCAGGAACAATGAGGATTACAAATATCTTAGCATTGCAACAAATCTAGCTTTTGTTTCTTTGGACATTTACAATAGAATACTATTAATGTACTCAAATCATCTTAGGCTAGGTCGACACTGCAGCAAAATTTGATTTTTTTTTTTACACGGACGCGACCTTTATCCGATCTAGTGTAAACCGTCTGAACAGTACATATTTGACTTTTACACACCCGACATAGGCTACTTTCATATGCGGTCCTAAATCCAATTGGTGGCATATGTCACTATTCTACCCTCAACCAGGCGGGAAGAAGTGAAGTTATCAACAACCACAGCCAGTCATTTTTATTTGTATAGCCCTTAATCACAAATAGTCTCAAAGGGCTTCACAAGTTTTTACATATAAGAAGTTTAGGTTATTCGTATGCTATAGAGTAGAAGTGAGTTTTAAGCTTAGATTTAAACATTTCCACTGAGGTTGCAGATCGGATCTCAGGGGGAAGAGCATTCCACAGCACCGGTGTCCGGATGGAGAACGCTCTTGAACCAGCGGAACACTTCTTTGCTCTTGGGATCACCGGGAGACCGGCGCTCTCGGAACGAAGGCTTCGGGCCGGGACATAGGGGGAGATCAGATCTGAAAGATATGAGGGGGAAAGTCTATGTATGATTTTGTATAGTAATAGGAGAACCTTAAAATCACATCTTAGGCTAACAGGGAGCCAATGCAGGTTAGCCAAAATTGGGGTGATGTGATCATACTTTTTTGTCCTTGTTAAAAGCCTCGCTGCAGCATTTTGTACCAGCTGAAGACTCTTGAGTCTGGTCATCGGAAGACCAGAAAGTAGTGCATTACAGTAATCGAGACAAGAGGTAACAAACGCGTGAATTATGATTTCCACATCCGACTGAGAAAGTATAGGACGAATTTTAGCAATGTTACGGAGTCATTTTCTTCACATGTGTTTGAAAGGACAGATCGGGGTCGAAAATGACACCTACATTATTTAGTGAGTCGCTCTGTGTGATGTGGCAATTGTCTATGTTCACAGCGATTTTAAAGAATAAGTCAAGGGACTTAGATGGACCAATAACTAACATTTCAGTCTTTTCAGAGTTAAGACGCAGGAAATTGAGTGACATCCACACTTTTATCTCAGTGAGGCAGGCCTCCAAATTTCCACAGTTTAGTGTGGCAGATTCCTCCATCGGGAGATAGAGTTGAGTGTCATCTGCGTAGCAATGGAAACTGATATTATACTTGCGAATAATATCACCTAGTGGAAGCATATAAATGCTGAAGAGAAGGGGGCCAAGCACTGAACCCTGCGGAACACCACAAGTAACACTAAATGGCTCAGACGTCAATTCGCCATATTTAACGCAGAAGTAGGATCTGAACCATAAGAGGACGTTTCCTGAGAGACCAATCCATTTTTCCAACCGTTCTAGCAAGATATTATGGTCCACTGTGTCAAATGCAGCACTAAGGTCCAGCAGCAGCAAAAGTGATGATGCGCCAGAGTCCATTGCCTGTAGGAGATTATTGGTTACCCTAATCAGAGCTGTCTCAGTAGAGTGGTTAGCCCTGAATCCTGATTGCATTGATTCAAAGAGATTGTTCTCGGACATGAAATCATTCAGCTGCTGTGCCACTACTTTTTCAAGTATTTTAGAAAGAAACGGTAGGTTTGACACAGGTCTATAATTACATAAGTTTTCTGGATCAAAGTTGGGTCGTTTCAGTGTGGGTTTAATGACGGCGGACTTAAAAGCCGCTGGAACTACACCTGAGGAGAGTGATATGTTTAAAATATTTAGAACTGAAGGTGCAAGAACGCCAAAGAGACCTTTAATAAGTGAACCTGGAAGCGGGTCAAACTGGCAAGTCGTCGGTTTGGCCGTATTCACCATCTGTTTAAGATTATCGAGTGACAGTTCACTAAAACGGGACAAAATCCCTGGACAGCCACCATGTCGTGCATCTATAGATTTGAGTGCTTTAGTATGTGTTGAATTAATACTGTCTTTAGCAATTTCTTTCTGTATGCTTTGGATCTTCTTAGTAAAGAAGACCATTATGTCGTGGGCAGAATGAGTGGAGCTATCTGGGATAGTCTGTTGCCTTGTGAGCGATGCTACAGTGTCGAAAAGGACATTGGGATTGTTCTTTTGTGACGCAATCACCTTCGAAAGGTAGGCTGATTTTGCAGAGGCCAGGGCCGCTTTATAATTCAACAAACTATCACACCAGATTTGATGGAAAACTTCAAGCTTGGTAGCGCGCCATTTTCTTTCATATTTCCTGCATTCTCGTTTAAGGGATTTAGTTTCATCATTAAACCAAGGTGTGCGTCTTTTAGGTCGTGATTTAAGCCGGATGGGCGCTACTGAATCCAAGGCACTAGCCAGGGTAGCATTGAATTCATTTAGGAGTGGTTCGATAGAGCCTATGTAGGAAGGAAAGGACGCAACTGCTCCTGGAAGAATATTGGAGAGCTCAGAAACTGTGCCCGTGCTTATATTGCGTCCAGTGAATCCTTCAGTTTTTTTGGTACTACATTTAGCTAGCACCTCAAATGTAACTAAATAATGATCCGAGATAACTGTAGTACACGATAGCACCGTCATGTTTGAGGTTGAAACTCCTCGAGTCAGAACCAAGTCGAGCGTGTTTCCATCTTTATGGGTCGGCAAATCAACCAGTTGATTAAAACCAAATGCATCAATTATAGACTGAAACACAACAGTGAGTGAACTGAGTGGGGAGTTCATATGAATGTTAAAGTCCCCCATAATTATAATTGTGTCTGCATAGGTTACTAGTTCAGACAAAAGTTCAGCAAATTCGTCTAAGAAAGTTGTGTATGGTCCTGCTGCGCGATAGATAGTTATCACATAAATTGACAATGGAGAGGACTTCATAACAGGAGCCTCGAACGACTTGTAATTATTAGAGGTATGAGGAGTAAATTTGAGCGTTTTTTCAGAAATGAGCGCGACACCACTACCCTTTTTCAACGTGCGTGCTATATGGCTACTCTCGTAGTCTGGGGGAGAAGCATAATTCAGCGCTAAATACTCATCCGGGCGTAACCAAGTTTCACAAAGACCAATACAGTTAAGTTTATAATCGCGAATAATATTATCTACAAGTAAAGCTTTAGGAGCAAGCGATCTAACATTCAAAAGACCAAATTTTAGCTTTGAATCATTTAACTTAGCTGTAGTCTTTGTGGAGATCGTCAAAAGATGTCGCCGTTCATGTGCGTTGGGCTTCAGGCGTCGGTTGACTCTCAGAATCGACGAAGAAATGATGGTTGGATTAGACAGATCTTCATGTCATTGCTCCTTCAACTTTACACGCTTCCCTGCACGACATCCCCGCTTCTGTTTTCTGTCTTTGCGCCGTCTTCGTCTTCGATTTTTCTTTTTCTTCGGTGGAGCCGGAAAGCAGGGCGAACCCGAGTCCCTTTGGAGCTCATTCAGGATGTCATGGGTGGTATAGAAAGTGCCCGAAAAGTCAAAATTTAGACGCCCACCCAGTCGGATGAGCTCCTCCCGGCTGTAGGTCTTATTGGCCACGCATGTATCCAAAAAGGACAGTGGTAAATAGTAGGATAGCTGGATAGCAACTAGCCGCAACGTAAACACGCGCCGCCATGTTGGAAACCGGAACCCCATGTCATTATTTATTTTGTTGGGTTTTTTACTGTCTATTTATACTTTTTTATTTCAGTATATCATTTTCCATGTATTTTGTTGTGTATTTTGTCGTGAATTATGTCATTTATTCCGTTATTTGTTTTGTCATGTATTTTCTCATTTATGTTATTATTTATTTTGTTGTGTTTTTTCTGGTGTATTTTGTTGTTTATTTTGTCATGTGTTTTGTCATTTATTCCGTCATTTTTTGGTCATGTATTTTGCCATTTATGCTTTCATTTATTCCGTTTTGGTTTTTGTCTTTTATTTATTTCAATTTATATTTGTTCATATATTTTGTTGTGTATTTTATTGTGAATTTCGTTTTATTTTGTTATGTATTTTGCCATTTATGTTTTCAGTTATTTTGTTGTGTTTTGGGCTTTTATTTATTTCAGTAGAGATTTTTTTTTATGTTTTTATTTGTGTTTTTTGTGCCTTTTATTATTGTTTATTTTGTTGTGTATTGTGTTATGTATTTTTTGGTGTATTTTGACATTTAATTTTTTTGATATTTATTTTGTCACGAATTGTATTATTCATTTATTTTGTCATGTATTTTGTCCTTTTTTTTTTAACAGCAATATGTTTTTTTAAGTAATGAGGCAGCCCAGTAGCCCTGCACTAGTATATCATCCAATAGGTGAAAAAATCAGCCAGTGTGACCCGCCCACTTCATTTGAATGACATTTTGTAGTAAAACAATTGCATTTTTTTGTCATATAGTTAGGTATTAAGTGATTGATTTACGTGTTTACTTATATAGCATATACATACCTGTCAAGCTCCATGGCTCCATGCCCTTACAAACTGTCGTATTTTCCCTTACAAAATACAAAATAATCTTACACCATATATTTTTTTCAAACGTGTTTATTTATGTAGTTAAACATGTTATATTGTACATGTGTTTCATTATATCATATATATTGTTAATTAACATTTGTTGTGAAATCCTGGGTTGTTTATTATTAAAAAAAGTTCAAAAATTAAGTAGCTTGGACGTTCACTGTAGAAGGAAACAATACATGCAAATATAATTAAGTAGAATAATACATTTTCTTATTCAAATTATGAATTCATTTTCTGCATTAGATTATTGTTGGTAATGTACTGATTAAAGGGATAATCACAAACCTGTCGTTTTTCATTTTCTCCTTTTATACGTCCTTTTTTTCTTAACTTATTTATACAACACAATAATTCGTAATATAATGCATCAAAGCAAATGAGCCGTTTGAGTTGAGCCGAAAAAGCCGGTTCTCTTAAAGGAGACTAACTTCCTTTCACTACATCAAACCGCTCGCTTCGTTTGCAATGAAAAAAACGATACCGAGATAGAGGCTTCCGCGGCGAACTCGTTTGACTTGATTGATTTGCCGTTTTGTGATAGTCGGTGTATACCGGATGGTACCCATCATTGACAAATTTGCTTTTTTCCGTACAGATTTTCTCGTACGTCATACATGTCTTAAAATGCATAATAAACGTACTTTGTACGGCAAAACCGTACAGGTATGCATATATTTGTCGATATTCACAGTATGTCTACATGTGGCACGATCAGTCCTCCCTATCAGACTGGAGAAAGGCCTCGAGCACGCGTTGTGCTGCTTTTGCTATAAAGCACCTGGTTTCAAACTGCACCATCAAAACGTTCACTGTGCTGCAGTGGATCACTTACAAGGTTGTAAATGTTTGAAATGATTCTTGTCAGGTTGTATTAATCGTCCTTGCAGTGTAGACGGGTCAGCCTTCCAGGCCACACGGCCGATCGTCGAGTGGCCAATCTCTCTGCTGATATATTTATCGTTGTCTTGCGAGTTCGGAGTGTAAGGAGTGTGTCCCGAAACAGTTCTCGCGGCACTAAAAAGTCCATTGGCATGTTAATGGAGGCTTTCACACGTATGACGTTCGATCAATGTCGTTAAAACGGGGATTTATTTTTCAATCACCAAAAAAGCTTTTATAAATCTGCGGGACGGTAGAGTACAGTCACACGTGCAATGTGAAATTCAGCCATGAGGCGGGAGTTCCATTGTATAGTGATAAAAATCAAATGTATAGCTAGCGTCTGCAATGTCTTGATTGCATCGTTTGGGTTGCGACTTGGGGTGGGCGGATTGATCCAATTATCAATATTATCGATACTGAGGAAGTACTTGGATCATATCTATACTATTGTCTTGAGATCAATAATTAGCTCCTCCCCATTTTCCTCAAAGCGCTGCTTTTCTATGTAGAGAGCGAAACTCTACTATTCTCACCAATCGCCCTCGGCCACTCTCTAAGTTTATGCATGAGTGTGTGACTATTAGGCACATTTTTAGAACTTCTTTCTATCTGGCCTGCTGCTTCATCCTGCCTGCCAGGCAAAAGAGAGGCAAATAGAAACAAGAGGCAAATAGAAAGTGCTGCGTTGTGTGGATTTTTTTTCAACTACAGAAAAGGACAATGCCAAGTGTAATTCATGCAGTAAAGTGCTCTGCTACTGTGGCAATGCCACACATTGACATAAACTTCTGAAAAGCTCACCCTGCAAAGCAATAAGCTGCAGCAAAAAATGGTTACTGTTCCTGAACAAAAACCTGTAAAACCATTGCCACTGTGGCAACAGGGCCATTGATAGACAATTAATATTATTTTCCATTAGTGGCTTTATTTTTTTAAGTACAGTATTGTAAAATCTAAAGTACTTTTTTGGTTAGACTCTCTCTGCTTTTGTTCTGAAACAGCTGTAATAAACATATTGCTATTTATTTTTGATACTTTTTAAGTTTGCATCATAAACTTATAAATATAAGTATGAATATAAAATATATGTGCTGTGTTTATTAAAATTGTAACCTAACTCATAATGGGATGAGTTTGATTATTTAACGATCATGACTGTTTCAAGCAAAAAGTATAAGTATCGATATATATTGCCCTGAATTTACTTTGATCGGATCGATACAAAATTCCCATTATCGTCCACCCTAGTTAAGGTGAAAAGAGCCCGACGTGATTTTCAACAAGTCAAGAGCTACTTAAACTTTAAGGATTTCCCTTCCCAGTCGCCCGAAAAATATTAGCTCCCAATGGCTCCTAAGTGTGTTTTTGTTACTTGTGTCTAATTACTGCCACAATATTGTTGAGATGTCGCGGGACTTAATTCTTAATGAGCTGTTTTCAATAAGTGCTTTATTGCTATACAGAAGTGGGGGCATCGATTTATTCAAAGCGCCCCTCATTCGGAAGTCGTTAATGGTCGGGAGACCCTGCTGTCATTGTCAGTTTATCCATTTTCAAGCTGAACCCAGTTTCAAACCCAAGTTTTATTCTAGTGGTTATATATATATATATATATATATATATATATATATATATATATATATATATATATATATATATATATATATATATATATATATATATATATATATATAGTCCCTAGCGAAATGTCTGTCCCTGTGTGCCCTGCGATCGGCTGGCAACCAGTTCAGGGTGTCCCCTGCCCACTGCCTGAAGATGGCTGGGATGGGCTCCAGTACCTCCCGCGACCCTACTGAGGATAAGCAGTACAGAAAATTCATGAATGGATGTATTTATTTTTTCCTTTTTATGTCTCTGTATGTAGAGTTCCTGGATATTGGGTGGGGCAGGTTGTTGGACAGCTGAAAATAGCAAAATAGTGAGTGGGTGGGCTGTATGCAGAGCTAATCGCAGCAGTCTTGAGGAAATTAATAATCAAATAGTAATTTATTTCAATACACTTTGCAGAAATGCAACTAAAAGTAATCATTCAGTGTACAAAAGTAAAAATTGCCCATTATTACACGGATGCACACATAAAATGAGAAAAGAATAAATAAAATTTAAAAAAGAATAATTAAAACACCATGCTGGGGGGCAGACTATACACACACAGAGAAAAAAAATGAAAAAATAGGTCAAACAATGAGTTGTAAGTAGTGCACTCATGTGCAATTTTAAATTCAAAATTTCCCATGAAATCGAAACCACACGAAAGCAGCATCAAAATGTCAGTTTTTAGCTAATGCTGGATTGTAATTTTTGCTTAATTAGGAGCAGTTATGCATTATGCAGCACTCTTCAACCATTCATGAACATTTACAACATCTTTTGCATGAATTTCTCTTAAGGAAAAGAAAAAGAATTTCTTTAAATGTTGTGTTCTTCCAAAGAAAAAAAGAAAAAAAATGACAAACTAACACTTGCCCTCTAAATGTTTCTTTCTCTGTTTGGCAGAATAACCTTTGATTGCCTTTTCATCTCGTCATTCTCCCGTAGGCTTGAATCCTGCCACGTTGCCAATGCATTGGTAAGCAACAATTATGTAAATGAAGCTATAAGCTCCCCTCGATTGCACATTGCCACGCATTTGCGGCAAATCTTCAAAGACGTCACCTCAACTCCCGTGTACTGAAAAAATAACTAATAAATAACACAACACGTCGATGCAACAAAGGAAGTGAATGCAGATGAAGCGACAACAATCCAGGTTTCAAGAGTTTGGCGGAGAAGAGATAGAAGAGAAATGATGGAGACATTTTAAAATGAATTAAGATTGAGATGTGTTTGTAAAGCACTTTTCAGATAACAATTTGCAACTCAAAGTGCTTTGTCGAAACAATCAATGTACATGCACATGAAAATATGCATATTAGAGGTAAGAGCTTAAGCCTGAGCCCTACCTCGGGTCGGGTAGGGTCTAAAATGTTAATTATTATGTTCGGGCCAGGTCAGGCTTATATCTGTGTGGCCGGGGCAGGTCGGGCTGGATTTGTTTTTAGGCTTGGTCTTACCTCTAATACAGATTGGTTAAATTATGTAGATAAATAGTAAGGGACAACAGACTTTTCCTTATCCTTGTGTTCGTTTAACATCTAGGTCCTGAGACGCGAGTTAGGAAGTTCAGTTATGTTTTTCTTACAATAAAAACAAATACAAATAAATTGGATTTTCTGGGCTTGTGAGCACTAAGCAACGATGTGATGGTTTTCAAATTGTATACGAGAGAGGCAGAGCCTGGTGGTCTATGACAAAAACAAAACAAAAGTCAGTGGAAAATTGTAGGGTCTAAAACGACCACGGAAGTGTGGGAGAGCTAAAAAAATATTGGCCAACCGTAGAAGGAAATTCAGGCAAAGACTTTTTTAGTTAATTTACAACTGCAGCTGGAGAAGGAGGGGGAGGAGCGGACAATTTACTCGCTTTCGTCTCGCTGGCCACGCTCCTTCTGCTTTTCCCTAGCCTTCCTTTGTGTTTTATTGAAACAAGAAGACATGGAAAAGTACTGGTATGTTGAGACAAAAGGCAAAAGACCATCCCTCCCCACCTTCAAACAAAGACAGGAAAACTAAGAGACTCCAAAAGGTAACATCAAACTGATTAGAAATACACACCTTCAGCAAATACGTTTAAGCCTACCTTAAAAAAATTCCCCAAAAAACAGCTTCACACCAGTCCTTTTACCAGACTGAATTTTTAAGACTTAAGGCAAGACTCAAGCCTTGTACCCATTAATTAATAATAACACCACTCACATCAATGTAGATACTGTCCAAAAACTAAATGAATTGATACATTGAGACGTCAATTGAATACCGATAGGGAAGGTGGCAGACAGCCACAGGTAGGATTTTAAAGCCAGCTAACCATACCCTACTAGTGTGGAGGCCCCTCACATAAATAAACACTAAAATGTTGAAAAACAACAGGAGAACTGAAACTTATAAGAGTGAAATAAGATTTACTACAATAAAGGTTCAGAGATAAAAATAATCAGACTAAATAGAAACAATATCTAAAACCCGCCTGAAAAACTGTGTCTTGAGCCTTTTTAAAAATATATATCAAGGGACGCCCACAGACCTGATGTTTCCCAGCAGCCTCGAATAATTACAAAGGTTCACCATTTTTTTACTCCAATAAGAATTATACACAAGGCAGGATACTGTGATCACACCAATATTCTATCTATGCAGTCCAAAATATTAAAACTGTTTGATCTAGTGGAATGTTTCACTTCAAAACTACTCTTGTAAAGTGTATTTCTCAGACTTCCATGCTATGAAATTAACCTGTTTTTATTTTTCTATAAAAACAATCATCACACATACACATAGTCACGTTTCAAAGATCAGTCTAGTTCCATTATTTGTAAATACGTTTTACAATCTTATTTCCTTTCCTTGTGAAGTCGCACTCATGTATGTGTGACGTCAATAAACCACGCCTACTGACCGGTTGTTTTCAGTTTAGCCTGGGCGGCCAGCGAGCATGGCTGGTCAGGCTGGGTTGGGATATCCACGCTGAAGATTTAAAACCTCAATAAGCGTTTTTATCTGAATAATTCTGCCAACAGAGAGTTTATATCATGAATATCTCTCACACTCTCCAAAGTGAACAGAGATTTACTGTCGGAGAACATACAGAAATTATTCACACGTAAAGATGGAAGCTATAACTTGAGGGAATGTTGGATACGGGTAGCCGGGACAGGATTTTATGAAATGTTTATTTTTGAGTACAACTTATACGAGCCTTAAACATACTTATATAAAGCTTAAACAATACAAATATATCTCTGAAGCAACTTACGAACAAATGTAACTTACGAACGATCGTCCGGAATCGTTCGTAAGTAGGGCAGCATCTGTAACACTTTTTTTCAGCACAAATGTGGAATCTTTACACACTTTGCTGCTGGCCTGTGGACCTTTTGTTTAGTTATTTATTGGCCTCGCATCTCTTCTACTACAACAGCATCCAATTTATTTCTCATCTGATGTTTTTTCTCCTCGACATTAGAAACAAAGCAAGAGTCAATTTTCTTTCTTTTAGATGCGTCTGCCGGCGTCCAGGTAACAAGACAAGCTCGGGGCAAGGTTCTTGATAGCTGCAATCATGTCCAAATTGAGTTATTGGAAATTTTGCAATTGAGTTGTAAACCTTTGTTTAACTTCATCGATTTTCTCTCTGTCTGTGTTGGCTTTAATTCGTCTGATGCGCGTTTTCACGGTCTTCATCGTATTTCAAAAAAACTTCTTCAGGAGGTTGGCGCAATTGGAGCACTTTCGCTAGTTTTCGAAGAGGGCGAATTTGTTTCAATGTTTTCTTTTCCCGCAGGTTATCACTTCTCGGTGTCTTACTTCCTGTCCCCAAAACTTTATTACACATAGACACAAGCAATGCTTGTATTCTCTATTTTTTGGTAGACTGTGAAGTGGCATTGGCTCTCTGTCCCTATTTGAACCCACTCCTATTTGTCCCCTTCTGTCAGTCCGTCTGCGAACCTCAGTTAACTCTAGGCAAGCCTTTTTCAACCCTGACTCCCACCTGTTATTTGCTCCTGTCTGGCCCCAGGCTTCGACCCGTTTTGATCCTGACCACGTCTACTCTCCCGTCCCAGCTTTCGACCTCTTTTTTTACCCGGCCACCTCAACTCTGATTTCCTGGCTTACGACTCGCTCACGACCCCAACCACATTTTTGCGCTCCTGTCCCAGCTACAGACCCTTTTTTCTGTTCCCGACACCGCCATCGCTCGCCACGGAAGATCCACTTCCGCGTTCAGAGCGACCTGCTTCCCGCGCCTAGCGAACACCGGATCGTGGGCGCAGTCCTTCCTCTTTCCTTTAATTAAAGTTGTGAGAAACGTAACGCAATTGGGTCCTGTTTCCATTCTGGTCCTGACAGATTATTGTTTAAACTGAGAAAGTACAGTGGGAAAAGGGCTCGAGTAGGGATGTCAACTGTTTTTTTTTTGCCTTGTTCTTCAGTATTATGCTTTACCACCACACGAACGGGGCCAATTGGGCACCATGGCAACCGTGACACACACGGGCAGGGCCAAGTGGGCACTACGGCAACCGTGACACACACGGGTGCGACCAATTGTGCGCCAATGCAAGCATGACAGCAATAGTGAATAGTTGCCAAAAATATATGAAATTTCATACCAATGTTGATTTTTATACATTTTCACAGCTCGAAAAATGTGTATTTGTTTTACATAACAGAATCCATACCTTGTAGTCACTGCCGTGTTTTTCTGGTATCATGCTGCTACGCTCTGCTGGCACATGTTCCCGTTTGGATTAGACAATAGAATGAGATCTAGTGGTCAAATATAACACATTGTACTTTTAAACTCTAGAACCCAAGAGACTAGAAAATGTGTGTTCACGTCACTGAAGTCGGTTGTTATTCCATTTAACGTTTGCCCAAATATTTTGTCACAGGCGAAGATTCAAATCGACAGGTTCCGCAAGTGTCGAGTTTGAAATTCTGTGCCTTTCCGAGGGGGCTCAACAAAACCCCCTTTCCTCTTTTTTTTTATTTTTTCTATGCAGGCTTGCTTCATCTTCCACATTTAAAGGCCAATGAGACAATGTGAGTGAAAGTATGCCAGAGCGTGTGAAATGACTTGTAAAGCGGCAGACAGAACCAGCGGGGCTTCGCTTGACAGGCTCACAGTGGCACAAGCCAGGGGACAAAATGACAGTTTCAACACCTGTCGGTGTAAATCTCAACTCACACTCTTGTCCTATTCACCATGTTCCTTCCTTCCAACGGTCCGAATTCGCATTTTGTCAGTAAATAAATGGGCAATGTTGTGATGCTGTCAGGACCAGAACGGAAACAGGACCCGTTTGCGTGACATTTACCACAAGTTTTATTGAAAGAAAGAAGAAGGGCTGCGCCCACAATCCGGTGTTCGCTGGACACGGGAAGCAAGTCGCTCTCGGATTCGGACTGTGATTCGAACACGGAAGTGGATCTTCCGTAGCGAGCGATGGCGGTGTCAGGGACTAAAAAAACTGGCCGGTAGCCATGACTGGGAGAGCAAAGCGTGGTCGGGGTTGGAAACAAGTCAGAAGCCAGGACGGGAGAGTAGACGTAGTCGGGGACAAAAAGAGGTCGTAAGCCGGGACCGGAGAACAGATGGGGTCAGGATCAAAACAGATCGTAGGCGGAACCAGACGGGAGCAAAAAATGGGACAGGTGGGAGTCAGGGTCGAAAAAGTCTTGCCTAGTATACACTGATGTTCGCAGATGGACTGACAACAGGGGACAGACAGGACTGGGTTCAAATAGTGACAGGGAGCCAATCAGAATCCGCGGCAGTTGGCGCCAAATGAGCGGGCACAAGTTGTTGACATCAGTAATCATGACAGATGCTTCTACCTCAGTCTTTGAATTATATTGAGATGTAAATCTGAAGTTTAATCACTTCATTGACATATGATATACAAAGGGTCACCAACCATTATGAAGCCTTTTTTGGGGGCGGGTTATATATTAGCACAAAGGGCTACCCATTATGTTGTTATTCTTTTATTACTGTGTTATTACTAGGATGTAATTCATGGAGGTTAAAATCATCTCAAACACTGAACATTATCCCATTTAGCGACCAAAGTCCTAGAAAATCACAATGACCCATGATATATTTTGAGAACTAGTCGACAGTCTACTCAGGTGATCTTAGGAGGCTACCTGGCACCCCTGTGCACTACATTAGAGATCTCTGTTATATACCATAAAAGGATAGATTTTGAGATTTTTGGGGGGTAACTACTTTCACAAGTGAAAAATACAGTTGGTAATTGAGTAAATTTAGTCTAATCTGTTTTAATAAATATGTTCTTGTTGTTCATGCAGATAATTTGTTCTTAAGCGTAAAAAGCATCAGCTAATTTTGCTATATATCTTAATGGAAGAAATTTTCGCTCGTTGTAGCATTATTTACAATTTACTTTCCATGATAATTATTAACGAGATAGGGAAAAATAATGCTTTAAATGAGCCAAATTCTCTGACTCCTGCAACTATTGTGTCCTATTTGTAGTTATAAGAGAATAAAAGTATCTTGAAAATATAAAGTTGTAAATCATAGTAAACGAGGCAATATATGTATAGCAAAACAAACGAGATCATTTTTACATGAAAAAAAAATTACATTTATTTTCTTACTTACCCTTATTTTGGCTCAGTTTTTTAATTGCAGTGTTTACAGTGTGGCACCGCAATCACCAAGTAAAAAACATCAGGAAATTTAAGGAAGAAATCGGAAATTCAAGACAAAATTATTTTCTAACTGTCACGGTTGCCATGGCGCCCAATTGGCCCTGCCCGTGTTGCGCCAGCTGCAGCTTGTTGACGTATTGGCTCCGTCAGTCCGTCTGTCTGCGAATCTCTGTTTTTACACGGCAAACCCTTTTTCGCCTCTCCCGTTTTTTTGCTCCTGTTTGTCCCCCGAGACGCTCTGTTTTGATCTCGACCACATCTGCTCTCCCGTCCCGAATTACGACCTGTTTTGATCTCAACCACGTCTGTTCTCCCATCCCGAATAACGATCCGTTTTTGATCTCGACCACGTGTACTCTCCTCTCCTGGCTTTCGACTTGTTTCCGATCCCGACCACGTTTTTGCTCTTCTATCCCGGCTACTGACCCGTTTTTTCCGCTCCCGACACTGCCATCGCTCGCTACGGTAGTGCCACTTCCACGTTCAGAGCGACCTGCTCCCCGCGATCAACGATCACCGGATCATGTGTGCAATCCTTTCCCTTCTTCCCAATAAAAATTAGATAAACGTTACGCGAGTCTTTGTAACGGTCCTGACACTGACAAGAGTACAGTACAGCTTACTCATTATAAGGCCCCACACCTGTCCGCTACAGTTGATTCTAATCAGGAGTAGGATGTTTAAAGACTGTGCCCACGGCAAAATCTGTCGGACCGTTGCTTGCTATTTTGACTTTCCGGCCTTCATATGTTTCTCGACCCCTTGATACCTGTCTTTGATCGAACCTGGACTTCCTGACCTTTGCCAACCGTGAGTTTTGCCAGCCTGTGTTTTTTTTTTTTTTAACTCTTGTCACTCAGATTGTGTGTCTGCACTCGGTCCACCTCAACAAAACAAAGAACTTTTAGAGTCCAGCATCATAGTTAACAGCCGACTCATTAAGTTCGCTGTGAAGCGAAAATTAAGCAAACCCAAAAGGGATATAATTTAATGTAAATCAGCATTTATATAGCACTTTTCAAGTCAATGAAGACCTCCCAAAGCACTTTACAATGTGCTTCACATCTATCCCTTTTACACACTAACTAAGCGATAGCAGAGTCAGCCATGCAAGGTCACTAACTACCTGCTATCAGGGGCTGTTCATTACCTACCTATAATGTACACAGTGTTTGTCGCGGGGGTTACGTTACAAAATCCTAATTTGGCATGTACGTGTACATATTAAACCACAATGTTATTAACACAGTCACGATCCTGCACCCGTGTTGTTTTTCGTGGCTCTCTCTGTTGTCCTCCTACCTTTATTGGGATATCTTCCCCTTGGTTCCTTGCTAGTTCCTTGTCTTCTTTGTCACATCCCAAGCATCCTTCATTTGACCGGATGACTGTATTACACACACCGGGTTGTGTGTAGTATCCCAATTCAAGGCGATAAAAATACTTTGGTTAAGGCTTTGCTTGCGCTAAAATAACCCTAATCCCAGGATTTATACAGCCAGACCTTGCAATTGAACTCACAACCCTAAAAGTGCTACAGGCGGTTGACTTTTTGAGCTTCTAGCTATAGTAATGGTTTAACATTAAAATTAGGGTAAAAGATTAGACTTTCAGATTAGTCTGCAGGGTTGGGATTTAGGGTGTAGTTAGTTTTGGATTAGTTTTAGGATAGATTGGATCATCCATTTTTTAAAATAAGTTGTACTTCCTCGTTCTCCTGCAGGGTTTAAAGAACACGATACCAGCGGTGTGGCGGAAATTAGTCACAGACAGCAGTGACATCTTGGGAGCAAATCAACAGTAATAATAGTTTTAGTGAGTATTCACACTCACGCTCCGATTCTCTTTCCCAAAGAAGCTTTTCATTTTTAATCCCCCAAGATGCCCGAGACTACTCTTAAATCTGCCGTTCCCATCGGACTGACATCAAACACATGCGCTCACCCACACACTGGCGTCTTTTATTTCTTTTCTTCATTTCCCGTCCCACACACACTCAAAGGATTTTAGAAATGTCAATCCGATGTATTTTTTCCAAGATTGAGATCTTTTAAATTACAAAAGATTAACGTAAACATTATGTTAGCTCTTTTCACGGGTGGAGTAATCCTTTGGATAAAACATAAAAGACACATTGGATTGTATTGTGGGTGGTCAGCAATGCGAAAGCTGGAATTGGACTGATTTGAAAGGATTAATAACCCCACGCGGGAGCCGGGCCAAGGGAACGATTGGTCGTTACGTGCTCGATTTGACCCTTTTCAGGGAATATTGTTCTCGGGCCAAAGAATCGGCCTTTTTCATTTGAACCCGGCAAAGTTTAAATCAATCTCGTTTTCACCTTCATGTGCATGTCGGTCTTTCGGGCTGTTCTTTTTTTCTTTTGAGCGGTGAGGCGGCGAAAATGTCATACGGCTTCGGACGGTTGTGACACTAGCGCCTTTTCGAGAACAAAAACTGACAATGTTGAACTTTTGACTGGACGGCTGTAGATAGATACACTATTAAAGGTTATTTCACATATATAGATTATATGTAACGAGTGTAATAATAACTTTTGTTTTATTAAAATTCCTGCTGGAATATGTTGTATAGTTTTCGTGTATGTGTCCTGCAATGATGAGTCCAACAGTGCCACCTGCTGGTATGGAGTAAGGTTTGGTTTTGGCTTTAGACATGAGACCGGAAGGCGGAGTTTGTTGGCAGTCTAACAACGGTCAACGGTAAGCCACGATCTTTTGGTGCTCCGATAAAAAGTTGATTTTAAACATTAAAACCATAGATGACAAATCTCTCAACATGCACAGTAATATGAGTGATGTTGTCAAGCTGTTTGGATTTATTTTTGTTTTGTTTCTGTTGCCTTTTATGTTAGTTTTGCCGGACGTTGCATGTTGTGCTAAAATGCTAATTCCCCTTATAGAGATCAAAGCTAGCAGAGAAGCTTACCACGTATTGTGTTGTGAGTCATTCATTTGCAGGTAAATTGTACCCGTTCTTTATACTCGTTATTGTTATTATTTCTATTTGCTCATATATAAAAAAAGGGTGATGTAAAATTCAGTTTAAAGAAAAAATAAAAATAAAAAATAAAAAATATATATATCTATATATGTTTATATATATATATATATATATATATATATATATATATATATATATATATATATATATATACCGTATTTTCCGCACTATAGGGCGCACCGGGTTATAGGGCGCACCCCCAAAAAATATTTTTGGGTGCTATATCTTCCATAGATAAGGCGCACCGGATTATAAGGCGCTACAATTGGAACGTCGACAAAACAGTCAGATAGTTCAGTCGAACTTATTACCTCCTTAACATTCCCAAAGCTTGCAAAGAAGCAAATACGTGTCGTAGACACGTGCGGATGCGGTGTCCGTACGATGTCACTCAAATGCATCTTTTCAAATATCATTCGGAAGGTTAAAGTCTTGGGATTCAAGAAATGCCAAACCATTCCTTAGTTTCTATTTTCTTTTTCGCTCGCAACTTTACTGTGCATATGACAATAAACACTTGGAATTGAGTTTAATTCACTCAACTCATCACAGCAACATCAAGATCGTTCTAAAACAAGATACCGGGAAAATATAAAGCCGCATAGCTCACCTAAGTTCTCACGTTTAATAATGATACGCAACCATGGTCTTCTTACAACCGTGGGTGTAGTAAATCCAGGAGAGTAAAATATTTACAAATACAGACTAATGAAACATGTTTCTTTATGGCGTAGTTTAGCAAGCTTGCTATTCAGTCATCTTTTTCGGCCAATTGCAGGGTTTGTTTTGGCCCTCTAGCCTATCCGAGGCTCCGAATAACTTTAGCCAATAGCGATCGATTCAAATGATGATTGACACATCTTTTTTGGCCAATTACAAGGTTTGTTTCGGCCCTCTAGCCTATCCGAGGCTCCGAATAACTTTAGCCAATAGTGATCGATTCAAATGATGATTGACACATTGGTTAGCCAATGAAACGCCGGTATATAAATCCCAGCATACACCGCGGACTACTTCACGTCCGGGGGAAAATCGAGTCGGCGGCTGTTGCGTAAGTTGCGAGACCTTGCGATTTAATATTGAGCCATATATAAGGCGCACTGTATTGTAAGGCGCATGGTCAGCTTTTGAATAAAATTAAGACTTTTAGGTGCGCCTTATAGTGCAGAAAATACGGTATATATATATATATATATATATATATATATATATATATATTTGGGGGCAGCATGGCGGTGCAGTGGTTAGTACGTGTGCGGCACAGTTCTAAGGTCTTGGAAACCTCCTGTGTGGTTTTGGATCCAGCTACCGGACTTCCTGTGCGGAGTTTGTATGTTCTCCCCTTGCTTGCGTGGGTTTCCTCCAGGCACTCCGGTTTCCACCCACATTCCAAAGACATGCATTTCAGGTGGATTGGCCAGTCCAAATTGTCCCTAGGTGTGAATGAGCAAGCGAGTTGTCTGTCCCTGTGTGCCCTGCGATTGGCTGGCAACCAGTTCAGGGTGTCCCCTGCCCACTGCCCGATGATTACTGGGATGTGCTCCAGCACCCCTGCGACCCTACTGGGGATAAGCGGTGCAGCTAATGAGATAAGATGATGCTACGAATTTCTCCCCAAGCTTTCAACACTGCGGCATAGACAGTGATGCGGCTAACTTATGCGTATTTTCTAATTGCAGCCAAGGGCGTCCGAGCAGTAAAGTTAAGAGACACATGGAATATATGCATTAAGGAAGACGCAAATTTAATGTACCTTCGCGCTTTTTGCATCAACAAAACTGGTATGAACAGACCCTCATCATGGAAAAGGTGTCAAACGAAAGGGGAGGTCTAACTACTATATTAAAAATAAATGTACGGCAATAATGTGGCGAAACGAAAGGATTACAAGAAGCAATGTCCGACAAATCAGAAAGGTTTAAGGCGAATTTTTATTCTTCTGTCTGCATTACCGTGTGTTTTGGAGTACAGACGCTGCCCTACTTACAAACGAAGTTCTAGACGATCGTAAGTTGAATTTGTTCGTAAAAATGAAATGAAATGAAATGAAATGAAATGAAATGAAATGAAATGAAAATGAAATGAAATGAAATGAAATGAAATGAAATGATCTGCATTTATATAGCGCTTTTCAAGTCAATGACTTCCCAAAGTGCTTTACAATGTGCTCCACATTTCCCAATAGCAGCCTTGCAGCCATGTAAGGCGCTAACCTGCTTATTGGGGGTATTAGGGGTTCAGTGTCTTACCCAAGGACACTTCGACATGTAACACGGACGAGCCGGGATTCGAACTGGGATCCCTTGATCCCAAGACGAGCTCTCTACCTCCTGAGCTACTGCCGCCCAAAGTTGCTCCAGTGCCATATTTTGTATGTCTAAGGTTTATATTCGTATGTTTAAGTAAGTAACTTGTATTGTTTTGTATTAAAAAAAATATACATTTCATGAAATAATATGCTCTATGAAGATAAATAAAATTTAGTTTAAATGAGTTCAAATCAGCGATTTACTATAGGTTTCTGTCATCCACCATACAGCAATACCACCACCTCATAGTGGAGGTCCTATTCCAGCGGTCTATTGTACTGTATGTAAGATAGAACTAGGTGTTTTAATACAATTTTCATAAAATTGTTTTGATGATATTTTTATATTGTTGAAGTCTTTACACTGACGCACACTTGTAATGTAACAGGAGGCCCAGTAGGAATGAGACAAATTCGCACAGCGTTTTTCCTCGGTTACGCAATCGCACTGCTGTCTCAAGTGTCATTAATGATTAAGACAGAAGGCCCCATACACAATTTTTAAAAATGTTTTCGTCCCTTGATGCACATGCCACACAGTGAAAAATAAATTGGACTTCCATTGGTGAATACTTTTGCCATATTTATTATATAAAAACCTTTCTTATTTTACTATATAATTTTTATCCTGTTTTACAAGCAACATAATGTAAATTTAAGTTATTTTTAGTATGTTATTTTTAAGTAATCTATTCAAAAAGCAAAAAAGTTAAATATGGCATCCCATTTGAATTTTGTTTTTGTAGTAAAATAAAAAAAATTATAAACCTAAAATAAGCAATACTGTCTGATCTAGTAAATAGCAGATCATTTCTTACATTATTTGCATTAGTATTGGTTTTGGTAGTACTCTATCTTTTCAAAGCCTCTTGATAATAAATAGATAGATAGATAGATAGATAGATAGATAGATAGATAGATAGATAGATAGATAGATAGATAGATAGATAGATAGATAGATAGATAGATAGATAGATAGATAGATAGATAGATAGATAGATAGATAGATAGATAGATAGATAGATAGATAGATAGATAGATAGATAGATAGATAGATAGATAGATAGATAGATAGATAGATAGATAGATAGATAGATAGATAGATAGATAGATAGATGGATAGATACTTTATTCATCCCCGCAGGGAAATTCACATTTCCAGCAGCATCCCTTCGCTGAGAATAAGATAAGACAATTAAGCTCATTTTGGGGATGTTTTTTTAAAGAAATTAAACAACCTAAAATAAAAAATTTAAAATGACAAAAAAGTTTTCCCAATGGGTTAGGAATTGATTTATAACAGTGTACACTGCAAAATTCAAATCTTAACCCATTGGCATGCAATGTAGTATTTTAAAGTGTAATATTTCTATCTATCTAGCTAGCTATCTACCGTGGTCATATCCCTCAAGAGGGGTGACCGACAGCAAGACAAACCTGAATACAAAAACAAGGAAAAGAAAAAAGGAAAAAGTATCAAAAACACAAAAAAAATGACCATGGCCAAACCAAATGCCCAAACACCCAAACAAGTTAAACACCTCGACACCCAAGTTGGTCATGCTTTCCTTCCCCCAGATAAAACGGGACCCAAGAAAACGGCCATGTCACTCGGGTCAGGGTGACACAGCACACTCTTTTGTTCAACAGCAGGGCCCGACAGCTTTCACTGGTTTACCCCTGCCGCATCATACAGGTGACCTGCCCATCCCTTAGAATGCGTCTAAGCATCCCACTATCCTCTTACAACACATAAAATAAACACAATTGTCTTATCTGGCAGGTGGTAGATCATTTTTCTGATTTTTCTTTTTTTTTTTTTGCAATGTTGATTCAATTTATTTCTTAAAATTCGCAAAATAATCGACCATATTCATATATGTTGATATAAATGACAAATAAGACACTTCAATTCAAAATCTGCAAAGCAATGAACCAGCAATAACCGAATTGCGAAAGTAGCAAGGGATTTCTGTATCAGCGATTATTGAAATCTTAACCAGAGTTAACTGTCAAACCTGTAAAATGTGCAAATGTAATAGATTGATGGGAGATTGCTTTATGCTCCCTTACATGTTTAAAGCCTACACATTAGCAAGTTATACTTTTTTCTACTGCTCATCCATTTGTTGGTTATTAATCAGGAGATGTTAAGTGAAATTCTCACAATGAATTGATTCGGGGAGTAAGAGGTGATTAGCGATTGTATTATTATCCGGGTTTTTGTTTTGACTGACGTACAGATTCCATTTTTTTCATCTGCACGTTTTATGCATACATAGATGAATTGTCCATCCATCCATTATCTGCACCGCTCATTCTCAATGGGGTCGCATGGGTGCTGGAGCCCATCCCATCTATAGAGGACACCCTGAACTGGTAGCCAGCCAGTCGCAGGGCACACAGAGACAGACAACTCACTCTCTCATTAACACCTTGGGCCAATTTGGACCAGCCAATTAACCTGACATGCATGTTTTTGGGATGTGGGAGGTCACCGGAGTGCCCGGGGAAAGACCACACAGGCACGGGGAGAACACGCAAACTCCACATGGGGATGTTGCGGCAGCTGGACTTGAACCCTGAACTTCTGCACCGCGGGGCTGCGCGCTAACCACCCAGCCGTTGCATACTACATGTATCGGCATTATAAAATACACTTCCCACCGCTTATTTGACCTGTTGCCCCCTGGTTGGCGCAACAGGTCCCTCAAAAAAAGGACATGAAGCTTCTTCCCCATGGCCACCCTCAACGAGTGCACAAAACTGCAAAAACGTATCTTGTGACTTAATTTGTTTTTTATTGCTGCTGAATAACATTGTATCAAACTGTGAAAATATATGATGCAGTAATTCATAATTTTCTGTCATTCTCCTTGAACGGCTCCTGCCCTGCTTGCATTGTTTCCCGATGTGTACTTTAATATTGAAGCGTTGAACCAATCACGCTTCAGTCATTAGTTGTTGCTAAGGTCAGCAAGGTTCCCAGAGACCTTCACTGTTTTCTGTGAAGGCATTTTACAGTATTGCATTGGTGTAATATCACTGTTGGGTTAGCCAATCAATTTTCGAATTGGTCCAAATGGCCCTGCTGGAAAGCTTAGAGGAACATTACCACTTTCTCAAACTAGAAGGGCAGAAATTCACCATCAAAATCATTTGATTTAAACTCAACAAACCATAAGTTAACAACATAGAATCCCTAAAAAAAATAGTGCCGTTCTAATTCAGACTGGAGTGAAGGCCAAAGTGATAGATTCACATATGGTGAATTATACATACGTGAAGCCCCACCCACGCAGCCCACAACCCGCTTGCAACGTCACTTTATTTTGCTTGTGCCGTAAGAAGTATTCTTTAAAGGAAACTCTAAATGAAAACATTTAAGATACCCTTCTGGGTGGATAAACTAGATGATTTTTTTTTGCCAACGTTTTTCATTCAGTATTTACAATATGTACAATGTTCATTAAGCTACATACGGGTCTCTTGCAATGTAATCATCACAGAGACCTGGATCCTTCTAAAGATTCTAAACGTCAGTGTGCGGCTAGCCGGAAGCTTTCTACATCACATTTTTATACCTAAAAATGAGCCCTCGAATATCATTGTAGTATTGTATAATGACAAGAAAAACCTGCTACATCAACTGCAATTCTGTGTCCTGTAAAATGTAATACGTTACTGTAACTAGTTCCGTGTTGAAAAATCAGTAATGTCTAAATGAAGCTTAATGAACAATGCGACTTTGAAAAAGAAATAGAGAAAATCAAGCTCAATTAGTTGTTTTTTTTCCCACAATCGTGCTCACATTTTAATCATGTAGTATTGTGTGATCAGCAAAACTTTCCCTTTGTCAGGCAAGATGTGCTCGGTTTTAATTAACATTAAGAACCCAAATTTTCCCAAAAATCAGTGATGTCTTGTCATCTCTATCTGGCTCTTTAGTATCACTGATTAGAAATGTGATGGACACAATTAGTCTACAGCGCATCATGTATATGGTAATGTGAGACCCATGAGAATGAGTACGTAAGTGAATGAGTGGGTGTTTGAACGCATGCTGTGGAAGAGTGCAGTGTCGCATTTCGACTTCCGCGGGATTTTGGAACGTAGCCCACGCCAAAACAGGGGATTACTGTACTCAAGATATTTTTCTTTTTTTCGCTCACAAATCAAGCAAAGTTCTCAATTTATACAACCCGAATTGAACAGCAAGAATTGCTCAGTCATCCGAGATTCCTTTAATTCTCAAGGAACGATGATAAACAAATGCAATTTGGTCCAATACCTTAGAAACCACCAAAATGACGTTTCACGTCTGTGTTGCAATATTCCCCTATTCTCCACAGTATTGTTCATTAGGTGCCCTGACGCTGTCATCTATAAATATGGGGCTTACTACACTTTTTCACACTGCGCAGCCCTCGTTCATCCGTTTCTTCAGCGCAGTAGTAAATATGTGCTCATCTTCGTAATTGCCACATCGAAGGGTCACACAATCTAAAAACACGTAACCTAGACAACTTGGAGGAGAGGGAACGGCACCGTTGGCGTTCTGCACCATGAAATTCTCCATGCAAATGGCGTTAAGTATGCACGGGGGTTTATACTTGTTTTTGGCGATGAATACCTGTTAACATTAAACCCAAAAATGCCAAATAATATTATACAACAATATTTATTCATGAATATTTTCATCTGTTGATTAGGGCGAACTCAGAGGGGGATTTTTCATCCTTAAAAATGATGATTTAGACATTGCATTTTTTTAAAACCTTCTTAGTTAAAAACGTATGAACAGAAGAGACATTTACATAGCAGAGAGTGTTTTTGCTCCAAAACACAGTTATTTTTAAAACGTTTCCCTTGCGCATTGCACCTGATGTGACTTTTATCCACATCCTGAGCGTAACAAAAAACGAGTGATTTATGTGCAAGGGAAAAAAATATGAGACATTAATTAATCCATACATGACAATCCCTGGAGCTTTTTTTCTTCATTCCTACATTTGAGGGATACTAAAATGGTCGAGAGACACATGGAGATCCTAGCGAGAATCAAATATATGATCAATAATCAGCCCAAACGTTTTAGTATTCTTTTGGCTCTAATATTTTTACAGATGTCGATACCTGACCAATAACGGTATAAGTAGTCAAACCTTGTATATTTTTCTCACTCAATAACTGAAAGTAAAACACACGTGTATGTCCCAATATATCACAATTACACTATTTCATTTTGTTCAAAAAATTATATATATATATATATATATATATATATATATATATATATATATATATATATATATATATATATATATATATATATATATATATTTATATATATATATATATATATATATATATATATATATATATATATATATATATATATATATAAAAGAAAAATTGATTTGTTATCTTTTAAAACAACCCTGCCCAAATTGACTATATACAACAGCCCACATTTTTGATTGTTTTATACCAATCACCAAAAACACATTTTGTTAAAAGGAACATTGTCAATTATTTAGCACCTCCTATTGGTAGGAAATAACTAATTCTTCAGAAAAATAATACTGATTGAAATAATGAGCACAAATCCATGAATTATCATATAAACGGGTCTTTAAAAAAGGGGTAGGTTAAGAAATGTGTGTTTATTTTATATACCTTAAGGCTCACCCAAAGAGAGCTAGAATGATTGTCTGCCATCTTGCTGCTAAAGGTAAAAAAACCTAGCGAAAAAATTCTGAAGTTTGGTCAGTTTGAGTCGCTGGAGTTAGTAATCTTCTTTGTACTTTGTAGTTCACAATTTCTGTTGCACTATTCAGTACAGGGACATGTAGTAGTCTTCCTTTCTAATAACAAAATCATTGGGTAATGTTGAAATAAAACCCAATTTTTATTTTTTTTCACCAAAAAGTATCTGTGTTTAAAAAAGTAATGATTTGTTTTATCTCCCAAAATGTCTGTTTGTTTTTTCTAAGAAAACCAAAACCATTTGTCATAAATCACAAGCAAAGTCGTCATTTTATACACTCAGATTGAATCGCTGGTAAAATTACACGCTAAAGTTACCTTTCGGTATCATCGGAGTCATCGTCCAGTCCCTGGAGTTCCCTTTAATCCTGAAGGAACGGTGACAAGCAAATGTAATACAATTTTGTCTTAAAAACATTTCAGGAAATGTGGTCAATCTGTACATAAAGTCAGATCAAAATGCTCCCTCCAGTGTAAAGGTAAATTTTTGATGCAATGTAATTATTTTTAACCCAGATATTTTCGAATGTACAATTTGTTTTTTTAGTTCTGGCAACACAATCAGCAATTTTATTAAGAGATGAAGATCATAACCGAGACATGAGAGGATAATCACTCAAGACTGAAAGGAACAAATTAGCAATTGCTCTATTGAGATTTGAGTAAGATAATGAAAAATAAATTGTCTGGGTCTAATCAATAAGCCTTGCACTCCAGTGGCTACTTAGCTCCTCCTAAAATAAGATTAGTATGTCAGGAGTCATCCAAATTGGACTTGCTGGACCGTGCTGTGATTCAAATGAGACTAATTTTGTTATTACTGTTATGACAAACAGCTTAACACATATTAGAAAATGAAAATTAACAAGTGGCAGATCAGTGGCATGACGTCAGTATTGATTGGAGGTGTGTCCAAATTTTTGTCACTAAATGTTATTGTGACTGTTTTTCATTTCTATGACTTAGGTCTCCAAGCACTATGTTGTCAAAATGATTGCTTATTTATCCTATTTTTATCTTTAAATTATTTATTTCATGCTTGGAGTTCCATTTGCATACAATGTTTCACTATTTTCCTGTCAATGATAATGAAGACAATTCAATTCTGTTTTGTTGTGGATAGTAGTTTAATTGTTTGTTTATTTATTTCAAAGCAAAGGAATTCCGGAAGAAAGCCCTCTCCAATTAATAAGAAATAAAACTCAAGTTCAAAAAAAAATTAATACAACCAGTATATTTCCTTGCACCCGTATGATGCAGCAGGGGTAAACCAGTGAAAGCTGTCGGGCCCTGCTGTTGAACAAAAGAGTATGTTATGTCACCCTGACCCGAGTGATATGGCCGCTTTCTGGTGTCCCTTTTCATCTGGAGGGACGAAAGCATGACCAACTTGGGTGCCGAGGTGCCTAACTTGTTTGGGTGTTTGGGCAATTGGGCTGGCCTTGGTCCAAAAATGTTTGTGTGTTTTTTTGCTATTTATTTCCCTTTTATTTTCTTTGTATTTGTATGTGTGTGTCTTGCCGTCGGTCACCCTTCTTGAGGCATATGACCAAGGTAGATAGATAGAAAGATATTTCCTGCTCAGTGAATATTTTGGATTTTGAATAAAATAATGATAAAATAACCAATATTTAAGTCTGAAGGTGTTTTGGTATACAGACGCTTACCTACTTACGACCATTCGATTTCCGGAAAATGGTAGATATGAAATTTTTTTTCGGAATGTCAAAAAATACTTAGACAATGCTGAAAGTTAGATTTTGTATTGTGTGCACCTTTTTCTGAGTAAAAGACTGTACTGTAGTGTTTCTTTCCGCCGCTACCGGCGAGTGGCGCTGCGAGAGCTCACCCAGCATCCACCTCGAAGAAGAAATCCAGCCTAGTTTGTGTGTAAACATTTGATACCGCCTATGTCTATACTATCTCCAGCGCACTAAGAACTTTGACATTTTTATTGTTTTAAATCTCGTGGATCCATTCAATATGGTTGGTGTAAAGTGTGAAGAAGAGTCGAGCAGTTTATTTTTAAATGAAAATGAAATAAGAAAGCTAAATGCGGTTGAGAAAATGGTTGGATCGCTTTTTTTTTTGGCCCCTTTTTACCACAGAGGAGGAAGTCGCCTAACTCTTGAAGCTCATCTTCCAAAAGTAAACTAAACTTAACTTTATTCATCTTTATGGAACTTACCACTCAGAAACTTGTAATACAAACTGTGTCCTGTTCATGTGTTTTTAGTGTTCTTCAGACAGATCATTTTGCTCATTGTTAAATAAAATAAACTTATTTTTTTGTATAAATTCAAAATAATTATTGATGTGTTTCGTTATACCTGTTTGGCAGATGGAATTTGGCTTATTTACATATTTATGGTAGAATGATAAGAAGAATGAGCAAAATTATTAGCAAGATACCTTCTCACAAAATGTGGGTGATTTGGGAGCTTACTGTTCAAGTTTTTCGGTAATATACCTTTATTTTGTAGCTAATCCTGCCAATTTTTAAGTTTTACTTTTGTTTTTTTTATACAATATTACTTTCATGTTACACTTTATGGATACCTCCTTTGAATTATCCTTTTTATTTAGAAAACAAAAACGTGTTTTTCTTTGTGTTTACAAAAACGAAAAGCACCAGAACAGGATCCAGTCATAAATACGCCATTTTCCCCACGGCCCTGGAAGGCTTCATAAACCTTGATTGCTTCCATTCATGTATGCTTTAATTAACAGACTTAAAGCTCCTCATTGTAGCACCATGTCATTAGCAAAGCATTTGTGTCAATTAGTAGTAAAAGCCAACGCCTTTGCCTACTCGTGCTTAATCGCTCATAGATTATTCCAGCGCTTAGTGCAAAAGGAAGCTCTTACATCAGTCTAGACCTGGGGCATCTATGGATAAATATGCATGTAAACAATTATTTATATTTCTTGTCATAATTTTCTCTAAATAAATTATTTTATCAAATTGTTTTCAAACCCTCAAAATTAAAGCTAAATTATCTTAGGTCCCTTTTTGAGGCACGTAATTGTATATTTAGTTTTCTAGTGTTTCTGAAGTTTTTTAGTTTTTGTGTAGGATGCCTGTAGTGTTTTTTTTTAGTATTTATGTGGATGTATTTGTGTAGTACTTCTGTAATAGTATACAAAGATATGAACGCCAGAAGTGTTGTCATGTATATTTTCCGATGTGATATTCAAAATTTCAGAACATAATAGTTTCCCCCCAGGATCTAGTATCAGTATTGTCACACGCCGCTGCAGCTCATTTCTGAAGAGCGGAATAACATGTTACACTGAACGGTGACCAGATGTTGAAGGTGCTGTAACAGAGTCAGATTAGAAGAATGTTCCTGCTACTGGTAACCATGAAAACCAGTACTATCGTTTTCAGGTGATTAAAGGATCCGTAAATTGTAAACTACGAGTATCCGTCGTATTTTTGTAAAGTTTCTTTAATTGTATTTATGTTGTGTTTTTTTTTTTTAGTATTATGTAGTTGAATTTCTGTAGTAGTATCTTTGAAGCATTACTGTACAAGGTTTTCTATATGATTGTATTACTATTGTACTGTTTTTGTAGTACAATGATGGCGAAGAGACTTTGTCATCTTTTTTATAAAGATACCTACTATATAATCACTTGTTTTTCCACACTGCTTCACTACACCTACTCACAATACACACTCTCAATCGCTGGATACAGGAAGCAACACTAGGAAGGCTTCCTCGATGTATGGACAAAGATCTGATTAAAGCCACTCCTGCCATCTAATGTTGATTTTCCCTGTTAAAATCATTCTCAGAGTCTTAATACTAACTGATGAGCTGTGCCACACACATTTTATGTCGTTTATTTTTGTTTTCATACAACAACAAAAAAAACATATTTTTGTCAATAAGGGACAGTGATTCTGGAAACTAGTTTGCCTGCCCCTGGTCTAGACTCTCTAGGTTGGTCTATGTTGCAGTGGCGAGTGAACTTATTCTGACCTTTGAAGACTGCCATAAAGGCCATCGTATAACGCTTAATAGACAAGCTACCCCCTGCCGCCTGCACCTCCCACAATGAAGGGGATGTCAATTGTGAAATCACAGTTTGCACAGCGCAGGCTTCTCAATTGGCCATAAAGTCTAAGCCGGTATCACAAGATGCATTCTCCGGGGTTATTTGGGACCGTCGCTTGGTTTTCATCCAGAGCTGACTGCATTGTTGGCCGAGGGTAAACTCATCAGTAGCAAACAGCATTTTCTCCTCTGGCCGCCAGCCCGGTCCAAATCCTGACTGCTGCCTTGCTCCTGGCCGGATAAGAGGATTTTCCCAAACCGCTGTTTTTGTACTTTGGATGCCAGCTGCTGACAGCGCTGAGCCGGTCAAGCGGTAGTTTTACATTACTGCGTTGTATCTCAGCAGGGGTGTCGGGCGCATTTATAGCTTGGTTTTGTTTTGTGTGTGATGTAAAAATCACTCACAGGACACTTTAGTCATCAGACCACAATGACTAATCATCATGCCAGTGTTGTGGAGACTAATGTGTACCGAGGTTTAGCAATACATGGATATTTTTGTGCAAACTGCAACAGGATGTCTGCTGACTTTGCAAACGCCAACAAGATGTCTGCTAACCATGCAAACTACGACAGGGTGTACTGCTGACAGCATCTTGACATTACTAACCGTACAAACTGCCATAGCATCCAAACAAGGGGAAGTTCAAACTTACTGCAAGAACACAGCGTTGGTGGGATGGACTTTACGTCGCTGAATGTCATGATGTTGAGCAAGGAAGGAAAAAATATTGGCACTCAATTATAGTTTTGCTAGGCAAGCTCTGGACCTTCCAACAATCTCTACCCTGTTTTTTCCTGCCTGTTACCTGTCGCCGACCTGTTTCTGGACCCATTTCTGCCCTGCTCTTCCGTCCCAGCCATCGACCTGTTTTACCCTGTTTCCTGCCTGATACTTGTTGCAGACCTTTTTTTATGGATTCGTTACTGCCCTTGCTACCCCGTCCCGGCTATCGACCAGCTTTCCTACCGCCCACGACTATCCTTCCTACCTGTGTCCGACGATCATCGGATCGTGGAAGCAAGCACTGCTCTCTTTCTTAATAAAACTGAGTAAAACGAACGGTATTAGGTCCTGTCTCCGTCTCTGGCTTGTGACAAACTCAGTTTCGTCGTGGTTTACTTAAGGTTTGAAAACACACGGATAAAAACTCTTTTGGTCGGCCTCCAGTAGAAGAATACCTTTCAAAATTGTTAGACATGCTACGGCATTAGCATCCATGAGTACTTCCGCAAACAATGTATTGTATGCGGCATCAGATGTCTTCCTGTCGCGTTCAAAAGAAGATGCATTGAAGTCAGAGGCGATCACTTACAAGTTTCATTTAGTTGGAAATGTGAACGATCTCACATAGACTTCGGATTTCACCCAAAAATGCTGTAAGTCTTAGGTATGACTCGGCCAAGGCTTGAACCTGTGACTTCCCAGTCTCAAAGGGGGGAGCCCAACCCTAAGTCCACCGTACTGGTCCACCTATTTACATCACACACATGGTGCACCGCCCAATAGGGTGCGCATAACACTTCGAAGAAAATATGATACTTTTATGTGCACTTTATGGTTGTGAAAATACGGTATTTGGTTTTGGGGAAAAGTATATTAAGAAACCTGTTTGAGATGATGAAATGGATAATGTTCCATCTGAAGGAAGATTTTGAGTTTAAGCTTGTATTTAAGCAGGATTTATTTTTTTAATTTTTTTAATTCATGAATTCTACCAAATATCAGAGAGCGGGGTTCACATTTTGATATCTACTTTTAAAATACCACCTTGTGTTTTTACTATGTTGTTACTATGTTATAACCAGGTTAAAATTCATAGAAGTTAAGTCAACCTGTTAAACATTCCAGAAAACCTATGTAAATATGTATATTTACGAGGTGCTTGATACATGTAAATACACAAAAGATCTAGCTATAAGATAAGTGTATAAGGAAGCCAGTGGGAAGGATTAAATAAGCAAAGGTGTCTTCCTATTCATTTTCAGACATGTTACGTTAATATTGTTTTGGTTTTGTTTATTTGGTTTTTGACTTCTTGTTTTTGTTTTATTGTGATCGAAATAAAGTTTCATTCATTCATTCATTCAACATCTCATCTCATCTCATCAGCCGTACCGCTTATCCTCATTGGGGTCGCGGGGGGGCTGGAGCCCATCCCAGCCATCTCCGGGCAGTGGGCAGGGGACACCCTGAACTGGTTGCCAGCCAATCGCAGGGCACACGGGGACAGACAACTCACTCGCTCATTCACACCTAGGGACAATTTGGACCGGCCAATTGACCTGAAATGCATGTTTTTGGAACGTGGGAGGAAACCAGAGTGCCCGGAGGAAACCCACGCAAGCACGGGGAGAACATACAAACTCCGCACAGGAAGTCTGGAGCTGGATTTGAACCCACAACAGGTTCCCATGACATGAACTGTGCCGGACAAGCGCTAACCACTGCGCCGCCGTGCTGCATTCATTCAACATCATGTCAGTCAAAAATCACATTTTCTAGAAAACCGTAATGGTACTCGTAAGCTATTTTCAGAAGCTGTCCGCGTACTAACTAGGTGTGCTTGGGGGGCCACTCAAGTTAGAGACCCCCTTTAATAGAGGATGCCTAACACGTGTCTCTATAAGTTTGAAGAAAATATAGTTAAGTTTAGTAGTAGAAATATGTGAATAGTGCTCTGAATATGTTCTAGATGCACTTTGATATCACTGTATACTTTTGGGTCTAATTCCTTGTTATTTTGAATAATGAATCAAAAAAGAGGATATCAAAACATGCAATCCCTAGATTACAACATCATGAAGCATGTATATTTTATTTTTGTTTTTTAAATTGGCATCGAATTACGAACTGGCTTCAACAATTCAGAACATAGGTAAGAGATGACCTTCCTATCACCAATGTCTAAGTTGACGCCTATTAGCAATTTGTTGCTCATCCTCGCATTTTGTATTCAAAGTTTTTCCTGGGGAGAAATAATCCGCTGTTTAGCTGCGAAATGATGTTGAGCGACTTCTGTTGAGCTGCATACTAAATACTATTTACTTAGTCTTACCAACCACCATTCAGGCTCGAAAAGGATTTGGATGTTATCATAAAGGTATAGTTTACGGTTCATGGGTTCCTTAAGCGCATGGGTCGTCAGGACGCCAATGAGGACACAACTCTGGACAGCCTTCTCCACTGTTGACAGTCCCTGGCCTGTTCTTGGGTCCTGGCAAAGTTGGCACTAGTCCATTCCTTAATGTTGTTGGCCCAGTTCTTTTTCGGTCTTGGTCTCTTCCTGCCCCCTTAGACTGTGCCCTAGAGAATGTTCAGGGTCAGTCCTGATGATCTTCTGACGTGATAATACCACTGAAGTTTTCGACTGCGCACAGTTAACATCAGTTCTTCGTAGGGTCCAAGGTGCCTTGGATGGTGTTGTGCACCATTTCAATTGACACATGGGCTAGGTAGCTGATGCCTAGAAGTTTCCTGTAGCATCTGAAGGCAAAAGGATATTTCCAAAGTCTCGCCGCGTGTTCTTTCCCTGGACCAGACTGAACATTCTGACTGAATAAATAGAGCTGAGTTGAGGACATTTATTACAAAGTTTCAAATAAAGACAAAATCAGAGCGCATTCAGGACCAGTCAATGGGAAGCGCCCTCCCAGGAGTGTGCTCCCAAGAAAGGCATTGAAATGTACTAACCAAAGATTAAATAGGAAAGAGGTTTGATTTTGCAAGATGGAACACGAAACTCGAACAGGCACATCTTGGATCTCGCATTACAAGGCAAAAGTTGTATGATAAGATAGGGGCGGAAGACCATTGCTGGGAAAGTACTGATAGGAAAGGATACAGCAAGTAAATACTTCCCTCAAATATTTGGATGAACATACGTGCATTTGAAACAACCAAAATGAACAATGCGACTATGAAAGTAAGGATGTATTGATCAAACAATAAACTTACAATAGCTGGAAAACTCATGTTATGGTAAAAACATACTCAGTGACCTATTTTAATAATCTAATACATCGCATCTCCATGGCCTTGATTTTCTTTTCCAGTTTTGCTGTGAGAGTTCATGTCTCGCAAGTGTAGAGGACGATGGAAGTAACCAGCGCTTATACCTGACAGTCACTCTTGTAGCACCTCTCATTACCTGGACAGCTGCTACAGAGAGGGCCAAATCTGTGTACCCCCTATACCAGCAGCCAAAAAAGAGAGAGCCAAACAGGAAGCGAAGCGCAGGGTGAACTTTCTTTCAACTACAGAAAAGGACAATGCAGAGTGTAATTTGTGCGGTAAAGAGGACGGGTACTGTGGCAACACCATAAGACTATAAATATTTTGTTTGCATTACCGGCTTTAATTTTTAATCCTTTGCAATGGGCGGCTTTAGGAGGTAGAGCGCTCGTCTTGGGTCGCAGGTTCGATTCCCAGTTCCTCCTTGTTATATGGCGAAGTGTGATTCCCTAATGCCCCCGATAGAAGGTAGTTGCCTTGCATGGCTGACGCTGCTATCAGTTAGTTAGTGTGTTAAATGGAAAAAGTGTGAAGCACGTTGTAAAGTGCTTTGGGAGGTCTTCATTGACTTGAAAAGCGCTATATAAATGCTAGACCATGTAGATGGAAGTTGTCCGGTTGACATTGTTGTACCGTATTCAATTTTGGTTACAATGCTGCTTTTTTGGGGTTTGACCCTCTTGGCTTTTGCTCTGAAAGAGTTATTTGTTTTTTAAATAATTTTGAAGTTCGAATCGCCCGCCCGTATCAATCATTGCACAAATGAGGTCATATACTAGCATACCCAAACCTGCCACGGTTGCCCATTGCCCTCACATGGCCCTGCCCGTTTGGCACCAGGTGCGGCTCGTTGCCTGATTGGCTTCCATCCTATTTAAACTCAGTGAATTCACTCCTCGTCAGTCTGTCAACAAACCTCTGCACTTGCAAGACTTGTGTTTTGACTCTGTCCGGTATGCTGCTTGTGTATCCAGTATACGGTATCGATCCCTCCCTCTCATCCTGTCCAGTATCTTGCTCCAGTGTCCGGTATTGACCCCGTCTGTCTTTTCTTGTCCGCTATCTTGCTCCCGTCTCCAGTATTCGGTGTCGATCCCCTCTGTCTTTTCCTGTCTGGTATCTTGCTCCCGTCTCCAGTATCCGGTGTCGATCCCCTCTGTCTCCTCCTGTCCGGTAATTTGCTCCAGTCTCCAGTATCCAATATCGATCTCGTCTGTCTCCTCCTGCCCGGTATCTAGCTCCAGTCTCCAGTATCCGATATTGTTCCCGCCTGTCTCGTCCTGTCTGGTATCTTGCTCCAGTCTCCAGTATCCGATATTGATCCCTTCTGTCTCCTCCTGTCCGGGACCTTGCTCCCGTCTCCAGTATCCGGTATCGATCCCGTTTGTCTCGTCCTGTCCGGTATCTTGCTCCAGTCTTCGGTAACCGGTGTTGAACCCGTTTGTCTCATTCTGTCCGGTATCTTGTTCCAGTATCCAGTATCGATCCCATCTGTCCCGTCCGGTATCCACCTATGTGTCCTGTATCGATCCCATCTGTTCTGTTCGGCCTCAATCTCGTCTGCCTCTGACTTATCTGTCTCATTTCTTCCGGCTTGCAATTTCAGCATCCCTGGCGTTTGTGTCCACACGCATGGCTGCCCCATTCCCGTAAAATAAAATTGGGGGAAAACTATACGCGTCTGGGTCCTCCGTCTGTTCTGGTTCTGACAATACCTTGAGTTGTTTCTCATGTTAAGATAAATAAGTGTAATACAGGAATATGGTTTTTCATGGACTCTTCATACATTTCACCTAACAGATGCATTGCCTTATTTTTAATATACTTAATGACACATATTCCTTGGGAGTCAAAGCCAAAAATTCCGAACTATGTGCGAATGCATAAAAAATTCCAAGCGGCGAAGATAACAGCACTGCAGTCGGTGAGAAAGTCCAAGCGCAGCAGGAGGCATGACAGTTCACGAATTACTGTGATATCACAAAATGTTCCTCTGAGGCGAGTTTTTAAGCCATGAGAAAAAATTATACTCGCCGCACATGGAGAGGAAATGTTTAGCCTTGATATTCCTCCCTAATCTCTCCATTTGAATTTGTGGTTCGAAAACACTGCGGTTTAAATTTTTTAAATCTTAGTGAGGATTTGTAATGAAATAAAACGCTCAGTGTGATTTAAACAAAACAAAACTAGTATTTGTGGACACAGTTCTAATCAGAGCATTAAGATTGTCACAGGCTGCCATTGTCACGGTCGCCTTGGTGACCAGTCTGCCCCGCCCTCTGGGCAACAGCTGAAGCAGTTTCCACTAATTGTGGGTCTGCTATTTAAGGCTGCATTGTGGGCTCTGCGGTTGCTGGTTCATTACTCATTATTCACAATCCCGGTCTGTTATGCCTTGTCCTGTTTTAGTCTGTTATGCCTTGTCCTGTTGAGTTCGTGCCGGAGGAACTCTGTATTGTTCTGTTTTGCCCCGGAGTATTGGGCGACTTTTATTTTATTAAATAAAACTTATGGATCGTCAACGCATTTGAGTTCTCCCTTCATGCCTCCTGCCTCCGTTCTGGTCCGGTCACCTTCCACGCCACCACGCCTCGTGACAGCCATAGAAATAACTTTGGTGCTCCATTAAACAGGATTTGTTTGTATTTTGCAGTACTACTCTAGTTGTATTTTTGTAGTATTTCTTCAGTCTGTTTTTATTGTATTTCTGTATTATTTATATAGCATAACTGTACTTTTATTTCGAAGTATTTCTACAGTTTTTTGGGGAGTATTTCCATAGGATATTTTTTGTAGTATATCTGTTGTGTTTTTGTAGTATTACGGTTGTAATATTTCTGTAGCAGTATATTTTTAATATTGCTGCTGATATATTAATGTAGTGGTATTTTTGATCTATACTTTTACTGTAGTGGCACTTGTGAAGGATTTTTGTCTACTTATTTTGAAGTATTATAATAATATCTGTATAGTATTTCTTTAGTACTTTTATTGTAGTTGAATTTTTGTGGTATGTATGTTGTGTTATTTCTGTAATGTTTTTTTTTTGTATCACAGTAATGTAGTAGTATTTTTGTAGTGTTAATGTAGTTGCACTTTAGTAGGGTTTCTGTCGTAATATTTCTGTAGCAGTATGTTTTTAGTATTGCTGTTGTAATATTAATGTAGCAGTTTTTTTTTTAAATGTATACTTTTACTGTAGTTGCATGTGTGTAATATTTTTGTCGACATATTTTGAAGTAGTATCATAGTAATATATGTGTAGTATTTGTTTAATATTTTTAACTATTATTGTAGTTGATTTTTTTTGGTATGTATGTTGTATTATTTCTGTAATGTTTTTTTGTATCACTGTAATGTAGTAGTATTTTTGTATTATTACTGTAGTTGCACTTTTGTAGTCTTTTTGTCGTAATATTTCTGTAGCAGTATTTTTTTAGTATTGCTGTTGTAATATTAATGTAGCAGTATTTTTGATCTATACTTTTACTGTAGTGGCATTTGTGTAGTATTAGTATAGTGATAGACGACATCCATGAAATGGAAAACTTCAAACCATTGAACAAACCATGATCACGTGCCCCTGTGTTTGTTTAGCTAATAAAAGTACTGTGTACTGTATCTGTAAGCATGCGTTTATTTATTTTTTAACAACACCTACCCTCTTTTTTGAAGAAAAAGATTCAAATAAAGTGCAAAAGAGAGAAAAAAATAGGCACGTTTTTCAGGGTATTCTTCAAGATGGCTGCCTCTAGGTGAGGATCATCTAATGACAAATAAATGCTAATTTTCAAGCGCCAAATATTTTTTTAATGCATGTTGACATGATAGTTCATACATTTTTTATAGTATTGTTCTTTGTTTTTTAAACAATTTATTTTACCACCAAGACGCCCTTAATAATACATACTGTTCCTGCAAGAGGTGCTGCCTAGCAAGAATGTAAAGTATATCTTCCTCTTTGTTATTGTGCTTTGACAGTAACACAGTAATATAAAAAAGGAACATATTGCATGCCATTTTACAACCGTGCTTTTTGTTGCCTACTCCAGACCTTGTTAATTCATGCCTTGGCAAAAGGAACTCTCTAATCCACTCAATGAAACTAATTAGTAACATCAACACTCTATAATCACCCACTTGATTTGAATCCCAATCGGAGCAGATGTTTTGGGGGCATAATGTCTTCTTGTGTCTCAAGAAGGTTTCATTTCTCACACCCTACTTGTCGAGTGTCTCTCGGCCCACTACCACTATCTTAAATTACAACGAAGTTGCGTACTCTGCGTGGTTCTTACCTCGCCCAAACGGTGAATTATTACCCCATCTGCTCTTCCATCCCTCAGCTCTTCGGAGTGTCGTAGCACTTTGCGAGCCATTACTTAGCACCGCGAGTTCTGTTTTAGTGCAATCGCGATTGGGCCGGCATCCAAAATTAATGCTGCTACATTTGTGTGTGGCTGTGTATAAAGGAAGCTAAAACATTCATCCTTCCAACCGGGATGATAAAACGTCTTTGCTGTGTTTGGTCGCTCGCGTCTCCTTGTGGTGTTTAAATCATTCAGTTAATGTGGTAAACAACGGGCTGCTATAAGCGGTTGGCTCATACCCCGGGTGGCGATCTCGACTGTCCATTTCATGACATTCCTTATACTGTAATCCCTCTGTTATCACGGTTAGTGTAGACCATAACCCCATGCAAAACGTGAAAGTCCATAAATTAGCGTTGCACCTTCATAAAAGCCCCCAAGGGGCAAACTTACCTCAAGATGACGTCCTTACTGACTGGGAGTTAACGACTGTAACTAAATAACGACTACAGATCTGCAAACAAAAACACAGAACACAGGATTGCAGTTGAATGAATGCTCTTTATTGTCATTATACAAATAAATTGGAGTGATTCAATGCAAAAAAATAATTCAGAGAGCGGCAGGGTAGCTGCATGCTAGCAGCGGGTATCCTCGGATTGACCCAGGTCCCCGCAATGATTGAAAGTAATAGTGGTTTCACACGAGTTGTTGCTCCAGGTCATTGGTTTAATGGATAATGGATTTGTCGTTGATGAATCACAGACTCTGCAGAGGTGGTTAAGAGAGATGTTAGCCTAGCAGTAGTAGTAGACCCGACCGGGAGCCTTGCTATGGCCTCCCAACCCCCCCTCAGTAGCTTGTGGACTTGATAACAATCCACTGAGCACCTGATCTTTATCAGTATTTCTTTAAGCGCTTCTGATTTTCCTCAGGTTTCAATCTATTTGGTGATATTTTTTATTTCAATGTGGCAAGCCGGTAAAATACTAGCTTAGCTCTCGCCGTGCTCCGCAGTTTTGGAGGATAGTTGTTGGCCACATTGACTTGTGCGCCCGCCCCGCTGTTTGACTGACAGCATACTCCAGCCGATCACAATCACGGACACAGTCACATTTGCTGTCTGCTGTATGCTCACAACACAATACACGTTGTGTTGATGTAAATGACAATAAATACGAATAAATTTAAAAACCACATGGCAGAGAACCAGTGATCACCGAAGCGCAAAGTAGCTAGGGGTCTCTGTACTCCTTGAATGGGCAAAGCAAGTCTATGGCGGCTAGAAATTTGTGGCACTCGCTGTGTCCAGTCCTTCTATCCTCCCTCTTTTCATTTCATCTGCCCATCATTCAGTGATTCAGTCAGCCGTAGGGAGTCTGACAGTGTGACTACTCCTTCATCACTGACCTTCCTCTTTTATTTTGTCGTCCTCCCACACTGTTTTCTTCTCTTCCGCACGGCTGTGTTCTGCTCGCTCATCTGCCCGACGTCTCCTTTAACCTCTCATGTCTTCTTTCTTCCCCCCTCCCTTGTGTTGCGTGCATTTGTTTGTCTTCATCCTTTACCTTTCCATCTGCTTCTTGGCAGATCCGTTTTTTTCCCTCAGTATCTATATGCAAGCTTTCAGTAGCAAATGTTGTTCACTTTCCAACAAAGGTGCTTGAGCTTTGAAAAGAGTTTTGGATGCGTTTTAACTAATGTGAAACGTTCAAAGCAAAAATCTAACTCGACATCCAAACACATCTAATAATATTGTGGATCTAAAATCTGATATCTGTTGGGTTTTTTACCCAAATAACAACAGCATCCCAAAAAATCCTAAGGTTGCCGGGCTCGTCCTTCTTCACCACTCAATCACCAGAAAGCACAAGAAAACAATACCATGAAGTCACCATCAGTCATAAATTGCAGACTATAAATGTATTTTAAGTCAGGATTTAAACACTTCCACTGAGGTTGTAGATCTTATCTCAGAGGGACAGGGAGCCAAGTGGAGAACGTTTTTGAGCCTGCGGATTTCTTCTTGGCTCTTTGAATCAATAGTGGATTGACCAGCATTTTCGATCTCAAGGCTCTGACCAAAAGATCCAGATGTGTTAATGGAAATTAGTCAAGTATGTTCTTGGTTACCCAAACCCAAATCCTTATTTCAGAAAGACAAGCCCGAAAAATAATATTTCACAAGCTGGCATCGTGACTTTTAGCCTGAACCACCTCATCCTGCTGTCATTCTTAACTAAACTCCAGGATAACTGTGCATAATCTCCCATCTCATCTCATTAGCTACACCGCTTATCCTCAGTAGGGTCGCGGGGGTGCTGGAGCCCATCCCAGCAATCATCGGGCAGTGGGCAGGGGACACCCTGAACTGGTTGCCAGCCAATCGCAGGGCACACAGGGACAGACAACTCATTCGCTCATTCACACCTATGGACAATTTGGACCGGCCAATTCACCTGAAATGCATGTTTTTGGAACGTGGGAGGAAACCGGAGTGCCCGGAGGAAACCCACGCAAGCACGGGGAGAACATACAAACTCCGCACAGGAAGTCTGGAGCTGGATTTGAACCCACGACAGGTTCCCATGACATGAACTGTGCCGCACAAGCGCTAGCCACTGCGCCGCCGTGCTGCCACTGTGCATAATACTTTATTTAATTATCAGAAAATCATTTAAATTCTCTACTGAGTTCTGTCTTATCTAAACTACGCTTGACCTACCCACATGTCATATCAATGATCTCCCACTATTACTAATTCGAAAGACAAAGATACTTGAACTCCAAGTCTCCGCTATAATGGAATAGTATTGTTGTCTTAGAGTTTAAAGGTGGAGATGTTCAACCCAACCACTACACACTTAGCATTGGGATCTTAGCTGAACAACAGAGACAGAAGACTGAGGTCCCCTGCAAGCCTAATAACCCTTGAATTGCACTGCTAAAGAAACCCATTGTGAAGACAGAACAGTATATTCATGGATTCCGGTTCCACACTCCAAGAGCACCTGGAGATTTGACTTAAGTTGTAAAAATAAGTTCCACATTTTCTCCCCTGCAAACGTCCCTGTGAACTAACTTAACAACTGTGGCACCCTGGATTTAAAAAAATTCAGTTTGCCACCTTTAGAAAGGCCCAAACTCTGGCACCAGACATACAAGAACCAAACAATCCTTTTACACATTCTAGTACCTCATAGTCCAGGGGAACACGATGTCCCCCACCATTAGAGGACAAGCTCAATATGGTCCATGTCCTCTGTTCCCTGACTTTACCCTAGAAGATTTTTGAAAAACAGCTGTGTTGTTGTCAAAGCTAATCATATTTAGTTAATTGTGTATTTCTCTGTCTTCTATGTTACAAATAATCCTGATGAGCTTGACTTATATTACAACTCGTTTTCTGCTGTTTTGTACCATTTTTGAACCGAAAGATATATATGACGTCGTTGGTTATTACTGCGCATGTGCGAACTTTGAACCGTAGACGTATGTGTGACGTCATTGATACTTTCTGCGCATGCGCACGCTTTTGAACAAAACCCGGTTGCAACGCGGGAAACTTGTGAGACGGTGAGACTTTTTGAATCCGTCTGCCCACTGCAGTGAATAAATCCTAAAACTACATTTGCCTCTCTTACTGATCACTCCAGTTTAACCTATTACGAAAATATTAACCCTAACAGTTGTCTAACACAGAGTCCCTAAACTAAGCTTTCTCTGAGCAAACCATGTCAGAGGAATCAAGGTTTTCAATGTATTATCCCCATCGAGTCACAATGTCTAGAGTCAAAGACAAAAGAAGCCTATCCCCACCACACACACTGCTTCTCCCATCCCAAAATGTCAAACAGTTGACGAAAAATTCCTTGAAAGCATCCAGAGCTTGTTCTTTTTGACTTATTTTACAACTCCAGTGTCCGAGTTTTAGCCTCAGCAACCACCAGAAGGCCTTGCGGGATTATTCTAAATCTTCAGAATGATTATGATGAGATTTCACGCTCCAAGAAGAAAGCTGAGTCAAGTCAAGCACTAAATTATATTTAAACGCAAATACTTTCCGCAAACACGATCATTGCGGTCTGTGCTACTTGATTGTTCACAAACCAAGAAAAATACATAACACTTCAGAAAACATGCATCTTTGGGTAAAGCATATGCTAACTTCTCATTACAGTGATTTTCCTTTTCAGGCTAACAATCCCCAGATACGACTTGACTTTTTCCACCAACTACTACAGTAAAATGCATTGTGAAAGAGAGGAGTCTGCTCCTTCCAGTGAGTCTAGGGCCTTTTGAGTGCAGAGGGGATGTCTGAAGACCTTTTAATGACATTGTAGTTGGATTAATCAGTCTTTGTAGAGTGATTTACTCGAGCCATGCTGACTTGACAGCTTGCAGGAAGAGAGTGAACAAAATGATTAAGGATGACATTTCTGGGCTGTGGTGTAACCTCAGACTTCGCAGCTCAAGTATCTTCTATGTGAGATGCCACACCTTCTTGGATCATGTCTAACCCCTGTGAAAAGGCAGTTAGAAATAAATAACTCAAAAGATATTTCAACATTTAAATAAGATATCTAAACACAGTAACTAGTTAATGTTTGATCATATGAACAAATTATCTAGTGAATTAAATCAATGCAATGAGTGAACACAGATTTTTAATTTCATGTTTAATAAGGTTTTCTGGAAAAAAAAAACATAGTAGCGAGTGCTGTTAGCACGCCATTGCTTGCTGCGTGCAAGACACACAGACAACGGGCAGAACCTGCGAATATCATAGTCAAGTCAAGTCAAGTCATTTTTATTTGTATAGCCCTTAATCACAATTAGTCTCTAAGGGCTTCACAAGTTATTACATATAAGAAGTTTAGGTAATTTGTATGCTATAGAGTAGAAGTGAGTTTTAAGCTTAGATTTAAACATTTCCACTGAGGTTGCAGATCGGATCTCAGGGGGAAGAGCATTCCATAACACCGGTGCCCGGATGGAGAACGCTCTCGAACCAGCGGAACACTTCTTGGCTCTTGGCAAGTTAGAAATAAATAACTCAAAAGATATTTCAACATTTAAATAAGATATCTAAACACAGTAACTAGTTAATGTTTGATCATATGAACAAATTATCTAGTGAATTAAATCAATGCAATGAGTGAACACAGATTTTTAATTTCATGTTTAATAAGGTTTTCTGGAAAAAAAAAACATAATAGCTTCGGGTTGGGACATAGGGGGAGATCAGATCTGAAAGATATGAGGGGGAAAGTCCATGTATGAATTTGTATAGTAATAGGAGAACCTTAGAATCGCATCTTAGGCTAACAGGGAGCCAATGCAGGTTAGCCAAAATTGGAGTGATGTGATCGTACTTTTTTGTCCTTGTTAAAAGCCTCGCTGCAGCATTTTGTACCAGCTGGAGACTCTTGAGTCTGGTCATCGGAAGACCGGAAAGTAGTGCATTACAGTAGTCGAGACGGGAGGTAACAAACGCGTGAATTATGATATCCGCATCCGACTGAGAAAGTATAGGACGAATTTTAGCAATGTTACGGAGATGGAAGAAAGCGGTTCTAGTAATTTTCTTCACATGTGTTTGAAAGGACAGATCAGGGTCGAAAATGACACCTAAATTTTTAAGTGAGTCGCTCTGTGTGATGCGGCAATTGTCTATGTTCACAGCGGTTTTAGAGAATAAGTCACGGGACTTAGATGGACCAATAACTAACATTTCAGTCTTTTCAGAGTTAAGACGCAGGAAATTGAGTGACATCTACTCTTTTATCTCAGTTAGGCAGGCCATCATAGCAATCGTTGGCATATTTTTTCCTATGCAAAATACCTTTGTTTTGACTCCAACTGGTGACGATGTGATTCACAAAGGACGAAATGCCCAAACTAGATGAGTTTTGGCCAGGTTTTTTTCCCTTCCCATTAAAATTATTCAATTCCTTAGACAATTGAAACCTTGGTTATCTGAGTGGAAAGCTATGCATACCAGTAATCAAAAAAAGGATCTGATCAATCATATAGATCCACATCAAGGTCGCGGTAGGAATTGGATTATTCCATTGGTCTTGACTGTGGATTGCTGAACCAATGTGTGCTTATAACACATATCAACACATTTGGGATACCCTGAACAAAATTGTGTTGTCTTTGCTTATTTGATGAACCCCCTGTGATTCATTTGAATTCTTGCTGAAATGTAAAGTCTATTAATGTTTGACATTCAATTCTGATACAAAAAAAAGATTTCGGTTAATCTTAAAATCCTATTGGTGTGCACAAAAGTAAATTTTGCGACTGAAATTTGGTTTATCAACTAAAATTTGAATAGATGGCGGGTCTTTAAACTAAATTGGAAACAAGACAGCTTTATTGAACCAAGATTAACCAAAGTTAGAATTACTCATTTGACAATTTAAACCAGGGGTCAGCAACGTGCGTCTCTGGAGCTGCACGATTCTCTTTAGCACCTCACAAACCTTTGGAAATGGAAAAATATGGGGAAAGAAAATGTACAGTATAATTGTTTTTATTTCTGTACAAGGAAAAACATGATATAAACATTTTTCTTTGTGTTTTGTTGAGGCAACCCAAGCGCAGACACAAATGATCACTGACTAGAGTATTTTGGGCGCAAGCAAAGGGAATTAACTAAAGGCGCTTTGCACAAAGGAGGAGAGAGTAAACGTGTAACGAAAACACTCACTTCTGGCCAAATTGGAAAAGTTCACAATAGATCGACAACAGATACTCGGGCAGAAAAGGAACATATTTTCCTGTCGGCACAGTTATCTTAACTGGGTTTCTGATCAGAGTCAGGTGCAGGGGTGGTATTGCACCAAAGTGATAGGTGCCAACTGCCATTAAACACATAGAAGAAGAAGACTCAGGTGCAGGGGATGGGAAATAAGTGTGAGGTCTTCCAGTTTGTCTGAGTGTTGGCTCCCTCTGGAAGAGTGTGGCCACACTGAATCCTAACAATTCTTAACGATTTCCAATGCTTTTAAAAAAAAGGTTTACATAAGGCTTTCAATTTTTTTGCATCGCCAAATGTATCACCCCTGTAAAGGAGACGAGGTGTAAAGAAAGAAAAATAAGATGTTTTTCATCTTCATGAGCATCCCGAAACTTTATCTCAAAATGATCAACTACAGTCTCAGCATACATTAAGTCTACAATCATATCTATTTGTAGCAAGTAGTACAACGATAATGTTGTTTTTTTATTCAGTAATCAGAAAATTACTGTCAAAATAACTGCACAAATTTAGCATTAAAATTGCCATATTGTCAGTAATCATCACCTGTAATAACTCTCACATTAGCAGATGTTTAGATGAAATATGACTACTGAAACTGGAACAAAATTGTACTTAGTGAAGAAAGTCAATATAAAGCAGTGGAGCTACCTACATGAAATGGCGAAGGCTAGCTAGCTTGAAAGAATATCAAGGTATCACTCATATTTGCTTAGTATTAAATCTTAGTGATAATAATCAACCGGAAACCCAGTTTATATCATCATATAAAGTGAGCAAAGTGTTTCGTGCAACTCTGGGCCGTCTGACGGCAGTTTTACCTGGGTGGGGGACAAGGTGTAAAGAATGAAAAATAAGACCCTTTTCCTCTTCATACAACACAACGAAACTGAAGAGGAAAACGTGCAATCCCCAACAGGGCTCACTGCGCCAGACCAAAGTAATCGATCGTCAAGCAAAGTTACAGACTAAGCAGTCGATCGTGGAGCTTCCGATCTATCTCATGCTGTAAGGCCATATTACACAGTAACAGTGCTGCAAATAAACCTACAACATCGTACAAAAGAAATATTAAACTACCAATACTAAAATAACTTGTAGCTAAATAAATGACGTGGTTCAACTGTGAAATTAGACAAATAGAAACTTGTTTAGAGTAGATCAACAACAAAAATCAGTCTACTACACAGAGGTACTTGTTTTGGGTCCATTATGGCTCCTTAAAAACTTTTGTTTTTCTACCCCAGCCCTAAACCACGTTTTCTTTCACTATTATGTTCATTATATGGTGTATATTGTCTTGTCCATCCATCCATCCATCCATTAGCTGCACCGCTTATCCTCAGTAGGGTTGTAGGGGTGCTGGAGCTCATCCCAGCTATCTTCAGGCATTGGGCAGGGGACACCCTGAACTGGTTTCCAGCCAGTTGCAGGGCACACAGAGACAGACAACTTGCTCACTCATTCACACCTAGGGACAATTTGGCCAATTAACCTGACATGCATGTTTTTTTGGAATGTGGGAGGAAACCAGAGTGCCCGGAGGAAACCCATGAAAGCTCTGGGAGAACATGCAAACCCCACACAGGAAGGTTTGATCCCATGACCTCAGAACTGTGCCGCACATGCGCTAACCACTGCGCTGCAGTGCTGCCCAGCCTTGTCCATTAATTAAATTGCTGGCTTTTGTTTTAAAATTTATTTTGACTCTAGTGTTCTCTTTATTAATTTTACCACCCATCCAACCTAGAACTAGTCCTGTACATTTTCTTCCCTCTGCAAATGATTCTACACACGTGACACATGTCAAATTGTGTGTCCATCTTGGCTTTCAGTCGAAAATTGACCGCACGACTCTTGAACGACGGAAGGGTGTTGCGCTAATGGCCGATATCAACTATGAGGCTCTCCACGTGGTGTTATATTTTCAGCACTGCAGGTTGTATGTAGGTACAATCGATGCATACAGCAATTTTGTTCTTGGTCTTTATGAAAAAAAAAACACAAAATTGTGATAAAATAAATAAATAAAAAGGCTGGCCCTGTATTGTCCCGCAGGGTGATGCAAGAGAACTATTTTGGATTCTCTTTTTTTTTTATGGCATCAGCAGGAATTCTGCGAAATGCCAGATTGCTGCACTTGTCTGGATTATGGGGTCTTGTAAACAGAGGTTTGCTTCTCCCAAGCGAAACTCAAAACATTTATGGACATGATGCTACTTTATTATGTCCTTGGCTGCGCTAGCCCCCCCGCTACAAAGCTGAATGATGAACCTGTTTTTCCCGGCCGATGGAATTGCCGGCTTTTGGGCAACCGAGCGCAGTTGTTGGCAATACAATTGGCAGAAGACAGTGCAGATGGAGGCACGTGTTAAATTATAATGACTACAATATAGAGAGGTTGAAATCTCTGGCGATAATGCGCGGCGTTTTGCACAAGCTCTGTGAAACGAACGGTGATGAGGGGAGAATGGAGGCTCCGTGATTTTAACCCAGCCTGAGGGGGTGCCCGTTGTGTTCGCTCTGCCCTTCTGTGGGAATCTGCATAATGTGGACTGAGAGCTCGTAGTTTTGGATGCTGTGCACATCTGTGCCTTGCATCCATTTCACTGAGAGTGTTGCGAAAACGATTGTCTCTTTTTTTATTTTTGCTTTTCTTAATATAATGGCAAGACACCCTGGCAAGTGAGGAAAAGCCAATTTTCCAATTTCTCCAGTACCATAAAATAAAGTCAATGTGAATCAAGTATTTTGCAGAGCCATAAATATAGCTGTGACTGAAAAATGCAATTTTCTATATTGTGTTTTTAGAAGGGTCGTGAGGTTGGTCGGTCATTCGGTTGGTAGGTAGGTAGTTAGGTAGTTAGGTAGGTCGGTAGGTCGGTATAGGTGGTTTTTCTTAGGTGCTTTTCTGGGTGAGTGTTGACGTAGGTCGGTTGGTAGGTAGGTCGGTCGGTCGGTATAGGTGGTTTTGGTTAGGTGTGTTTCTAAGTGAGTGTCGAGGTAAGTCAGTTGGTAGGTAGGTCGGCAGGTCGGTATAGGTGGTTTTTGTTTGGTGCTTTTCTGGGTGAGTGTCGAGGTAGGTCGGGTGGTAGGTAGGTCGGTAGGTTAGTATAGGTGGTTTTGGTTAGGAGTGTTTCTGGGTGAGTGTTGAGGTAGGTCGGTAGGTCGGTATTGGTGGTTTTTGCTACGTGTGTTTCTGGGTGAGTGTCAAGGTAGGTCGGTTGGTAGGTAGGTCAGTATAGGTAGTTTTTCTTAGGTGATTTTCTGGGTGAGTGTCGAGGTAGGTCGGTTGGTGGGTAGGTCGGTTGGCCGGTATTGGTGGTTTTGGTTAGGTGTGTTTCTAGGTGAGTGTCCAGGAAAAACGGTTGGTAGGTAGGTCGGTATAGGTAGTTTTTGTTTGGTGATTTTCTGGGTGAGTGTCGAGGTAGGTCGGGTGGTAGGTAGGTCGGTAGGTCAGTATAGGTGGTTTTGGTTAGGTGTGTTTCTGGGTGAGTGTTGAGGTAGGTAAGTCGGTATTGGTGGTTTTTGCTACGTGTGTTTCTTCGTGAGTGTCGATGTGGGTCGGTAGGTAGTTATAGGTGATTTTTGTCAGGTGTTTTTCTGGGTGAGTGTCGAGGTAGTTCGGGTTGTAAGTAGCTCGGTAGGTCGGTAAAGGTGGTTTTGGTTAGGTGTTTTTCTGGGTGAGTGTTGAGGTAGTTTGGTAGGTAGGTAGGTCGGTGGGTCAGTAAGTAGCTAAGATTAAAAAAATAAGAGCAATGTATTTTAAAGTTGGATAAATAATGAAATTCAACCTAGCCCCAATGAACAAATAAATCTTGCCTAATTGGAAGATAATTTAATTCATTCAAGCATTAGTTTTTATATTTTACAGAAGCTTACTCAGGTGCTCTGGGAATCTATTAGGACAAGTCACAAAATCAGGCCAAGTTAGGATAGTGAGTCAAACTAACTTTCTTTTACTTTCTTTTCATCCAGTCCTTTCTCAAACTCGTTTAATTACACTTGGGGTCTCAAATTCTTCCGCCGACAACTTTGATACTGTAATTCTTTCATCATAATATTGTGTCTTCTTTGTTTAATTAAAATATATGATTTCACTTTGTTTTGTCATTTACCTTTTATGCGCAAAGAAAGGGCAAAAAGCGGGTAATTTGTCACATAATTCACCACGACAGTAAAAAGCTTCTTTCATCAATCATTAGTTCGACCTATGCTGCGCTGTAACGAGGTGCAATCTAAAACCAGAAGGGATGTATTGCAATTGTTCCCATTTAATTGTTGCATCCATGAGCAAAGTTATAGTGGTGATGTTTTTGTTAAGGTTTCAATTATAAATATATATATATATATATATATATAAAGGAGTTTAGATATGATGACCGACCGCCTTTGACAGACAGTCAGATGGGTTACCCTGGAAGTAAATATGCAAAAAAAGAGCTGACTCAGCTCTTGGTTTTGTTGACTGCATTTTTTTCATAGAAATAAAATATAGGCCAGAACGAAGTTTAATATCACAGGGAGTCAGGTAGGTTACCCTAGATGTGACAACTGCCCCTTAAAAAAGCTGTACTGGCAATATTGTTTTGCTGCTTTCCCTGGAAGACATTCTACTTTCTCAGGGCAAAAACAGTTTGGCCAGGATCCCAATCTTCCACAAGGAGTCAGGTATGTCATTCTGGAGGTAAATACGCCCCCCATAAATGACTCAGTACTTTTGGGTTTGCTAACTCAGCATTTTCTTTACAGAAAGTGATTCTCTTCATCCAGACCAGAGCAACATTAAATTTCAACACAATTCCTGGCAGACAGTTTGAAGGCTTAACTTATATGAAGTAAAAATGCCCCAAAAAAGTTGAATCAGCTTTTTTGGTTTTGCTGTCTGTGTACTTTTTTCCAGAAAGACATTCCACTCTCCCAGACCAAATGGATATTAAATATCAGCACCATAGGTGATGCACTAATGGCACAAAGCCATTCTCGTTTATTGTGTTTAGAATTAAGAAAACAGTCTCCTGAGTTTCTGAGAGCAAATCATTTATTTTTTTGAGTCTTTATGCTCATCCATATACAATATGTATGTCCACAATGTTAATACAACACCCATAACTGTGAAATAAAACAAACCATAAATCACAATTGTTCGTATCCACTTTTTAAAATGAATTCACAAACAAAATACTTTATTCCATTTTCTCTACTGTGGCAATTATAAGGGCTAATGGTTTGTTTTGATTTGATTTTAGTCACATCTAAGAGAGTGACACATGTACTCTCAGGCAGATATTCCTCACGCTTTCTGAACACTGACTCGATTGGAAAATATTTCATGCTTCCCTTCAAAAATAAATATGACTTGTTCCGGTAACACTTATCATGCAACTAAATTTGCGTTAGTCAGTGAATTTATTAAAATGCCTCATTTCCTTTTATGTTAGGTGGAGCCTCATTAAAAGCATTGCCAGTAGTACAAAGAAGTATTACTTAACAAATAAGGTACGACGATTACGAGTTTATACATGTTTATTATGCTGTATTGAACTAAAGAAAGATGGGAAGCCTGGAACACAACTAGAGTTCAATTTTAGTTAAATATGTGCTCTTTTTCACCAATTTCTCTATCTATCTATCTACCGTAAAATTCCGGACTGTAAGCCGCTACTTTTTCCCCAAACTTTCAACCCTGCGGCTTATTCAGTGATGCGGCCAATTTATGTGATGCGGCGCTCGAGTACAAAAGGTAAGATTTAGACCGGTGGAATATATGCGCCGAGGGAGACTGCAACTTCTTGGCTTGTGCATACATTAAATTAGCGTAAACATACCCTCATCATGCAAAATGCAAAAAGGAAGGCACATCAAAAAATCCACCACTACCAACGGGTTCCGAAAAGTCGATCTGCTGCGTGACGGAGAGGAGGGCACAGAATCAGGAGTGGATGAGAGTTCCAGCGACAGCGACAGCGCGAGTGAGGCTGCGGGAGCATGGGACGACGTCTATATGACAAAGTTTCTTTACGACACTGAGGAAGACGACTTTGATGGCTTCAGTTCTAAGGAGGAAGATGAGGACGGTTTACCGTGATTTTTACAAGTACGTTATGTTTTTTTACCAGACCCGTTTAAAGTGTTGCGTTCGTGTTGCTAGCGTGTTTTGGAATAAGGGAGCGTGGGACGACGTCTATATGACAAAGTTGCTTTTCGATGGCTTCAGTTCTAAGGAGGAAGATGAGGATGGTTTACCGTGATTTTCACAAGTACGTTATGTTTTTTTAACAGACCCGTTTACTGTGTTGCGAGCGTGTTGCTAGTGTTGCTTCGGACTATGAGGCACACCTGATTAAAATCCACACCCAGTACATTTTTAAGGAAAAAACATTTGTAGATACATAAGCCATATCTGACTATAAGCCGCTTGTGGCCACATTGAAACATGAGAAATTTACAAAGAAAGACGGTACACAGAATGAGTACGTTAACCCCTTTATGTTCCGCCGGCCCGCCGGTGAGCCGCCGGACTTTTGATAAACAAAAAACGTGTCTGTACGATGTCACCAGTCACTGAAATACCTCATGCCACATATTGGAAAGCTTAAACTCTTGGGATTAAAGATATGATGACCATTTCAAGATCTACTCATCAGAGAAACATCACGATCAGTCTGGATAAAGATACCGGAAGACTATAAAATAATTCACCAGTATGTCCCCTAGGCTGTCTTCTTTGAATGTCCACAAAAATGGCTTAGTTACATCAAGGATAATCCATAGAATCCAACCGTGTAAAATATTTATTCCAAAACACAGGATAATGCCGACAGATAAACAGGAAGCCGCCTTAAATATTTCTGCTTCGTTGGAAGTTGCTTCTTGTAATCCGTTTGTTTCGCCACATTATTTCAGTTTACAAATAAACCGTGACCAGCTCAGTGGCTTTCGGGGTAGGGCACCCGCCCCGAGACTAGAAAGTTGGTGGTTTGAGCCTTGGCCGACTTACAACATTAAGACCTAAGACTTACAACATTGGTACCCATTGCCTCCCTGCTTGGCACTCGGCATTAGGGGGTTTGGTCACCTAATGACTCCCAAAGAGATGTTGCAACACATAAGTTGGGTTGAGCGAGGGGCTGGGAATCCCCTCCTCCATATCAATCTCCCAGAGACAGTCAAAAATGTGATTGTGTTCTTGACTCTAGCCACCTCCCACTAGGGGGATATGGCTCCGGTACATAGATATAAAAATGAACAGACTCGTAAATTATTCTCAATATAATAATTAGCGCTCCTCTTTCAATTGGCACCTTTTTCCATGATGTGGGTCTTTTCATGCTAGTCTTACTCATGCACAAAATTTACATTAAACTTGCATCTTCCTCAACACATATATTCCACCTGTCTTACTCTTACCTTTACTGCTTGGGCGCCCCTGGTGGCCATTAGAAAATTGTACAAGTTGGCTGCATCATTGCATTAGCCGCACGGTTGAAAGCTTGGTAAAAAGGTCACGGCTTATTGTCTGAATTTTACGGTAACTAAATGTCTAACAAATTGTCATTTTCCTAGACTAGCTAAATGTCATCAATTGTATCTAGCTAATTATTTTGTTTTTTTATCCATATAGTTCTGTCTATAATATTTAAGTTGTTTTCAATTTTTATTTTCAGAATTATACTGTAGTTTCAGGTATTTTCTGGACACACCTTTTGTTGAGATACATTACGTGTTATAGAATTTGTATGTTTTTAAATGAAGAAATAAAATGGTTTGTTATGGTGACCAGGAAATAAAATACAATAGATTTATGGTAATTCCTGGATTAGAGAGATATGTGTTTAATCTCTGTTTAACTACTATCTTTATAAGTAGCTTGTGTTAAATTATGAAAATGTGTCAGTAAATATGTCTTCATGATTAATTTAGTTTTCCAGCTATACTCGTTTTATTATTTAATTGACAAATTTTGATTTTGATCATTCATTCATTCAGTAGTAATAAATGCACCCAATGCTTATCCATATACAGTGGAACCTCGGTCCGTTCCAGAACCCTGTGCGAAAACCTATTTGTTCGATCACCGAAATCTTTGTTCCCATTAAAAATAATGTAAATCGTTTTAATCCGTTCCAACACCCTGAATGTTTACCTTGAATGTTCAACGTAAACATAAAGCTAACCCAGGCTAATCGTACGTTCACGTTATCGTAATCTTCAGTATGAAAGATTATGCTAACATGTACGTGTAAAAATTAAAAAATCAGGTCGTTTACAAGTCATTTAGCACCCGGGTCTCCACAACAAGTGGTGAGCGGTTCATTGGAAAGGGGGCTCTGTTCCAACACCCTCAATGTTGGGCTCCGTTCCAACCCCCCGAATGTTTAACATAAATTTAAAGCTAACCCAGGCTAATCTTACGTTCGCGTTATCGTAATCTTATGAATAGGATTTCTTACCTTTGTGGTGGTCAGCAGAAGGCGCTCGCACACCTCCTTCATATTTGGCTATCATTTCTTTCTTAAATGCAATAGTTGTACGCACTACTTTTCTTTTTTCACCTGTAGCAACTTTGCTGCTTGCACTGACTTTCTTCGTAGGCATAATAAGGGGCTAAAACACCTGTACGCCGCTCAGCATCGCACCCTGGCGTACGCACTCACGCATTACCGGCGTTCGAACTCCGATTTTTTGACCGAACAGCGAAGCAAGAATTTCTCTAAATTTTTGGTCGGACACCGATTTGTTCGAACTGAGAGGCATTCGAAAACCGAGGCTCCAATGTATTTGAATGAAGGTTTTAATTGTGGTATTCACTCAATAGCTAAATGTATCCATTCATTCTGTTGTACTTCTTGTGATTAGGGGTGTACAAATACACATGACTTGATTTGTTATACACTAAAGTAAGGTTCGGTGAATGGGCAAATGAAAGTGGTGGGGTTCGGAAGCTCCAAAAGGGTTAAGGATCACCGTTAAAATGGTATCAAAAAGAGCTGACCTTAAAAAATTTGTATTGGAGTACCCAAAGCAATCAATGGCGCAGTCATTGATGATCGCGTTCACGGTTGTAAACTGAGCCGGCGTCCTACTTAAACTCAATTTGCAGGTTGGGAAAGCGGTCAACTGTCACGACATAGCGAGCTCATGCAAGCGAGACGCACGGTCTTCCCACGGCCCACAAACAGAACTTATCAGTCATACAGTGGTGGCTTGGCTCGCCATCTGAGCGATCCTTCGCCTCATTGCCTCTTGCTGCTGAAGGGACGACAGGCCGGAAGCCTGTCAGCACATCATCGCTCTCCCAGGAATTTCATTTATTTCTTCTCTGCTCGATCCCTCCCACTCCATCCCGGACCCGACCCTCTCCACCAAATGAATCTTTTGTCTGCTGCTGTGGTTTCCATACGAGTGTCTGCTGCTATGTGTGAAGGTCAGCCTTGCTTACTCTTTGTTGAGGTTATACAATGCAGATATGTGTGGGTTGTTTGGCATCAAATGAGCGCATGACCATGAATACATAATACTCTGCATAAGCTATATTAGAAAGAGTGCCCAGATAGCAGCTGACACTGTGCCGGATCCGTCCACGCCTCGCCAGATCCGTATAGCACTCACGCCTGATCAGCACACTTGTACCAGTCATGGCCCGGACCGTCTGACAGTCGAAATTATTGGTTCGGGGTTGCTATGGGGAGGACCTTGCAGACCGAACGCGCCATCATATAAAAAAAGAAAAAAAAGTTACCACCGCAGGAAGTTACAGCGGGTGGACCGAGCAGCCGTTGGACACCAGTGAACTAGTGCGGATGTCTTTTACCGATTCGGACCGAACCTTTCAGCACATCTGGCCCAATTCTGTCCTGGTAGATTTTACTGTTGGGGTAAAGAGCTCAAATATTTTACAATAGCTTTCGCCTATGTGCAGGCTGTTGCTGCTTCAATCAGAATCAGAAATGTTAAACAGAAGAAGAGATACCTCTTTTTAGCTAGGATGTAGAAAACTCACTTGATACCAATCTACTATGCTTTCTCTATTCATCTCTACTGTAGGCTTGCCAGTTATCTTGACTTAGCTAATTTTGTCACCTTTCTATTTCTGATTTCTATAAACCTCCATCCATCCATTAGCTGCACCGCTTATCCTCAGTAGGGTCGCGGGGGTGCTGGAGCCCATCCCAGCCATCTCCGGGCAGTGGGCATGGGACATCCTGAACTGGTTGCCAGCCAGTCGCAGGGCACACAGGGAAAGACAATATGATCGCTCATCCACACCTAAGGACAACTTGGACCGGCCAATTAACCTGACATGCATGTTTTTGGAATGTGGGAGGAAATGTGGGAGTGCCCGGAGGAAACCCACGCAAGCACGGGGAGAACATGCAAACTCCGCACAGGAAGGTTGGTAGCTGGATTTGAACCCATAACCTCAGAACTGTGCCACACACGCGCTAACCACCGCGCCGCCGTGCTATCCGTCCATTTTACCTACAATATTTTGTTTCCTATCATATTCCACAAATTGTCTTGCTATCCATCCTACCATTTTACTATAGATTTTGACAAGAAGAGGAGAATTTCATATCCCTCTAGCTAGTATACAATGTATAAACCATCATACCAATCTACCCAGCTAGCTAGTTTGCTACTTATCAATCTTTCTATACTTATCTCTAGTGTAAGCTAGCCAACAATTTTTATCAAGCTAATATTGTTAGCTTTCCCTTTTTATAAGTGTACAATAATTGACTTGCTATCCTGATTTCTATCAACCTTTTATTGTAACTACCATGTTTGCTATTCTATATCGCTTACTATGTTACACTCCACCCAAAGAGATACAATTAAAAGGACTTTCAATAGAGAGTATACTCAGGGTTGGGTAGGGTTACTTTAACTGGATTACTTTCAATTACTTTTGGATTACTCCAATACCAAATATGCTAATAAAAGACAAAAGAAACTAAATATGAATAAAATGACAATATTGTGTGCAGGCTTGGGGAGTAACGGAATACATGGAACGGCAAAAATGATGTTGGCAAGCTGTTTGGATTTATTTTCATTTTGTTTCCGTCGCATTTTATGATAGTTTTGCCGGAGATCAAAGAGATCAAAGCCAGGAGAGAAAGCTTACCACGTGTTGTGAGTCATCGTTTTATTCATATTTAGTTTCTTTTGTCTTTTATTAGCATATTTGGTATTGGAGTAATCCAAAAGTAATTGAAAGTAATCCAGTTGAAATAACCCTACCCAACCCTCAGTATACTACATAAATATTATAACAAACATAAATATATAAATAGTTTCTTGATAGAGTACATTTTTCCCACTTGTAGGCCTGTAGCAACTGCGAGTGGCTAATTATCTTGCTAATTCGACCTTGGATGAACCTTGATGAAAAACATACTTGTGAAAATCCCTTGCAGACTATTTGTTAATTTCTCTTCCATTACTCATCATCTGTCGAAATTGACTTATTAAGAAAATAACTTTCAAATTATCTTTTTTTATCCTTGTTGGTGATTTTGTTTGTTAAAAATCAAAACAAACTGCTGTGATGCACATTTGGGTTTTTCTGGAAAGATATATTTAAAGGTCATTAGAAGTTTACTCACTTACACTCATGAGCTTTGGGCCGTGCACAAAAGAACAAGGTCACTTATACAAGAAGCAGAAATAAGTTCCCTGCACTAGGTATCCAACCTGACACTTTTGAGATGGGCTAATGGAGCTCAGATTTTCAGGACATTTACTTCTATTCCAGTCCGGTGAACTTCAGCTGTCCTAGTTCAGGAGTTGAACCCAGGTCATTCCAAGCCATTTAGCCACTAGTTATGCTCGGTTGGACCTTAGCGGTGTCAACAATTATAAGTCCACACCAAATCAATAATTGTATTCACAAAAACAATCCCACACTGGAGTTATTGATACCGTTTTCCTGCAAGTGATATTAGTCTTTGTGACAAGTCAGCAGCCATCAGCTCAGAAAATTAGAATTGATTGTCATTGCACCACTGCTACTAACTACTTATAATTAAGCTGAAATCGTAGCACTACCCTATATTTCTCACTGTTATAACTAAATGGTTTTTAAATTACCGTCAGTTATGGACAGCAATTATCTACTTTTTTGCTACATTTAAAAAAAAGAGAGAACAAGAAAAAGAAAATTCAAAAATAGAGTAAATAAAACAAGATAGATCCCTGAAAAAATGCATATTGACCAATCATGTCCACTTTCAAAGAGCCAAACGACACATCACTCGTAGACCACAAACGTTAATTTGACTTAATTAATTCACTGTGATTGATAGCTATACTCATCATGTGTCAAGGAATTACACTGGCACAAATTTATTTTCCTCTAACCTTTTCCAACCACCAACTCTGCCAACACAACAAAAGACCCACAATTTGTTCACCAGACCTTTCTTTTTTCCTGAAGTGCAGACAAAAGCAGGCAACACCAGGGCCCTTCGGATAGACAATGCATTAATGGACAGGGAGACTCTCCGGCTGTATAATCAAGTTTTGAACCCCGGAAGTGATTGTTTGTAATCTAAAGACTAATGTTTTGCATATGTGTGTCATGTTTCATTTTATAGATTTTTCTTTATTCTGTGTCCAAATGAAAATTTGGTTCTGGTTGACTGAGAATAGGCAAATTTTCATTTGGACACGTAAGATGACATTCGGATCATTTAAACTGGCCTGTCACAAAGGCCTCTCTCTCTCACTCTCACTCTCTCTCTCTCTATCTCTCACTCTATCTCTCTCTTTCATTTGCCCTCTTTCTTCCTGGAGGGAGGCCTTTGCCCCCTTGGGACGATGGAGACAAAGAAGGCTGAAATACACGGCTCTGGATCCTCAGCGAGGAGGCCTGGTTTGCCCGTGGGCCTCTTTTTCCCTCTCTATTGGCTGAAGAAAGCAAAATGGAGTGAACAAAGCGATAGAGAGTCTCTTTTGCTAAGAGGGGGAGAGCACCCCCCCCCACACACACACACATTCCCCCTCCCCACATCATGCTTCATCTGACCAAGGTACGCAAGAAAAGATAACACAAAAAACTGTTCTTTGCTAGGCATGAATATTTTATTCTGACACGTTATGAAGTAATTCCTGAAATCGATTACCTTAAAACTGGGCTTATGAATCAGTACTTTCAGTTCTTGCTACAGGAGTTCTCTTCTCCGCTCCTTTCCCCTTCCTTAACACTCTTTCTCTGTTAGAATTTAGAAATGTAAGTTTCTCTTGTCAAAAATGCCCTGTGTTCTTTATTTTGATTTGATTTTCCTTGCCGTGTAAATAAATCGTAGTTTGTCAGAAACAAGAAACTTTGCATTATTGTATTGTGTATCTATATATTTTTTCTTTTGAACTGCAAAATCGCCGATTTAAAAACTAAAATACAATATGTTTTGAGGCATACTTCCTTCTTGATACTACAGAGACAAAATAGATTATTTGGCGAACTAATTCGGGTGGGAAATCATGAGCACCACTTGCTGTCCGAATGGGTAACCACCCAATTCGATGTTGAACCATTAACATATAAGTTAAAGCAATTTCCCTACACTTATGTACACATATTATATTATATTATTTACATATAGTTATTTTAACAAGGATGGCAGAGAATAAATGTATTTTGTTCAACACATAAGGTAAAAGCATTCGATACGAGGCTGGGCTTCTATTCCATTTAGTGTGTGTGTGTGTGTTTGTGTATTTATATGTGTCTTGTCTTTACGTGTCATGGTGATATATTAGTGTACACAGTCAGCAATCCCTGTAATCTGTCTTAGTTGTCCGTATCTTGATTACCTGGCATGTTCACAACAAATTTGATGTTGAGAAAGATCATAAAAGCTATAAGATCTTTCTGCCTGTCACATGTCCCTCATGTCCTTCATGTCCCTGCGATAAGCATCGTTCTTTACGTCTCGGTCCGTACACGTTTAACAGACTGTACAAATGGACCTGAATGGGTATACATGCTTTGTTCCTAATGGCCGTTGTCAGCAAAAATGGCAATTGTACCCATTCATCAATCCATTTTCTATTCGCTTGTCCTCGTTAGGGTGACGGGTGTGAGCTGCCGGCTGTCCTAGCTGACTTTGGACAAGAGAGAAGGTTTTCGATCGTCCGTTTGCAAACTAGTAGTGTGGCTGTGTGTTAAATAAAGAGGAAATTACAGTCAGTCAGTTGCAATTTCGTTGGTTGCTTTTTAACAGATAATATAAGCGTGGTGCAAAACGATTCAAGGACAGTACGGGCGGAAATAGGAATGTTCGATAGGGTTTGACATAGTGGAATAACGATTTAATCCAGTACAACTCCAGTGATGTGTAATCAGGAGAGGAAGGTCGGGCTGTGCCTCACTTGACACCATGTAAATATAAATTAAAAAACATATATAGAATAATTATATTTATTTAGTGTTAAAGAGTGTTGTCATTTAACTTCACGATTTGTGTTTCTCAAAATGGCAGAATTCAAACATTCAATTATGCATATTATTAATAAGATTATGTATGTATTGCTGAGTGTCTGCAGATGCAGAGTGAGGCAATTCTCTTGCTTCTTGGAATCTAATTTACTTTTATTGTCATTCTTTGTAACCATGCACACAGAACAAAATGTCGATACACCTGACCCGTACAGTTAAACTGTAGCGAGCCGATGCGGCCGCAGCCAAATAGGGCGTCGCTATTTTAGACCCAACTTCTGTGTTGTGAGTCATAAGGCGACCTAACCCCCCAATTCCAACCCTTAATGCCGAGCGCCAAGGAGGGAGGCAATGAGTACCAATGTTGCAAGTCTCGGCCGAGGCTTGAACCAGCGACCTCCCAGTCTCGGAGCGGGCGCCCTACCATCTAGGCTACCGAGCTGGTAGAAGGCAAAAGTGAGACCAAGGATTTCACGTTGCATGGACATTTTCGCATAATGAAGAATTACCTTATCTTTTGGTGCTTTTGTTCAAGAAGAGCAGTATGTAACAAAATACTGTGCTGAGTGTCTGCAGATGCAAAGTGAGGCATGAATTCCTCTTGCCTCATGGCACAGGGGGACCAATGATACTGAATTGGTGCACACCTCAGCCCCAAACAAAAAAAAAGTTATAGTATGAGCAAGATAACAGCAAATTAAGCCATCTAGGAATTTTTGTTGTTCTATAGATTGTTTTTATCATGGAGTATTACCTTATCCATTGATGTTTTATTCTAAAGGAGCAGCGCAGACTTCATTTCTAAGTTATTGTAAGACAATAAAATATATTTTTCTATGCTACAGTTTGTATATAGGTTTCTTGCTCTACCAATTAAATGGTAAGTACAATGGAGGTTCTTTTATTTGTAAATCAGAATGTGCCTCACTTCACGTCACTGTTGAGTTTTTGTACACATGTAAATTAAATATTGATGCTGGTCGAAATTTTATGACAGACATTTCCCAGGACACAATACGTAGCTGTAGGCTGTATACTTTAAGATTAAATTTGGTCTGATTCGATTGATCTTTTAAAGGGAAAATCAAGTAATTAAGTCTCTCAAGTCCAGTCAAGTCATGTGTCGAGTATTCAACGTTTGCTCAGAATCTCGTTTTGCAATGTCAGAAGATGATCAAAAAATGTCAAAGCTTGTGAGGTGAATACTGTGTTTGAAGTCAATCACATAGATATGTTATCTGACTTATACTGCTGGAATGTGAGGTTAGGGACGTGGGCGTTGGCTTCATTTGTGCATCAAGGGTTGCCGTGACCACTCCACCACAGGGGGTCCACCCCGCCAAGGAGACCGGAACCGAGAGCTGGTACACGTCTCACCTCGCAAGGGCAGTCTGAATTTGCCCAGCCCCAAGGTAGCACGGCATGACAGAAAAGCTGCACTGAGGCCCTGGCCGGTCCTGGACAGGTCTCAGCTCGATATGCAGCCGGTGAGCCTTGCCAGGCTGGTAGCCAAGCTTGATCCTCAAGCCACAAGCAGTCAACCTTTCCAACACTCTGCATCCTTTGGTCCTCGTCCCAACCGTATCTCAAGCCTACCAGGATTCCTCGTCGCGAGGACAGAAAGACTGGGCCTTCATCTTCATCGACGCAGAATTTCACAGAACAACTTGTTGTTGCTAGGTATTGGTGTGACGTAAAATGGGGAACTGTCAAAATACAATAACGTAACAATCCAGCCTATGTTGTTGTCTATTCATATGGTGCCAGATTTAGTTCACAACTTGTATTTTTTGTTTTTGTTTTGTTTAATTGTTTAGTGTTCGATTCAAGCTTCTTCAGTAGATGATTCGTAAAATAAAAGTCCTTAAATCCAAGAGTGTGTGTGTCTTGATTTAAGTATATTGAGCCCTTTGAGACTCTTTGTGATTAAGGGCTATACAAATAAACATGACTTGACTTGACTATCAAAACGGTAAAACAAATTCACTTTAAGTGTGTGTAACCACCCTTCATAATAACCGAACAAGGTTTTTCATCCGTTTTCCTGACGTAATGATCTAAAAACGTATGTGGTGCTCCAAAGAGGCGAGACGATGGTCAATAAATTGTTTGTTAGAATAATTTTTTTACCACCCTTATTTGCTACACATGTCACATACCCCCTTCCAGGGTGACCGGGCTGCAATAGATCTGTGATGAAGTAACAATACAAAAAATGTACTCAACTGCTAAGATATAAATTTGTTGAAGAAGTTTAAAAAGTCCAAGACAGCGTGGATACAGCTTCTCATCTCAGCAATTTGTTGCACTGGCACAAGCAGAGGAAAATGTACTGTTAATCTCAGTGCAATAGTTTGGATTTGTAGTGGTTGAGAAATTTAGTTCATCCATCTAGAAGAGGAATTTTTCATTTTGAGAAGTGATGCCGACTAACTCCTATCTTACAATCTATGTTGTTTGATGTTTGGGACGATAGAGGGTCAGTGACATATTCAGCTTTTGAACCATGATGTGTGATAGAAAAACAGAGCTCAGACGAACTTCACGCTGTGCTTTTTTCTGACCTTTTTAAGGATTATTATTTAAAAAGAGAAAACTTGTCTTTTTTCATATTTTGGGTTGGCATTTGCTCTGTATTTGAAACAGTCTATTTCTTACTTTCACCATTTTCATCCGAGAAAAAAGAGAAAACCTCAAGCACTTGTCTGAAATCACTCAACGCACACCTCAAACTAAGCACCCCACCTTTGACCTCTGTGACTTATGACAACATGAAAGAAACATATACAGCCGAGTTGTTTTATGACCATGCCCAAGTTCAGAGGCAGAAATTCACTGAATATTAATTAAAAGGCATCGACTAAACTTACTTATTAAGGTGGGGTCCTCACAATATCGTACCGCGGCCTGTCACTGAAAATCGGGGCGTGTGTTTGAGCCCCCCTAGTTTAGACCCAAGAATTGACTAAATTCTGTAGGGGTTTTTTCCAGATTGGTGATCCTGATATTAAAATAGTTTTACAACAATCAAAGGATTTATGAATGTGTGCTGAATAAATGCCCACGCTTTCCCTGGTCACCTGCACGCCAACTCATGCCTTTCCTTTGGGCAACATTTTTTTAAAGCAATTATTAGACATCTCCATGGATTGTGTATAATCAAGGAACACGGGAACTATGTGGAATAATTGCAGACCCTTCAACAATCACACATTGTATTTTTGGTCATTGTAATTGTGCCTGTGCAGCGAAAAACTCTCTGCAAATGAGAAAGTTAGAAGGTTTGTTTTGGACAGAAACAGCACTTTAAATTTCTATTCATAGCCATTATCGGCATTGTTCCGATCTGTTAGTTCCTTTTGTTCTGCGGTGCAGATCAGAACTAATGTTGTTATTTGACTCCTCGAAGTGACTTGCATTTCAAAGCAAATGGTGTTTTACATCAGCAGAGTTTAGCAGCTTGGATTGGGATCTAATTAGGAACTTTTGTGAGACATACTGTCAGAGTAGGTTACGTTGTAGCAAACAAAAACTTTTTAACTCCCAAACAATGGCTCTTATTATTCCGATGATTAGTGCTGCCTGATATCCAGTATTTCTTTTGAACTCAATAATTTGAATATGTTTGTTGTAAAAAGTGAAAGTTAAAGACTATTGTTAAAATGTACATAGTCAACACATTCAATGCAAATTATGTTGTATTAGTTGTAGGGGTGGTCAGATTGATCCAAATATATTGATATTATCAATACAAAGAAGACACTTGGATCATATTGATACTATTGTCCTGGGATTTATACTACGCACCTTGACCAATTTCCTCAATGCACCGCTTCTTTATGTAGATAGCGCAGCTCCTCACCCTCTCACGAAGCGCCTTCGCCATTCTCTAAGTATATGCCGGAGTCTGTGACTGACAGGCACACTTATGGCACCTCTCCTGCTGCTACATCCTGCTTGACAGGCAAAAGATAGGGCTGGATACCCCCCACCAAAAGCTACATATGACAGAAGCAAACAGGAAGCGCAGTGTGATGTCGACTTTTTTCAGCTACAGGTAAGGATAATCCCTGTTGTCATTTGTGTGGTAAATTGGGCTGCTACTGTGATAACACCACAAACGTACATAAACACACGAGAAAAAATGCTCACCTTGCAGAGAGCAACAAGCTGCAACCAAAAATATAAGCATGTTGCTGTTTCTGAAAAAAAAACACCCTATTTTTACTATAGCAACAGTGCCAAAGAGGGACGATTGATACTATATATTTGTATTACTGACTTTATTTCACTAATATTGTGCAAAGGAAGGTACTGTAGTTGGTTGACATTGGTATCCTGCATTTGCATTTTGGCTACATTGCTTTTTTGTTTCGAAACAGTCGCAATAGAAAAATTCAGGTTTATTTTTTATCATTTTAAAATTTGCAATTTAATTATCTTAAAGTATTAAACATTCTCAGTGCTTTAAATTGTTGTGCTGTTTTTGTTGAAATTATAAACCAACTCAAGGAGGGAAATATTCAAACATTCAATGATCATGCCATTCCCGGACAAAAGTATCAGTATCGGATCGGTATATATCAATACTACCCTGTATTTACTCGGATCAAAACCAAAATTCCTAGTCCCGCCCACCCCTAATTAGTTTTTTCTGTGTCCATGAATCTACTACAAACTACTATGCGCTTTAAACCAAAAAGATAATTGCATTGTTTCCGAGGGCATGTCAAAGCACTTAAATCCAGATGATTGTGTTTTAATTTGTAGCTATTTGAGAATAATCATTTGATTAAGTAAAATATGTGATTTAAGACTTGTTCTTCTTCACAATTTGTAGTTTGAGCTTTAATATCCCGGGGCTGGTTTGTTTAGTAAAAATATGGATTGTCAATTTCATGGAATGTTCCATTAAGTTCTCCTTAGCATTTAACTAATTAACACTGCCAAGTGGAAAGGCGCATTTTAACTAATGACTTCCACCTAATGAGATAGCAAAGGCAAGAGCTATTGTTTTCATCTCATTGAGTTGGCTCATGTGTTAATTCATTGGGTAGCAGGATTATGCAAAGGCGGTAGAAGTGGCTCTAATGCTGTTTTCCTTCCTAATCTTCATAAACAACATTCTGGTTGACAGTCACACCCTTTGCAAATTTTAATGTAGCAAACCCCCAAGTAGTAGCTTCATTAATCCCTCTCTTTGTTAAAGAAAAAGCTAGAATTCAGGAACTATGCTCCACTTGCAGACCTAGGAATCTTCTTCATGTACAAATATACTACAGTAGCAGAGCATTTTAGCATTTCCCTTTTCTGGTATTTGAAAAAAGTCCACACTGTACTGCACTTCCCTTTTGCCTCTGTCATATTTAGCTTCTGATAGTGTTGCAGTTGTGCGTGCCTAGCTTTGGATTTCTCTTGTGCCTGGCAGGCAGGAGGCAACAGCAGGCTAGGGAGAGAGAGTTGCTAAAAGTTTGCCTGTCAGTCGCTCAAACAGGGATAAACTGAAAGAGGGTCTGGATGGTGCTGAGAGAGAGGACTGCTAGCTCAATATAAAAGCAGCGGTTTGAGGAAATCGGTGGAGGGGTAAAGTATCATTCTCAGGACAAAGATATTGATCCGATTTAACTACTTGCCAAGTATGGATAATATCGATATTTGGATCGATTCGCTCACCCCTATTCTCCACCTTTCCCTGCAAATGCAATGACTCCAAACAAAAGGCTACCTGAAAAGATGTTCCTTAGAGGGTGTTTCATTAATGATGTGCCATAACAACAATGGAAAGGACAACGGATAACACATAATGACTTGGATTCTTTGAGCCTATGTCTTTGTGTTCCTGGTCTGATGCTTTTTTTTTTGAGGTGCGTTATGCTGCACGCAGTTGTGATTTTCCTCTCATTTGGTCACACCTCATTATTTTCTAATTTCGACGTTATAGTCCATGCACGTAACTCACATTGTTGACCCCGACTATTTACGATGGGGGTTGATGCCAAGCCTTGCCTTGATTCTAGCTTTCGTTACTGGATGTTTAGCTTTTCTACTGACCAAACTGAAACTGAAGGCTGAGAAGATCCTATCTGAAGAACAGGCAGGTTTCGGGGAGGGAATGAGTACAACAGAACTGATTTTTTATATGCTCTTACTAGGCAAAATGTTTTAACCACGCCAGAGAAACCTCGATTATGTCTTTGTGGATTTCAACAAAGTGTTTGACAGAGTATGGCAAGCCATTTTATGGGCCAACATGCAGAGGTACAACATGGGCTAGAAACCAGTTCAGACCATTTAACAGCTGCATGCCAATTCCAACATTGTTGTATTACTCAATGGTACTATAAGGGTGTGGTTTCAAACCACACTCAGTTTGAGACAAGGCTCCATTTTCTCTGCAACTTTTTTCAACATCTTCCTGGAAAGGATCATGACTGAAGCTCTGGACAAATATGAAGGTACAGTCATTGGGGGACACAACATTACTTACCTCCGTTTTGCTGATAATATTGCGGAATTGACAAGAGAAAAACAGGAACTCAGAGATCTGGTCAGTTGCCTGGACAAAGCACCAACCCAGTATGGGATGGAAATCAACACAGAAAAAAACAAAAGTAATGACCAATAACACCCAATGTATCAACACAAACATTACCATCAACCAACAAGAGCTTGAGCCTGTCAAAAAATTTAAATATCTGGAAGCTGTCATATCAGAAGAGCTTGAACCTGTCACCAAATTTAGATATCTGGAAGCTGTCATATGAAAAGAGGGGACAGAACCAGAAATCATTGCCTGACTGCTCAAACTGCAACCGCACTTGCCTGTCTTAAACCCATCCGTAAAAACATAGCAGTGAAATAAAAAAATAAAAACATGTAAGCGCTGGTTACTTCTATCTTTCTCTTTTCTTTCTGGGGTTATGAGACATAGACTCTTAGTAAAACTAGAAAAGATAATCCAGGGTATGGAGGTGGGATGCTATAGGACACTTCTAGGCATCAGCTATATAGCCCATATGACAAACGAAACGGTGCGTAACACCATTAGAAGCCAAATTTGACCCTTTGAAATAATTATTGTCAACTGTGCGCGGATAAAAGGTTGTGTTAGAAGATCATCGGGACAGTCCAAGATATTTCTCCAGTGCACAGTCCAAGGCGGCAGGAGCAGAAGAATACTGAAAAAGAACTAAGCAGACGACATAAAGGAATGGACTGGTGTCAACTTTGCCACGACCCAAAAACATCCCAGGAACTGTCAACATTGGAGGAAATTGTCCTGAGTTGTGTCCTCATTGGGACCCTAACAAATCAGGGGGTTAAGGAGTCTGTGAACCATGAACTGTGAGCTGAACTATGTGATTATTCACGTGTACTATTCCATTCTTATTGTTTCTACCGCATACCTGTCTACTTTACCGGTATTTTATATGTTTTAATTGATCATTTCAAATTGTGAACACCGTATAACAACTTTTGTATGGCCCAAAAAGATTTTGTTATTTAAAAAAGTCGTTTTTTTGTCAGACTGTTCTCGTCTTGCCCATTTCGGTTCTAATCCAGATCGTCTCGGTCACTGGTTGGACAACTAAGCCATCATAGATTGCTAATTTATTACGGTATTCTACACACTTATACACGTCTTTCTTTGACTAAATAGATGACAGATTGGCTTTGTAAGGTGTATTATAACTTAACAGGGAGAATTGCAATCATTAGAAAGGGGAGGCTGAGGTAGACAGTTGTGCTATTGTAATAAAAGTCAGTCCCGATTCTAATCCGTATCTTTCACATCAGGGATGTTAACACAAGTATATTCAAATGTTTAAATAAACACAGCCCTGTTTTCCCCTGAACCGTACTTTAATTTGTGAAGAAATTTGCAATAAAAATACTACTTCCAGTTTACTCCAGTATACATGCTAAAAATGCCTTTTGTGTATTGGTAGATTTCTCCAAGACATTTTCATTATATTTTACTGCTACCGCGGCAAATATGCCATAGTACATATGTAGTGGATGCAACAGTTGTAACCGTCCATATGCAGTGTAAGTCCATGCTTCTGGCAAGCCATATACAAGCACACCTGTTTAAGCCAAGTACAAGCACAGGCAGTGGCAATGGTGTTATTTTTGGACCATGGAGAACACAAGCACAGTAATAGATTAATTTTGATGAGTAACATGAATCAAATCATCATTTACTGTATTTAATATAAAAACTTCAATAAGGAAATTCAGTTTATTAGCGTGATAATATTGCCAGGTGTAATATGTGTGTTGAAGTTGTCTGCCTTTGTGGTGACACCGGAAATTTACATAAACACATGAAGAAAAAAAAGCTTACCCTGTACAGAGCAACGAGCTGCAACAAAAATGTAACCATGTTACTGTTCTTGATAAAAAACAAAATCTTTGTGCTGTCTTTATTGTAATTCTAAACTAGCTCAAAGGGGGAAGGCTCAATTATTCACTAATGATGACATTCCTGAGCAAAAAGTGTATGGGTATTAATCAATAATGGGTTGCATTTACTTGGATTGAATCAAGACCAAAACTCCCAGTATCGCCTACCCCTATTGCGAAGTTCATTTATATCTGTGGAACCTATTAATCAAAAAAAAATTGCACTGGACCGTTGAAACACAAAATAAATAGAGAATACTGTAGTTTGATTTCAATGGGTTAAAAATTCAGAGTGTACAGTATGTACCCATAAAAATGGGTTCACAAAGTGGCTCAATGCATTATCTCAAAAAGATTGTCGCCAGTGGAGCAAACATCTGGAGAAGTACCTAAAGCAACGCTATGCTAGCTGTGGAAGCAGACAAACAAAAAATACCAATATCAATCGCAAAAAATGTAACACAAGGAACCATAATTTGATTTACAATAAAATAACATCTGCTTAATTGGTCTTAAAGGATACAGTACCATGAAAACCGAAAAATGATGCACAAGACATCAAAGGATGAAATGATATAATGAGAAGGGAAGAATAGTCTGTTGAAAAGATACTGGGTTAGTTCATTGCATTAAGAATTAGGCCCATTTGCACAGATGGTGCCTGTTTACGTTACAGAGTGTGGCGGGTATAATTAAAATATGGTGTCTGCGTGGAAAAGTAGAACGTTATCATTTATTGGAGGAAAACTGTTAAAAAATGTGGAACTTTAAAAGGAGATTTTATTGTTTTACAGACGCTCCCCTAAAAATACTTAGACATTGCTGTAAGTTAGAGTTTGTATTGTACACCTTTTTCCGAGTACTGTACTGTTCACCCAGCATACACCCCAAAGAAGAAATCCGGCTTCCTTTTTAATATCTTATGCATCCATTCAAAATGGTTGGTGTAAAGTGTTAAAAAAAGGAAAGGCGAGCCGTTTCTTTTGAAATGAAAGTGAAATAAGAAAGATTGATGCGGTTGAGAAAATGGTTGGATTAATTTTTCTCGGCCACTGTCTAACACGGAGGAGGACCTCTTGATGCTCATCTACCAAAAATGGGTTACACTTCATTTTATTCATCTTTATAGAGCATATTATTTAATGAGGGCAGCACGGCGGCGCAGTGGTTAGCGCGTGTGCGGCACAGTTCTAAGGTCTTGGGGAACCTCCTGTGTGGGTTCAAATCCAGCTACCGGACTTCCTGTGCGGAGTTTGTATGTTCCCCCCGTGCATGCGTGGGTTTCCTCCGGGCACTCCGGTTTCCTCCCACATTCCAAAGAGATGCATTTCAGGTGGATTGGCCGGTCCAAATTGTCCCTAGGTGTGAATGAGCAAGTGAGTTGTCTGTCCCTGTGTGCCCTGCGATTGGCTGGCAACCAGTTCAGGGTGTCCCCTGCCCACTGCCTGATGATTGCTGGGATGAGATGAGATGAGATTATTTAATGAAAGGTTTATTTTTTAGTACAAAACAATACAGGATACTTGTACAAGCCTTAAACATAATTATAAAAACCTTAAACATACACAATATAGGACTGAATGCAACTTACGAACAAATTCAACTTACGAACGATAGTCCGGAACCTCTCGTTTGTAAGTAGGGCAGCGTCTGTATCTGTTAAAAAAAACACTGTTAAACCAGTGCTAAAAGAGCTACCAGGAAAAACTAACTTTGAATGATTGGAGTTGCAGCCTTTTTTAGAGAACCGATTCTTTCTGCTCAGCTAGCAATTGGCTCTTCAGATTTTTTTTTTCCATATACCGTAATACTGGTGCTATAAGGCCCGTCTGAGTATAAGCCGCACCCAGCACATTGTTAAAGGAAAAAAATATTTTGTACATAAATTAGCCGCATCTGACTATAAGCCGCAAGTGCCCACATTGAAACATGAGATATTTACAAAGAAAGACGGTACACGGAAATTGTTTTGATATTATATGGTACCTTAACCCTTTAATGCTCCGACAGCCCGCTGGTGGGCCGCTGGACTTTTGATAGACAAATATGTGTCTGTAAGATGTCACTAATTACTAAAATATACCAAGCCACATATCATTGCAAAACTTAAACTCTTAGGATTCAAGATTTACTCATCAGAGAAACCTCACGATCGGTCTGAGACAAGATACCGAAAACTATAAAGCCGAGGTAACTCGCCATTACGTTAGAAAAAAATGCATAAATTAGCCGCATCATTGCATAAGCTGCAGGGTTGGAAGTTTACGAATAGAGTTGCAGCTTACAGCCCGAATTTTACAGTATTACCAATGATATTTAAGAATGTAGCAAAATTTAGGTGGTTAATAAATTATTTTACAGAATAATCGATTGACCAATTAAATTGAAGAGGCGAGTTTATCCTTTTTCTAAACTCGTATAGCCTTTTTGGAGCACCACATACGTTTTCAGATCATCCATCCATCCATCCATCCATCCATCCATCCATCCATCCATTACCTGCACGGCTTATCCTCAGTAGGGTCGCGGGAGTGCTGGAGCCCAGCCCAGTTATCTCCAGGCAGTGGGTAGGGGAAATCCTTAACTGGTTGCCAGCCAATGGCAGGGCACACAGGGACAGACAATTCGCTCGCTCATTCACACATAGGAACGATTTGGACTGGCCAATTAACCTGACATGCATGTTTTTGGAATGTGAGAGGAAACCGGAGTGCCCAGAGGAAACCCACGCAAGCACGGGGAGGACATGCAAACTCCACATAGGAAAGTCCGATCTCATAACCTCAGAACTGTGCCGCACACGCGCTAACCACTGCCCCGCCGTGCTGGCTTTTTAGATCATTATATCAGGAAAACAGATTTTTTTTAAAACTTGTTTAGTTATTCTGAAGGGTGGCCACACACACTTTAGATGAATTCTTTTTACCAGTTTTGATAGTTCCATATACTTCAATCAAGACACACACACCCTTCTTATAGTGTTCTATTAAAGACAAGATACGAAGATAAAATAAAGAAAGATAGGAACTGGGATCTTAACTGGCACCATTTAGTAAAACGATTCGAATTCAAAGCAATCAGGTGTTATTATAACTTGATCAAATTCCTCTTTAAAGTCACACCAATACCAATACGTAGCACCATAAGATATAGGTTGGTCCTGGTTCGATGAAGGTAAGGACCAGCCTTGATGTCCTTGGTGGTAGAGCTTACGCCTTCTTTCAAAGTGTTTTGTCCCTGGCTAAGGGAGGCACCTCTTGCCTGTCCCTTGGCTCAAAAGATCTGACTTTCAGGATCGGGAGTTGTTGGGGGCAGGGGGTTCCCATCACTTTGATCAGCTTCCTGGGGACTTGTTGTTAAAATAACCCAGACTGTTCCTTTGTTTCACACGCAAGATAACAAATCTCACGCCCAGGTGCTATCAGATAACTCAATCACTGTATATAATAATGATTAAAGCATGCACATATTCTGACATTGTTTCATTGTTTATTTTGCAATGCAAAACTAAATTCTGATCCAATGCTAAATGAGCTACGAAAACAAAAGAAATTCATAAAAATAGCTGAGGTTTAGCTCATCTCTGTAGAGCAAGAAGACGATTTACACCAAAAAACAACGTAAACCAGACGACGAAGGTGAGTCGAAACAGGAGGCATCTCCTTCTACTGGTAATGATGGAAACTTATATAATATGTTTCAACCGGGGGAGTATACTCAAAAAACAGCTTGGAAAGGGATTACTTGCACAAGAGACACAAGAAAAAGTGGTCCCCAGATGACCCTGTCGGTTAATGGATCCGTGAGCTGTGAACTGTCCTCCACCAAAGTTCTCACCTCAAAATCAACGTTAATGGGTTTTGAGTGCGAGGGGTTGCCCAAACTGCCCTGTTGTTAATCAGCAGCAAGGCCAGGTCAGCTCCCCGTAAGTTTTGTCAGCCACCGGCTCCTAGAGTCAAACCAAATAATAACTCACAATGTGACCCTTGCTTGTTGACCATACGGTTTTTCAGATCTTATAGTTGTCCCCTGTCAGGAAGTGGCGCACCTGCTAAGGCGGCATCTGGTTCTGTGACGCACAAGCACGCACACCAGTGGGATGTCATTACTCAGCTGCATGAATATTTAATGCATTTTTGTTTTGGCGTTTTATAAGGGGGGGATATCTAACAACTTAAGTTAGGAAAGGGCAGCACGGAAGAAAACCGGCATTTGTAAACAAACTTTCACTGCTGTTATAACCTTGGGAATAAAAGCACTTTCACACCTTTTTGAAAGGCATTATGTTGTGTAAGTAACCATTTTCAGGAGACAGTCCGGTAAGATAGTGCATGATATAGCCATTAAAAACTGTGATGGTCAACAAACTGAAACGAATCTTATTTAATGCGTGGCTGACCTTGCAGGGCTTTGAGATCGATCGATAGATAGATAGATAGATAGATAGATAGATAGATAGATAGATAGATAGATAGATAGATAGATAGATAGATAGATAGATAGATAGATAGATAGATAGATAGATAGATAGATAGATAGATAGATAGATAGATAGATAGATAGATAGATAGATAGATAGATAGATAGATAGATAGATGGATAGATAGATAGATAGATAGATAGATAGATAGATAGATAGATAGATAGATAGATAGATAGATAGATAGATAGATAGATAGATAGATAGATAGATAGATAGATAGATAGATAGATAGATAGATAGATAGATAGATAGATAGATAGATAGATAGATAGATAGATAGATAGATAGATAGATAGACAAACCTATAGACGAACCTACAGGTGGGCAGACCTCCTGGTGTACAGACAGATGTACCCACAGACGCACATATGGACGGATGGATGCACTTTCCGGCTATTTCGTTCAAAATATTGCAGGACCATTCTAAAATATACGCAGAGATTAAGAGATATGATTAGGTTAAACGAGGCTCTGGCCAAGCACTCAGAGACCCCTGGTGTAAAATGCTACTTCTTAAAAGCGAATTAAAGGAGAGGCCATTCAGCACTTAGACCTCAGTACCCTGATTCAACGTAATTAAACAAAGGCCAGGAATAAATTAGGACTCCTCTTATGTTGAAAAGGCGACTTAAAGAAGCATGGCCTAATTAGATTAAGGCTGGTTAGAGTCTGATAGCTACTCAGCTCCGCCGGATTATCATCAGTTAGGGAAATTCACACTCCTTTCACATAATGACTATTAAATCAAGCCGTTTCTAAAAGATGTGAAATCTAGTTGCGGTAATAAAAAAAACAACATTTGATAAGTAGTTGGTGTACCAAAAAACAGATTAAAAGTGTTTTGGTTATTACTATGTATTATTCAAATGTGTATCTTGGATATAGAACGCTAAACCCAAATTCTTAAACATACAAAATTGTAAATGATTCTTGAATCAAATCTATATTTATTTCATCTGTATATTCCAAGTGTTGAAAGTTTCTAAGTTTCTTGAAAATACTAATTTCAAAGAAAACTTCTAAGAAAAACAGCTTTCTGTGAAAATGTGCATTTCAAGAAGAACTTTCACTTTGGTGCTTTTGTAATACCTGTATTATTTAAACAATGCTTTCCATAAAAACAATTGCTAGCAAAAAACATTTTACTGCAAGAGCACTGAACTTATGCATGAATGATGCATAAACTTTGCAAGAACTTTTCAGCTACAAATGTTTCCAGTGACATGATCTCTCGATTTCGGTCACCATGGCTATCACGTTCCGGCAGACATGCACAAAATGTAATTTCTCCCTGCCCCGACAATGCCGACAATGTCATCTTTTTTAGTAAAGATAAAAAAAGCGTCAACTGTCTGTACTTATCTATATTTTTGCTTTTCTCACGACACTGCTTCACTATGTCTACTCGCCATATAAGCCGTCTACACACTCAATAGCTGGATACAGGAAGCAACACGAGGAAGATGAGCTCCTTGATGTGTGGACAAAGATCTCATCAAAGCCACTCCTGCCATATAACGGTAATTCCCAGAGACTTGATATTTACTGATGAATGCAGCAAACCCTTTATAGTACTTTTTTAAAAAATAAAACAAAAATGATTTTACGTTTAGACACTTAAAGACAATGCTTCTTAAAATTCATTTCTATGTTATGGCATTGAATGAGTTGAGAACCAGATCTATGATTACTTAGAAGATTGACAAGGAGGTAGCGGGAAGACAAGATATGTTATCTTTCGATTTAAATTCTGTTTGGGGATTGTTCTCAGGTCACAGCGATGACACCTGACATTTAATCGAGTCCCCGTAGATAACACAGTGACTGGATGGCTTTGAACCTCAATTTTTCCCAACTTTGATGAAGACTCAGCGGGGTTAGCAAAAGCACCAAGAGGCATGCTGACTCGAAGACAAAAGCAATCCTCCAAGTGAAATTATATGATTTGACAGCTTAGGTTTTCTGGCCGTAATAGAGTGAAGACAACAGGGTATCGGGTTCGGGAGATAAGTCAAATGGGACTGTGGGTGGGCTGGCATTATAGCTAAATGTTATTGTCAAAAAGTGTAAAGCAGGAACAAAAAGTCTGAAGGGCTGTGATACAAAGGAAAGGGCACACTGTCGGGAATGTTAAAAGCATCTTTTGAGACCTCTGTAAGATTGGTGCATTTTTGATGCTTTTAATTGTTTCTAAAATTGCTAAAGATTAAACGACCTTTATGCATTTGATTTGAATATCTTTACTCAACTGACTTTAGAAAGTGACCCTTCTTCCGATGTTATGAAAACTGGTCTGGTTTTATACTTACTAATCTTAGTTACCCGCAAAATACAAAAACAGCAAAAATATGTCAACTAGATAACTAAAGTGCATTCCATTACACAATATATAAAAAATAAAGTCAGTAATACAAATAAAGTGTCAATTGTCTCTTATTGGCTCTGTTGCCATGGTGACAACAGTTTCTTGGGATTTTGTTCAACAACAGTAAATATTTACATTTTTGTTAGCACCTCGTTGCTCTTTTTTCATGTGTTTTTGTCCAATTTGTTTGTGTAGAGGACCACTTTATCACACAAATGACACCTGTCATTGTCCCTTTATGTAGTTGGGGGTGAAAAGTCCACACTGAGCTTTCTGATTGCCTCTGTCATTTTTTGCTTCTTGTAGGAGAGGGCGCATATGTTTTGCCCTCTCATCTGCCTTGAAGGCCGGCTCAAGTTATCGATAAAACAGAGTTTGGGGCAGCAAGGGATCCTGCAATCTGAGATACTCAAGATCTTTCTTATAACTCTTGTCCAGAGGTCCTTGACTGGTTTATAAAGCCATAAAGCATGGTAGTATGTGTCAACAGTATTTTGCCAACACTGGAAACAGACGTAAGAATTGGAGAATCCAATTTTTTAAACATATATCGAGTATAGTGTAATCTATGTAGTATTTTATTTTGAATGAGGTTTACGTTTGTGTGTTTTGTCAATATGAATGTATTATTGTGTATTTGGATCCAAGAATCTTGTTCAAGAGATATAGCTAAAACAGTATCCTATTTTGGAATGGGTAAAATGTAGTTGTGGCTGATAACTTCCTGATACCTTTTGCAAGACCCGGTGGCTGTAATGTACTTTGGAGGGTATTCATTCTCTTTCTGATAGCGTTTTTAATTCCATTTTTCTATTAGGCTGGTTCACGATTTAAGCCTGTTGTTAGAAAAGAGATGGTACAGAAGTATAATTCCTTTCTGCTCTCACATGCTAAAATAGATGGGATGTTTGTTCAGTTCGAAATCAGGATTTTGCCAAAAGAGAGAAAGTTCGCATGGTTCTACTTGGGAGTAGGTGATGTCTACCGCTTCCCACCAGGCCGTCAGGGTAGCGGAAAACATTGGATTTTAAAGCAGCAGTGCCACTTAATAGTTTTTGTAACATATGGTAAGTTTTTTACAGTAATGTTGCTCTAGTTCGAACTAACAGGAAGTGTCACTGTTAGGATGTGCCCATAAACAAAGAGATTGTAGTTGGTTTTATTTGTATATATATATATATATATATATATATATATATATATATATATATATATATATATATATATATACAAATAAAACCAACTACAATCTCTTTGTTTATGGGCACATCCTAACAGTGACACTTCCTGTTAGTTCGAACTAGAGCAACATTACTGTAAAAACTTAACACATATTTCAGCAGGAATTTCAATAAAACAAAAGTTATTATTACACCCGTTACATATATATATATATATATATATATATCGAGTCCCCGATATATATATATATATGTAACGGGTGTAATAATAACTTTTGTTTTATTGAAATTCCTGCTGAAATATGTGTATAGTTTTTGGTAAATGTCCTGCAATGCTGAGTCCAACAGTGCCATCTGCTGGTATGGGGTGGGGTTTGGTTTTGGCTTCTAACATGTGACCAGGAGGCGGGGTTTGTTGTTAGTCTTATCAGAGAGAACTACAAAGGTAAGACCTATCTTTTGGTGCTCCACAAAAGAAGTTAATTTTAAACATTATAACCCCAGCTGACAAATCTCTCACCATGCATAGTAATGTGATTGATATTGTCGAGCTGTTTACGTTTATTTTCGTTTTGTTTCTGTTTTACTAAATATTAATTCCCCTTGTAGAGATCAAAGAGATCAGACCCAGCAGAAAAAGCTAATGTTGTGACTCATCCATTTGCAGGTAAATTGTACCCATTTTTATACTCATTATTGTTTTTATTCCTATTTTCTCATATACATTAAAAAAGGATGATGTTGGTTAAAATTCAGACTAAAGAAAAACATGTTGAATTCATTGTAAACGTTAAAGATCCACTATACGATCTCTTGTTAAAAGTATCTTGTTAAAATGTAAAGATGTAAAAATGTATTGTGATATTCTAAAATGTATTTTCTGTAAAGTGAAAAGAAAGCTCTTTGATATGCTTTGTTGTTAGTCTTACCAGAGAGAACTACAAAGAGATCAAAGAGATCAGACCCAGCAGAAAAAGCTAATGTTGTGACTCATCCATTTGCAGTAACTGTAATAAAAACCTCATCATCCAGTCCAGCGTGAATGTGGATCTTTGGTGGAACAAGTACACCGCGGTTACATATATATATATACATATATATATATATACATATATATACATATATATATATATATATATATATATATATATATATATATATATATATATATATATATATATATATATATATATATATACCTGTATATATGGCAGCACGGCGGCGCAGTGGTTACCGCGTGTGCGGTACAGTTCTGAGGTCGTGGGAACCTCCTGCGCGGGTTCAAATCCAGCTCCCGACCTTACTGTGCGGAGTTTGTATGTTCTCCCCGTGCTTGCGTGGGTTTCCTCCGGGCACTCCGGTTTCCTCCCACACTCCAAAGACATGCATTTCAGGTGAATTGGCCGGTCCAAATTGTCCCTAGGTGTGACTGAGCGAGTGAGTTGTCTGTCCCCGTGTGCCCTGCGATTGGCCGGCAACCAGTTCAGGGTGTCCCCTGCCCACTGCCCGATGATTGCTGGGATGGGCTCCAGCACCCCCGCGACCTTACTGAGGATAAGCGGTGCAGCTGATGAGATGAGATGAGATAAGATTATATATATATATATATATATATATATATATATATATATATATATATATATATATACATACATATATACATAAAAAAAGGACAGCAATGGCTCTAATCTCCAGTATTTCCTTACAAACAAGTTTTGGGGACACTGTGTGTGTGTGTGTATATATATATATATATATATATATATATATATATATATATATATATATATATATATATATATATACATATATAATTATATCCATCCATCCACCCATTATTTGCACCGCTTATCCTCAGTAGGGTCGCGGGGGCGCTGGTGCCCATCCCAGCTATCTTCGGGCAGTGGGCAGGAGACACCCTGAATTGGTTGCCAGCCGATCGCAGGGCACACAGAGACAGACAATTCACTTGCTCATTCACACCTAGGAACAATTTGGACTGGCCAATTAACCTGACATGAATGTTTTTAGAATGTGGGAGGAGACCGGAGTACCCAGAGGAAACCCACGCAGGCACGGGGAGAACATGCAAACTCCACACAGGAGGTTTGATCTCACGACCTCAGAACTGTGCCGCACATGCGCTAACCACTGCTTATTTCTTCATTTATTTAGTCGTTATTATGTAACTTCACTTTTGTATCATTTTGTGGACAGAAGTGGCTATTGTTAGATGTATTACCTTGCTTCTTTGAATAGAATACACAATGAGAGACAGGAAACGTCAATTTCAGCCCATGAGGAGATCTGATCAGCTCAAGTCCCGGATCTCATCTTTACAGTAGTAGGGCAGATCAAGTAAAATCCAACTCTCATCCCTTTAAACAAAATACAATTGATCCCCTCAGGCAAAGGATAGGTGACTAGTGCAAAATTTCCCCCCAGGGGTGACAAGGTTATCATCATTCAGACATTGCTTGTTGTAGTATTGAAATGTGTCACTCTCCATATTTAAAGGTAGTGTATGCACCTTTAAAAATGTTCTACTTGCTGGGGCCATCTTATGACTGAAATCATCATTGCAGCTACGAAGGAAATTCTCATCCCTCCAGCCTTGACAACGGGTAGCAAACGAACACGCAAAAGAAAATAAAAACACAGTTTACAAGAAACTGCACCGACGGCAGCTAGCATACCACATACCTGGTCTGGTTTACTACTGCCAATACTGTTTGGCCTACCGTAGCTTATCATTAGTAGAATAGAATTAAGTAGCCTATAGCAAGTAACGTGCAATGACAAAAGGTAGTAGAAAGGCTTAAAAAGGCTTCAGAAACAGGTGCAAGGTAAAACATTTGACTGGGAAGATCTGATTCGTCAGATGTCCAAGCTGTTTCATTTGCTTGCCTGACTAGGGTCAACAGAAACACGGTATTAGTAAGATTTATCTCAGGCAGCTTCTGGAAATTATTTATCACATCTTGTGAACAGAAGTAGGACAAAGAGTACACACCAGGGTGACCACATGCTCTTTGTTGGTCCAACTGTTACCCCCATCCATCTCTGACCGTGTCTATGTTCAACATCAATGCCATTTCAGAAAAGGAAATTGGATTCTCAGAGAACCATGGTGACCTAATGACCCCCATATACGCCCTTGCGTCAAACTTTAGCGTATTTATGGATACAACCTTGTTGTACCTACGAGTTGGGCTTGTTGGCTCTGTAGCAGGCAGTGTTGGGACTAAGGTGGAACAAAGGCAAATACTTTTCTCGGAAATGAGTACGGTAACGCGTTGTTGATAGACTTTTGTAAAACGACTATCGTTACAACATGGTTTGTTACTTCGCTACACTTTAAAAACAGATCTTGTATTACAAGGTCCTTTGGTTGATGTAACATACAACCCTCAATCCGCCTGCGACATTTAAGAAGGGGTGGCGTGTTTATATTAACCAACAAATTATGACTAAATATAGTTACGGTGGACCTGTCTCAAGCAAAAAGTACAAGGACGCTGAATCTCTCCCTACTGAAATTCTGATGTTATCCCAACCGTATATACTTGCACCTAAGCTGTATTTCCAACTATGAAATAAAATATTCAAATTAGGGGGCATTTCATATGCCCATATTTGGTTGTGTGTCACCTGTAGTAAATGGTAGGCAGCATGTGAGGAAGGGGTATGGCTTACACAGAAACAACAAAATCAAGGGGGCAAATGTAAGTAAATAATTTATGGTAAAAGTGTGCTGGATTCTGGTCTTCTCATTTATAAGATTATTTGCACTACTCCCTGCCTTAAAAAAATGAAAATCATTTGGACAGTAACCAACAATTGAGAAGGACATTTTTGAGCGGTTTGAAGCCCAGAGACAAAATGGATATGGGATGTCTCGACTATGTGTTTGTTTGCAAAATCTCAAGATTGCACAAGCCAAGACATATGACGGTTTGACTGATTCCACATGTTGCTGTTTTGTCTATTTCTTTTATTATGTGGCTATTTTAAAGCAGTCTTAGGGTGTCAGCTTCAATGAGAGTAAGAGCAAATAGTCTCTAGAACACATGTGTCAAACTCCCGGCCCGATGGCCACGTCCGGCCCGCCGTGTAATCATATCCGGCCGCAAGACCATTTTACATTATTGTTATCAATAGCCCGTCAATATGAACAACGCCGTCTCATCCCTGAACATCATATTCTGACGTTTTATCACTGTACCTATTCCTTCATATATGACGTACCATACTATAGGCCAGGGGTTGGTAACCAATGGCTTGCGAGCCAGATATGGCTCTTTCTATGAGTACCTATGGCTCAGAGACAAATTTAATTGCATGCAAATTTTCTCGATCTCGTTCAAAACTTGAGCCATTAATATTGTTCAGATACACACAAAGCCAAACCAGACCTGAATTACAAAGCAGTACTTTTCAGGATATATAGGGCACGTTTTTACTACGATTTACAGTCAAGGTGTCACACAAAAAAAAAACTCGTTTTGGCTGTACAACGCTAAAGAATCCTTTATCTAAAGCTCACCATATAATCTGTGTTCAGTGTTCAGATACTTTTTGATGAATCCACAGAACAAATTGTAAATATGCCAAAACACCGGAAGAGAACTTAAAGTGATTTGATTGGGTGAGTGGGAGGGATGGGTGGAGCTATGCAAAAAGTGCAAACACTCCCTCCCATCTCTTGCCCTACTCCGTCTGCGCCAAAGGTAAGCACATCAGGCTCCCTGTTCTCAGAATGTTGTGAAGTTTTTACAAAATAATTTGTGTAGCATTTTCATATTTCTACTTTTGACAGGAGAAATATTAAGGAGGAGTTATTTTAATAATAAGTTGTTTAAGTTAAGTTCTAAGTTGTATAATTTAACAAGATATTTTTATTAAGTGATTTAAGGTTTAAATTTAATATTCTTGTCTGTTTTTATTCATATTTATGTTCCAAAAATATTCAGTTGAAGTGTGTTCAATAAATGTTTATCCTGGTTGGCCCGCGACCTTAAGTGTGTTTTGAATTTTGGCCCCTTGTGCAATTGAGTTTGATATCACTGCTTTATAAGGTCAACTCTGAACACTTATTAATGCAGTACCCCTATTGACCTCATCATAGCGTTTCTCAAGTTTAGCTTTTACGGCAGAGAAAATTCCCTTTTTTTTCCTCAGCTCCTGCCCTGGTGACTTCTTCGAACCCCAAGCTGAATCTGACCTCCAACTCCGGGACTCTGAGCAACAGAAAAATTATCTCGGACTCCCACAAAGACATCAGTTTTGGTTGAGAACGTATCGCCTTGAGATATAGCTTTTCTTCCTGTGAGGAAGCGTTGTCCCTCGTATACATCTCTGTGATGACAAGACCTCGGTGCTACCTTGTGAGAGTGCCAAGACTCCCTCCAGCCATTTATCCTGTTCCTGCACCGTGCACATTGTTCTTCACTGCAGGTGTAAAACTTGGCACTTTTTCACTAGAGAATGTCGGACCTCACAACCGACATCTGCACAGTTCTTTTGGCAAGCAGCACTCGTCACCATGTCATCACTTTTCAGGGTTTGTACACCATTTTCATGGCCAAATTGAAGAACTTTTTATAAAGTTTCAAAGCCAATATTCAATTTCTCCAGTAACATCAAAAGAAGAAATGTGTTTTGCAGATCCACAAATAATACTAATCTTTTTTATTTATCAAAAGAAAATTACAAAATAAAATAAATCACAGATGTATTTGTGGATCTGAACTATACACGTAAAAAAGATTCTGAGACAAAACTCTCTTCATTTAGGTATTGGGTGGAATGAAGGCAATATATCAAGCTTAAATTTTCAGTTGCAGGAAGTTTTTCCCAATAAAATTTACCACTGGGAAACTCGACCCTATTTTTGTACATGGTCTATAATTAATATGTAATTCCTGCAATAATACACTTTTCATAGAACCCTGTTTAAATGTAGAATGTCCTAATGGGCACAACCCGTAGGGGGCGATGACACTTTCTAGGACAATGAAATACAAAGGTGCCGTTAATGACAAGGGAATAAGAAATGACAAAGCAAAACTGCCAGTGAGCAGTGTCATTTTTAAAAAGACTTGATAAGAAACATGGCAACAATTTCAAACATTTTAAGAACTCCATCCAAATTTAAAGCACTTTTCAATCCTTGAAAACCCAACATTAAAATTCAAGCAGTTTCAAGGATTCCAAGCACTTGTACAACCCCTGACTTTTGTCATGCCTCTGCAAAACCTAAAGGTGGCTTCGAGTTTTTCTAAGAAATCCACGTACTTGCATGTGCATCATGAATAAGCTGACTGTGTCATGATTATCGATTGGAATCACCTGTGCCCGCTCATTTGCCGCCAACCGCTGCAGACTCTGATTGGCTCCCTGTCCCTGTTTAAACCCAGTTCAGTCAATCCCCTGTAGTCAGTCCGTCTGCAAACCTCTTTTTATATGTTGCCTTTTTTGACCCTGACTTCCGCCTGTCTCTTTTTTGCTCCCGTTTGTCTTCGGCTATGACCTGTTTTGATCCCGACTACGTCTGCTCTCCAGTCCCGGCTTACAACCAATTTTGATCCCGACTACGTCGACTCACCTGTCCTGGCTTACAACTCGTTTCCGACCGCGACCACGTTTTTGCTCTCCCTGTCTCGGCAATCGACCTGTTTTTCCATCCCTGACACCGTCATCGCTCGCTACGGAAGATCCACTTCCCTATTCGGATCATAATCCGAGTGCGAGAGCGACTTGCCTCCCGTGTCTAGCGAGCACCGGATCATGGGCGCTGCTCTTCCTCTCTCTATCTCAATAAACTTGTGAAAAACGTTACACGATTGGGTAAACCCTTTGTTCTGGACGTGACAGACTGAGGTTGCAATCAAGACCAAAAAATGGCGGCAGAGAAGAGAAGGTTCACATTTTGTACACCTCCCTTATTCTCTTTTAAAAATAAATTTCAATTTTGATGCTGGTGGTACCTCTGGTGGACCAAATGGGGATTTTTGTTGCATCAGTCATAATCGTGTAGTCTTTGATACAGTTAAATATTAACAATAACAATTAGGAGATCCAATTCCTGAAAAGGTTTTGTTTTTTTTACAAAAACATTTGACTGGTCAAATAATTTAAAAAATAATCTTGATGCTATATTGCACTATTGAGGGGTGGAAAGGATTTCTAGACACTTTTTATCTCAATAATTTGTTGCCGTCATGTGGACATTATTGTGGGGGAAAGATGTGACGTAAAAAAATGCTTTTACCATCCCTTAGCATGTGAAGAAGTCCAATTATGGGTCTTTTCGCGGGTGCTTTTTTTGGTCCAGAGCATTTTGTTGGCATGAAAGCTTTTAGAGGAAGTCTAAATTGAAAAGATTTCCGTGTATGTAATGTAGGTTCGTCGAGAATATCGCAAAGTAGTGAAACCACGAAAAGTAAACCGCGATACGACGGGCGGTTACTGTGTTTTGCTTTTGTAACGGAAGATGAAATAGTATCTCGAACAAAACTCCAATTTGAAGGTTGGGTTTGTAACTTTTAAATAATATTTTTACCTATGCCATCTTCTGGCTGAAATCCTCCATGCAGCCTCTCTCAAACTACTTTCATGGCGTGTGCACAATCGTGTCTCTCTTATATGCGCTCTAATAAACGTTCTTTTTTTATCATATTTTTCAGAGTTTGGGTTGGCATCTGGACTGTGTTTGAAACAGTCTCATTTTCATCTTAGAATAAATGAAAACCTCAAGAACGCACGGGAAATCACTCTCCTCTCCCATTCCCTTTCTCTCCTCCAGCCCGGAGGCCCAGAACATGCATCCATTCAATATCTGCACCACTTATCCTCAGTAGGGTTGCGGGGGTGCTGGAGCCCATCCTAGCTCTCTTTGGGCAGTGGGCAGGGGACACCCAAAATTGGTTGCTAGCCAGTTGCAGGGCACACACAGACAGACGACTCACCCGCTCATTCACACCCAGGGACAATTTGGACCGGCCAACTAACCTAATATTCATGTTTTTGGGGTGTGGGAGGAAACCGGAGTGCCCGGAGGAAAGCTACGCAAGCACGGGGAGAACATACAAACTCCACACAGGAGGTTCGATATCATGACCTCAAAACTGTGCTGCATGCAGGCTAACCGCTGCCCCACCGTGCTGCCGGGTCCAGAACATTGATGATAAAAATAAGATAAAAGCATAGAGGCGGAGTGATTTATAGGCTCTTTGAACTCAGTTGGGCATTGTCAACACATACTTAAAAGAGAAAATAGTGAATTTTAAACCTTTTAAAGACACCTCAAACAATGTAGCCCACCTTTAATGAGACATATATCATGTCCAGCACAACATTGATTTTAGTTTTGGGTTCTTGCTTTTTGTTAGCAGTTTGCTAGCTAACTTATATAACACAGTTATGTGGTTTGATGAAATATAAAAGGTGTAATCCTTGTTTGCCTTTCTCGCTGCCGACCACAATGAGTTATGCAGCCAGCCGTAAATTTGGTTCGGAGAGTAGAAAGCCCCCGCTGTGTACAGTCTAAATGTACTTTGGATGTTTTAACATCACGTCCTGTGAATAATGAATCTCTAGAAAGCCATTCATCAAAAACTTTTGTTTCTCCATGTCTGCCTTGAAACACTTTCTCTTAGTGTTTTGCTGTAAGATTTTTTTATCTGTCTGAACCCCAAAATATGGTTGATTATATTATATTACTGACTGATTATCCAGATGAGTGAAATAAATTATTGAAATCTATTTCAATCTTATTAATATTGAAAGAAATACTTATATGTTGCTAAGCTTTGTAGATATGTTTAACTGTTTCACCCAATATTTTTGTTTTTTTACATTTTTTATTTTTTTTCTTGTGAGCAGCAGTTACATACACATTTTAGCTAGTATGAGCTAGGTCACATGTCAAAGTAAAGGCCCATGTGAACATTTTCAATGGCCTCTGAGATAATCTTGATTTATTAGTAGTTTCGGGCAAGGTACTTCTTGCAGTATGTACATGTCATAGACCGTAATCAAAAACATGACTTTTTTCTTTTCTAGTTTTTAATGTTGCATAGAAGTTTCATGGTACAGTAAATGAATTATCAAATATATGTTAAGACAATGTTTGATATGAAAAGGCTGCTTTATCTATCTGATTATTATTCAGTTTATTTAGCTTCTCAAGACTATTTCAACATTTTGTGAGACCAGGGCACATAACGCCCTCCAGAGAGCACCAGGGGACCTATTACCTGATTAAGCGCACCTGGTGCTCATTAAAACCCATGCATTTAAAGACAGCATGGATAGATCCCCAGCGTCATATCGATTATGTTTCTGGCCGTCTACTTAACTCTCTGAAAATCTTCGACGCCTCCTTCATGAATAGTAAGACTTTGTATTTCAAAACTCCTGCCAAAAAGCATTTGGCCAGGGGAGTTACACCTGGCGACACAACCAGCTGCTGAAGCCAATTGAAGAAGCCATCAGTAAAGGCATCTGCAACGCCAAACGAGTGTCAAACACCAACTGGGCAACTTCTTCTGTTAAAGCAGGAACCCAGCCAAAGACAAGTTGCAAGAAGACACCAACGGGGATCTTGGCAATAGGACTGGCATCTCCCCAGACCTGGAGAAGCAGTTGCAGTTTCCCCAGCACATTGTCAGCACCACTCTGAGGCTGGACATCTTGCCAGTATCAGAGCCCCGACTCTATTGTGTTAATGGAGTTGACGTTGCCATCATTGGAGGACCGCTTGGGGGAAGTACACAAAAAGGAGATAACCGACCGCTGGTCATTGACTATCTACAGCAGGGCTGGAAGGCACAATGTATGCCCATCGAAGTTGGCAGCAGAGTATTTGTGGGGCACTTGCTCCACAAAGAGTAAGTGCCCTGGACATTACAGGAACAACAAAGAGGAGGGCCACCATTAACCCCTCTTTCCATTGCTACGCAGATGACACTCAACTCTATCTCCCGATGGAGGAATCTGCCATACTAAACTGTGGAAATTTGGAGGCCTGCCTCACTGAGATAAAAGAGTGGATGTCACTCAATTTCCTGCGTCTTAACTCTGAAAAGACTGAAATGTTAGTTATTGGTCCATCTAAGTCCCATGACTTATTCTCTAAAACCGTTGTGAACATCGACAATTGCCACATCACACAGAGCGACTCACTTAAAAATTTAGGTGTCATTTTCGACCCCGATCTGTCCTTTCGAACACATGTGAAGAAAATTACTAGAACCGCTTTCTTCCATCTCCGTAACATTGCTAAAATTCGTCCTATACTTTCTCAGTCGGATGCGGAAATGCGCGTTTGTTACCTCCCGTCTCGATTACTGTAATGCACTACTTTCCGGTCTTCCGATGACCAGACTCAAGAGTCTTCAGCTGGTACAAAATGCTGCAGCGAGGCTTTTAACTAGGACAAAAAAGTACAATCACATCACCCCAATTTTGGCTAACCTGCATTGGCTCCCTGTTAGCCTAAGATGCAATTTTAAGGTTCTCCTATTACTATACAAAATCATGCATGGACTTTCCCCCTCATATCTTTCAGATCTGATTTCCCCCTATGTCCCGGCCCGAAGCTTTCGTTTCGAGAGCGCCGGTCTCCTGGTGATCCCAAGAGCCAAGAAGTGTTCCGCTGGTTCGAGAGCGTTCTCCATCCGGTGTTGTGGAATGCTCTTCCCCCTGAGATCCGATCTGCAACCTCAGTGGAAATGTTTAAATCTAAGCTTAAAACTCACTTCTACTTTATAGCATACGAATAACCTAAACTTCCTTTATGTAATAACTTGTGAAGCCCTTTGAGACTATTTGTGATTAAGGGCTGTACAAATAAAAATGACTTGACTTGACTTGAAGCAGCTGAAAAAGCCTCAAGATGGCTCTGTATCCAGACAGGCAAATGCCACCTGAACACAAGTCGCATGGTTGATAGCTAGGTCACCTGGGCGAGAGTGTATAATTTTGTGACACTCGAAACACTCTATCAACCCAGGAAACATTACTCATGATGTCAACAGGTGCATCAGTATATGTATTTTAGAACTGTGTTTTAGTTCCCTGTTATTTAATTTCCTTCTTCTACAGTGAGCCGATTGTTACTTATTTGTCCCTATTAAAAACTGTCAACTTGGCACATGTGTCGACATTTGGATCCATCTAATAATATTTGAACTGTCCAGCCATTAGTTCTTAGCTAAAATGTTTTATTTGTCCCGTCAATTTGACACCCTGGGCTAGGTTAAGCGCCAATCTTCTTGCAAATAGCTGAGGTTGAAACATTAACTAAAAATGTTGATATAGGATTAATCCATTTTCTTATTGGATCCATAAATGGAACGGTGATTAGCTCCACAATCCTAATGTTGGACACAGACCCTTTAACAAAACACTGAAACTTCAACTCGCAAAGTAAAGATTTACACCCCTTCCAATCTATACATTGTTTCCATGAGTGCTGAGCACGCACATTAGGGCTACAGTAATCAACCGGCTACCGTTGATTCATAAAAGCAATGAATAAAAACATGAAGCATGAATGCGAAATAAATGTCTCGGCCGTGGCCAATCTCCTAACCACAAAGCATTTGAGAAAATGCAAAGAAGCGAGTCGACAACGCAGCCAGCGCGTGAACAGTAAATCCATACAATCCATTCAACACATGCAAAGATGCTTATACACGACTGAGTGAGCAGAGGCTCCACCGTGACTATTAAAGCGTATTCATTCACAAAGCCAAAGCTGAAGAGTTGCTGCTGTTCGGGGGTCATATAGAGCACGAAAGAGTTTTTGAGTTGTTGGCAGTGTTAAAAGGTTTTCTCTGTAATCTGAAGGGCATAATTGGAGGGCATTTATCTCTTCTGTCTTTCTTACTCTCAATGAGGAAGGCAATTTTGCATAGAATTATTATTTGAATTGCCCTCATTGTCATTAATAACAACACAGACCGGGGAAAAACGTGAGAGTGTGTCGCTTTATATTCCCCAAGAGCCAGTGACCAAAATATTCTTGTTTAGCCAGCGACCAAGTTCTGATTGAGCAAGAGACCAAGGCTTGTTGGGCTGAAAAGTTAGCATAGAGATGAATACCTAGGCTTGCAGGAATCGCCCCTCAAAATCAATAGACTGCCCTGCTAGCGGCATACAAATAGCTACATCAACCAGTGAGTGATTCTGGCCCTAACCAAGCCTACAGACTCGAGGACTCCACACTGCAAACTTTGACCTGAACCCTATGAAATGGCAATGACCATCATCATATCAATGCACTGAAACCAAAGTTCATCCTAATGGTCGCAGGTATCAAAGAAGTGGAATTAAGGGGAATTCAATCAAATTATAACACTCCGTTTCCTAAAGTTCAACCTACAGTAAAAAGTAAGCCAACCACATAGTTTTTCTATATTAATGGTGTCAGCCAAAATCTGTATTTGTTAATTTTGTGTTGTCCATCCATCTATTTTCCGCACCGCTTATACTCAGTAGGTTTGCGGGGGCGTTGGAGCCCATCCCAGCTATCTTCAGGAAGTGGGCAGGGGACACCCGAACTGGTTGCCAGCCAGTTGCGAGGCACACAGAGAAAGACAACTCACTTGCTCATTCACACCCAGGGACAATTTGGACCGGCCATTTAACCTGACATGCATGTTTTTGGAAAGTGGGAGGAAACCGGAGTGCCCGGAGGAAACCCATGCAAGCACGGGGAGAACATGCAAACTCCACACGGGGAGGCTGCGGTAGCTGGACTTGAACCCTGAACCTCTGCACCGTGGGGCTGCAGTTTTTTAGTGTTGTGTTCTATTTAATTTGTTTTTTTCTGTGGACGGTTAACAAAAAAAAAAAAAATTTGATTGTTTTTGTCTGTTCATTAAAGGAATCAAAAAATAATTCACACTAAATTGTTGTGTAGCTAACCATCATATTAACTAAAAGGATTTATTCCGTTTTCCTGATTCAAGTATCCTAAAAACGAATGTGGTGCTCTGAGAGGGCAAAACCAGTTTAAGGGCTCAAACTCGCCGCTTTGATTTAATTTGTGAATCAACTAAGTTGCAAGTTCATTAGAAGGATAATGCCATGACATCAGCAAACACATTTTTCAGAGAAATTAAATATTCATTCACGATTGACAGATCCCTTAACCACCTCGGTCGTCAGGGCACCACTTCCTGCGGTGTGTCTTGGACAAGTATAGCCTGGCGGTGACCGTTCCTCTCCAGGCTGATTGTTTGGGTAGGGGTTTGAAAAAGATAGTACTGGTTTCCACACTTACTAGTAGCAGGAGAAGACTCTTGCTCTGACTCAAATACAGCACCTCCATCATCTGGTTGTTTTTTTGGGTGTAAAACATCATCTCGCTCTTCAGAAATGAGGCTTTATATCTTCGGGTGGTGATGGCACTGAGTAAGAAAATGAGATGGTTAGTCATTCCTAGGAAAATCTTTACCAGTTGCAAGCTATTGTGCAGAGATTTCTGGATTCGACACAACTAAAATTCAAGACGTTGCATGATACTGTATGTCCTCATATTTGTTATTTCTGAAAAACTTCTGGTTTTATGACTAGTTGAACACAACACGCCCACACTGGGACCCTCCAACCACGGCTTTCTTAAAAATCGAAGCGATAAAGGGCGTGTAACCGGCAGGACTTGCGAAATAAATCAATCTGAAACCTCTTAACGCACCCTTTAAATGTCCAAAGTCACTCTTAAGTTTCCTTGGGTGCTCTTGTTTGTGCCCGTTTCGTATCGATGTCACCGCAAGCTTTTCAATCATTCCCGAGGCCACAGAGCCACAAAAGAGTCGTGCGTGGGGAGGGCAGTTATCGCCTTCGACATCTCAGCTAGCAGTTCGATGCATGCTCAACACATCTACCGGCAGAATTCACTTATTGAGGTCATCCCGATGTTGTAGTCCGTAGAAGTATTAAGTCGAGAAGGCTATTTTTTTCCGCAATGTTCCTTGCAGAATAGTCTACTCAAACACAAATACGTTCACATAAAGAGCTCATTTACTTTGCCCTTTGTGCACAAAGATTGAGGGATTCTATTTCATTGCAATGTTTTGCAGAAACTGCACAGAAACAGTTGAAGCACTACTGGTAGCAACATTTATCTACCTGTGCCCAGAGGTAAAGCTGATTTAAAACACCACTTTTCCATGATTCAAACTTAATTTTTTTCTGACTTGTTTCGGCGGGATAAATGTTTTACAAAGGGTGGTTTTGATTAAGGGTGAAGCATGGATGTTAATCTTTCTTTCTTTCTCTTGATGTTCATTTTTGATCAGCTTATTACAGTCTCAGACTCTGAACTCTCCCATCACAGCAAGTGCTCATGTATCTCGAGCTTCTTTGAAATTGGAACTTCTCGTTTCTGGTTAGGGTTAGGGTTTGAATTAGCATAGTATAGTAACAATTGAGTCTATTAAAGAAATATGAAACTTCCTTAACTATAACTGTAGACCCCCAAGTTACGGCGTCTCTATCTTAAGCTGTTTTAAGGCATTTTCTTCACAACATATTATTTTACCTGCCCAAAAAGTTTTAAAGAATCCATTATTGCAGATGCGAGCGATGTGGCACTCTACTATGTCAGTCTTTTATTGTTTAAAGTTATCTAAAAGGCTAGTCTGCTATTGGTTCAGCTCACGGAAACATAAAAATGCAGATTTAGAAAAAAAAGCTTTTATAATTCGGTTCATAATTTCTTTTACAGTGGGACCTCGCTACTTCGCGGGTTCATAGCTTCGCGGGTCTAAAAAATAATAATAAAAAAATAAAGTAATATTTTTATTTATTTTATTTTTTTATTTATTTTTTTTAAGCATTTTTGAAGGGGCGTCGCTACTTTGTGGTTCCACGTTCGCGGATTCGGAGCTGCGCAGGTCTAAAAAATAACAATAATAAAATAAAATATATTTTTTTTAAAAATGTTTTTGTTTTTTTAAGCATTTTTGAAGGGATGTCGCTACTTCGTGGATTTTCACTTTTCGCGGGTGGTTTTGGTCCCTATTAACCGCGATAACCGAGGGATTACTGTACTTTGTCAATACTTTGATATGAATAATTATAATAAAATACTGCTTTTTTTATAATTAGTATCTATGGTTCCCAAGAATTGCAGTAGTACTAAAAAGAGAAGAAAGACATGACAACCATGTGAACAAAGCTTAAAATTATCAAGTAGTACAAAGAAAACATTACAGAAACAAAATCTTCTAAAAGCATGACTGTCCATGCAATTGGAAACATAAAAATCAGTGTCAATTTTAATCGTCTCCTCCCCCTTTGCATCCACTCACTAACTCCAATGTAACAGCTCAAGACACATCATGTAAATAAAATTGCATTTTTCCTTGACATGTATAATTTTATGATTTTATTTAGAGGGACAGCATTTCCTAAAAATAGCTAAAGAAAAGTTTAGATGATAAGAAAAAATACTTTTACTAGCGGACAGCACGGCGGCGCAGTGGTTGGCGCGTCTGCAGGCACAGTTCTAAGGTCTTGGGAACCTCCTGCGTGGGTTCAAATTCAGCTACCGGACTTCCTGTGCGGAGTTTGCATGTTCCCCCCGTGCTTGCATGGGTTTCCTCTGGGCACTCCGGTTTCCTCCCACATTCCAAAGACATGCATTTCAGGTGGATTGGCCGGTCCAAATTGTCCCTAGGTGTGACTGAGCGAGTGAGTTGTCTGTCCCCGTGTGCCCTGCGATTGGCTGGCAACCAGTTCAGAGTGTCCCCTGCCCACTGCCCGGAGATGGCTGGGATGGGCTCCAGCCCCCCCGCGACCCTAATAAGGATAAGCGGTACAGCTAATGAGATGGGAGATAAGACTTTCACTAGCATACAAACATGATTTTTTTTTTTAAATACTTAGGTTGGGAAATTTACTTTACATGAGCTGAGCATCACCGAGGTGTTGCTGACATATTTGGCTGCCATCTTGCTGCTACGAGTACCTGAAAAACTAGAAAATGCCAAAACTGGGCAAGGTGTGCTCAAAAATGGATTAAATGTATTAATGAAAAACAAAAATAACAAACAAGGTTTTAAAACAACTAGCTATGTGTCCAAACCATAAACAAAAACCAAACCTGATGCGTTACCATAAGACAGGACGAAAGTGACATTAAAATGCTAATGACCCGACCACCAAAGGACCCCGTAGAAAGCCTCTACATCCATGTCCTGGCGGCTAGGAAATAGTCCCTCGGCTTCTGTAGCCTTTCTCGGTGGAGAGCGAAGGTTCCCTTAGCAACTTATGTATCCTGTCTCAGTGGCAGCAAGGTCCCTGTCCTGGCAATAGGTAGGTCACTCGGCTGCTTCTGGCCCTGTTTCGGCAGGGATGGACAGGGACCTACAGCTGTCCCACCATTTCACCGCCATATGACAATTTTACCCTCCGACACCCTTCTCAGAATGGATTAATGGCGTATTCCGTGGATTTACTGTAGCCTGTGTGTGGAAATAGGCTTGGCATCTATGTGACCGTTCTGTGACTGAGGTGATATTATAATACTTTCAGTCCCTTAAAGGTACGACAAAGCCAATTTATTCTTCTGAGAACATGATTAAAGCCTTACAATGTGTTGCATTCAGAAAAAACAGAGCGGGATCAGAAAGGTTAATGTAAGGTCAATCTCTGCATACCGGCAAGGGGGGATTCGTTTTCGAAAAAGATGACACCGGGTCAGTTTTTTTCTACTTCCCCTCAGCCGAATAGCATTTTTTTTTTCACAGCACTCTGCCGTCGAGCGTTTCACCTCAATCATCTCGGATTGAATGACAAGTCTTCGATGCGGCAGCCCTACCTGAAAACGCTCGTAATTCGCTCCTCTGCGGCAGTGCCAGAAGGAAGACAGATGGCGTATCGAAAACAGAATGAAGTTAAGTATTAATTTTAAGCATGAACACACAGATGTTATCTACCAAGGACCGCATCAATATGACTGAAACATGATAGTTTGTTTGTGTGTGTGCAGGGGTAAGCAATGCGGTACAGCAGTCCCACACAACACGTATTGTGTATATCGCAATCCATCTTTCTCAGACTAATCTAAACCATACATCTTTACCTGCTCTCCTTGTCAGACATTTTATATTACCGCCACCTGTTTTGGTTTGAGACGATCTCCACTTCATTAAAAGTATAAGTTCGGAGAGGAGTCCTAAGCACAGCTGCTTTTTGTGGACCTGCTTATCTTTTTTTTTTTTTCCTTGTTAATTAAAGTGCTGTTGTCAAGTCAAGTCAAGTCTCATTTATTTATATAGACCTTAATCACAAAAATGTCTCAAAGGACTGCACAGGATTACAATTACATAATTACCTGATCTTAAACCAACATGCAGGCAAGGAACAACTCAAAACCTCAGCATGAGGATAAAGAGAAACCTTGAGAAGGGGCCTCACAAGTGGCAATCCCCCTTCCAGGATGACCAGGGTGAAATAGATTTAGCATTACAGTACACAAACATAGTAAACACTAGGTAACATGTTGAAATTTTGTCCGGAAAGTGCATGACAGCAACGACGCCCCCACCCTGTAAACTAGTCCAAAAAGTCTATTACGGCCACAACGCAGCTTCCCATCTCTGCCAGCTGGTCCATGCAGGCGTTGACATGCTTCAGGTCGAACGCTGGTCCGCTGACTCATCTCAGATCATCCTTCGTATCACCTCCAGGCAGGCAGTCGGAAAAAGACAGGACAATACAGTATATGAGGTGGGCATCAATCATACGCTTTTGAATACAAGTTTGTCTTAAGTCTAGATTCAAAAACTTCCATTAAGGTTGCAGATCTTATCTCCGGAGGCAGGGCATTCTATAACACCGGGTCCCGGATAGAGAATGCTCTCGAGCCTGCAGACTTCTTGGCTCTCGGAGTCACAAGTAGACCGGCATTTTCCGAGCGGAGGCTCCGTGCAGGAACATAGGGGGAAATCCAATCAGAGAGATAAGAGGGTGCAAGTCCATGCAAACATTTATATGTTAATAAGATAACTTTACAGTCACATCTTAAGTGGACTGGGAGCCAGGGCAAGTTGGCCAATACAGGAGTAATATGCTCAAACTTTTTTGTCTTAGTCAAAAGTCTAGCTGCTGCATTCTGAACCAGCTGCAAACTTTTAAAGCTAGACATCGGGAGACCAGAAAGCAATACATTACAGTAATCAAGCTGAGAAGTAATAAACGCATGAATTAAGATCTCTGCATCTGATTGGGACAGCATCGAACAAATCTTCGCAAATTTACAGAGGTGGTAGTAAGCTATTCTAGTAATATTTTTCACGTGTGACTGAAACGACAGATTAGGATCAAATATAACACTTAGATTTTTGACCGAGTCACTATGGTTGATATTACATTTGTCTAGGTTCAGGGCAGTGTTTGAAAACAACTCACGACAATGAGCTGGAGCAATAATCAACATTTCAGTTTTTTCTGGGTTAAGGCGCAAAAAAATAAATTACATCCATCTTTGAACCTCATTAAGGCAAGCTTCCAGATTTCTACATCTTAACTGTCCAGTTGTGTATTATATAGTGAACCCTAGTGGTGTGAAATACTCCATGTATTCAAATAAAATACTATGACTTCAAATAAAAAGTAAACTCACATTTACAGTAATTTTCCAAAAGAGACACTGTGTAATATTTGATGAATAAATGTATTGTAGGGCTGTCTAAATCATATTAGCTCAGGGGCCCCTCGGTAGGAAAAAAACATCCTCACTGGGTCCGGACTACTAAATTAATGGCATAAAAGGTGTGCCTTAGGTGAAAGGCAGGGGGTCTTTTCGGAGGCTCACAATTAAAGTATGATTCAGGGATGTAAGATTTGAATGTAAAACGATTATTAGATATTTCTTACTTCACTTCCAGATTATATCTCTTGTAGTATTTACCAACTGTGCATTTATACAAAAAGCTAGCTGTATTTACTGACATTTGACAATTAGACAACGTCGAGGAACCTATTTCTGTTATGTATATACTAAAGTAAAAGTTGTTTACACACTGTTTAGAGCAGGGGAGTGAAACAGATGGCCCACGCTGAGGGAAGTGCAAGAGAAAAACGAGCTGCAGGTTGAAAATATGTCCACTTCATGTTGCCAAAGCCAGGTGCCTCTCACAAACAATGTACTTTCTCTCTCTCTCTCTCTCTCTCTCTCTCTCTCTCTCTCTCTCTCTCTCTCTCTCTCTCTCTCTCTCTCTCTCTCTCTCTCTCTCTCTCTCTCTCTCTCTCTCTCTCTCTCTCTCTCTCTCTCTCTCTCTCTCTCTCTCTCTCTCTCTCTCTCTCTCTCTCTCTGTCTCTCTCTCTATTTCTCTCTTTCTCTCTCTCTCTCTTTTCCTCTTTCTTTCTTCCTCTTTGTCTCTTTCGCTCTCTGTGTGTTTTTTAGGTTCTTTTGTTCTCTCCTTTTCTCTTCCTTTTCGCTTACTTTTCTCTCTCCCTCCCTCTCTCTCTCTCTCTCTCTCTCTCTCTCTCTCTCTCTCTCTCTCTCTCTCTCTCTCTCTCTCTCTCTCTCTCTCTTGCTTTCCCCTTCTCTCTTTATCCCATTCTAGAATTACAAGAAATACAAAGTACAACGAAGTTGAAATCATTAAATATATCATTTAAATTAGTGCTTGTATACTGCCTTAGTCACTTTCCAGTTATTGTTTTTCAAATGGACAGTTAATAAACACCGCCATATTAGTTAAGGCAAAAAATATTGAGGGGAAAGAAACTCAATAAGCGTTTATAATCATATTTTAAATCATTATTTAATTGTGAGCCTCCAAAAAGACCCCCATCCCTGCAGCTAGACACGCTTTTTATGCCATCAAATTACTAGTCTAGCTTTTGTGAGAATGATTTTTCTACGATGTGGTCCTCAAAGATAAAATGAGTTAGACAGCCCTGTCCTAATCAGAGATTTTACTCTCTTTGTATTCATTTTCAAACTGGTATCACGGTTTTTCTTCCAGTTTTACTTTCCAGCTCCTAGACTGGTGCGATTCGGGTTTGTGTTTAAGATCCCGGCACTCACAGGGTGATTTCATCCTTCAGTGGGCCATGAAAGCTTTTTATAAGTACATTGCCATCGCTAGCACATTAATCGTCCCAGATATATTGATTTGGTCGTTGTGTTGTGCAAGGCAGCGTACGGAAGGAGGGAGCCGGGAAGAGACAATACGACAGCTTTACAGGGAAAAGGGCAATCGAGTGGGGCAAGAACCACGGCGGTAGAATCAGGTAATTAGCCTTCTATATAGAGGTAGTTTGAATCCCACTCATGCATACCGCTGTCTTGCAAGAAAGCAGGTAGTATACTGTGTAACAGATATGGATTAATCAAAGAAAGTGCTTTTTTTAATGCAAGACTGCAACAAGAAACGAAGTTCATGAATTGGAGTCGATACATTTATCACTGTCAGATGTTACGAGGGAAAAAAGCAGGTGGTGAAAGTGAAATGTGCTGACAAAATTCCTATTCATTTATAAGGGCCCTGTGGGACGAAACGGCTCAACGCACCAGCAACCGAAGAAAACATTTGATTGATGGAAAGTGAAGCCGTTCTTCCGCCGAGTTTGAACAGCGGGGGTGCAGACACAACCGATAATCTGGACGGATCTAAGCATTCCCCCCGTCATCAGGGATATAAATGTATATATTCATACAAATATAATTGGAAGTAGGTCAACACCTTTGTGGATATATCTATGATATCCTTCTGTGAAACAACACTGAAAAAAATTACAAGTGGTCTCGGCTGTCACGTAGCGGACCGGGAAGCAGGAAGTCGGAACTCATATGCGTAGACGATCCGTCACTTTAATTAGGAAAGAAAAGTTGTCCAACACACAACCGGACCAAAAACAAAACAAAACAGGTTCAAAGGCAATCGAAATTACAAAAAATAAGGCATTACTCAGATCAAACGGGCATGAACAGGGTTTCAACGAGGGTTAAACAATGATCTGGCAACAGGCAGTCCCAAAAGGAGCGTTTAAGTACTCCAAAAGCATTTAGTCCAATGCGTCTCAGCCGGTGTCGAGGGGCGGGGCCAGCTGGGCGCCATGACAACCGTGCAGGACATGACATCGGCAATAAAATATATTGTTTCCTCGAGATAGCTTAGGACGCAGCCTTCAGTGGCTAAACCACAGGCAACAAAAGTGTGTGTACTTTTAAGTAAAAATGACCAAATATAGCACAGTCAGTAAGTTTCAATCCCGAATGTCATGTGTGTTAGACCTAGATCACAATACATAATGATAGGCCTGCTGTGCTATCAAAACAAAGGGTAAAAGGTGCTGAAACGGTCACGACCCAAATCCTCTCTGAGCATCACTGGACTGTCATCACATAGAGGATTACTAAAATACTCCTGTAGCAATATAATGTAAACTCCGAAGTTGAAAAAAGAATGCCAGTGGAACAAAATAGGGACAATTTAAGCATTTTCACTAAGGGGTGCACTCATTGTTGTTAGTAGTCCATAGGGACTGAAGCAAAAACACGTACTTAAAACACAATGTTGCACCTATTTACTCACAGCAATATAGACTATGTAAAATACAGCAACAATCTTGGCGTTGTCATCTGCTACCAGTGACCAAACCATCCGGGTTAGGGTGGAAATAGGCAAGAGCCAATCTGTCTGAAAATTTGTATTTATTTTTTTTAATTTAAAAAAATCCCGTAAAACTGTTATATGGCATACTCAATTGGAAATGATAAAATAATGATAATAAAATATAAGGAAAACGTATAAGTTGACCGGTATGTAAAAAAAATAGGGCTTTTCCGGCAGGATGTTCCTTAACGATTGAAAAAGGGTAGATTCATATTTTATTTGCATGCAGTTAAAACTTTAACTCTGAAAAAAAAGCATCTTTAAGTCAGGTGAAAACATGAATATGTGTCAACTCTGGTCTTAAAGCAGATTTGTATCCATGTGCTTAAAGATGGCATTTGTCTCTAAAGTTAAAAGCAGTTTTAATGTTTTAACCTTTGAAAATAAAATAACTACTTTTTCTCCAGCGTTCAATGTTTCAAGAGTTAACCTGCTTTAAATTCTAGGTTAAAAGCTTCTAAAACACGTTCTAGAATATTTAAGTCCAGAGTTGTACTATACTCTGAAATTAATGGGCAAAGAAGTTAGTTTTAATACTCACATATAAGCCTACACTGCATATGAGCCGATCCCCTAGAAATGCTTTAAAATAGCCAAATAGTTAAAAAAGAAACTCGAGCCCAAAATATTAACAACAATAATTGTTTAAGCGTGTAAACAATAAAAATCAATATTCAGGTCATAAAGATATAAGAATGTTAAAACCATTTACTGTACCTTAAGCAGTGATCTGACAACGGACACTCACACCAGAATCATGTACTTCTTCTACTTGATCGTTTTTGTCATTGGTTCCGACATTTCCCACCATTTATAACTATTTTTTGGGACCAATTAATATCGGCAAATAGGTGACAAAACACACTAAATCACAACAAAACGAGATACGGTCCCTCTCAAACACAAATGGGATGGTGCCAAATGCCCATTTTACGCCCCCTTATGTTCATTTTGTTGAATGCGTATATATGGCATTATAGTTGTAAATTCGGCTTGAATAAAAATAAGTAAGGAAAGATGATGATGATAATGTATAAATTGTAGGATTTTGTTTCGGATTCATCGTGAGGTGTAGTGGCTGGTTTGCACCTCTCCTTTAAAAGACCTCAATTCCTCAGTCAATGTCCTGACTCGGGTCTTCGATCAACAGGCGATCGATCAAAGGTGGGGGGCCTCTCGGGAAAGGTTTCAGCCGCCCCCTTTGACCGTGAAACGTATAAGAAATACAACACACCAAAAAATGGATAGCCCTTCGTTTTTCTTTCATCCCATCATCTTTCAATTCCACTTTCAAGCCTTCAGAGCTGCATTTATTGGACTGAAAAAGCCCGAAAGTGGACGTGGGGCTCGGAAGGAAAAGGGAATGGGCAATCTGATCGATTCAAATGATGTAACGCTTACCGCATACTTGACGCTGTTGCAACAGATGGTTGGAGGTCGCGGTCTTGAACACAACAAAAGTTGCCCGTATTAAAAACTTTTGTTGATCTGTCGAAGAAATTCACAAGCAGTCTCAGAGAATACGGATATCTGAAAGCAGAGGTGGGTAGTAACGGAGTACATTCTCCGTTACATTTACTTGAGTGCGTTTTGGGAAATTTTGTACTTCCAGAAGTACTTTTAATTCCCTTTACTTTCACTTTTCATTGAGTAAATTGTGAAGAAAAAACGGTACTCTTACTCCGCTACATTAGGCTATAATAAAGTCGTTACTTCGTTACTTAATAAATTCCCTGTCTGTGTCCGCTAAGGCGCTTATCCGGGGTCGGGTCGCAGGGGCAGCAGACTTAACAGGGAAGCCCAGACATCCCTATCCCCAGCCACTTCCTCCAGCTCATCCAACGGGATCCTGAGGCCAGCCTAGAGACATAGTCTCTCCAGCGTGTCCTGGGTCTCCCCCTCCTCCTGCCGGTGGGACATGCCGGAACACCTCCCACGGGGGGCGTCCAGGAGGCATCCTTATCAGATGCCCGAGCCACCTCAACTGGCTCCTCTCAATGCGGAGGAGCCAGTTTATGTTTATGTTTGTGTTGATGTTAACCGTTTTACACATTTATGACTGATCCCTCACTAAACGGCATAAACTACACTCAAGCCACATAATCATTTTCTTCAAAAAGGTTTTCCGGCTAAATGCTAGGATTATTATTTTCCTATTAAATGCAATGTGATAAAATGCAATTTAAAAGTAAAATGGTTACTGATTTTGTATAGTTAAGTAAATACTGAAAAAGGTTATGACCAACTTACTGCACTTGGTATTCCCAGGCAGTCTCCCATCCGAGTACTAACCGGGCCCATGTGTCATGATTACTAACTCAGATCACCTGGAGCAATCATGTGGGCGCCTTCTGATTGGCTGGCTCTTCTCTCTTAAGCGCGCTGCGTCCAGAGGGCAGTGTCAGAGTGTACATTTGTAACTCTGTGTGTTTCTCCTGATATCCCGTTCATTTAAGAACTCTGCTTACCCGTTTCTGCCTGCCTCCGATCCGACCTGTTTCGTCCCACGCTTCGATCTCCTCTCCAGCCCCGGTAAACACGACCTGCCTGATTTCCGCACTCGGATTGCCCACTCGATCCGAAGCTATCTCCCCGGCGCCGCTGCTGACGTCTGACGGCCATCACGTCTCCAGCAAGCCCTGAACGCTTCCTTAATAAAAGACTTAAACGAGTGCTCTGGGGTCCACTGGTCTGTTCTGGTTTCTTGATAGCATGCATGTTTAGCTTCCCAAGATACGGCATTCTCGGGTGTAGGCCGTAAACGGGTCATTTTTTTTATAGTTTGTACACTTGTTTAGGGTGGTGATGGCCCTGGGGAATAAACCGAACCAGTCCGTCCTTGTTTTTTCGAGGACCTGTAGTGCCTACCAGAGGGCGACAGGCCAAAGACTGGCCGGTGTGAGAAGCGTCCTTTGCAATGTTGATGGAAATTTAATTTTTCTTTTAGGGGTTGTTTAGCAGAATGACTTTAGTATTGCAGCTAACGATGCAAAAGACAGAGGTCCAACCTTTTCTTGGGCAGTGTGTGTACCAGACACGCTAATTAGTGATGAATATATTATCACAACTTCAGTTTGGTGGCTTCATTTGAATATATGTAATAGCAACATAAGGTAATTGCATGCTAATGTCGGCAAGGTGCCCTGAGGGTAAATTAGTACACGGGAGTGTCAGGAGGTGAGTTGGGGAGTCAGCACCCATCTGCGAGCCACTTCAGGCCGTCCACTTTACCGAGGCCGACAAGAAAGGACAGGCTGAGGTGCACGTGGCATTAGTTTTAGTCTGGGAAAAAATACGGGTGTGTGTGTGCCCGGGTGTCAAGGAGACAGATGCCGGCCTGGCAGGTGCAGCGCTCCCATGACAGGTGAGCGGCTAAACTGCTTCGAAAGCCTTATGGCCAACAGAGCAGGGTCACATTGTTAGCTAAGTACTTTTTGATTCTTGGAGGCCGCCCCTCTTTGACCCGTCTGACACGGGGCACACGGTTAATTAGGTTCTTTAGAAAATACTGGCAGCGGTGACGTTCCTCCTGTGATGAACACACACAATTTTTCCGCCTTAATAGCGGTGAACGGGCAAATGTGTCCTGGGTTTTTGAATCAAAGCTTATCTGCGATTTTATTCTGACTTACTGATGAGTTTATTCTGCTTGCTTACAATAAAGAATGCCAGTGTCTGAAATAACGCCTGCCCGGACGCCCGGGGCGTGCATCTTTTACGTCGGGTGAACAACTTAGAAAACGTCTCCGCCCGGGTGGCCGACAACTTTTTGGAGAAAAACAAAAATGAATCTTTCGTTTTGCTTTCTTTTTTTCTTTTTTTTTTTCTTTTTTTTCTTCAAATCAAACGTTTGCTTTATTCTGTTTTCGAAATCTTTGTTCGGTTTGGAAATTTCGTAATTTCGGTTTGTTTGGTAATTCGCATACTCAGCAACCAATCAGAAGCATCGAATAACTTCGTGCTTCCGGACTCTCCCGAGCGTTATAAGGTCGTGTATTTGCATATCATTATTTCAAAGTAGACGCACAGAGAACACAAAAAAATGGAGAAGTGGTTAGGAATCAAACCGAAACCTCATGTCACGGGACCGGACCAGATCGGAGGCAGGAGGCAGGAAGGATGAACTCAATCGCGTAACGACCAGTTACTTTTATTTAGCAAAATAAAAGTTGTCCAACACTCAGGGACAAAACAAAACAAAAACAGGCATACAGGCAAACAGGAACTCAGACTTGGAATACTCACAAAACGGGCTTCTACTCAGAACGGGCAAACACAGGTTTCCTCCAGTCAAACAGAACAGATTACTGCAGAACAGAAAACCAGCCACCGGCAATCCCCAAAACCCGCCTTTAAGAAGCACACACGCAAATTAGACGATCTGCTACAGCCGGTGCCCAGGGGGCGGGGCCAGCCGGTCGCCACGGTGACCATGCTGGACATGACACCTTAGCCCCAGAAGAAATATTCGAAAGAAGCTAACAAAATTCATGACGCTACAAAACGTACAAGTACATTAAAAGCATCGTGTAAAGAGTTCACGTGGCTTGTGGCAGACAACGCAACGCAAACATTGCATGAATGAAGATAAGTAAATACAGGTACATAGTGATGGCAGATGGAAAACAGCGACGTCATATACATGCAATGAATGTTATAAGTAGATTTATAATAAACTTAATTTTAAAGTGTTGTTCTGTTTATATATTCTGATTATCAATCCTTAATACTTTGGAACAATGTTTTTTTTTCTTTTGCGATTAGTCGTCTTATTGTGTTTCAAGTTGGGAAAAATGAGGCAGGGATCTTTATGGCTGGGCAGGCAACTTTTCAGAGTTGTCTGCCCTGGTGTTTGGTAGCTTTTTGTCATGAGTTTCAGACACAGAGAATGTAGTTCTGTTGTTATTATTGGACACTGATGTTTGGTGTCCTGCAGTTTGCTTAAATCAACATCCAGGGTTCCGCGAGAATGTTGGCTGAAGCAACAAGAGCTGAAGAGAGCGGTTCTGTTAAAGACTTATTTTACAATGAAACAAAATAAGAAAAACAGTAATCCCTCAGTTATCTCAATTAATGAGGCCCACAAGGGTCAAATTTACCTCCAAGGGACGTTGTTACCGACTGAGTGTATAGACATGCAAATAAAAAACACAGAATTGGAGTTGAATGAAAACAGTTTATTGTAATTATAAAAAGGTACAATAAAATTGGAGGGCTTCTCTTTCTCAATAAAGTGCAACAATGCAGTTTAGAGAGTGGCTGGCTAGCTGCATGCTAACATCAGGGCTCCTCGGTTGGGCCAGGTCTGTAAGACCATCCCGAATATAGGGGCTTCCCACGAGTTGGAGCTCTAGGTCATCAGTTTCACCGGTAATGGATCTAGTGTTTGTGATAGAGTTGTTAGCCGTACCTGTAGTCTCGCTCTTGCCTTCACTCCTGAAACCGCCTCAGCCGCTTCACGGAACCGAGCACATCATGTAAACATGTGGAATCAATGAGCCGGCCACACATACATTAAGAACTGATGCTAAGTACTGGCAATCAAGTGAATTTCAAATTGCATCAAACATGGTCAACTTTATAAACAAAGTATTGTAGCCTTAATTGTCTTTCCTTTGAATAATGTTAGGACAGAATCGAAATCTTTGCAACGAACGACTTTACAAAAAATGTGAACGAAAAGATAACACTTCACAGTATTTTTTTAAGGTTTGTCTTTCACGGGAATAAATTGCGGCGAGCTCATTTCACACGTGGATGAGCAGGACCGACTAACACATTATTGGCTTTTAATCATTCTGTAAGATTTGGCGAGAGTCAAGAACAAGTCTTAAAATACATTACTTACAGTTTTCTTTCTTAACTGTTTTTTATTAAGTCCTTACTTGCACCGACAGACTCGACTGCGCATGCTAAAGGTTTTACCTGAGCTGAATTGTGCTTTCGTTGTCGGAATTCATGAAACTCGGGGAGGCAATTGGTTATTTTGGGCTAAGCTGATCCATTCCGGTTGTCAAACGCCTCAATTTTTGTGTTAGAAGTAACTGCCATTATTTATTTGGTCCAGGCATGACTAGAGTAAAGTTAGGTAGTATCTGGGATTATATTGGAAGTGTGAAAACAGAGGATTGATGTCTCTTGGCGCCAAAGGCACTGAGTGTGTTCGTATATCCGTGTCCTCAGTGTGTGAAATGCTATTCTAAATAGATTAAAAGAAACTTGGGCGCATAATTATTTCATTCCATGCTTTTTTTCTCAATTTGGAAGTTCCGGTACCAGCCAATTTTTGCCCTTTGACTCATAGGACATCAACACAAAGCTCAAACCCTCATTTTCCATTTAAAAAAGTATGTTCCACACTTTTACCATTGTTTAGTAGACAGTGGTTGAACATTGCTAGGGTTTCTTGAAAATATTAATTTCCAAGAAAAACTATTGAGAGAAAACACATAAAGAATATTACTAGAACAGCTTTTTTCCATGTTCGCAACATTGCGAAAATTCGCCCTATGCCGTCCCAGTCCGATTATTGTTGCCTTGCAAATCCAAAATCAAGAGCCAGCAGCTGGTACAAAATGCTGCAGAGCGGCTTTTAACTAAAAAACAAGAAAGTTTGATCAGATTACCCCGATTTTGGCATCCTGTTAGCTTAAGGGGTGATTCAAGGTTCTGTTGATATTATACAAAATCATGCATGGACTTGCTCCCTCATATCTTTCAGATATAATTCCCGATATATGTTCCGGTCCGGAGCCTTCGCTCTGAAAATGCTGGTCTGGTAGTGAACCCAAGAGCCAAGAAGAGATCCGTAGCTTCGAGAGTGCTCTTCATTCGAGCCCCGGTGTTGTGAAATGGTCTTCTGCCCCCTGAGGCTTAAAACACACTAATATTCGATAGCTTATTAATTACCTATATTTCATGTTGACAATATCTGTGGATTATATGTTATTGCAACATCCATTGCAGCCTGGTCATCCTGGAAGGGAATTACCTCATGTGCGGTCCCTTCCCAAGGTTTCGTCATTTTCCTCATGTTGAGGTTTTTGAGTTTTTCCTTGCCCTCATGTAGGTTTTAGATCAGGGAATATTGTAATAATAGTCTGGTTTGCAATAATCTGTGCAGCCCTTTGAGACTCCTTGTGATTAAGGGCAATGAAGAAATTAAGATTTCATTTCGTGACTGACACAGCCTTCTAGTTAACATTAAGGTGGACTTACGTCACAATAGAATGTGAAGCAACAAGTCAGTATTTCATTTATGTCATCAAAAAGACACAAAAACAATTTCAGAAGCCAGAGTCAAGCAGAAAATGAGAACATTGACCTGTGTTAACGTCATCCAACATTCTATTGCTATCAAGTTTAGTTAGCTGGTTCTCTTCGCTCACCCTTCTAGCTAGCTCCCCAAGCTATGTTTTTACTAGCCACTTTGTGGCTGAAATTAAGGGAGACTAACGTCACAATAGCTTGTGAAACAACGAGTCAGTAGGTTGTTAATGTTTTTAAAGACACAGAATATTTTTTAGAAGCCAGAGGCACGCAGAGTGTGAACACTTACCTGCATTAGCACCATTCAGCATGCTAATGCTAACAAGTAAAGCTCTTTTTGCTTTCTTTTCTAGCTAGCTCCCCCGAGCTATGACTTCGCTAGCCATTCTCATTACCTCTTTAACAGGGAAATTTTGGGCATTTTGCAATTGACAAACTATTTCCAGTTTAGTGGTTTAGTGTACCGTACTTGAATTGTGTTTTGCAAAAGTTTGGGTGAAGCGAGCAGCTTTAATTTAAGTTGCTTGTTGTAAAAGACACCGTTTTAGGTGAAAAATGAAAAACCAAAAAGTATGGTGTAAATGGTTAAAGCGATCAGCTCAAAGATTTCTTTTCAGGGCTATACAAATAAAAATGACTTGACTTGTAATCATAACATCAATAATATGCCCTGAAAAGAAGTCTTTTTCAAAGACACAAAACCTTTTCCAGAAGACAAAGTAAGTAGAGTGTGTGAACATTTACCTGCATGAACGTAAGCCAACATGGTAATGCCGATGAAGGCGTAGTATGTGAGGTGCGCATGAATGTTGAAGTTAAAGTGGTCCTTGGGCTGATGTTGCAGGGCAACTCCAAAGATACCCTCGTCGCACTTTGCAAGTTCTCTCCTCAGACGATTGGAAACTGCTTTTGGCCAAGCCAGGAACAACAACATGGTGGCAAGTCAAAAGCAGAAGGCCTTACATGATTCTTAGACAAGGCCTGGTCCTTATGACGAAGGGGTACCTCCAGTGGCTGAATGACCCCATGAAGTCCGTCGTAAATTGGCACCACACTGGAAAGGGCCTTATGTGGTGAAGAAGCGAAATGACAAAGATGATGAGATTGCTAGCCCGTTTGAGGAGGTATCTCCGCTGCAGACAGGCCACTATGACAGTTTGTGTCAGTACAGTCTGTCAGTTGCTCTTCCCTCAGTGCACACTTCGCCTACACAATCCACGGAGGAACAAGACCAGGGGGTGAGTGGGTCGCTTGCAGGAAAGGTTGTGGCATCTAAATTCTCCCAGTTTGGTCGACCATTCAGCCTCCTGCCCGTCTTGAGGATTATGTATGTGGGTGAAGCTTGTATCAGTGATTTGTTTTGATAATTAAAAAGAAAAAGCAGTTTTTTCTTTGTGTGAAAAAATTGACTTTTGTTGTTCCAAACCTGTCAACCTGTACGTTTTTGCCGTACAAAGTACCTTTATTATGCATTTTAAGACGTGTACGATGTACAAGTAAATCTGTACGGAAAAAGGTAAATTTATCAATCATGGGTACCATCCGGTATACACCGACTATCAAATCAATCAAGTCAAATGAGTTCGCCATGGTAGCCTCTATCTCGGTATTGTTTTGTTTTTTTTTGCAAACAAAGCGAGCGGTTTGATGCTACTGTGCGCATGCATCTGCCGCCTCCGATTTCATGTGGTAGTTATGTAGTGAAAGGAAGTCCGTCTCTTTTTAGAGAACAGGCTTTTTCGGCTCAACTCATTCAAGAGAGCCGGCTCTCAAATGGCTCACTTGCTTTGATGCATTATATTACGAATTGTGATGTTGTATAAAGAAGTTAAGAAAAAAAAGGAAGTATAAAAGGAGAAAATGAAAAAAAGACAGTTTTGTGGTTATCCCTTTAATTAGTATATTACCAACAATAATTTAATGCAGAAAATGAATTCATAATTTGAATAAGAAAATTCTACTTAATTATATTTGCATGTATTTTTTCCTTCTACAGTGAACGTCCAAGCTACTTAATTTTTGAACATTTTTTATAATAAACCTCATTCATGTCGAGCAACTCAGTATCTAACAAAAAATAATTCATTAACAATATATATGATATAACGAAACACGTGTTCAATATAACATGTTAAACTACATAAATAAACACGTTTAAAAAAAATATGGTGTAAGATTATTTTGTAAAGGAAAATACAACATTTTGTAAGGGCATGGAGCCGTGGAGGTTGACAGGTATGTTGTTCTGTTTAGAAAAAAACAACACATTTATTTGTTCTGCAGAGAACAAATGTTCTTTTTGTTCTTCTGTTTTAAAAAAAATCGCTTTTGTTGTCAAGGGTTTTTTGCGCTGTGTAAATGTGGACTTTTATTTTAGGCGTGGAATGTCAGGTGCGCCTGAATGATGTCAGTGGGGCGATTGATGTCGCGAGCGTTTGTGCTTGAGTGTCCTGTGATTATTTTTGGGTACAGAGTGCTTACAATAGATGGGTGCTGACGGTTGTCACTCTCCAAAGAGACCGTAATTGTCATGATTGCTCATTACACTCACCTGTGCCTGCTCGTTTGGCGCCAGCTGCTTCTGGTTACCTAAATTGATTCCCCGTCCTATTTAAGCTCAGTCCTTTCACTCGCCTGTTGTCAGTCCATCAGCGAACCTCTGTTTTCACAAGGCAAGCATGTTTGACTCTGACTGTCACCCAAACACGTGACGTTCTCACACAAGCCTTTTATTTTACGGGGAAACTGGGAGTCATGCATGCATGTGAGGCAGCAGTCTGGCGTGAAATGATAGGAAGCCAGAGGCCGACGAGATCGATACCAATTGCCCGAGTTGATATCGGATAGATGGGGTCGATATCGGACAGGACGGGACAGATGGGATAGAAAATGAAACGGTATATCGAAAAAAAAAACAGGACAAATTAGACGGGAACGAAAACTGAAGAGAATATTAAACAGGACAAAAATAAACGGGAACAATACCGGACAGGAATGCCAATAGGAATACAGGACCGTGTCAAAACCCACGTCTTGCGGGGCAGAGGTTTGTTGACGGACTGACAAAGGAAAAATGATTGCACTGATCTTAAAAAGACGGAAAGCCAATCTGTCAATGAGCCGCAGCTGGCGCCACACGGGTGGGACCAATTGGGCACAATAGCAACTATGACAAATACTTCCTGTTTTTTCCACTTTTTGGGTGAAGTAAATGACTCTCTTATCAGTTGTTTGGTGTGACGGACACCATTATGGCTTAAAAACAAAAAGTTAAAGTAAATATGGTCAGAGCAATCAGCTCAAATATTTCATTTCACGAGTCATGCAGTTCTCTTTCTTCCTTCCAGAAACAACGTTGGGTAATTATAGTGAGACACCAATTCAGAGCATCATTTTTGCTACTGTACTGTGAAAAAAAATTGTGACTTTAAATAGACAGTCCAACAATGCGTTTTATCGAGCTCATAATATATATGTTGTATTCGGAATAAATGGTGAGTTCAAGTGCATGCACATGGATTATTTGAAATTTCATGCTCGCGCGGGTTTCATGTCTGGAATATCTTGCACCGAAACCGTTTCTGTGAGTTTTATTCAAGCTTACAAAACGATTCAGTTGGATTTGATACACAAATTAAAGATGTCATGCTTAATTACTCAAAATTGGGCCCCTGTTATCAAACTGTTCAGAGAAAATTTCGAGTAAGGAAGCGTGAAGCCCATAAACAGTGTATAATTTGGGTGGAAAAGGTCAAAGCAGCTGATGGCTTCATCCATCTCAGATAACAGCTGACCTAATACTGGACTGGACTTGCTGTCAGGGTTGATTAAACATATCTGTGGGTGCATGACAGCTTTAGAATAAGATTAACAAAACCCAACCAAGACGGGGGAATCGTAGCGCTAGTTGCGTCCATGGCTCCATGTCCGTCATTACCAGTGTTGGGACTATCGTGTTACAAGTGAACGTGTTCCTGGAACGCAATTACTTTCCCTGTAACTAATACTGTATCAAATTATTGATAACAGTTTGTAACATAACCGCTGTTACAACATGGTGCCTTACTCGACTACTTTTTAAAAGCGGTTCATGAATTACGATGTCCTCTAATTGCGAATAACCCTTCTTCGTTCATGATGTAAAATACAATGCCTCAATACACCAGCAATGTTTGAGCAGGTTGGGCTGTCAGGGACCAGAACGGAGACAGGTTCCTCACAAGTTTTATTGGAAGAAAGAGAAAGGGCTGCGCCCACGATCCGGTGTTCCCTGGATGCGGGAAGCAAGTCGCTCTGGTACTCGGATTGTGTGATGGAAAAAGCGGGTTGGTAGCCGGGACAGGAGAGCAAAAACGTGGTCGGGGTCGGAAGCAAGTCATAAGCCAGAATAGCGGAGAAGACGTAGTCGGGGACAAAAAGAGGTCGAAAGCCAGGACGAGAGAGCAGACGTGATCAGGATTAAAAATGGGTCGAAGCCGGGGACAGGCGGGAGCAAATAACGGGACAGGTGGGAGTCAGGGTGGAAAAAGGCATGTCTAGTGTTCACTGAGGTTCGCAGACAGATTGACCACAGGGATTGACAGGACTGAGTACAAATACTGATCGAGAACCCGCGGCAGTAGGCGCCAAAGGAGCGGGCACAGCTGAGTCACATCAGTAATAATGATATGGGCGTGTTTATATTTACCTACAAAGTACAACTAAATACAGTTCACTAGAAAAGTTCTAAATTTCTCCTCATGGAGATATTCTCCCTACCCTATATACACGCAGCTAAGCCGTATTTACAACTATAAAATAAAATACTCGAATCAGGGGGTCAGCTTACTGTATACGCATGTATTTGCTTGTTTTTAGTGCGTGGGGAAGAGGGAGTGTCTTAAACGGGAACAACAACCCTACCGAAAATTAAAAGTCAGTTGACATGCGCATATTTAGTGCTATGGCCCTGGTAGAGAATAAGGGGCATGGCTTATACAGGAGCAACAAAATCAATGGGGCGAACTTGAACCAAGAATTTATGGTAAAAATATGCTGATTTCGTTTTTTACTTGTAAAATTACTTTTACAACACAAAACGCCTGGAGAAAAAAGACAAGCCTTGGATAGTTCCTGGAAATGGAGAAGGAAATCTAAAATGAATATGGGGTGTCTCGGCTGAGTGTTCATTTCCAAGCTCTCAAGATTAGACAAAACAATAAAATTGAAGGATTCTGGTCACGTGTCCTTGTATTTCTTGTATTTTATGGCTATGTCAAAGTAGTTTTAGGGGTCAGCTTCCATACGAGTATTTGTGGTAATTTGTGGCTAAATTGTTACTTTCGGAGTACTGCACTACTTTTGGGTGTCAGTGATCTGGGGAGCAACTGATGTCCAGCATGGTCGCCGTGGCGACCGGCTGGCCCCGCCCCCTGGGCACCAGTTGAAGCAGATCGCCTAATTTGCGCGTTTGCTTCTTAAGGGGGGTTGTGGGTATTGCGGGTGCTGGTTCATTGCGTATTCTGTTCTGTCTGTCTTGAGGAAATCTGTGTTTACACGTTTGGAGTTAAAACCTGTTTTGTGAGTTATCCCTGGTCTTAGTTCCTGTTTGCCTGTAAGCCTGTTTTTGTTTTGTTTTGTCCCTGAGAGTTGGAGGACTTTTATTTTGCTAAATAAAAGTACTAATCGTTAACGCAAATGAGTTCTCCCTTCCTGCCTCCGTTCTGGTCCGGTCCCCTGACATATGTAACTAGTAATGGTAATTAATTACTGTTTTTCAGTAACCCACCCAACACTAGTAATTTCAAACACTTGTCATTTCACTAGGAAACATTTGGAAACTGAAGTCTGGAGCCCAAACTGTTGATTTCACATGTATTTGATGCTACTCTGTCCCAAAGCTTCATCATATCCAAGGCCAGTCTGGACCACGGGCTGTCTACTGATGGCCTCATTCATCTAAGATGACAAGCAACCCCTGAGAACGGTTCTGAGATCACAATAGGTCAAAGACACAAATATGGTGGGGGGAGAATGACTACAAGTGCAGAGAAAGTCAGAAAAGAGAAATTTGAAGTCTGGATCACTTTATTTTTTCAGGTCTGAGCAAAAAAAGAAACTGTTGACTAGTGAGCAGTTTAGAATCTTGTTAGGGGTCGTCAAAATGAAAAAAAAACCAAGACATGCTCTCTTCAAATCTTGGAAAATCATTGGACTATAAAAATGAAATATATATGGATCATTTGCACACAAAAAGAACATACCGTATTTTCCGCACTATAAGGCGCACCGGGTTCTAGGGCACACCCCCAAAAAATAGTTTTTGGTCCTATATTTTCCATACATAAGGCGCACCGGATTACAAGGCGCTACAATGGGAACGTCGACAAAACAGTCAGATAGTTCAGTCAAACTTATTACCCCCTTAACATTCCGAAAGCTTGCAAAGAAGCAAAAACGTGTCGTAGACACGTGCGGATGCGGTGTCCGTACGATGTCACCAAACAAACATTTCTTAGTTTCCATTTTATTTTTTACTGGCAACTGTGTGGACAGCAAAGTAAAAATTTTATTGTGCAGGGAAACAGGGTTATTTACTGTGCATATGACAATAATGACTTTGAATTGAATTTAGTTTAAAAAAAGACTCATCACAGAAACATCAAGATCGTTCTAAAACAAGATACCGGGAAAACATAAATCCGCATAGCTCACCTAAGTTCTCTTGCCTTCACGTTCATTAATGATAAGTAACCATGGTCTTCTTACAACCGTGAGTGTAGTAAATCCAGGAGAGTCAAATATTTACAAATACAGAATATTAAAAAATGTTTTCTCTATGCCGTAATGCAACCCAACCATTGTGTGATTCACATTCATCTTTTTCGGCCAATTGCAGGCTTTGTTTCGCCCCTTTAGCCTAAGCGAGCCTGTAAATGATAAAAAGGATCCGCCCCCTTTACCTCCGAATAACTTTAGCCAATAGTGACTGATTCAAATGATGATTGACACATTGTTTAGGAAATGAAACGCCGGTATATAAATCCCAGCATACACCGCGGACGACTTCGCCTTCGGGGGAAAATCTAGTCGACGGCTGCTTCCTTTAGTTGCAAGACTTTGGGAGTTAACATTGATCCTATATAAGGCGCACTGTATTATAAGGCGCATGGTCAGCTTTTGAAAAAAAATAAAGGCTTTTAGGTGCGCCTTATAGTGCGGAAAATACGGTACTATTTCCTCACATGTTACATGCTGGAAAATGTGAGATCACCTTTGTATATTTTTTGGGTGCCTTCAAGTGATAAAAAACACAAACAAATACACGTATCAAGTAATATGTGTCAAACAAATGTACGAACCACAGGAAGATTCTAGAAAGTGTACCAATCTGTCTGTTGTGCTTCTGTACCACTTAGCTTACCACAACCTGGTAGTCAGCTGTTGATGAGCACATACTGACAGCTGTCACTCAAAGATGACAGCTGACTTGAAGACGCTGCAGTCTGCTCATTTCTGTGCTTGTCTCACCTCTCACAGATTGTAGGTCTGTCCTCTCCTGTCAGGCAGGACCTTCCATGTCATACCTCTTCAGGTTGAGTTTGCTACAGTCTTGACAGGCGGAAATATCTTTCAAGCACATTTGGATTGAAGTTACATTTTGAAAAATTCCCAGGCTCGGAATCATTATTTTTATACAGTGCAACCTCGGTGCTCGACCATAATACGTTCCAGAACCCTGTTCGAAAACCGATTTGTTCGATCACCGAAATCATTTTTCCTATTAAAAATAATGTAAATCGTTTTAATCCGTTCCAACACCCTGAATGTTTACCTAGAATTTTAACGCAAACATAAAGCTAACCCAGGCTAATCGTACATCCGCGTTATCGTAATCTTCCGTACGAAAGATTACGCTAACATAAACGTGTAAAAATAAAAAAACAGGTCGTTTACAAGTCATTTAGCACCCGGGTCTCCACAACAAGTGGTGAGCAGTTCATTGGAATGGGGGCTCCGTTCCAACACCCTGAAAGTTGGGTTCCGTTCCAACACCCTGAAAGTTTACCTCGAATGTTCAACGTAAACAAAGCTAAACTAGGCTAATCGTACGTTCGCAATATCGTAATCTTCCGTACGAAAGATTATGCTGACATGAACGTGTAAAAATAAAAAAAAGGATAAAGAAAATAATTATGAATAGGATTTCTTACCTTTGTGGTGGTCAGCAGAAGGCGCAGATAGACGGTGGTGCTATTATTTCTTTCTTGAATGCAATAGTTGTACGCACTACTTTTCTTTTTTCACCTGTAGCAACTTTGTTGCTTGCACTGACTTTCTTCGAAGGCATAATTAGGGACTAAAACACTTCGTACACCTATATTAAAAGCGAAAGCAAAACGAAGCACGTCCGCACGCAATAACAGTCGGTCACGAAGAGAGCGATCTACACCCGTACGCCGCTCAGCATCGCACCCTAACGTACGCACTCACGCATTACCGGCGTTTGAACTTTTTGACCGAACAGCGAAGCAAGAATTTCTCGAAATTTTTGGTCGGACTCCGATTTGTTCGAACTGAGAGGCGTTCGAAAACCGAGGTTCCACTGTATATTGAAAATAATTGGAGATTTTTTGACCAAATACAATAATGCGAAAACCCTGTAAATACCAAATAACTCCAGCAAACAATATCATACCTGTCAACCTCAGCCATTGCAATTCCTCTTATTAACTCATTCAAAGCCATAAGGAATAACTAGTTTTTAAAAACATTGTCCTTAAAAGGACAGTGTGTAAACTTTTCGTCAGGCATTTCCGCCATCCGCCATTGTTGTTTTGGTCTCGCGCCGATCTCGGCAAACGAGATCTCGTTGCTTCGTGATGTCGTCATTGTTGTGGCGGTTGTCGAGTGAAAGAGAAGTATTCCTTCGAAAAAACAGTTGGTATTAGGTGCAAACCAACAAAAAATTGGTAATTTCTTCAGTGTCGGTAATAAGTCGAAACATAACACAGAAGGTGGTAACAAGAGCAATAATTTCGGCACGAAAAACGGCGGTGAAATTCTTCAGAAGACCGCGAAGGCAAGGAAAACACGTGTTTTGAAGCGAACGATTCGACGAAAGAAAATAAACAAAAAAATACTAGCAAGAAAAGGACTTTTCTGCCAAAATGGACTAAATTATACTCCTGGTTACACTATGAGGAGGATGATAATGGATTGGACTTTGAGAAGGCATTACAACTATGGCGGGACAGCAAACCACGAAGAATATATGAAGTGAAAAATTTGAAGTGATAACTGCTTTGTATTACCAATGAACTGTGATGATTAGAACTGAATGAAAATATAGATTAATATAATTATTTCGGCAATTATGTTTTGTATAATGTACAATATTGTTGTGAACTGAAAAATCTTGAAGTGATAACTGATTTGTATTACCAATAAACTGTGATGATTAAAACTGAATGAATACATAGATTTATATTATATATTTGTCGCCAATTTACAATTTCAACCTCGACGACACACCATAGAAATTTGAGCATGCGAGTCCCCGGGACCCATCACTTTTCAGAGGTAAAATGAACACTGGTGTAATATTCAGTGCCTTTTAGAGTTACGAAAAACTTTCATTCAGTTAAAAAAGAAATCATTGATTCGAATACTAGGCTAAAATACATGAACTATCATAAAAATGTTATTCATATTTGTTTTGCATAGTGGTATCAGGAACCCAGAACAGGATCAGGACCCAATCGCGTGACGTTCTCATACAAGCCTTTATTTTGCGGGAAATGGGGAGTCATGCACGTTAGGCAGCCGGTCTGGCGTGGAAAGGCGGGAAGCCAGAGACCCACGAGATTGATACCGAATCAGGATAACAAAAAAAAACGGGAGAAACTAGATGGGAACAAAAACTAACAAACAGGACAAAAACAGACGGAAAACAAAACTGAAACCCGAAATTAAACAGGACAAAAATAAATGGGAACAATACCGGACTTGCCAAAAGAAAAAGAGGACCGAGTCAGAACCCACGTCTTGTGGGGCAGAAGTTTGTTTGACGGGCTGACAACCGAAGCAAGAGAGTCCTGAGCTTTTTATAAACAGAAAGCCAATCTCTCAAAGAACCGCAGCTGGCGCCCCACGGGCGGGGCCAATTCAGCACCATGGCAACCGTGACACACAAGGGCGTGGCCAATTGGGCACCATGGCAACCATGAAAAGTGGATTCCGTACCTAGTAGTCGCCACCAGCTAGATGTTTGACATCTAGCTGCTACGCCGTGAAAATTAATCACTGGTTTACCTTCATATTAGATAACAGTTCCCTTTAGTGGTCAAAAATTACACACTGGGGCTTGAAGTGGCCAAAATAATAAAATAAATTTTGTTTTCTTTTTTATTTAAATATTACAAAGGGTTTGACACAGCTAATCGGTAAGTATCAAGCATTGTTAATTATTTCAATACGATAAATTACCATTAGATGGCAAGAGTGGCTCTGATCAGAGCTTTGTCCACACATCGAGGAAGCCCCCTCTTCTTAGTGTTACTTCCTATAACTGCCGATTGAAGTGTATGAGCAGCCCAATATTGATAAGTACAGACAGTTAACGCGTTAACAGAGCTTTTTCTTTCTAAAAAAAAAAAGATGATTTTCTCACCGTCGGGACGAAGAGGGATGATGTTCCGTGCACGTCTGCAGGAAAACCCTAACCCTAACCCTAACCCTAACCCTAACCCTAACCCTAACCCTAACCCAACAATTTAAAACGGTCAAAAAAACGTCTAAAATACGGGGAAAACATATAACATGATCAGGGTTGGGTAGGGTTACTTTAACTGGATTACTTTCAATTACTTTTGGATGACTCCAATACCAAATATGCTAATAAAAGACAAAAGAAACTAAATATGAATAAAATTATGACTCACAACACGTGGTAAGCTTTCTCTCCTGGCTTTGATCTCTTTGATCTCCGGCAAAACTAACATAAAATGCCACAGAAACAAAATGAAAATAAACCCAAACCGCTTGCCAACATCATTTTTCCATTCCATGTATTCCGTTACTCCCCAAGCCTGCACAAAATTTAGTAATTTTATTCATATTTTGTTTCTTTTGTCTTTTATTAGCATATTTGGTATTGGAGTAATCCAAAAGTAATTGAAAGTAATCCAGTTAAAGTAACCCTACCCAACCCTGAACATAATAGTAAAACTCGGTTAATCCAGATTCGGTTTATTGGGATCTTTGTGAAATCTGGATAAAATGTTGAGTCTGGATGTATTTCTTACGAAAAATCTATGCATATTCCTCATTTCATTATCAAGGGTCTTCAAGTATTCCTGATGAAAATCTTAGTCATTTCGATCCATTCCTATGCATTTTGCCATGTCTATTCCAGAGTTGTATTCTATATAGACATGCCGTCTTTGACGTCTTTGAGGCTGGATGACGCAACTTTCCCGGAAAGTGTATGCCATCCTTTTGTCCAAAGACAAACACGTTTCTCTATGAGTTTGTCTTCATGGAACGTCTTTCCGGTTACTGACTGACTCTATCTCATTGTGCTTCGATTAAAGTTGTGATCGATCCGTGCAAAACTACATTGAAGGAAACTACGCTGTCACATCATGGCATCAGTGAAGAAGAGGAGTTGAGAGAACCAAACATTAGAAGAAAAGTTAAAAGATCATACAATAATGGAACGATCACACTGGCATGAAGAAGAAAGATATCGCGGCTTATTTTCACATGAAACATTGTCGGGTATGCTGAATAACGCGGTATGTATGTCATTAATATTCTCTAGTGAGTTTACATAATTCACCCACGGAACAGTCGTTGAGTAGAGAGTTCCAGTGGGACAGGTTAGGAAGTTGCGCTGTCCCTTTTTCCTGTTTAACAGACTGCAACATGCTATTGTTGTAGTGCCCTGTTTTGAAGAGCTATGTACATACCTGTCAGCCTGTACGTTTTTGCCGTACAAAGTACGCTTATTAGCATTTTAAGACGTGTTTGACTTAAGAGAAATTCTGGACGGAAAAACACAAATTTGTCAATTACATACCTGTCAACCTGTACATTTTTGTCGTACAAAGTAAGTTTATCATGCATTTTAAGACGTGTATGACGTACAAGAAAATCTGTAAGGAAAAACGCAAATTTGTCAATTATGGGTACCCTCCGGTACACACCGACTATGACGAAACGGCAAATCAATCAAGTCAAACAAGTTTGCCGCGGTAGCCTCTATCTCGGTATCGTTTTTTTCGTTCCAAACGAAGCAGGTGGTTTGATGCTACTGTGCCCATGCATCTGTCGCCTCGGATTTCATGTGTTAGTTATGTAGTGAAAGGAAGTCCGTCTCTTTTGGGGAAACCGGCTTTTCCGGCTCGAATCATTAAAGAGAGCCGGCTCTCAAACGGCTCACTTGCTCTACGAATTATTATGTTGTATAAAGAAGTTAAAAAAAGAGGAAGTAAAAAAGGAAAAAAAGACAGGTTTGTGGCTATAACATGTTAAACGACATAAATAAACACGTTTGGGAAAAAAATGGGGTAAGATTAATTCGTAAGGGAAAATACGACAGTTTGTAAGGGCATGGAGCCCTGGAGCTTGACAGGTATGTATGTATATAAAGCTCTTCTTGTTTGCTCCAACATTTATTACTCCGCCTCAGACTTCCGTTCTTACACTAAACAATTCTCATTTATTCTGTGTGAATATAAATGCGTGAATTCATGTTCAATCAGAACCAGATGGGTTATTCATGTATTTTATACTAATCATCATTTTGAGGTCAACGGGGCTGGGATAACTGAACATCGGCTAATCCGGATACTCGGACAATCCAGGTAATTTTTCCAGTCCATTTGAATCCGGATTAACTGAGTTTTACTGTATCTACAACCACTAAGTTTTTTTGTTTGTTTGTTTTTTATTACTCTAGGTGCTTTGCTAGAGTTTTTAGGTAAAAATTTTGTTTTGTGTTAAAGTTGGTTCTGTGGTTTTTCATCATAAAGTGTCTCAACAATGAAAATGGATTGTTTAATGACCTTATTTAGCATTTACAGCCTCCACGAGGTCTGCTGGTGTGACAGCCTGAATGTAAACTGTAGTTAAAATCGTGTCCTATGTATACTGGACCAAACTTTTAGCGCATCAGTAATGTCTCGGCTTCGCATGAGCGACAATCAGCTCTGTGCACGTAACAATATTTTTTAAAAATGCACTAGTTCTAATTGTTCGCCGAAACGTACGTTCTTATGAGAAGAGCCATACTGTATATGGCTCACGAGCCATTGGTTCCCGACTCCTGCTATAGAGCAATTGTGGAAAGATCTGCAAATGATCACTATTAACCTTAAGGTATATTTTAAGGAAGAATGGGCAAATATTTCCATTTCAAGATGTGCAAAACATACCCAAAACAGACTTCTTCTTCTTCTTGTCATTTATTCATTCTTAATATGCCTCACAAGCAGTGCAAGGCGTCCCGATCATTGTCAAAAAAGTTCGGGAAATGAAAACATGTACAAATGGGGGGAAAAAAATTAAGTATATGAGGAAGCTACATAGACCACAAAACGAAGTAATAGAAAACAAAAGACATATTCAGAAAAGAGTGAGAAGCATAGCTTATTACCTCTCACCCCTTAACAAAAACAAAACAAATATGAATATATGTACATATATACACCGAAATACATGCATAAAAACATATACAATCCTACATGTATATAAACTCATATAATCCTATATGTATACTTTCACATGGATGAATAAATATATATATATATATATATATATATATATATATATATATTTATATGCATACATGTTCACATACACATATTTAAATATACACTTGCTGTCATGAACCGGAACAGGATCAGGACCCAAATGCGTGACGTTTCGCACGCAAGCTTTTATTTTACGGGAAATGGGGAGTCATGCACGTTAGGCAGTGGTCTGGAGTGGAAAGACAGGAAGCCAGAGACCGACGTGATCGACACCAATTGCCCGAGCAGATATCGGACAGATGGGGTCGATACTGGACAGGACGGGACAGACAGGATTGATATTGAAACAGGATATCGAAATTAAGCAGGACAAACTAGACAGGAACGAAAACTGGAAACTGATATTAAACAGGACAAAATAAACGGGAACAATACCGGACAAGATATACCAACAGGAGACAGGACCGAGTCAGAACCCACGTCTTGCGGGGCAGAGGTTCGTTGCGTCGTCAGGTCAGCTGACAAAGGAAGAGTGAGAGCACTGAGATTAAATAGACGGAAAGCCAATCTGTCAACGAGCCGCAGCTGGCGCCACATGGGCAAGGCCAATTGGGCGCCATGGCAACTGTGACACATACCAACATTTTATCTATCCATCCATCCCTCCATCCATTATCTGCACCGCTTATCCTCAGTAGGGTCACGGGGGTGCTGGAGCCCATCCCAGCTATCTCCGGGCAGTGGGCAGGGGACACTCCGAACTGGTAGCCAGCCAGTCGCAGGGCACACATGGACAGACAACTCACTCCCTCATTCACACTTAGGGACAATTTGGACCGGCCAATTAACCTGACAAGCATGTGTTTTGGAATGTGGGAGGGAACTGGAGTGACCGGTGAAAACCCATGCATGCACGGGGAGAACATGCAAACTCTAGACAGGAGGTTCGATCTCATGACCTCAGAACTGTACCGCACAAGCGCTAACCACTACGCCGCCGTGCTGCCCCATTTATATATATATATATATATATATATATATATATATATATATATATATATATATATATATATATATATATATATATATATATATATATATACATATATATAGCCCAAATATTTTAAAATGTTGAATAAATTTGGTTCCTTTTCACGATCGTGACTCCCATCTTGTTGGATCTTAGAAAATATTTTGCAATTTTTATTCAGGACAAGCTTGAAATATGGCAATATGTCAACAATTTCTTGGTGGGCCAATTTTTTTGCAAGGCACTGTAATATATATGTTTTAACTTGACAAGAATGCTGATGCATAAGGCACAAGGGAAAACAATGACAAATGCCCTGTACCTTGTATTCACCTCCAGGGCCTTTAAGGTCCCTCGCTGTGAAAGAAAATTAGTTTTAACAATTAGCATATTACCGCAATTATCATATTAACCTTCATCCTTCTATTGTGAGAGTTTTGCGAACATAGGCTAATGTGTCTTTTAATGCAAACAACCTTTGAACGTGTACAGAGGACGAGCCAAGATTTTGTTTTGCAAATTCAAACGTCCTATTTTTCGTAGGGACCGGGATCAGAAAGAAATATAAAGACTCAAGGTGTGTTACAAAATAGAATAGAATTTACTTTTATTGTCATTCTTTGTAACCATGCACACAGAACGCAATGAGCCGATGTATATATACATATAAATATATCTCATTAGCTACACCGCTTATCCTCAGTAGGGTCGCGGGGGTGTTGGAGCCCATCCCAGCAATCATCGGGCAGTGGGCAGAGGACACCCTGAACTGGTTGCCAGCCAATCGCAGGACACACAGGGACAGACAACTCACTCGCTCATTCACACCTAGGGACAATTTAGACCGGCCAATTTACCTGAAATGCATGTTTTTGGAATGTGGGAGGAAACCGGAGTGCCCGGAGGAAACCCACGCAAGCAGGGGGAGAACATACAAACTCCGCACAGGAAGTCTGGAGCTGGACTTGAACCCACGCAAGTGGGTTCCCAAGACATGAACTGTGCCGCACATGCGCTAACCACTGCGCTGCCGTTGTTAGATGGGGCCAGTGTTTGCTTAGTGTAGCCAAAATGTTGAAAGAGCCAAAGTGGACCCAGGAATAAAACATGTTTTGAGTGGCAAAAAATTAAAAGCTTGATATAAACATCATCATCCGTTATCCTCAGTAGGGTGGCAGGGGTTCTGGAGCCCATCCCAGCTATCTTCGGGCGGTGGGCAGGGGACACCCTGAACTGGTTGCCAGCCAATTGCAGGGCACACAGAGACAGACAACTCACTCATTCACACCAGGGGACAATTTAGACGGAGAAATTACTCTGACATGCATGTTTTTTGGAATGTGGGAAGAAACCCACACAAGCACTGGGAGAACATGCAAACTCCGCATAGGAAGGCTGGTAGCTGGATTTGAACCCATGACCTCAGAACTGTGCCACACACACGCTAACCACTGCGCTGCTGTGCCGCTTATATAAACATCGTGAAGAAGACAAAACATACTGAATACATCTATATTCATTTGAAAACGTTAATATTCATGTAATTTTGTCCTCCTACAGAGATCATATAATTTCCTGTCAAGAAACGGGCCAGGAAGCAGGAAGTATGAACTCAAATGCGTAGACGATCTGTCACTTTAATTTAGGAAAGAAAAGTTGTCCAACACAAACGGACCAAAGACAAAACAAAACAGGCTTAAAGGCAATCAAAATTACAAACTAGGCATTTACTCAGAACAAACAGGCATGAACAGGTTTTCCTCAACGTTAAGCAATGGTCTGGCAACAGGCAGTCCCAAAAGGAGCGTTTAAGTACTCCACAAGCAATCAATTCAATGCGTCTCAGCCGGTGTCAAGGGGCGGGGCCAGCTGGGTGCCATGACGACCGTGCAGGACATGACAATTTCCTATTATCAAACATTTTTGAAAGTGTGCCAGGGAGCCACTAAGGAGTGTCAAAGTGCCTGGTTGCGGACCCCTTCCATTTTCAGCTAGCTGTCAGGACCAGAACGGAAACAGGACCCAATTGCGTTACGTTTCTCATAAGTTTTATTGAAGGAGAGAGGAAGGGCTGCGCCCACTAACGCGGGAAATAAGTCGCTCTTGTACTCGGAAGTGGATTTTCCGTAGCGAGCGATGGCGGTGTCAGGGACGGAAAAACGGGTCAGTAGCCGGGACTGGGAGAGCACGGCGTGGTCGGGTCGGAAACGAGTCGTAAGCCAGAACGGGAGAGTAGACGTGATAAGGATCAAAACGGGTCGTAGCCAGAGACAGACGGGAGCAAAAACGGGACAGGTGGGAGTCAGGGTCGAAAAAGGCTTGCCTAGTACTGAGCTTCGCAAACGGACTGACAACAGGGGATTGACAGGACTGGGTTTAAATAGGGACAGGGAGCCAATCAGAGCCCGCAGCAGTTGGCGCCAAATGAGCGGGCGCAGATGAATCACATCAGTAATCATGACAGCAACTGGATGTGAATCGTTATCAACACATAAAGCTAGGTTTTAAGATAAAAGTACAGCCAATTATGTTTGTCAAATTTTGCTTTCCCACTAAATATTAACAAAAAAATAGCTCTCCGCTTCAAAAAGGTTGACATTAAGCCAAATATAATAAATAGTATCTACTGGAAGATGAGTTTGGGCTGAATGGCATTTTTGATTCACACAGCCATAGGCCGTGAGGGTCTTCAAAGCCTTCTCTGCTTTCTTTAAAAAATATCTGAGTCATGTGACATTGATTTTATTTTCTCCGTCAATACTTATTAAATAATTCCAAATCGTCGGCTCCCTTACCTTGCTTTTTCTCTGGTTGAGCCCCTTTCAGATGTGTGTTTCATATTTAAGCATTTAACCAATCACTTTTCAGCCATTTCTTGTTGCCAGGCTCGGAAATTTACCCGGAAGCCTTCAAAAACAATTCTGAAGGTCTGGTAGCATGACATCAATGTTCAATAAAGCGTTTGGTTGAGCCAATTAGATTCAAAATTGGAGGGTCACCGCCTGCTAGCAGGCCTTGGGAAACGGTTTCACCAACTATGATTGCCTAGATGGCAGCAATGGAAGTATCAAAATGAAAAGACAAAAATCCCTGTGTCCACTGCTTCTCCCAAAAGGACTTTTTCAGCCGCAAATGGAATAAGAACTTATTCCAGAAATATGACATGAAAGGGTTGACTTTCAGCATTAGCCTCGTTGGCGATAGAAAACAACTTCTTGACTACGTACAGATAATCTCTATGACAGGGCAATTAAAAATTTTGCAGTAAGAAAGGGGGATAGATTTTGTGCACAAATAAAGAATTTTCTCTGAGTGTAAAATGTGGTTATATTTCTAAATAATAGAGCAATTTCATGAGTTTGTTATTGGTGCTTTATAGATGTACTTCACTTGTAGCTGCAGTAAATGTTTTATAGCCATAAAATAGTTCTTGAAGGTTGGATTGATTCAGACATAACACTACTGAAGCCATAGGTGTGAAATGCTGAACCAGACACCTTTAAAAAAATAAAACTTAAAAAAGTGATCAGTGATTTTTGTGCTTAATCTGATTGAAATTGACTCTTGATCACATTTTTGTGGGGTCTGCTTTTGCACTGCTAACAAAATAACAGTCCAAAACAAAAACAAAACACAGGAAGAGAGGAAAGAGGCGAGAGCGACTCAGGGGTCTCAAACATTATCAAACAGCGCCCTCGTGTGTCTGGCAAAGACATTTCTATCTGCAGTATTATTAGTATTTAGATCTTGAAATCTAGTTTGGGGTGTTAAAAATAGAATATTTATGCAGGTATGTGCATATGAGATTAAACCAAGTATTGCAGGCCCTAGAACAAAATATTCCAACCGCAAATATATTTTAAATAAAAACATATATTAGATTCAGAGTATTTATTGTAATTGTAAAAAGGGCAACGAAACAGTTTGGAGTATGTAGTCCAGTCATTCATTTCCAGTAAGAAGAAAATGCAAAGATCCACAAAACAAGTATCAGGAAAAAATCGATAAAACCCAATACCCATAAATAACCCAGTATAATCATTAAAATGGTACCATAAGAACTCAATATAAACTAATAACATTGCATTCTTTATAGGTCAAAGTAGTAAAACTCAACTGAACGAAATTTACAATTTACTTCTTCCTCTATCCGTTGCTTAAATCATGGTATTATAAAATGTATGCGAGTAAAGAAGTAGTAGTTTATATTTTTATTAAATGATTTTTAAAAAAGCGTAAATCCCCCGTCTGATACTGAACTTTTCACTTTTTACTGAGAGGTAATTTTCACACAAGCCACTAATAAGGATGACACAATTGCAATCACGCAATAACTTATTGAGTATCTTGCAGTCTTTTGACTTTCGTGTAAAAGCCGTGCTCAATCTACGGTCCAGGGCCATTTGCTGGCTGCTGAGCATATTTGAAAGGCCTGCAGCATTTACAGGAAAAAGTGACACTTTAAAATGTCCAATTAGAAAATTGTGGGGGGAAGGGTGGTAAATTAAGTGAATTGATAATCTTTCCAATTAAGATGGACTCGTTCAATAGGCATATGATTTACTTTGAATCATTCCATTTTAAAATGACTGATCTCCGTTTTAGTCTTTTGCAAGAATGGAATATTAAAATTGAAAAAATTGCAAGCCCCCAAAAATGGAAATACCTCTTTTTGAAATAGGAGCACTAAAATACCTTTAGTAAAATAAAACAAATTTCACCTAAAATGAGCCAACTATTCTGAGCTCTGCCACATTAGATGGGCACCTTATGTATTATTTCCCTTTTCTAAAAATGAAAATAATCATCAAATCTGTAAAATAAGTGAGCAGTCTGATAAATACACTGAAAAAGGTACAACTACTAATGAATTTCTTTTCACAAGATATATATACCTGTCATGATTACTCATGACACTCACCTGTGCCTACTCGTTTGGCGCCAGTTGCTGCTGGTTACCTGATTGGTTCCCTGTCTTATTTAAGCTCAGTCGTTTCACTCGCCTGTTGTCAGTCCGTCAGCGACCCTCTGTTTTCACATGGCAAGCATTTTTGACTCCAGTCAATCCCGTTTTGTCACCCGTTTTCCACTCTTCCGTTCCTGATTTCCCCGTTTGTCTCTTGCTACGACCTGTTTTTTGACCCCGACCACGTTCAGATCTCCCGTCCCGCCTAACGACCTGTTTTTCCGTCTAACTACGCTACGATCTCCCGCTCTGGAAGATCCACTTCCGCATTCGGAGAACACTGCGACCCTGTGAGCGGCTTGCTTCCCGCGTCCAGCGAGCACCGGATCGCTGGCGCTGGCTTTCGTCTATATTTCAATAAACTTGTGAGTAACGCTACTCACCTGTGTCCTACTTCTGTTCTGGTCGGGACCATACCGATTTAGATTTTAAAATAATGTATTTGCATGTGTATAGACAAAGGTATATTCCGATTTAATTTTGAAACTCTTAATTTGGAAATATGTTGCTGCTAATGTCATACAAATAGTTTTCATTGCACTAATGTTCTGATGCATTTATAACTTTTATAACAGTCCTCAAATACTAGCTTGTTGATGTATGACTATTCACACTAAATATATTTTATCTTACTTTTCTTTTTTAAGTATTTTATTACATGTTAATCCTGGACTGCCATAACTAATCTCGTAATTAGAATTGTCTAATATAATGTCATTGAAAACAACATAATGCACATTGTTTACAGCGGGTCGGGGGAACAAATCAAGATATAGAGGGTAAAACAGCAGAGGACTCAGCACACATCCTTGGAGGAGCTAGTGCTCAGAATTAGGGTGGAACAGATGTCGTTGCCAGGTTTCAACGACTGTGGGAAGTTAAGAAGAAAGTACATAATCCATCTGCAGAGGGAGGAGAGCCTTAGATAGGAGTTTCTCCACCAGGATCTCCGGAATGATCATGTTGAACACGTATCTGAAGTCCAGGAAGAGCATACTGATATAGCGTGTCTGTGGCCAAATTTGAAAGACTGTGGGTGATCAGACAGAAAGTCCATAATCCAGCGGCAGATAAAGAAGGAGGACCCTAATTGGGAAACTTTTTCCACCAGGATCTCTGGTATGGTGGTGTAAAAAGCTGGGCTGAAGACCAAGAAGAACATCCTGACATAGCTCGCGGTTTCTCCAGGTGGCTCAGCAGAGCACATTTTGACGTGCAATGTTCACTATGTTTTATCAATGACAATAAAACCATTTCTATTTAATGTGGCTCATGTCATTTGTAAAAAGATGAAAAAAAACCTTCCTAATAAGAAAAATATTATACAAGCTATTTCAGTCAGGATCTATATTGCTAACCCTTCACACTGTGCCACTATCACTAGTCATCATAAGGTAAACATTTCCTCTCTGATTCCCAGACTACCTGGAAGCATTGTACGGTTTCCTCTACGTGTTTAATTTTAGCAAGTGTTGAACGCGGATAAACAGCAAGCCAAACTCTCTTCAAGAGCCAGGGAACGAGCGTACTTGCTCCTTTAATGATATCTCAAAATATAATTCTTAACAAATGACAGAGAGTGAAACTAAATAAAACAAATATACATTTTTTGCATCAGAGATTGACATTAAACCTAAATGTGTTCAAACATAAATTATCAAGCAATTCAGTCAGACACGATATTTTAGCTTACATTGAAAACTATAACAGATATGGCATTTTTCTCTTGGCAAGCAAACATAACATATTATCAAAGTGAACTTGTCAATATAAGAGATTACTCAGTTGGTTTGGACACATGGAGATGGTGGATGAGGAGCGAATGTTGAAGAGGATCTACAGAGCAGAAGTAGATGGAAGGAGACCAAGAGGAAGGCCACGATTGACGTGGATGGACGGTGTTATGAGTGCACTGCAGGAAAGAGGTCCATATATAGTGGAAGCTAGAGCTCTTGTTGGTGATAGGAATGAGTGGAGAGGTGTTGTAAAAGGATAGTGGGATGTTTGGTCAGGTTCTAAGGGATGGGTATGATGTGGCAGGGGTAAACCAGTCAAAGTTGTCGGGCCCTGCTGTTGAACCGAGTGACATGGCCGCTTTCTTGTGTCCCGTTTCATCTGGAGGTACAAAAACATGACTGACTTGGGTGCCGAGGTGCTAAACTTGTTTGGGTGTTTGGGCATTTGGGTTGGCCATGGTCCAAAAAGATTTTTGTGTGTTTTTTGCTGCTTTTTCCCTTTTTTATTTTCTTTGGTTTTGTATGCGTTTGTCTTGCTGTAGGTCACCAGGTGACCAGGGTAGATAAATAGATAGAACTTTTCAATACAGATCGCCAAAAAGATAATGTATAAAAACAAACTTACATGCATTGCTTTCAGTGGCTTCAAACGAAAATAAAATATATTGACGCAGCACACGTAAACGTTCCACTGAGTTCGAATACTTTTTTTTATCTTCTTTCCGGTGCAAAATGTAAAATTTCAAAAAGAGGCTATGCTACCACCTAGCGTTCAAAACGTAAATTGCATCTATTCTTGATAAATTCTTGGGGGCAGAACACTCCCTGCCTGGCAGTTTCAGATGCCACTAAATTAAGAGTCTCTCAAGAACCGACTGTCGTCCTTTTGAAGGAGTAGAACGACTTCTGAAATTGGTCTGAGGTATGTATTTGCTATTCCTTGAGATGTTATTCTTACTTCTACCTTCCAGACCTTCCCCTTACTGCTTAGAAAAGTTGAGGTATCAACTCCAATAGATCACGCATTTTGAGGCAAGTGACTCTTTCAGTAACACCATCTTGGAGGTTCCTTTTTTCTTCATAATACTTGCTTCTTGGTTGGAGCGTGCTGAGGTGATTCCCTTCTCCAGCGGGACCAGAACTCATTTGCCAGTGCTTTTACTTGTTTTCATTAACACGTGAAGAGATCCTTCCTTGTTACATCGATGGTTAGAGCAGGTAGTCCCAGTTTTTGCATTAGCAACATAGCTGGAGTCAACAGGAAGGAGGGAGCGGGATCGGAGGACACCAATCCTGCGTTGTTGATTGTTGACACTTCTGCCGTCAGAGTGCTAAGAACGTCATGAGTAAGAGTGTTTATTCTGCTGCAACATGGAATCATGCGGCAAGTTAAATACACACGTACAGCCGGTGTCATGCTAGTATTTCAAGATTTTGGTTTGATGCCTGTCTTTTGTGTCCCATGCCCAGTTCTTGGATAGCCCCAATGAAATTAGTCCCTCAATCAGATCTCAGCTGTTTTGCTGGTCTTTTCACAGCCAAGAATCTTTGCAGGGCATTTATGCAGCTGGTGGTGTCCATGGACTTGATGACTTCAATGTGTACCCCATTGTTACTCATACATGTGAACAGTACGGCCTACCGTTTGCTTTGAGGAGAACCTCCTCTGGTGCGTCTGGTAACCACTGACCATGGGCCAAAAATGTCCAGACCTAGGTATGTGAAAGGAGGGGAAGTGCTCAAGCGTTCGGGTGGAAGATGTGCCATCTTTCGTTCTGCCATCTTGCCTCTTACCTTCTGCCAAACAATGTCCTCTTTATTGATGGAGCCAAATAATATTTTCCCGGAGATTATCCACCAGCCAGAGTCTCTGATTGTTCCTTACGTGAGTTTTTGCCCTTAGTGCTTTATTTTTTTTGTGTGAAAATGCTTTATATTTTCTTTACATGATGTTCCTTTGGGAGGATGATGTGATTCTTGACCTCCAGATCAAGAGAGGAATATCTTAGGTGCCCTCCAATATTCATGACACCATCCTCTATGATGGTGAGGCTCTTTTCTCTTGTTGACTTGTTTCCTCTCTTTGCACAGTGCTAAAGATGATCCTTTGTCATGATTACTGATGTGACTCACCTGTGCCCACTCATTTGGCACCACCCGCCGCGGGTTCTGATTGGCTCCCTGTAACTATTTGAACCCAGTCCTGTCAATCCCCTGTGGTCAGTCCATCTGCGAACCTCAGTGAACACTAGGCAAGCCTTTTTCAACCCTGACTCCCACCGTTCCCGTTTTCTGCTCCAGTCTGTCCCTGGCTTCGACCCATTTTTTATCCTGACCACGTCTGCTCTCCCGTCCCGGCTTCCGACCTCTTTTTGCCCCCGACTAACTCTTCTCTCCTATTCTGGCTTATGACTCGCTCCCAAAGGGAGCATTCTGAGGACCTTCGATTTGCTTTCTCGCTTTGTATTATCAAAGGCAGTAGCTCAGGAGGTTGAGCGATTGTTTTAGGATTAAGGGATCCCAGTTCAAATCCCGGTTTGTCCGTGTTACATGTCGAAGTGTCCTTGGGTAAGACATTGAATCCCCAACTACCTCCAATAAGCAGGTTCGCGCCTTACATGGCTGCCCAGATCACGGCCGCTATTGGTAAATGTGAAGCACAATGTAAAGCGCTTTGGGAAGTCATTGACTTGAAAAGCGCTATATAAATGCAGATCACTTCATTTCATTTCATTTGTCAAAAAGTAAATTGCATCTATTCTTGACTAATTCTTGGGGGCAGAACAAGCATGCTGATCTTTTAGAGGCGCAAGACGGAGGGCAATCCCAGAAAGCCGTGAAGGGTGGGGTCCCTGCGCTGGAGATGATAGATCATCATCCGTGAAGCTTCGGGTCCTTTACTCCATATAGTGTCGATAAGTGCGCTTGCTCTGTTCCTGGGGATTTCATTTTTGGCTATTATTGCCTCTCTCTCACCTTTATTCAGAGGTACACCTAAAAGATCGTCCAACAACTGATTAGTAATTTCCAGGTTGACTCGGTCCAGAAAGTTGGTCCTTACACTGAGAAGCTTGTCATCTGGAAGCAGAAAATGAAGTTTCCTTAAATTTTAATACTTCATCAGGGACAGTGTTACTTGACTACTAGATATCACTGTATTGTGTAGTCCTTAAAATCATGAGGAAAAATACCACTAAGGAGCTCAAAGTGACCAAACCATGCGAAATTTGCCCAGCTTTTAGCTTGGTATTTGGTTACCTGTAGCAGCAAGATGTCAGACAAATATGTCACCTACCTCTAAGTGAGGTTAATGTTATGTACAGTGCCTTGCCTTTAGTACTGTCTCTCTCCCGCAGTTACTTAAGATCATAGAGGCTCACTTCGACCTTTATTTTATTTTCGTAAATAATGGTTTCAAAAAAAGGTGCAAGCAGTTCTTTTGTAAAAAATATCACAAAATACTGCAAACAATAAAGTTTCCTGCTTCATTTCCCTTAAGCACAGTAGGCGGGTGCAAGAGAGGAGAAAGCATCCCGACCCCGGCTCTATAGGATTGAGGTCTTGACTTTACCTTTATCATTCTAACACCTTTATATTGTTAGTTTTAAACCATTCCATTGTATATTTCGATTTGAGCTCTGGTTAATTGTCCTGTTGGAAAGTGAACCTGAGCCCTATTCTCAGGTCTCTTGCAGACTACAACATAATTTCTGCCAGAAAGGACTTGTACTTGGCTCCATTCATCTTCCCATCATCTCTAACTATTTTCCTCTGCTTTGCTACAGTAAAGCAACCCCAGAGATTGATGCTGCCACAGCCATGTTTGACAGTGGGGATGGTGTTTTCAGGGTGATGTGCAGTGTTACCTTTACGCCAATTGTAACGCTTTGCATTCAGCTCAAAAAGTTTATTTTTTGTCTCATCAGACCAGAGCACCTTGTTTCACATGTCCAAAGGGGCCTTTTGATGAAATTCTTTCAGAGTGGGCTTTCTTCTTGCCACTCTTTCATAAAGGGCATATTTATGCAGAATAAGTTCTAAGTGACTTATGCACTGATTGTCACACCTCAGCTGTGTTTGCCTGCAGGACATCCTATGTGATCATGCGCCCTCTCGGTTTCTTGTTTGATTAGTTTTCTCCTTGGTTGTTCCGAAGGTTTAGACTATGCAGGTCCAAAGTCAGGAGCGGGGGCCAATTACCGCGCTTGATAAAAATTTTACTGGCATGCAGACTGTGTCATAAAATCAATAATATGTTAATGTTGTAAAAAAAAAAAATTACCATTTCACCAGATAATAATAGGTAGCCCTTTGACCACCTTGCTCTTAGTTTTCTGTAAGAATTTTAGCCCACCCCATTTCCGACATGGCGACTGTATATTTAAAAAAAGGAACGTTGACTGTGAGGTCTACCACTTCCAGTGGAAATTGGAGTGTTTTTTCACCGAAATTTGAAACAACTGCAGCTCCTTAATTTGCCAAGAGTTTGTGGATGTTTTCATTGGTTATAATATCAAGAGGCACTGACATAAGAAGCATGCCGACTACAAAAAGCTATCAGGAAACGAACGCTGTGAAAAGATGAAGCAACTGGAAACTGTTTTAACGGCACAGCAGTGCTTTTTCACGAAACCCTCCGAGTCAAATAAAAATGCTACCAAGGTGAGCTATGATGTCACAAGTTGTAAAGTAATTTTCCTTTTGGAAAATTCAACTGGACTAAACCCTTTATTGATTTGGTTTTCCTAAACACAAAACTTTCTATAGGGATAGACAAGAATTTCAACAGAAAAAGGATAAGAGAAACCTGATTTTGCTTGAATACTGTAAAATGTCACTGTATCTAGTCATAATTGTACGACTTTTCCAGTTATATTCATATGACAATTTAAATAATTATATTATTAATTTGGTTGTAGTTAATACACTACCTGATTACCTATGTATTTAAAAGAAACATTTACTAATGAGTTGTATCTGGACCTTTGCCAGAACATTCTCAATATTTACTCTGCATTTACTCTCTTTCAAACCACACCCATGTCTTATAAAATACTGGCACGCGAGTTTTCCAATGCTTTTTTGGTAGACATGCTGGAGCAAATCCAAGCCGTCTTCGGCCAGTGGACAGGGGACACCCTGAACTGGAGGAAACCCATCCAAGCATGGGGAGAATTATGCAAACCCCGCACCGGAAGGCTAGTAGCTCCGATTTGACCCAGAACTGTGCCGCAGAGCACTAACCACTCACCTGCCGTGCCGCCCCAGGAAAGAACTAGCTATCAATTTCAAGAGTAAAAATAGAAATTTGCCTGTCTGGATATTTGAAAAACTCTTTATATAATTTATAAAACACATGCAGGCCACTGAAAAACTAGAGCACTAATAATGATAATAATAATGCAATAATAATGAATAGAATCCAGCAAAAGCAAAAACATAAAAATACCATTACCATATTTCATCATTTCAGACACAATAGGTCCAGGACATGAGTAATCACCTGGGGGGGAAAAAAAGATTAGTAACTATCCTAACTCTTTTCCTGCCCACCCAGTTAACTCATGGAGGGTTGATGTCCATGGCCGTCAATGGAACGTGATTTAACTTGAATCTTTGACGTCCACAGCATTCAATTATGGTGAATGAGTTAATGCTAAGTGGTTAATGTTGGTCGTGTTATTTTACCTTGTCGGATTTCACATCTCCACACTTTTTCACCATTATTATTCAGTGTTAGAGAGAATGTATACCCAGGATTCTGCAGGAACACCTCAATGAAGTTAGGATCTCCATCTTCATTTGTGAACAGGAATTTCTGTAAACAATACATTTTTAAAAAACACGCACATCTGGGTAGGAAAAAAATAAAACAAAAACAATCAACTCATCAACATAAACAAGCACTCAGGGTCCCAAACACTGTTTCCTTATCTGTGTAAACTTAATGTTTGTAGGTCTAACTGATGAATGCAACAAGCAATATTGCATCACATGATCAATAAATTAGAGATGCACGATAATTATCCAACCAATACAGATGCAGCCCTATTAACGAACGAGATGTCCCCAAGGCAAAAATGCTACAGGTGGAATTATCTATACATAGTAATAATAATAATAATAATAATAATTTCCTTTGTATTGTCATTCTTTGTAACAATGTACACAGAACGAAATGTCGATACCAGAGTTGTATCCATCCATATATAGTGTAAGTCTATCACTGGAGCACACTTTTGAAGTTTGTTGGGGACAAGCATGGTACTTTTCTGTTCTGGACATCTGTTCAAAGCTGTCAAAAATATTTGGCAAAAATGTTTCTATGCTCTGGACTCTTTTCTCATCACTGGCATACATTTGTAAATAATACTGGTGTATACAGGGATCAGAATGGAGATTTTAATTTTCAGCTGAAATAGCCAGCGTCCAGGAATAAACCAGGGCGGAGCCCCCCCCACCGCCAAAAAAAAAAAACTGGGTTTCAGGCAATTTACTTGTCCAAAACCATGCTTATATTTATCATTTAAGTAACATTTTTAGAAGATTAAAATAATTTGCCCACATAACTGATTTTTTTGGAAATACTGCAAGATAAGTTCAAATGCAGTTCAGTCCCTGCAGCTTGTGCGACAATGCGGCCAATTTTTCTAACGGCCGCCAGGGTGCGCCAGAGCAATAAAGGAAAGAGTGAGACAGTCGGATTTTGAATTTGTTTGCTACGCAAGAGAAAAAGTGAAAAAGTCGGAATGCCTTTGGGGTTCAAAAACAGCGGAAATCCGCGGATCCGCGGAAAATTCTGATCCCTGTGTATATTAAATTGACAAAGTTAGGATTGGTTGGTATATCAGCTCAGTAGCCTAGATGGTAAGGCGCCCGCTTTGAGACTGGGAGGTCGCTGGTTCGCGCCTCGGCCGGGTCATTCCTAAGACTTATAACATTGGTAAAATGGCGGCGCCCTCTGTTGGCTGCGGCTGCATCGGCTCGCTACAACGGGTCAGGTGTATCGACATTTCATTCTGTGTACATTGTTACAAAGAATGACAATACAAAGGATATTATTATTATATATATATCAGATTGACAAAGATAGGATTGGTTGGTTGGTAAATATTAAATTGACAAAAGTTAAGGTTGTTTGGTTGGTATATATTAAATTGACAAAGTTAGGGTTGGTTGGTTGGTATATATTAAATTGACAAAGATAGGGTTGGTTGGAGGGTTGGTTGGTTGGTTCATTGATTGATCGATCAATCGGTCAGTCGATTGAAGTCAATTGATTGAAGTCAATCTTTAATCTCTCCAACACCGGGGAGACATGTTTACTGGACCTTTGCAATTATATTGTAATTTTAAAGAAAAATAGAGACAAAGATTAAAAAATTGGATTTTGGGTGAGGACATAGTATTAATAGTATAAGTTATCGGTCATCTGTATCAGCCTCTAGTCGAGAGCCAGGATTTTATCGGTTATCAGTCGAAAAAAATAATCTGTAAAAAAAATGCTCCAAACAGGACAAACATTTGCAATTCGAGCAGAAAATCTCGGTCAACAGTGCAGTACTTCGAATTTGGGGAAATCACAATGTTAGAAATGATATAAAAGAGTGCACGGGTTGGTAGGCGTTGTCAGCAGAGAGCGATGATATGATTGTGTTTCGAAGGTTTAACCCTGAATGTAGCACTTCCAGTAAGAAACTAAGAGTAAGAATGTTGAGTGTTATTTCCAGGCAGTCTTATCAATATATGAAATGTGCTTAACCATACATTTGGAATTATCGATGCCCCATCCACATTGGTCTTCAGTTCGAACTGGTCGCCCATCTTCAAGGTCCCCTGATATTGAGATTTCTCAATCCATTCAAAGCCTTTCTTTTCTGCTGCTTCGTGTAGATTCTGTTATGAACAACCATACACCAATCATAAAGATACTTTCAGACAAAGAAAAAAACACATCAAAATCAATAATTACCGTTTCAAGAGAAGGGTCGCTCGGGATCAAATACACGTGCAACGTCAGAAATGCTTTTCTGGTCTTGTATACCATCACTTTGCACTTCAGAGACAATGGTAAACCAAACCAGCGAAATAACCGAAACACTATTCCGTTTTCAGTGAAAACTGGTTTTGGAAGCTTGGCATGGGATGGTGTGACATCAGACACGTTCTCCACTGTAGCTCCATCAGAATTTGAATGCAGAACTGCAAACTTATTAACAATTGCGGGATCATCAGCTACAAAAGAAAAACAAATAATACTCCATTGTTAATTTCTACACTACCAGACATATATACTATATTGATTTGAGTAATAAGCAAAGTTACATTAACTATCATGTAAACGCACACTGTTTTCAAATACTTGTTGCTCAAGAAATTAGCATTTAAGATAAAGGTATTTAAACAATATGAGGCCCATGATTGTACACCCTTTTGCTGCAATGGGTACCCCTAAAACCCCAAAACCTTGTGAAAATTCATTGTCACAATATGTTAACCCATTTTGTAACAATAACAATAAACATGTATTTTATTCTATTCCATTCTAAAAAGCTGGCCCAGAAAAAGAAGAAAATGGTCTACTTTGGCCAGACGTTTGTATTCTTACTTGTACTTTGTAGCCCTTTTTTTTAGTTGAACTACTCAATACAGCAACATCTACTGATCAAATATTACAGAGTGTCCCTTTTATGTCAAAAGTTGTGGAAAAACATTAATTTGCATAATGACATCGCTCTCACTTGCACTTGTAAATCGGAATACTCGCAAACGCCATGGAAATGGAGTTATTGCTTCTAGTTATGTGAAGTATTCATTCAGATTGCTCCAAAAAATTGACATCTGATCCGAGTCGTACTATTGCCTGCATGTAAACATAGTCACCGTCTTTGTTTTTCTCACTGACTTATGCGGATCCAATGTGGCAGATAGACTTCTTTAAATCGCCCGTCAGTGACTGTGACGTCCAGTAGGGGTCCCGCTGGCATGTACTGCAAGGCCTCGATTGTGTCCTTGTGCTCCCACCATTTGCCAAAATGGTACTTGAAGCTTAAAGAGGAATCCTTACAAATCCAGCGCATGCCCGAGACACGGCACTCATATTTACCTGGTGAACAGCGGTAGCTGGTGGGACACAAGTAGAGGTAAGATATGGCCTACAAAAATTCAGTTAGACCTAAAAAACTGTAGAATACAACTTCTTGAGACCCTGGTTTTAAACAATCTAGGGGGGGTCTTGGGGAAAGCTCCCCAGTAAGAAAATGTTGTACATTGTAAATTCAAATGTATCTCACAAAGCATGGTATACAAGACAGGAGTTTAATGCGAGATTAAAAAAAAATTCTCATCATCCAGTTTGACTGAAAATAATTAGCGTTGTTCAGATGCCAATGCTGGACTAACTTAAGGTTCAATATCCGCATGCGACCAAATCATCGATATTTTTATATTAATTACAGAATATTTGATTTGGTCAATTGCAGTAATAAATATCAATACCGCTGCTTTCGTGATTGCTGCTATGACAGGATGCCGATTTTTTTCTGTTATTGTAACAGGCAAATTATGAGCTATAGTTAAAGCTGTGTTTGCCAAAGCGTTTTCCTGTTCTGACCTAATGTTTCTAATTGCTAACAAAGGCAGCGCCGCATTTTTACGCTCGGTTGCAAACCCAAACAGTGCCACGACGCAATAAACATTTTTTATCTCGTCATCAAGAGATGAAAAATGTTCAAACTGGGGAAAACGGAACGCTTTTCAATGTCACATTTTTCCCAGCCGTCTAAGCACAGTGCAGGTTAGGCGGGACAAAGACCGCAACTACTGCAGGGGTCGAAGCTGACTGAACAAGATTCCTTCTGACTGTCAACACTGCACAAATACACACCATTGTGTTTGCGATCATTTACTGTATATCAATGTCTGAAGCTCATGACAAAAAGTTACCGGACACCAGGGCAGACAACCCTGAAAAAGTTGCCTGCCCAGCCATAAAGTTCCCTGCCCCATTTTTCACAACTTGAAACACAATGAGACAACTAACAAAAGAAGAAAAAAACATTGTTGCAAAGTATTAGGGATTTTTAATCAGAATATATAAAAGAACAACAATTTAAAATTAAGTTTATTATAAATCTACTTATACCGCTCTTTGCATGTATATGACATCGCTGTTTTCCAACTGCCATCAGTATGTACCTGTATTTACTCATCTTCATTCATGCAATGTTTGCGTTGCGTCGTCTGCTACAAGCCACGTGAGCTGCTCTTTCCACGATGCTTTTAATGTACGTTTACAGTTTGTAGCGCCATAAATTTTGTTAGCTTCTTTTGAATCTTTCTTCTGGGGCTGAAGTTTTGGCTTGATTCCTAACCACTAATCCATTTTTCTTGTGTTCTCTGTGCGTCTACTTTGGAAAATGATATGCAAATGTACGACCTTATAAGGCTCTGGAAATTCCGGTAGTAGGAAGTTATTCGATGCAGGCTTCTGATTGGCTGCCAAGTATGCAAATTGACAAACGAACCGAAATTCTGAAATTTCCAAACCGAACGAAGATTTTGAACTCGGAATAAAGCAAACGTTTGATTTAAAATATAAATAAATAAAAAATAAATATATATATTTTTTTTTTAATTTATTTTTTTAAAGTTGTTGGCCACCAGAGCAGAGACGTTTTATAAGTTGTACGCCCGACTTTAAAGATGCACGCCTCGGGCGTCCGGGCAGACGTTATTTCAGACACTGCTGTATATAATAACAAATCTAAAAGCTATTTTAATTAACTTCACATTTATGTATGATAAAAAATATGGTATATCTTTTTCAATAATACAAGTTTATGAGACTCTGGCATGACGAATCAAACCCTGCCGTCTTGCCAGAAACACTGTGTGATATTCAGTTTTCAGTGGTAAAATGGACGCTCCTAAAATGGACGACATAAATCTAGTGAATGTAAATAAAATATAATAATTTTAAGGAAACCTTAATAAATAAATTCAACAACGAGTAAAGGCCAACGGGTGGGCAATGTTTTATAAGAAACAATGAGCTAAATAACAGTTTTTTTAATACATATTGTACATAAAATACAAGAACAAGAAAGCTGTTTATTTTCATTTCTGCCACCACACATATTGTCTTTCTTTCGAAGCAGACCGTAAATACTTCAAATGTGTTTTACCTGTACCAGGTCAAGCCACCATCCTGGCTTACTGACGGCTCAAGTTTAGTCCAGCCTTCCTCAGCAAATACTGTCGTTTCAGTAAACCACTCCACCTAGTTAAAGAAAAAATCAATAACAGGAGTTACAAAGGATTTTTTTTTTAGACTTTAATTTTACAAAATGAAATTGTATTCTACTGTTGGATTTAGAAGCATGTGAATGATCCGAATCAAAGAAGACATTTGGTCAAGAATATACGTACCATGTCCATTTCAAAATGTGTCCTTTTGTCGTCCTCCATCCATGAAAATTCAGTTTTCCTGAAAGTGTTTAAAAATGACAATGACACTATTGAAAACAAAAAAAAACACGTAGATTGAGTTCAAGCCTAAAAACTTAGCTAAAAAGATATTTATATTCTTTGGCACACCATGAAACTTTTTAACATTTTTTTTTATTATTGTTGTTGAAGGATGAATACTAATTATTGCACAATGTACAGCACCCTGTAGGCAGTTTTGGTATCTTAAAAGAGACAATGTGTATTATTTGACCACTAGATGTTGCTGTTGTTTATTGCAACAGAAAAAAAAGAAAAATCACAAATTACGCAGCCTTAAAGTGACTAAAACACACTATTCTACATCTCTTTTTTTGTCAAGCCCTTTTGAGGGTTTTGGGTATCCGCAGTAGCAAGATGGCGGGCAGTTATGTCAGCTCACTTTAGGGGAGGCTCATGTTCTATTGATAAGTTTATTCAGTTTTTGATATTGGACACCTATAGGTGATTGCATAGGATGCCAGTACATTTGTTGACTATTTTAGAATAGAATAGAATAGAATATACCTTTATTGTCATTGTTACAAAATGGGTTAACATATTGTGACAACGAAATTGGGCATGACACTCCAGTTTTACACATTCACAGTGAGGTATGAGCCAAGAAGATAAAGTTAACCTAATTGTCACTATTGGCCAATCACGTTGCTGTTCTTGGATTTCCACACCCTTCAGGGCGGATCTGCTTTTGTAACCTAGGATATTTTAAAAACAGGGCTCAGGGGAGGTCTTTTAGAACATGTTAGAATTTCTTATTAGAGGTTTGGGCTCTCCCTTGTTTTTCTTGCAAGTTCATTATCCATCGATGTCTTCTCTCTTTATTTTGAGGTTGTACTAAAAACTAAAGTCATCATATATAAAATACCGTAAATTCCGGACTATAGAGCGCACCTGATTATAAGCGACACCCACCACATTTCGGGAGGAAAACCGATTTTGTACATACACAAGCCGCACCTGTATATTAGCCGCAATACAAACACGAAATTAACCCATACCCGATACAGTCCAAATAACACAGCCGGCAAAGTGAACGGAAAATTATACCGGTACTTAAGATTTAATGCAGACCTGCCGAGTCCGGGTGCCCGTTGAAAGTAATCCAAGGAAAAAAGTGTATAATTCCAAAGGTACGGGTGGGAAAAATATATATCCACTATTGTCAATCGCGTCCACAAACACGTCTCACCTTTACTCCACTTCCCGTCAGCCCGCGTTTGCCCCGCCCCTTCTTTCTCATTTGCTCGTACAAAACATATCAGAATAAGTTTCAAAAATAAATACATTACAAAAATATACAGTTGCAAATACATATTATACATGGTTACACATATTTACAAAGAAAGACGGTACACCGAGAGAGTTTTCAAAGCTTTAATTATAATATTATAACTTTCATCCCAAACCGTGCCTGTGAAGGGTAGCAAAACGCTACTAGCAACACGCTCGCGACACAGTAAACAGCTCTGTTAAAAAAACATACCGTACTTGTCGTAAGCACAGTAAAACGTCCTCATCTTCCTCATTACAACTGATGTCATCAAAGTCGTCTTCCTTCAGTATGGGGAAGAGACTTAGTCATATAGACGTCGTCCCACGCTCCCTTATTCAAAAACACGCTAGCATCACGCTCGCAAAGTAAAGTTTACGTGCGGTAGCTCTGTTTCCTTCTATATCGGACTGCTCGATTGCGTTCAGCTTGAAAGTTGCATCATGTGCCTTTCTTTTTACAATTTGCATGATGAGGATATGTCTACGCTAATTTAATTTGTGCACAAGCTAAGAAGTTGCAGTCTAAATCTTACCTTTTATACTCGAGCGCCGCTGGCGGCCGTTAGAAAAATTACATAAATTGGCCGCATCACTGAATAAGCCGCAGGGTTGAAAGTTTGGGAAAAAAGTAGCGGCTTATAGTCCGGAATTTACGGTAAACACTAATTGGTCAACCTACAGGTATTTAAAAATCTGCGTAATAATTCATGTTTTCGTGTAGTATTTAAATCAATGTACATACATTTTTTTGCTACTAGGAGGTGTTAAATAATACACAATGTCCTTATAAGTGTTTTTAGAAAATAGGACTGTATGTAGTTCATATGGAAAATGATTTAATTAAATACGTGTGCAATGATTTAATGTATTTATTCCTTTTTAGATTATTTTAATGTGCCGTTTTTATGTATTTACTATATTTATCTTGTGAAATATGAAAAACAAATCTTAAAATGGGCAAAATCAGCTTTCACATTTTATGTTGTTTTTCTTATTTCATGAGGAAAACAAGCAAAAACATTTCATAAAACAAGAAAAACAAATGAGCCAAAAAATATTTTACGTGTTTAATATATTCCTATGCCAACACATGGCGAAATTCAAGCACTTTTTCAGGAATTTCAAAGCCAATTTTTCAATTTCTCCAGTACCATTAAACAAAGAAATCTAGTGTGAATTACGATTCGTGTAATGGTACTGGAAAAAAAAATTTGCAGAGCCACTAATGTATCTGCGATTTACATATGCAATTTTTATTTTTGCGTGTGCATTTAACAAGACATATGATTTTTAAATCGAGTAAATCGTGAATATATTTTTGTGTAAATATTGTTAAAACAAATATCTCCCTGTACAGGTGTTGTGTAAAAATGGCAATAATATGTAGCCTACATTTTCAGTTGCAGAAAGTTCTTACCGAAAAAAATGACCGCTGGGAAATGCTTCATTCATTCATTTATTCCATGGCCCATTACAAAGGTCCATATTTGATATGTAATCCTCGCGCTAACACACATTTTATAGTGCCCCAATTAGGTGTAGCATACACATGTGCTCTTGGGGGCGACCTGAAGAGGGCGATGACGCTTCATAGGACAATACCATACAAACTAATACCAGCTGCCGTTAATCATAGGCAAAGAAGAAATGCAATGGCAAAGCGAAGCGAATAAAGAGCCGTGTCTGGGTCATTTCAAGCAGAGTGGTTGAGAAACAAACAATTCCAAGCAATTATAAGCACTTCACCAAAAATTCAAGCACTTTTTAGACGTTGAAAACACAACATTAAAATTCAAGCATTATCAAGGATTCCAAGCATCTTATGAACCCTGAATGATGCAGCTCAAAGCTAAAATTTATAAGAGGACATCTAAAAAGTATAAGCCTTACACTTACAGACTTACATTTTCTTGGATATTGTTTTAAATGTTCTTGGCTCCCGTTCCTCAAGGATGCTGTAAAAGACCCGCTTCTGTTCCACTGATTTAAGATTCTCAATGACTTTGGTCATCTTCTCGCTTGGGCTGCAGATGGCTTTGATATCCTCGCTCACTTCCACTCCCCTCGCAATGAGATCGTTTACAATAATGTCGACATTTTCGACCATGGAGATCAGCATGCTTTTATAATGGTCAACAAGGCAATGCGCTGTGGAAAGAGGGAGAAAATATTATATTTCCTAATTATGAATAGAATATGCTCAAATTAGTTTTTATCAGTGTTCCAAACATAACCTTTTCCAAACTGGTAGCATTTTCACAACATTCTCATTTTCGCGGTTGATCCACTCCAGAACCACCCCCAAATTAGGTGAATCTCCATGAAGTAGGAACTGTATAAACAGTGCCTTGAAAAAGTCTTGCCATGTTTCAGGCTTTTTAAGAATTGATTAAAAGAACAAGAAAAACAATTGAAGATTCAACAACAAGTGAGACACAATTGTGAAAATAAACTAAATTGATTTAACATTTTGTATTGTGCTAATAAATTTAAAAAAAAAATAGTAGGCATTGCTAAAGTATCAGCACCCTTTGAGTGAATACTTTGTGCAATCTACTTTTGATGCCATCATAACCACAAGACGTTTTGGGTATTGCACATCTTGAAACATAAGTATTTGTCTAATCTTTCTAACAAAACAGCTCAAGTTCCTTACTGTTTGATGATCTTTTGTGCATAGCATTTATAGATCTTTCCACAAATGCTCTCTAGGCTTGAGGTCTGGATCTTGGCTTACCTATGTTTATTGTTAGTTTCAAAACGTTAAATTTTATATTTTAGCTGACTGTATGTTTAGGGTCGCTACCTGAGATTAACCCACCACTGTACTGTCCATCTAACAGTGATTTTTAATACTGAAAACATTCCCAGAAGCTTGATACTTACCGATGAGCTGTGCCTAACCCTTTCTAAGTTTTTTTTTAATAATAAATGAAAACAAAAATAAACATATTTTAAAATTTTGGCACTCAGTGACAATGCTTCTGAAAAGTATTTCTACATTATGGCATTAAATGAGTTAAATGAGACGGCCAAGGAAATTTAAAACTCACCGTATATTCGAGGCTCTATGCGATTAAGGTGAGACATCATCTTCTGACTTGCTTTTGGCCCTTTAAGGTGTACTACATGGTTCAGATGAAAAGCCATGCTTCTGATGTCAGGATTGGAAGAGATGATCATACTTTTTTGCCCGTAACTCAATAAATTATCGTCTTCAAGATCATTCATCAGCTTATACAAAACCCTCTGAGACATCAAATCAGGCCTAAATTCTGGAATCTCTTGAAGTTGTTGCTGCTTTATCAAGTCTTGTGTCAGCAATTGTCCATGGATACAGTCTTCTGAAAAACAATTTTAAACAAAGAGGGTTGTTTCAGATATTTCCAAATCCTACTTTAAGAGTCTGCAGAAGCGTAAGTAGAGTAAAGCACGCAATTCTCTTGCCTCACAGCAGAGGGCGATAGTGAGACCAATGATTCTGATTTAGAGCACACCTGAGCCCCACACAATAGAATTAGTGATAGTATTAATAATAATAATAATTTCCTTTGTATTGTCATTCTTTGTAACAATGTACACAGAACGAAATGTCGATACACCTGACCCATTGTAGCGAGCCGATGCAGCCGCAGCCAACAGAGGGCGCCGCCATTTTTACCAATGTTATAAGTCTTAGGTATGACTCGGCCGAGGCGCGAACCAGCGACCTCCCAGTCTCAAAGCGGGCGCCTTACCATCTAGGCTACTGAGCTGGATAGCAAGCTAACAGCAAGTCAAGCCATCCTGTAAATTATTTCTAGTTGCATTGAAATTTACTCAAAATGGAAAATTACCTATCTATGGATACTATTATTCAAAAGGAGCAGCACATAAACTTCATTCATAAGTTGTGGTAAGACAATAAAACTTATTTTCCTGTGCTACAGTTTGTATATTGCTTTCTTGCTCTTGCAATCAAATAATGATAGATTATTAGTACTAGAAGTGGAGGTAATAATGCATGCTTTTTAGTGTAAACTAAAACAAACTGAGAAACATACTTACCGACATTTAAATAAGCAGGATTTCTTTGTTTTAGGAGAAACAACATCTTCCTGCTTGCTTCTGGACCTTTGCTAAGGACCAGATCAATCAGATACTCAGCTTGTTCTCTCCTACGAGCAATCTCAAAAAGAATGTGTGTCCTTTCGTGGACATTTACGACATTAGCCGTAGAAAGGTGGAGCAACAAGTCAAACAAAAGTGAAAATGACACCCGAGAGAAGAACACAGGCTTCATCTGTTTAAGCTTGGTTGGTCCAGGGGCATCTGAAAAACAATACAGAAAGATATGGATAATGTTCCGTTCTCACTGATTTGAGTTTTAAAAGCAAGGATTTTGCACCTATGACACAAATTTGGTCCATATGTGATAAATAGTGTTAACTCGAAGATGAGCATAAATAAACCATCCCATACAGTAGATAGGTTGAGGAATTACCGTAAATTCCGGATTATGAGCCGCTACTTTTTTCCCTAACTTTCAACCCTGCGGCTTATTCAGTGATGCGGCCAATTTATGTAATTTTTCTAACGTCCACCAGCGGCGCTCGAGTATTGCTACCATTAACTGCCCTGTCACAGCCACCGTTTGGGATGAAAGTTATATTATTATTATTAAAGCTTTGAAAACTCTCTCGGTGTGCCGTCTTTCTTTGTAAATATGTGTAAAAGGCGAGGGCACATAATGGAGGTTTACATCTAATGTGGCTGAACCCGTTCAGAGGGAGGCTAAGTAGTCAACAGCACCACTCTGTTTACACGAGTTTAAAATAGGCTCTGAAAATACTTCAGAATGGTTCATTCCCACTACTGAAATCATGTTTTGGAATCAACTTGAGCTCACGTACAGCAAATGCAATTCGGTGTACTCAATTTTGAAAAGATCCTAGAAAACAGGTCAGAATGGTCGAGCGGTCTAAGGCGCTGCGTTCAGGTTGTGGTCTCTCTGGAGGCGTGGGTTCAAATCCCACTTCTGACACACATCATAGTGTTGTAGATTTTCTTACTCAAAAGGCCATGGCACATAAAAGATAGACATCTATTGTGGCTGAGTAGTCAACAGCACCACTCTTTTTACACGAGTTCAAAATAATCTATGAACATACTTCAGAATGGTTCATTCCCAGTACTGAATTCGTGTTTTGGAATCAATTCGATCTAACGTACAGCCCGTGCAGTTCGGTGTACTCAACTTTAAGACATACATTGAAAACAAGGCAGAATAGCCGGGCGGTCTAAGGCGCTGCGTTCAGGTCGTGGTCTCTCTGGAGGCGCTGGTTCAAATCCCACTTCTGACACACATCACAGTGTTGTAAATTTTCTTACTCAAAAGGCCATGGCACATAATGGAGGTAGACATCTAATGTGGCTGAGCTCGGTCACAGGGAGGCTGAGTAGTCAACAGCACCACTCTCTTTACACGAGTTCAAAATAATCTCTAAAAGTACTTTAGAATGGTTCATTCCCAGTAGTGTATTTGTGTTTTGGAATCAACTCGATTTAACTTACAGCCCGTGCAGTCCGGTGTATTCAATTGTAAAAATGTTCTTGAAAATAAGTCAGAATGGCCGAGTGGTCTAAGGCGCTGCGTTCAGGTCGCAGTCTCTCTGGAGGCGTGGGTTCAAATCCCACTTCTGACACACATCACAGTGTTGTGGAATTTCTTAATCAAAAGACCATGGCATATAATGGAGGTTGACATCTAATTTGGCTGAGCTCGGTCACAGGGAGGCTGAGTAGTCCACAGCACTCCTCTCTTTGCACGAGTTCAAAATAGGCTCTAAAAATACTTCAGTATGGTTCATTCCCACTACTGAAATCATGTTTGGGAAACAACTCGATCTAACGTACAGCAAATGCAATTCGGTGTACTCAATTATGAAAAGATCCTTGATAACAGGTCAGAATGGCCGAGCGGTCTAAGGCGCTGCGTTAAAGTCGCAGTCTCTCTGGAGAGGTGGGTTCAAATCCCACTTCTGACACACATCACAGTGTTGTAGAATGTCTTACTCAAAAGACCATGGCATATAATGGAGGTTGACATCTAATTTGGCTGAGCTCGGCCACAGGGAGGCTGAGTAGTCCACAGCACTCCTCTGTTTACACGAATTCAAAATAGGCTCTGAAAATATTTCAGTATGGTTGATTCCCACAACTGAAATCATGTTAGGGAAACAACTCGATCTAACGTACAGCAAATGCAATTCGGTGTACTCAATTATGAAAAGGTCCTTGAAAACAGGTCAGAATGGCCGAGCGGTCTAAGGCGCTGCGTTAAGGTCGCAGTCTCTCTGGAGGCGTGGGTTCATATCCCACTTCTGACACACATCACAGTGTTGTAAGATGTCTTACTCAAAAGGCCATGGCAGATAATGGAGGTAGACATCTAATATGGCTGAGCTCGGTCACAGGGAGGCTGAGTAGTCAACAGCACCACTCTTTTTACACGAGTTCAAAATAATCTATGAACATACTTCAGAATGGTTCATTCCCAGTACTGGATTCGTGTTTTGGAATCAATTCGATCTAACGTACAGCCCGTGCAGTTCGATGTACTCAACTTTAAAACAGACATTGAAAACAAGTCAGAATGGCCGGGTGGTCTAAGGCGCTGCGTTCAGAGGGAGGCTGAGTAGTCCACAGCACTCCTCTCTTTACACGAGTTCAAAATAGGCTCTAAAAATACTTCAGTATGGTTCATTCCCACTACTGAAATCATGTTTGGGAAACAACTCGATCTAACGTACAGCAAATGCAATTCGGTGTACTCAATTATGAAAAGATCCTTGATAACAGGTCAGAATGGCCGAGCGGTCTAAGGCGCTGCGTTCAGGTCGCAGTCTCTCTGGAGGCGTGGGTTCAAATCCCACTTCTGACACACGTCACAGTGTTGTAGATTTTCTTACTCAAAAGGCCATGGCAGATAATGGAGGTAGACATCTAATGTGGCTGAGCTCGGTCACAGGGAGGCTGAGTAGTCAACAGCACCACTCTCTTTACACGAGTTCAAAATAGGCTCTGAAAATACTTCAGTATGGTTCATTCCCACTACTGAAATCATGTTTTGGAAACAACTCAATCTAACGTACAGCAAATGCAATTCGGTGTACTCGATTATGAAAAGCTCCTTGAAAACAGGTCAGAATGGCCGAGCGGTCTAAGGCGTTGGTTTAGGTTGCAGTCTCTCTGGAGGCGTGGGTTCAAATCCCACTTCTGACATACATCACAGTGGTGTACATTTTCTTACTCAAAAGGCCATGGCAGACAATGGAGGGAGACATCTAATGTGGCTGAGCTCGGTCACAGGGAGGCTGAGTCGTCAACAGCACCACTCTACTGTATTTACACGAGTTCAAAATAATCTCTAAAAGTACTTCAGAATGGTTCATTCCGAGTACTGTATTCATGTTTTGGAATCAACTCGATCTAACTTACAGCCCGTGCAGTCCGGTGTATTCAATTGTAAAAAGGTTCTTGAAAATAAGTCAGAATGGCCGAGTGGTCTAAGGCGCTGCGCTCAGGTCGCAGTCTCTCTGGAGGCGTGGGTTCAAATCCCACTTCTGACACACATCACAGTGTTGTGGAATTTCTTAATCAAAAGACCATGGCATATAATGGAGGTTGACATCTAATTTGGCTGAGCTCGGTCACAGGGAGGCTGAGTAGTCCACAGCACTCCTCTCTTTACACGAGTTCAAAATAGGCTCTAAAAATACTTCAGTATGGTTCATTCCCACTACTGAAATCATGTTTGGGAAACAACTCGATCTAACGTACGGCAAATGCAATTCGGTGTACTCAATTATGAAAAGATCCTTGATAACAGGTCAGAATGGCCGAGCGGTCTAAGGCGCTGCGTTAAAGTCGCAGTCTCTCTGGAGAGGTGGGTTCAAATCCCACTTCTGACACACATCACAGTGTTGTAGAATGTCTTACTCAAAAGACCATGGCATATAATGGAGGTTGACATCTAATTTGGCTGAGCTCGGCCACAGGGAGGCTGAGTAGTCCACAGCACTCCTCTGTTTACACGAATTCAAAATAGGCTCTGAAAATATTTCAGTATGGTTGATTCCCACAACTGAAATCATGTTTGGGAAACAACTCGATCTAACGTACAGCAAATGCAATTCGGTGTACTCAATTATGAAAAGATCTTTGAAAACAGGTTAGAATGGCCGAGCGGTCTAAGGCGCTGCGTTTAGGTCGCAGTCTCTCTAGAGGCGTGGGTTCAAATCCCACTTCTGACACACATCACAGTGTTGTAGAATTTCTTACTCAAAAGACCATGGCATATAATGGAGGTTGACATCTAATTTGGCTGAGCTCGGTCACAAGGAGGCTGAGTAGTCCACAGCACTCCTCTGTTTACACGAGTTCAAAATAGGCCCTGAAAATACTTCAGTATGGTTTATTCCCACTACTGAAATCATGTTTGGGAAACAACTCAATCTAACGTACAGCAAATGCAATTCGGTGTACTCAATTATGAAAAGGTCCTTGAAAACAGGTCAGAATGGCCGAGCGGTCTAAGGCGCTGCGTTAAGGTCGCAGTCTCTCTGGAGGCGTGGGTTCAAATCCCACTTCTGACACACATCACAGTGTTGTAAAATGTCTTACTCAAAAGGCCATGGCAGATAATGGAGGTAGACATCTAATATGGCTGAGCTCGGTCACAGGGAGGCTGAGTAGTCAACAGCACCACTCTTTTTACACGAGTTCAAAATAATCTATGAACATACTTCAGAATGGTTCATTCCCAGTACTGGATTCGTGTTTTGGAATCAATTCGATCTAACGTACAGCCCGTGCAGTTCGATGTACTCAACTTTAAAACAGACATTGAAAACAAGTCAGAATGGCCGGGTGGTCTAAGGCGCTGCGTTCAGAGGGAGGCTGAGTAGTCCACAGCACTCCTCTCTTTACACGAGTTCAAAATAGGCTCTAAAAATACTTCAGTATGGTTCATTCCCACTACTGAAATCATGTTTGGGAAACAACTCGATCTAACGTACAGCAAATGCAATTCGGTGTACTCAATTATGAAAAGATCCTTGATAACAGGTCAGAATGGCCGAGCGGTCTAAGGCGCTGCGTTCAGGTCGCAGTCTCTCTGGAGGCGTGGGTTCAAATCCCACTTCTGACACGCGTCACAGTGTTGTAGATTTTCTTACTCAAAAGGCCATGGCAGATAATGGAGGTAGACATCTAATGTGGCTGAGCTCGGTCACAGGGAGGCTGAGTAGTCAACAGCACCACTCTCTTTACACGAGTTCAAAATAATCTCTAAAAGTACTTTAGAATGGTTCATTCCCAGTACTGTATTTGTGTTTTGGAATCAACTCGATTTAACTTACAGCCCGTGCAGTCCGGTGTATTCAATTGTAAAAAGGTTCTTGAAAATAAGTCAGAATGGCCGAGTGGTCTAAGGCGCTGCGTTCAGGTCGCATTCTCTCTGGAGGCGTGGGTTCAAATCCCACTTCTGACACACATCACAGTGTTGTGGAATTTCTTAATCAAAAGACCATGGCATATAATGGAAGTTGACATCTAATTTGGCTGAGCTCGGTCACAGGGAGGCTGACTAGTCCACAGCACTCCTCTCTTTACATGAGTTCAAAATAGGCTCTGAAAATACTTCAGTATGGTTCATTCCCACTACTGAAATCATGTTTTGGAAACAACTCAATCTAACGTACAGCAAATGCAATTCGGTGTACTCGATTATGAAAAGCTCCTTGAAAACAGGTCAGAATGGCCGAGCGGTCTAAGGCGTTGGTTTAGGTTGCAGTCTCTCTGGAGGCGTGGGTTCAAATCCCACTTCTGACATACATCACAGTGGTGTACATTTTCTTACTCAAAAGGCCATGGCAGACAATGGAGGGAGACATCTAATGTGGCTGAGCTCGGTCACAGGGAGGCTGAGTCGTCAACAGCACCACTCTACTGTATTTACACGAGTTCAAAATAATCTCTAAAAGTACTTCAGAATGGTTCATTCCGAGTACTGTATTCATGTTTTGGAATCAACTCGATCTAACTTACAGCCCGTGCAGTCCGGTGTATTCAATTGTAAAAAGGTTCTTGAAAATAAGTCAGAATGGCCGAGTGGTCTAAGGCGCTGCGTTCAGGTCGCAGTCTCTCTGGAGGCGTGGGTTCAAATGCCACTTCTGACACATATCACAGTGTTGTAGAATTTCTTACTCAAAAGACCATGGCATATAATGGAGATTGACATCTAATTTGGCTGAGCTCGGTCACAGGGAGGCTGAGTAGTCCACAGCACTCCTCTGTTTACACGAGTTCAAAATAGGCCCTGAAAATACTTCAGTATGGTTCATTCCCACTACTGAAATCATGTTTGGGAAACAACTCGATCTAACGTACAGCAAATGCAATTCGGTGTACTCAATTATGAAAAATTCCTTGAAAACAGGTCAGAATGGCCGAGCGGTCTAAGGCGCTGCGTTAAGGTCGCAGTCTCTCTGGAGAGGTGGGTTCAAATCCCACTTCTGACACACATCACAGTGTTGTACAATTTCTTACTCAAAAGACCATGGCATATAATGGAGGTTAAAATATAATTTGGCTGAGCTCGGTCACAGGGAGGCTGAGTAGTCCACAGCACTCCTCTGTTTACACGAGTTCAAAATAGGCCCTGAAAATACTTCAGTATGGTTCATTCCCACTACTGAAATCATGTTTGGGAAACAACTCAATCTAACGTACAGCAAATGCAATTCGGTGTACTCAATTATGAAAAGGTCCTTGAAAACAGGTCAGAAAAGCCGAGCGGTCTAAGGCGCTGCGTTAAGGTCGCAGTCTCTCTGGAGGCATGGGTTCAAATCCCACTTCTGACACACATCACAGTGTTGTAAAATGTCTTACTCAAAAGACCATGGCATATAATGGAGGTTGACATCTAATTTGGCTGAGCTCGGCCACAGGGAGGCTGAGTAGTCCACAGCACTCCTCTGTTTACACAAATTTAAAATAGGCTCTGAAAATATTTCAGTATGGTTGATTCCCACAACTGAAATCATGTTTGGGAAACAACTCCATCTAACGTACAGCAAATGCAATTCGGTGTACTCAATTATGAAAAGATCTTTGAAAACAGGTCAGAATGGCCGAGCGGTCTAAGGCGCTGCGTTAAGGTCGCAGTCTCGCTGGAGGCGTGGGTTCAAATCCCACTTCTGACACACATCACAGTGTTGTAAAATGTCTTACTCAAAAGGCCATGGCAGATAATGGAGGTAGACATCTAATATGGCTGAGCTCGGTCACAGGGAGGCTGAGTAGTCAACAGCACCACTCTTTTAACACGAGTTCAAAATAATCTATGAACATACTTCAGAATGGTTCATTCCCAGTACTGGATTCGTGTTTTGGAATCAATTCGATCTAACGTACAGCCCGTGCAGTTCGATGTACTCAACTTTAAAACAGACATGGAAAACAAGTCAGAATGGCCGGGTGGTCTAAGGCGCTGCGTTCAGAGGGAGGCTGAGTAGTCAACAGCACTACTCTGTTTACACAAGTTCAAAATAGGCTCTGAAAATACTTCAGATTGGTTCATTTCTTACTCAAAAGACCATGGCATATAATGGAGGTTGACATCTAATTTGGCTGAGCTCGGTCGCAGGGAGGCTGAGTAGTCAACAGCACCACTCTACTGTATTTACACGAGTTCAAAATAATCTCTAAAAGTACTTCAGAATGGTTCATTCCGAGTACTGTATTCGTGTTTTGGAATACAACTCGATCTAACTTACAGCCCGTGCAGTCCGGTGTATTAAATTGTAAAAAGGTTCTTGAAAATAAGTCAGAATGGCCGAGTGGTCTAAGGCGCTGCAATCAGGTCGCAGTCTCTCTGGAGGCGTGGGTTCAAATCCCACTTCTGACACACATCACAGTGTTGTAGAATTTCTTACTCAAAAGACCATGGCATATAATGGAGGTTGACATCTAATTTGGCTGAGCTCGCTCACAGGGAGGCTGAGTAGTCCACAGCACTCCTCTCTTTACTCGAGTTCAAAATAGGCTCTGAAAATACTTCAGTATGGTTCATTCCCACTACTGAAATCATGTTTGGGAAACAACTCTATCTAACGTACAGCAAATGCAATTCGGTGTACTCAATTATGAAAAGATGTTTGAAAACAGGTCAGAATGGCCGAGCGGTCTAAGGCGCTGCGTTAAGGTCGCAGTCTCTCTGGAGGCGTGGGTTCAAATCCCACTTCTGACACATAACGCAGTGTTGTATATTTTCTTACTCAAAAGGCCATGGCAGACAATGGAGGTAGACATCTAATGTGGCTGAGCTCGGTCACAGGGAGGCTGAGTAGTCAACAGCACCACTCTACTGTATTTACACGAGTTCAAAATAATCTCTAAAAGTACTTCAGAATGGTTCATTCCGAGTACTGTATTCGTGTTTTGGAATCAACTCGATCTAACTTACAGCCCGTGCAGTCCGGTGTATTCAATTGTAAAAAGGTTCTTGAAATTAAGTCAGAATGGCCGAGTGGTCTAAGGCGCTGCGTTCAGGTCGCAGTCTCTCTGGAGGCGTGGGTTCAAATCCCACTTCTGACACACATCACAGTGTTGTAGAATTTCTTAATCAAAAGACCATGGCATATAATGGAGGTTGACATCTAATTTGGCTGAGCTCGCTCACAGGGAGGCTGAGTAGTCCACAGCACTCCTCTTTTTACTCGAGTTCAAAATAGGCTCTGAAAATACTTCAGTATGGTTCATTCCCACTACTGAAATCATGATTGGGAAACAACTCTATCTAACGTACAGCAAATGCAATTCGGTGTACTCAATTATGAAAAGATCTTTGAAAACAGGTCAGAATGGCCGAGCGGTCTAAGGCGCTGCGTTAAGGTCGCAGTCTCTCTGGAGGCGTGGGTTCAAATCCCACTTCTGACACACATCACAGTGTTGTAAAATGTCTTACTCAAAAGGCCATGGCAGATAATGGAGGGAGACATCTAATATGGCTGAGCTCGGTCACAGGGAGGCTGAGTAGTCAACAGCACCGCTCTTTTTACACGAGTTCAAAATAATCTATGAACATACTTCAGAATGGTTCATTCCCAGTACTGGATTCGTGTTTTGGAATCAATTCGATCTAACGTACAGCCCGTGCAGTTCGATGTACTCAACTTTAAAACAGACATTGAAAACAAGTCAGAATGGCCGGGTGGTCTAAGGCGCTGCGTTCAGAGGGAGGCTGAGTAGTCAACAGCACTACTCTGTTTACACGAGTTCAAAATAGGCTCTGAAAATACTTCAGATTGGTTCATTTCTTACTCAAAAGACCATGGCATATAATGGAGGTTGACATCTAATTTGGCTGAGCTCGGTCGCAGGGAGGCTGAGTAGTCAACAGCACCACTCTACTGTATTTACACGAGTTCAAAATAATCTCTAAAAGTACTTCAGAATGGTTCATTCCGAGTACTGTATTCGTGTTTTGGAATCAACTCGATCTAACTTACAGCCCGTGCAGTCCGGTGTATTAAATTGTAAAAAGGTTCTTGAAAATAAGTCAGAATGGCCGAGTGGTCTAAGGCGCTGCGTTCAGGTCGCAGTCTCTCTGGAGGCGTGGGTTCAAGTCCCACTTCTGACACACATCACAGTGTTGTAGAATTTCTTACTCAAAAGACCATGGCATATAATGGAGGTTGACATCTAATTTGGCTGAGCTCGGCCACAGGGAGGCTGAGTAGTCCACAGCACTCCTCTGTTTACACGAATTCAAAATAGGCTCTGAAAATATTTCAGTATGGTTGATTCCCACAACTGAAATCATGTTTGAGAAACAACTCGATCTAACGTACAGCAAATGCAATTCGGTGTACTCAATTATGAAAAGATCTTTGAAAACAGGTCAGAATGGCCGAGCGGTCTAAGGCGCTGCGTTAAGGTCGCAGTCTCTCTGGAGGCGTGGGTTCAAATCCCACTTCTGACACACATCACAGTGTTGTAAAATGTCTTACTCAAAAGGCCATGGCAGATAATGGAGGTAGACATCTAATATGGCTGAGCTCGGTCACAGGGAGGCTGAGTAGTCAACAGCACCACTCTTTTTACACGAGTTCAAAATAATCTATGAACATACTTCAGAATGGTTCATTCCCAGTACTGGATTCGTGTTTTGGAATCAATTCGATCTAACGTACAGCCCGTGCAGTTCGATGTACTCAACTTTAAAACAGACATTGAAAACAAGTCAGAATGGCCGGGTGGTCTAAGGCGCTGCGTTCAGAGGGAGGCTGAGTAGTCAACAGCACTACTCTGTTTACACGAGTTCAAAATAGGCTCTGAAAATACTTCAGATTGGTTCATTTCTTACTCAAAAGACCATGGCATATAATGGAGGTTGACATCTAATTTGGCTGAGCTCGGTCGCAGGGAGGCTGAGTAGTCAACAGCACCACTCTACTGTATTTACACGAGTTCAAAATAATCTCTAAAAGTACTTCAGAATGGTTCATTCCGAGTACTGTATTCGTGTTTTGGAATCAACTCGATCTAACTTACAGCCCGTGCAGTCCGGTGTATTAAATTGTAAAAAGGTTCTTGAAAATAAGTCAGAATGGCCGAGTGGTCTAAGGCGCTGCGTTCAGGTTGCAGTCTCTCTGGAGGCGTGGGTTCAAATCCCACTTCTGACACACATCACAGTGTTGTAGAATTTCTTACTCAAAAGACCATGGCACATAATGGAATTTGACATCTAATTTGGCTGAGCTCGCTCACAGGGAGGCTGAGTAGTCCACAGCACTCCCCTCTTTACACGAGTTCAAAATAGGCTCTGAAAATACTTCAGTATGGTTCATTCCCACTACTGAAATCATGATTGGGAAACAACTCTATCTAACGTACAGCAAATGCAATTCGGTGTACTCAATTATGAAAAGATCTTTGAAAACAGGTCAGAATGGCCGAGCGGTCTAAGGCGCTGCGTTAAGGTCGCAGTCTCTCTGGAGGCGTGGGTTCAAATCCCACTTCTGACACACATCACAGTGTTGTAAAATGTCTTACTCAAAAGGCCATGGCAGATAATGGAGGGAGACATCTAATATGGCTGAGCTCGGTCACAGGGAGGCTGAGTAGTCAACAGCACCGCTCTTTTTACACGAGGTCAAAATAATCTATGAACATACTTCAGAATGGTTCATTCCCAGTACTGGATTCGTGTTTTGGAATCAATTCGATCTAACGTACAGCCCGTGCAGTTCGATGTACTCAACTTTAAAACAGACATTGAAAACAAGTCAGAATGGCCGGGTGGTCTAAGGCGCTGCGTTCAGAGGGAGGCTGAGTAGTCAACAGCACTACTCTGTTTACACGAGTTCAAAATAGGCTCTGAAAATACTTCAGATTGGTTCATTTCTTACTCAAAAGACCATGGCATATAATGGAGGTTGACATCTAATTTGGCTGAGCTCGGTCGCAGGGAGGCTGAGTAGTCAACAGCACCACTCTACTGTATTTACACGAGTTCAAAATAATCTCTAAAAGTACTTCAGAATGGTTCATTCCGAGTACTGTATTCGTGTTTTGGAATCAACTCGATCTAACTTACAGCCCGTGCAGTCCGGTGTATTAAATTGTAAAAAGGTTCTTGAAAATAAGTCAGAATGGCCGAGTGGTCTAAGGCGCTGCGTTCAGGTTGCAGTCTCTCTGGAGGCGTGGGTTCAAATCCCACTTCTGACACACATCACAGTGTTGTAGAATTTCTTACTCAAAAGACCATGGCATATAATGGAAGTTGACATCTAATTTGGCTGAGCTCGCTCACAGGGAGGCTGAGTAGTCCACAGCACTCCCCTCTTTACACGAGTTCAAAATAGGCTCTGAAAATACTTCAGTATGGTTCATTCCCACTACTGAAATCATGTTTGGGAAACAACTCGATCTAACGTACAGCAAATGCAATTCGGTGTACTCAATTATGAAAAGATCTTTGAAAACAGGTCAGAATGGCCGAGCGGTCTAAGGCGCTGCGTCAAGGTCGCAGTCTCTCTGGAGGCGTGGGTTCAAATCCCACTTCTGACACACATCACAGTGTTGTATATTTTCTTACTCAAAAGGCCATGGCAGACAATGGAGGTAGACATCTAATTTGGCTGAGCTCGGTCACAGGGAGGCTGAGTAGTCCACAGCACTCCTCTGTTTACACGAGTTCAAAATAGGCTCTGAAAATACTTCAGTATGGTTCATTCCCACTACTGAAATCATGTTTGGGAAACAGCTCCATCTAACGTACTGCAAATACAATTCGGTGTACTCAATTATGAAAAGATCCTTGAAATCAGGTCGGAATGACCGAGCGGTCTAAGGCGCTGCGTTAAGGTCGCAGTCTCTCTGGAGGCGTGGGTTCAAATCCCACTTCTGACACACATCACAGTGTTGTAGAATTTCTTACTTAAAAGACCATGGCATATAATGGAGGTTGACATCTAATTTGGCTGAGCTCGGTCACAAGGAGGCTGAGTAGTCCACAGCACTCCTCTGTTTACACAAGTTCAAAATAGGCCCTGAAAATACTTCAGTATGGTTCATTCCCACTACTGAAATTATGTTTGGGAAACAACTCAATCTAACGTACAGCAAATGCAATTCGGTGTACTCAATTATGAAAAAATCCTTGAAAACAGGTCAGAATGGCCGAGCGGTCTAAGGCGCTGCGTTAAGGTTGCAGTCTCTCTAGAGGCGTGGGTTCAAATCCCACTTCTGACACACATCACAGTGTTGTAAAATGTCTTACTCAAAAGGCCATGGCAGATAATGGAGGGAGACATCTAATATGGCTAAGCTCGGTCACAGGGAGGCTGAGTAATCAACAGCACCACTCTTTTTACACGAGTTCAAAATAATCTATGAACATACTTCAGAATGGTTCATTCCCAGTACTGGATTCGTGTTTTGGAATCAATTCGATCTAACGTACAGCCCGTGCAGTTCGATGTACTCAACTTTAAAACAGACATTGAAAACAAGTCAGAATGGCCGGGTGGTCTAAGGCGCTGCGTTCAGAGGGAGGCTGAGTAGTCAACAGCACTACTCTGTTTACACGAGTTCAAAATAGGCTCTGAAAATATTTCAGATTGGTTCATTTCTTACTCAAAAGACCATGGCATATAATGGAGGTTGACATCTAATTTGGCTGAGCTCGGTCGCAGGGAGGCTGAGTAGTCCACAGCACTCCTCTGTTTACACGAATTCAAAATAGGCTCTGAAAATATTTCAGTATGGTTGATTCCCACAACTGAAATCATGTTTGGGAAACAACTCGATCTAACGTACAGCAAATGCAATTCGGTGTACTCAATTATGAAAAGATATTTGAAAACAGGTCAGAATGGCCGAGCGGTCTAAGGCGCTGCGTTAAGGTCGCAGTCTCTCTGGAGGCGTGGGTTCAAATCCCACTTCTGACACACATCACAGTGTTGTAGAATTTCTTACTCAAAAGACCATGGCATATAATGGAGGTTGACATCTAATTTGGCTGAGCTCGCTCACAGGGAGGCTGAGTAGTCCACAGCACTCCTCTGTTTACACGAATTCAAAATAGGCTCTGAAAATATTTCAGTATGGTTGATTCCCACAACTGAAATCATGTTTGGGAAACAACTCGATCTAACGTACAGCAAATGCAATTCGGTGTACTCAATTATGAAAAGATCTTTGAAAACAGGTCAGAATGGCCGAGCGGTCTAAGGCGCTGCGTTAAGGTCGCAGTCTCTCTGGAGGCGTGGGTTCAAATCCCACTTCTGACACATATCACAGTGTTGTAAAATGTCCTACTCAAAAGGCCATGGCAGATAATGGAGGTAGACATCTAATATGGCTGAGCTCGGTCACAGGGAGGCTGAGTAGTCAACAGCACCACTCTTTTTACACGAGTTCAAAATAATCTATGAACATACTTCAGAATGGTTCATTCCCAGTACTGGATTCGTGTTTTGGAATCAATTCGATCTAACGTACAGCCCGTGCAGTTCGATGTACTCAACTTTAAAACAGACATTGAAAACAAGTCAGAATGGCCGGGTGGTCTAAGGCGCTGCGTTCAGAGGGAGGCTGAGTAGTCAACAGCACTACTCTGTTTACACGAGTTCAAAATAGGCTCTGAAAATACTTCAGATTGGTTCATTTCTTACTCAAAAGACCATGGCATATAATGGAGGTTGACATCTAATTTGGCTGAGCTCGGTCGCAGGGAGGCTGAGTAGTCAACAGCACCACTCTACTGTATTTACACGAGTTCAAAATAATCTCTAAAAGTACTTCAGAATGGTTCATTCCGAATACTGTATTCCTGTTTTGGAATCAACTCGATCTAACTTACAGCCCGTGCAGTCCGGTGTATTAAATTGTAAAAAGGTTCTTGAAAATAAGTCAGAATGGCCGAGTGGTCTAGGGCGCTGCGTTCAGGTCGCAGTCTCTCTGGAGGCGTGGGTTCAAGTCCTACTTCTGACACACATCACAGTGTTGTAGAATTTCTTACTCAAAAGACCATGGCATATAATGGAGGTTGACATCTAATTTGGCTGAGCTCGGCCACAGGGAGGCTGAGTAGTCCACAGCACTCCTCTGTTTACACGAATTCAAAATAGGCTCTGAAAATACTTCAGTATGGTTGATTCCCACAACTGAAATCATGTTTGGGAAACAACTCCATCTAACGTACAGCAAATGCAATTCGGTGTACTCAATTATGAAAAGATCTTTGAAAACAGGTCAGAATGGCCGAGCGGTCTAAGGCGCTGCGTTAAGGTCGCAGTCTCTCTGGAGGCGTGGGTTCAAATCCCACTTCTGACACACATCACAGTGTTGTAGAATTTCTTACTCAAAAGACCATGGCATATAATGGAGGTTGACATCTAATTTGGCTGAGCTCGCTCACAGGGAGGCTGAGTAGTCCACAGCACTCCTCTCTTTACTCGAGTTCAAAATAGGCTCTGAAAATACTTCAGTATGGTTCATTCCCACTACTGAAATCATGTTTGGGAAACAACTCTATCTAACGTACAGCAAATGCAATTCGGTGTACTCAATTATGAAAAGTTCTTTGAAAACAGGTCAGAATGGCCGAGCGGTCTAAGGCGCTGCGTTAAGGTCGCAGTCTCTCTGGAGGCGTGGGTTCAAATCCCACTTCTGACACACATCGCAGTGTTGTATATTTTCTTACTCAAAAGGCCATGGCAGACAATGAAGGTAGACATCTAATGTGGCTGAGCTCGGTCACAGGGAGGCTGAGTAGTCAACAGCACCACTCTACTGTATTTACACGAGTTCAAAATAATCTCTAAAAGTACTTCAGAATGGTTCATTCCGAGTACTGTATTCGTGTTTTGGAATCAACTCGATCTAACTTACAGCCCGTGCAGTCCGGTGTATTCAATTGTAAAAAGGTTCTTGAAATTAAGTCAGAATGGCCGAGTGGTCTAAGGCGCTGCGTTCAGGTCGCAGTCTCTCTGGAGGCGTGGGTTCAAATCCCACTTCTGACACACATCACAGTGTTGTAGAATTTCTTACTCAAAAGACCATGGCATATAATGGAGGTTGACATCTAATTTGGCTGAGCTCGCTCACAGGGAGGCTGAGTAGTCCACAGCACTCCTCTCTTTACTCGAGTTCAAAATAGGCTCTGAAAATACTTCAGTATGGTTCATTCCCACTACTGAAATCATGTTTGGGAAACAACTCGATCTAACGTACAGCAAATGCAATTCGGTGTACTCAATTATGAAAAGATCTTTGAAAACAGGTCAGAATGGCCGAGCGGTCTAAGGCGCTGTGTTAAGGTCGCAGTCTCTCTGCAGGCGTAGGTTCAAATCCCACTTCTGACACACATCGCAGTGTTGTATATTTTCTTACTCAAAAGGCCATGGCAGACAATGGAGGTAGACATCTAATGTGGCTGAGCTCGGTCACAGGGAGGCTGAGTAGTCAACAGCACCACTCTACTGTATTTACACGAGTTCAAAATAATCTCTAAAAGTACTTCAGAATGGTTCATTCCGAGTACTGTATTCGTGTTTTGGAATCAACTCGATCTAACTTACAGCCCGTGCAGTCCGGTGTATTCAATTGTAAAAAGGTTCTTGAAAATAAGTTAGAATGGCCGAGTGGTCTAAGGCGCTGCGTTCCGGTCGCAGTCTCTCTGGAGGCGTGGGTTCAAATCCCACTTCTGAAACACATCACAGTGTTGTAGAATTTCTTACTCAAAAGACCATGGCATATAATGGAGGTTGACATCTAATTTGGCTGAGCTCGCTCACAGGGAGGCTGAGTAGTCCACAGCACTCCTTTCTTTACACGAGTTCAAAATAGGCTCTGAAAATACTTCAGTATGGTTCATTCCCACTACTGAAATCATGTTTGGGAAACAACTCGATCTAACGTACAGCAAATGCAATTCGGTGTACTCAATTATGAAAAGATCTTTGAAAACAGGTCAGAATGGCCGAGCGGTCTAAGGCGCTGCGTCAAGGTCGCAGTCTCTCTGGAGGTGTGGGTTCAAATCCCACTTCTGACACACATCACAGTGTTGTAGAATTTCTTACTCAAAAGACCATGGCATATAATGGAGGTTGACATCTAATTTGGCTGAGCTCGGCCACAGGGAGGCTGAGTAGTCAACAGCACCACTCTTTTTACACGAGTTCAAAATAATCTATGAACATACTTCAGAATGGTTCATTCCCAGTACTGGATTCGTGTTTTAGAATCAATTCGATCTAACGTACAGCCCGTGCAGTTCGATGTACTCAACTTTAAAACAGACATTGAAAACAAGTCAGAATGGCCGGGTGGTCTAAGGCGCTGCGTTCAGAGGGAGGCTGAGTAGTCAACAGCACTACTCTGTTTACACGAGTTCAAAATAGGCTCTGAAAATACTTCAGATTGGTTCATTTCTTACTCAAAAGACCATGGCATATAATGGAGGTTGACATCTAATTTGGCTGAGCTCGGTCGCAGGGAGGCTGAGTAGTCAACAGCACCACTCTACTGTATTTACACGAGTTCAAAATAATCTCTAAAAGTACTTCAGAATGGTTCATTCCGAGTACTGTATTCGTGTTTTGGAATCAACTCGATCTAACTTACAGCCCGTGCAGTCCGGTGTATTAAATTGTAAAAAGGTTCTTGAAAATAAGTCAGAATGGCCGAGTGGTCTAAGGCGCTGCGTTCAGGTTGCAGTCTCTCTGGAGGCGTGGGTTCAAATCCCACTTCTGACACACATCACAGTGTTGTAGAATTTCTTACTCAAAAGACCATGGCATATAATGGAAGTTGACATCTAATTTGGCTGAGCTCGCTCACAGGGAGGCTGAGTAGTCCACAGCACTCCCCTCTTTACACGAGTTCAAAATAGGCTCTGAAAATACTTCAGTATGGTTCATTCCCACTACTGAAATCATGTTTGGGAAACAACTCGATCTAACGTACAGCAAATGCAATTCGGTGTACTCAATTATGAAAAGATCTTTGAAAACAGGTCAGAATGGCCGAGCGGTCTAAGGCGCTGCGTCAAGGTCGCAGTCTCTCTGGAGGCGTGGGTTCAAATCCCACTTCTGACACACATCACAGTGTTGTATATTTTCTTACTCAAAAGGCCATGGCAGACAATGGAGGTAGACATCTAATTTGGCTGAGCTCGGTCACAGGGAGGCTGAGTAGTCCACAGCACTCCTCTGTTTACACGAGTTCAAAATAGGCTCTGAAAATACTTCAGTATGGTTCATTCCCACTACTGAAATCATGTTTGGGAAACAACTCCATCTAACGTACTGCAAATACAATTCGGTGTACTCAATTATGAAAAGATCCTTGAAAACAGGTCGGAATGACCGAGCGGTCTAAGGCGCTGCGTTAAGGTCGCAGTCTCTCTGGAGGCGTGGGTTCAAATCCCACTTCTGACACACATCACAGTGTTGTAGAATTTCTTACTCAAAAGACCATGGCATATAATGGAGGTTGACATCTAATTTGGCTGAGCTCGCTCACAGGGAGACTGAGTAGTCCACAGCACTCCTCTCTTTATACGAGTTCAAAATAGGCCCTGAAAATACTTCAGTATGGTTCATTCCCACTACTGAAATCATGTTTGGGAAACAACTCAATCTAACGTACAGCAAATGCAATTCGGTGTACTCAATTATGAAAAGATCTTTGAAAACAGGTCATAATGGCCGAGCAGTCTAAGGCGCTGCGTTAAGGTCGCAGTCTCTCTGGAGGCGTGGGTTCAAATCCCACTTCTGACACACATCACAGTGTTGTAGAATTTCTTACTCAAAAGACCATGGCATATAATGGAGGTTAAAATATAATTTGGCTGAGCTCGGCCACAGGGAGGCTGAGTAGTCCACAGCACTCCTCTGTTTACACGAATTCAAAATAGGCTCTGAAAATATTTTAGTATGGTTGATTCCCACAACTGAAATCATGTTTGGGAAACAACTCGATCTAACGTACAGCAAATGCAATTCGGTGTACTCAATTATGAAAAGATCATTGAAAACAGGTTAAAATGGCCGAGCGGTCTAAGGCGCTGCGTTAAGGTCGCAGTCTCTCTGGAGGCGTGGGTACAAATCCCACTTTTGACACACATCACAGTGTTGTAGAATTTCTTACTTAAAAGACCATGGCATATAATGGAGGTTGACATCTAATTTGGCTGAGCTCGGTCACAAGGAGGCTGAGTAGTCCACAGCACTCCTCTGTTTACACGAGTTCAAAATAGGCCCTGAAAATACTTCAGTATGGTTCATTCCCACTACTGAAATTATGTTTGGGAAACAACTCAATCTAACGTACAGCAAATGCAATTCGGTGTACTCAATTATGAAAAAATCCTTGAAAACAGGTCAGAATGGCCGAGCGGTCTAAGGCGCTGCGTTAAGGTTGCAATCTCTCTAGAGGCGTGGGTTCAAATCCCACTTCTGACGCACATCACAGTGTTGTAAAATGTCTTACTCAAAAGGCCATGGCAGATAATGGAGGGAGACATCTAATATGGCTGTGCTCGGTCACAGGGAGGCTGAGTAGTCAACAGCACCACTCTTTTTACACGAGTTCAAAATAATCTATGAAAATACTTCAGAATGGTTCATTCCCAGTACTGGATTCGTGTTTTGGAATCAATTCGATCTAACGTACAGCCCGTGCAGTTCGATGTACTCAACTTTAAAACAGACATTGAAAACAAGTCAGAATGGCCGGGTGGTCTAAGGCGCTGCGTTCAGAGGGAGGCTGAGTAGTCAACAGCACTACTCTGTTTACACGAGTTCAAAATAGGCTCTGAAAATATTTCAGATTGGTTCATTTCTTACTCAAAAGACCATGGCATATAATGGAGGTTGACATCTAATTTGGCTGAGCTCGGTCGCAGGGAGGCTGAGTAGTCCACAGCACTCCTCTGTTTACACGAATTCAAAATAGGCTCTGAAAATATTTCAGTATGGTTGATTCCCACAACTGAAATCATGTTTGGGAAACAACTCGATCTAACGTACAGCAAATGCAATTCGGTGTACTCAATTATGAAAAGATGTTTGAAAACAGGTCAGAATGGCCGAGCAGTCTAAGGCGCTGCGTTAAGGTCGCAGTCTCTCTGGAGGCGTGGGTTCAAATCCCACTTCTGACACACATCACAGTGTTGTAGAATTTCTTACTCAAAAGACCATGGCATATAATGGAGGTTGACATCTAATTTGGCTGAGCTCGCTCACAGGGAGGCTGAGTAGTCCACAGCACTCCTCTGTTTACACGAATTCAAAATAGGCTCTGAAAATATTTCAGTATGGTTGATTCCCACAACTGAAATCATGTTTGGGAAACAACTCGATCTAACGTACAGCAAATGCAATTCGGTGTACTCAATTATGAAAAGATCTTTGAAAACAGGTCAGAATGGCCGAGCGGTCTAAGGCGCTGCGTTAAGGTCGCAGTCTCTCTGGAGGCGTGGGTTCAAATCCCACTTCTGACACACATCACAGTGTTGTAAAATGTCTTACTCAAAAGGCCATGGCAGATAATGGAGGTAGACATCTAATATGGCTGAGCTCGGTCACAGGGAGGCTGAGTAGTCAACAGCACCACTCTTTTTACACGAGTTCAAAATAATCTATGAACATACTTCAGAATGGTTCATTCCCAGTACTGGATTCGTGTTTTGGAATCAATTCGATCTAACGTACAGCCCGTGCAGTTCGATGTACTCAACTTTAAAACAGACATTGAAAACAAGTCAGAATGGCCGGGTGGTCTAAGGCGCTGCGTTCAGAGGGAGGCTGAGTAGTCAACAGCACTACTCTGTTTACACGAGTTCAAAATAGGCTCTGAAAATACTTCAGATTGGTTCATTTCTTACTCAAAAGACCATGGCATATAATGGAGGTTAACATCTAATTTGGCTGAGCTCGGTCGCAGGGAGGCTGAGTAGTCAACAGCACCACTCTACTGTATTTACACGAGTTCAAAATAATCTCTAAAAGTACTTCAGAATGGTTCATTCCGAATACTGTATTCCTGTTTTGGAATCAACTCGATCTAACTTACAGCCCGTGCAGTCCGGTGTATTAAATTGTAAAAAGGTTCTTGAAAATAAGTCAGAATGGCCGAGTGGTCTAAGGCGCTGCGTTCAGGTCGCAGTCTCTCTGGAGGCGTGGGTTCAAGTCCCACTTCTGACACACATCACAGTGTTGTAGAATTTCTTACTCAAAAGACCATGGCATATAATGGAGGTTGACATCTAATTTGGCTGAGCTCGGCCACAGGGAGGCTGAGTAGTCCACAGCACTCCTCTGTTTACACGAATTCAAAATAGGCTCTGAAAATACTTCAGTATGGTTGATTCCCACAACTGAAATCATGTTTGGGAAACAACTCCATCTAACGTACAGCAAATGCAATTCGGTGTACTCAATTATGAAAAGATCTTAGAAAACAGGTCAGAATGGCCGAGCGGTCTAAGGCGCTGCGTTAAGGTCGCAGTCTCTCTGGAGGCGTGGGTTCAAATCCCACTTCTGACACACATCACAGTGTTGTAGAATTTCTTACTCAAAAGACCATGGCATATAATGGAGGTTGACATCTAATTTGGCTGAGCTCGCTCACAGGGAGGCTGAGTAGTCCACAGCACTCCTCTCTTTACACGAGTTCAAAATAGGCTCTGAAAATACTTCAGTATGGTTCATTCCCACTACTGAAATCATGTTTGGGAAACAACTCGATCTAACGTACAGCAAATGCAATTCGGTGTACTCAATTATGAAAAGATCTTTGAAAACTGGTCAGAATGGCCGAGCGGTCTAAGGCGCTGCGTTAAGGTCGCAGTCTCTCTGGAGGCGTGGGTTCAAATCCCACTTCTGACACACATCACAGTATTGTAGAATATCTCACTCAAAAGACCATGGCATATAATGGAGGTTGACATCTAATTTGGCTGAGCTCGGCCACAGGGAGGCTGAGTAGTCCAGAGCACTCCTCTGTTTACACGAGTTCAAAATAGGCTCTGAAAATACTTCAGTATGGTTCATTCCCACTCCTGAAATCATGTTTGGGAAACAACTCGATCTAACATACAGCAAATGCAAATCGGTGTACTCAATTATGAAAAGATCCTTGAAAACAGGTCAGAATGGCCGAGCGGTCTAAGGCGCTGCGTTTAGGTCGCAGTCTCTCTGGAGGCGTGGGTTCAAATCCCACTTCTGACACACATCACAGTGTTGTAAAATGTCTTACTCAAAAGGCCATGGCAGATGATGGAGGTAGACATCTAATATGGCTGAGCTCGGTCACAGGGTGGCTGAGTAGTCAACAGCACCACTCTTTTTACACGAGTTCAAAATAATCTATGAACATACTTCAGAATGGTTCATTCCCAGTACTGCATTCGTGTTTTGGAATCAATTCGATCTAACGTACAGCCCGTGCAGTTCGATGTACTCAACTTTAAAACAGACATTGAAAACAAGTCAGAATGGCCGGGTGGTCTAAGGCGCTGCGTTCAGAGGGAGGCTGAGTAGTCAACAGCACTACTCTGTTTACACGAGTTCAAAATAGGCTCTGAAAATACTTCAGATTGGTTCATTTCTTACTCAAAAGACCATGGCATATAATGGAGGTTGACATCTAATTTGGCTGAGCTCGGTCGCAGGGAGGCTGAGTAGTCAACAGCACCACTCTACTGTATTTACACGAGTTCAAAATAATCTCTAAAAGTACTTCAGAATGGTTCATTCCGAGTACTGTATTCGTGTTTTGGAATCAACTCGATCTAACTTACAGCCCGTGCAGTCCGGTGTATTAAATTGTAAAAAGGTTCTTGATAATAAGTCAGAATGGCCGAGCGGTCAAAGGCGCTGCGTTAAGGTCGCAGTCTCTCTGGAGGCGTGGGTTCAAATCCCACTTCTGACATACATCACAGTGGTGTATATTTTCTTACTCAAAAGGCCATGGCAGACAATGGAGGTAGACATCTAATGTGTCTGAGCTCGGTCACAGGGAGGCTGAGTAGTCAACAGCACCACTCTACTGTATTTACACGAGTTCAAAATAATCTCTAAAAGTACTTCAGAATGGTTCATTCCGAGTACTGTATTCGTGTTTTGGAGTCAACTCGATCTAACTTACAGCCCGTGCAGTCCGGTGTATTCAATTGTAAAAAGGTTCTTGAAAATAAGTCAGAATGGCCGAGTGGTCTAAGGTGCTGCGTTCAGGTCGCAGTCTCTCTGGAGGCGTGGGTTCAAATCCCACTTCTGACACACATCACAGTATTGTAGAATTTCTCACTCAAAAGACCATGGCATATAATGGAAGTTGACATCTAATTTGGCTGAGCTCGCTCACAGGGAGGCTGAGTAGTCCACAGCACTCCTCTCTTTACACGAGTTCAAAATAGGCTCTGAAAATACTTCAGTATGGTTCATTCCCACTACTGAAATCATGTTTGGGAAACAACTCGATCTAACGTACAGCAAATGCAATTCGGTGTACTCAATTATGAAAAGATCTTTGAAAACAAGTCAGAATGGCCGAGTAGTCTAAGGCGCTGCGTTCAGGTCGCAGTCTCTCTTGAGGCGTGGGTTCAAATCCCACTTCTGACACACATCACAGTATTGTAGAATTTCTCACTCAAAAGACCATGGCATATAATGGAGGTTGACATCTAATTTGGCTGAGCTCGGCCACAGGGAGGCTGAGTAGTCCACAGCACTCCTCTGTTTACACGAGTTCAAAATAGGCTCTGAAAATACTTCAGTATGGTTCATTCCCACTCCTGAAATCATGTTTGGGAAACAACTCGATCTAACGTACAGCAAATGCAATTCGGTGTACTCAATTATGAAAAGATCCTTGAAAACAGGTCAGAATGGCCGAGCGGTCTAAGGCGCTGCGTTTAGGTCGCAGTCTCTCTGGAGGCGTGGGTTCAAGTCCCACTTCTGACATACATCAGAGTGGTGTAAATTTTCTTACTCAAAAGGCCATGGCAGACAATGGAGGTAGACATCTAATGTGGCTGAGCTCGGTCACAGGGAGGCTGAGTAGTCAACAGCACCACTCTACTGTATTTACACGAGTTCAAAATAATCTCTAAAAGTACTTCAGAATGGTTCATTCCGAGTACTGTATTCGTGTTTTGGAATCAACTCGATCTAACTTACAGCCCGTGCAGTCCGGTGTATTCAATTGTAAAAAGGTTCTTGAAAATAAGTCAGAATGGCCGAGTGGTCTAAGGCGCTGCGTTCAGGTCGCAGTCTCTCTGGAGGCGTGGGTTCAAATCCCACTTCTGACACACATCACAGTGTTGTAGAATTTCTTACTCAAAAGACCATGGCATATAATGGAGGTTGACATCTAATTTGGCTGAGCTCGCTCACAGGGAGGCTGAGTAGTCCACAGCACTCCTCTGTTTACACGAATTCAAAATAGGCTCTGAAAATATTTCAGTATGGTTGATTCCCACAACTGAAATCATGTTTGGGAAACAACTCGATCTAACGTACAGCAAATGCAATTCGGTGTACTCAATTATGAAAAGATCTTTGAAAACAGGTCAGAATGGCCGAGCGGTCTAAGGCGCTGCGTTAAGGTCGCAGTCTCTCTGGAGGCGTGGGTTCAAATCCCACTTCTGACACACATCACAGTGTTGTAAAATGTCTTACTCAAAAGGCCATGGCAGATAATGGAGGTAGACATCTAATATGGCTGAGCTCGGTCACAGGGAGGCTGAGTAGTCAACAGCACCACTCTTTTTACACGAGTTCAAAATAATCTATGAACATACTTCAGAATGGTTCATTCCCAGTACTGGATTCGTGTTTTGGAATCAATTCGATCTAACGTACAGCCCGTGCAGTTCGATGTACTCAACTTTAAAACAGACATTGAAAACAAGTCAGAATGGCCGGGTGGTCTAAGGCGCTGCGTTCAGAGGGAGGCTGAGTAGTCAACAGCACTACTCTGTTTACACGAGTTCAAAATAGGCTCTGAAAATACTTCAGATTGGTTCATTTCTTACTCAAAAGACCATGGCATATAATGGAGGTTAACATCTAATTTGGCTGAGCTCGGTCGCAGGGAGGCTGAGTAGTCAACAGCACCACTCTACTGTATTTACACGAGTTCAAAATAATCTCTAAAAGTACTTCAGAATGGTTCATTCCGAATACTGTATTCCTGTTTTGGAATCAACTCGATCTAACTTACAGCCCGTGCAGTCCGGTGTATTAAATTGTAAAAAGGTTCTTGAAAATAAGTCAGAATGGCCGAGTGGTCTAAGGCGCTGCGTTCAGGTCGCAGTCTCTCTGGAGGCGTGGGTTCAAGTCCCACTTCTGACACACATCACAGTGTTGTAGAATTTCTTACTCAAAAGACCATGGCATATAATGGAGGTTGACATCTAATTTGGCTGAGCTCGGCCACAGGGAGGCTGAGTAGTCCACAGCACTCCTCTGTTTACACGAATTCAAAATAGGCTCTGAAAATACTTCAGTATGGTTGATTCCCACAACTGAAATCATGTTTGGGAAACAACTCCATCTAACGTACAGCAAATGCAATTCGGTGTACTCAATTATGAAAAGATCTTAGAAAACAGGTCAGAATGGCCGAGCGGTCTAAGGCGCTGCGTTAAGGTCGCAGTCTCTCTGGAGGCGTGGGTTCAAATCCCACTTCTGACACACATCACAGTGTTGTAGAATTTCTTACTCAAAAGACCATGGCATATAATGGAGGTTGACATCTAATTTGGCTGAGCTCGCTCACAGGGAGGCTGAGTAGTCCACAGCACTCCTCTCTTTACACGAGTTCAAAATAGGCTCTGAAAATACTTCAGTATGGTTCATTCCCACTACTGAAATCATGTTTGGGAAACAACTCGATCTAACGTACAGCAAATGCAATTCGGTGTACTCAATTATGAAAAGATCTTTGAAAACTGGTCAGAATGGCCGAGCGGTCTAAGGCGCTGCGTTAAGGTCGCAGTCTCTCTGGAGGCGTGGGTTCAAATCCCACTTCTGACACACATCACAGTATTGTAGAATATCTCACTCAAAAGACCATGGCATATAATGGAGGTTGACATCTAATTTGGCTGAGCTCGGCCACAGGGAGGCTGAGTAGTCCAGAGCACTCCTCTGTTTACACGAGTTCAAAATAGGCTCTGAAAATACTTCAGTATGGTTCATTCCCACTCCTGAAATCATGTTTGGGAAACAACTCGATCTAACATACAGCAAATGCAAATCGGTGTACTCAATTATGAAAAGATCCTTGAAAACAGGTCAGAATGGCCGAGCGGTCTAAGGCGCTGCGTTTAGGTCGCAGTCTCTCTGGAGGCGTGGGTTCAAATCCCACTTCTGACACACATCACAGTGTTGTAAAATGTCTTACTCAAAAGGCCATGGCAGATGATGGAGGTAGACATCTAATATGGCTGAGCTCGGTCACAGGGTGGCTGAGTAGTCAACAGCACCACTCTTTTTACACGAGTTCAAAATAATCTATGAACATACTTCAGAATGGTTCATTCCCAGTACTGCATTCGTGTTTTGGAATCAATTCGATCTAACGTACAGCCCGTGCAGTTCGATGTACTCAACTTTAAAACAGACATTGAAAACAAGTCAGAATGGCCGGGTGGTCTAAGGCGCTGCGTTCAGAGGGAGGCTGAGTAGTCAACAGCACTACTCTGTTTACACGAGTTCAAAATAGGCTCTGAAAATACTTCAGATTGGTTCATTTCTTACTCAAAAGACCATGGCATATAATGGAGGTTGACATCTAATTTGGCTGAGCTCGGTCGCAGGGAGGCTGAGTAGTCAACAGCACCACTCTACTGTATTTACACGAGTTCAAAATAATCTCTAAAAGTACTTCAGAATGGTTCATTCCGAGTACTGTATTCGTGTTTTGGAATCAACTCGATCTAACTTACAGCCCGTGCAGTCCGGTGTATTAAATTGTAAAAAGGTTCTTGATAATAAGTCAGAATGGCCGAGCGGTCAAAGGCGCTGCGTTAAGGTCGCAGTCTCTCTGGAGGCGTGGGTTCAAATCCCACTTCTGACATACATCACAGTGGTGTATATTTTCTTACTCAAAAGGCCATGGCAGACAATGGAGGTAGACATCTAATGTGTCTGAGCTCGGTCACAGGGAGGCTGAGTAGTCAACAGCACCACTCTACTGTATTTACACGAGTTCAAAATAATCTCTAAAAGTACTTCAGAATGGTTCATTCCGAGTACTGTATTCGTGTTTTGGAGTCAACTCGATCTAACTTACAGCCCGTGCAGTCCGGTGTATTCAATTGTAAAAAGGTTCTTGAAAATAAGTCAGAATGGCCGAGTGGTCTAAGGTGCTGCGTTCAGGTCGCAGTCTCTCTGGAGGCGTGGGTTCAAATCCCACTTCTGACACACATCACAGTATTGTAGAATTTCTCACTCAAAAGACCATGGCATATAATGGAAGTTGACATCTAATTTGGCTGAGCTCGCTCACAGGGAGGCTGAGTAGTCCACAGCACTCCTCTCTTTACACGAGTTCAAAATAGGCTCTGAAAATACTTCAGTATGGTTCATTCCCACTACTGAAATCATGTTTGGGAAACAACTCGATCTAACGTACAGCAAATGCAATTCGGTGTACTCAATTATGAAAAGATCTTTGAAAACAAGTCAGAATGGCCGAGTAGTCTAAGGCGCTGCGTTCAGGTCGCAGTCTCTCTTGAGGCGTGGGTTCAAATCCCACTTCTGACACACATCACAGTATTGTAGAATTTCTCACTCAAAAGACCATGGCATATAATGGAGGTTGACATCTAATTTGGCTGAGCTCGGCCACAGGGAGGCTGAGTAGTCCACAGCACTCCTCTGTTTACACGAGTTCAAAATAGGCTCTGAAAATACTTCAGTATGGTTCATTCCCACTCCTGAAATCATGTTTGGGAAACAACTCGATCTAACGTACAGCAAATGCAATTCGGTGTACTCAATTATGAAAAGATCCTTGAAAACAGGTCAGAATGGCCGAGCGGTCTAAGGCGCTGCGTTTAGGTCGCAGTCTCTCTGGAGGCGTGGGTTCAAGTCCCACTTCTGACATACATCAGAGTGGTGTAAATTTTCTTACTCAAAAGGCCATGGCAGACAATGGAGGTAGACATCTAATGTGGCTGAGCTCGGTCACAGGGAGGCTGAGTAGTCAACAGCACCACTCTACTGTATTTACACGAGTTCAAAATAATCTCTAAAAGTACTTCAGAATGGTTCATTCCGAGTACTGTATTCGTGTTTTGGAATCAACTCGATCTAACTTACAGCCCGTGCAGTCCGGTGTATTCAATTGTAAAAAGGTTCTTGAAAATAAGTCAGAATGGCCGAGTGGTCTAAGGCGCTGCGTTCAGGTCGCAGTCTCTCTGGAGGCGTGGGTTCAAATCCCACTTCTGACACACATCACAGTATTGTAGAATTTCTCACTCAAAAGACCATGGCATATAATGGAGGTTGACATCTAATTTGGCTGAGCTCGGCCACAGGGAGGCTGAGTAGTCCACAGCACTCCTCTGTTCACACGAGTTCAAAATAGGCTCTGAAAATACTTCAGTATGGTTCATTCCCACTCCTGAAATCATGTTTGGGAAACAACTCGATCTAACGTACAGCAAATGCAATTCGGTGTACTCAATTATGAAAAGGTCCTTGAAAACAGGTCAGAATGGCCGAGCGGTCTAAGGCGCTGCGTTTAGGTCGCAGTCTCTCTGGAGGCGTGGGTTCAAATCCCACTTCTGACATACATCACAGTGGTGTAAATTTTCTTACTCAAAAGGCCATGGCAGACAATGGAGGTAGACATCTAATGTGGCTGAGCTCGGTCACAGGGAGGCTGAGTAGTCAACAGCACCACTCTACTGTATTTACACGAGTTCAAAATAATCTCTAAAAGTACTTCAGAATGGTTCATTCCGAGTACTGTATTCGTGTTTTGGAATCAACTCCATCTAACTTACAGCCCGTGCGGTCCGGTGTATTCAATTGTAAAAAGGTTCTTAAAAACAAGTCAGAATGGCCGAGTGGTCTAAGGCGCTGCGTTCAGGTCGCAGTCTCTCTTGAGGCGTGGGTTCAAATCCCACTTCTGACACACATCACAGTGTTGTAGAACTTCTTACTCAAAAGACCATGGCATATAATGGAAGTTGACATCTAATTTGGCTGAGCTCGCTCACAGGGAGGCTGAGTAGTCCACAGCACTCCTCTGTTTACACGAGTTCAAAATAGGCTCTGAAAATACTTCAGTATGGTTCATTCCCACTACTGAAATCATGTTTGGGAAACAACTCGATCTAACGTACAGCAAATGCAATTCGGTGTACTCAATTATGAAAAGATCTTTGAAAACAAGTCAGAATGGCCGAGTGGTCTAAGGCGCTGCGCTCAGGTCGCAGTCTCTCTTGAGGCGTGGGTTCAAATCCCACTTCTCACACACATCACAATATTGTAGAATTTCTCACTCAAAAGACCATGGCATATAATGGAGGTTGACATCTAATTTGGCTGAGCTCGGCCACAGGGAGGCTGAGTAGTCCACAGCACTCCTCTGTTTACACGAGTTCAAAATAGGCTCTGAAAATACTTCAGTATGGTTCATTCCCACTCCTGAAATCATGTTTGGGAAACAACTCGATCTAACGTACAGCAAATGCAATTCGGTGTACTCAATTATGAAAAGATCCTTGAAAACAGGTCAGAATGGCCGAGCGGTCTAAGGCGCTGCGTTTAGGTCGCAGTCTCTCTGGAGGCGTGGGTTCAAGTCCCACTTCTGACATACATCAGAGTGGTGTAAATTTTCTTACTCAAAAGCCCATGGCAGACAATGGAGGTAGACATCTAATGTGGCTGAGCTCGGTCACAGGGAGGCTGAGTAGTCAACAGCACCACTCTACTGTATTTACACGAGTTCAAAATAATCTCTAAAAGTACTTCAGAATGGTTCATTCCGAGTACTGTATTCGTGTTTTGGAATCAACTCGATCTAACTTACAGCCCGTGCGGTCCGGTGTATTCAATTGTAAAAAGGTTCTTAAAAACAAGTCAGAATGGCCGAGTGGTCTAAGGCGCTGCGTTCAGGTCGCAGTCTCTCTTGAGGCGTTGGTTCAAATCCCACTTCTGACACACATCACAGTGTTGTAGAATTTCTTACTCAAAAGACCATGGCATATAATGGAAGTTGACATCTAATTTGGCTGAACTCGCTCACAGGGAGGCTGAGTAGTCCACAGCACTCCTCTCTTTACACGAGTTCAAAATAGGCTCTGAAAATACTTCAGTATGGTTCATTCCCACTACTGAAATCATGTTTGGGAAACAACTCCATCTAACGTACAGCAAATGCAATTCGGTGTACTCAATTATGAAAAGATCTTTGAAAACAAGTCAGAATGGCCGAGTGGTCTAAGGCGCTGCGTTCAGGTCGCAGTCTCTCTTGAGGCGTGGGTTCAAATCCCACTTCTGACACACATCACAGTATTGTAGAATTTCTCACTCAAAAGACCATGGCATATAATGGAGGTTGACATCTAATTTGGCTGAGCTCGGCCACAGGGAGGCTGAGTATTCCACAGCACTCCTCTCTTTACACGAGTTCAAAATAGGCTCTGAAAATACTTCAGTATGGTTCATTACCACTACTGAAATCATGTTTGGGAAACAACTCGATCTAACGTACAGCAAATGCAATTCGGTGTACTCAATTATGAAAAGATCCTTGAAAACAGGTCAGAATGGCCGAGCGGTCTAAGGCGCTGCGTTTAGGTCGCAGTCTCTCTGGAGGCGTGGGTTCAAATCCCACTTCTGACATACATCACAGTGGTGTAAATTTTCTTACTCAAAAGGCCATGGCAGACAATGGAGGTAGACATCTAATGTGGCTGAGCTCGGTCACAGGGAGGCTGAGTAGTCAACAGCACCACTCTACTGTATTTACACGAGTTCAAAATAATCTCTAAAAGTACTTCAGAATGGTTCATTCCGAGTACTGTATTCGTGTTTTGGAATCAACTCGATCTAACTTACAGCCCGTGCAGTCCGGTGTATTCAATTGTAAAAAGGTTCTTGAAAATAAGTCAGAATGGCCGAGTGGTCTAAGGCGCTGCGTTCAGGTCGCAGTCTCTCTGGAGGCGTGGGTTCAAATCCCACTTCTGACACACATCACAGTATTGTAGAATTTCTCACTCAAAAGACCATGGCATATAATGGAGGTTGACATCTAATTTGGCTGAGCTCGGCCACAGGGAGGCTGAGTAGTCCACAGCACTCCTCTGTTCACACGAGTTCAAAATAGGCTCTGAAAATACTTCAGTATGGTTCATTCCCACTCCTGAAATCATGTTTGGGAAACAACTCGATCTAACGTACAGCAAATGCAATTCGGTGTACTCAATTATGAAAAGATCCTTGAAAACAGGTCAGAATGGCCGAGCGGTCTAAGGCGCTGCGTTTAGGTCGCAGTCTCTCTGGAGGCGTGGGTTCAAGTCCCACTTCTGACATACATCAGAGTGGTGTAAATTTTCTTACTCAAAAGGCCATGGCAGACAATGGAGGTAGACATCTAATGTGGCTGAGCTCGGTCACAGGGAGGCTGAGTAGTCAACAGCACCACTCTACTGTATTTACACGAGTTCAAAATAATCTCTAAAAGTACTTCAGAATGGTTCATTCCGAGTACTGTATTCGTGTTTTGGAATCAACTCGATCTAACTTACAGCCCGTGCGGTCCGGTGTATTCAATTGTAAAAAGGTTCTTAAAAACAAGTCAGAATGGCCGAGTGGTCTAAGGCGCTGCGTTCAGGTCGCAGTCTCTCTTGAGGCGTTGGTTCAAATCCCACTTCTGACACACATCACAGTGTTGTAGAATTTCTTACTCAAAAGACCATGGCATATAATGGAAGTTGACATCTAATTTGGCTGAGCTCGCTCACAGGGAGGCTGAGTAGTCCACAGCACTCCTCTCTTTACACGAGTTCAAAATAGGCTCTGAAAATACTTCAGTATGGTTCATTCCCACTACTGAAATCATGTTTGGGAAACAACTCCATCTAACGTACAGCAAATGCAATTCAGTGTACTCAATTATGAAAAGATCTTTGAAAACAAGTCAGAATGGCCGAGTGGTCTAAGGCGCTGCGTTCAGGTCGCAGTCTCTCTTGAGGCGTGGGTTCAAATCCCACTTCTGACACACATCACAGTATTGTAGAATTTCTCACTCAAAAGACCATGGCATATAATGGAGGTTGACATCTAATTTGGCTGAGCTCGGCCACAGGGAGGCTGAGTATTCCACAGCACTCCTCTCTTTACACGAGTTCAAAATAGGCTCTGAAAATACTTCAGTATGGTTCATTACCACTACTGAAATCATGTTTGGGAAACAACTCGATCTAACGTACAGCAAATGCAATTCGGTGTACTCAATTATGAAAAGATCCTTGAAAACAGGTCAGAATGGCCGAGCGGTCTAAGGCGCTGCGTTTAGGTCGCAGTCTCTCTGGAGGCGTGGGTTCAAATCCCACTTCTGACATACATCACAGTGGTGTAAATTTTCTTACTCAAAAGGCCATGGCAGACAATGGAGGTAGACATCTAATGTGGCTGAGCTCGGTCACAGGGAGGCTGAGTAGTCAACAGCACCACTCTACTGTATTTACACGAGTTCAAAATAATCTCTAAAAGTACTTCAGAATGGTTCATTCCGAGTACTGTATTCGTGTTTTGGAATCAACTCGATCTAACTTACAGCCCGTGCAGTCCGGTGTATTCAATTGTAAAAAGGTTCTTGAAAATAAGTCAGAATGGCCGAGTGGTCTAAGGCGCTGAGTTCAGGTCGCAGTCTCTCTGGAGGCGTGGGTTCAAATCCCACTTCTGACACACATCACAGTATTGTAGAATTTCTCACTCAAAAGACCATGGCATATAATGGAGGTTGACATCTAATTTGGCTGAGCTCGGCCACAGGGAGGCTGAGTAGTCCACAGCACTCCTCTGTTCACACGAGTTCAAAATAGGCTCTGAAAATACTTCAGTATGGTTCATTCCCACTCCTGAAATCATGTTTGGGAAACAACTCGATCTAACGTACAGCAAATGCAATTCGGTGTACTCAATTATGAAAAGGTCCTTGAAAGCAGGTCAGAATGGCCGAGCGGTCTAAGGCGCTGCGTTTAGGTCGCAGTCTCTCTGGAGGCGTGGGTTCTAATCCCACTTCTGACATACATCACAGTGGTGTAAATTTTCTTACTCAAAAGGCCATGGCAGACAATGGAGGTAGACATCTAATGTGGCTGAGCTCGGTCACAGGGAGGCTGAGTAGTCAACAGCACTACTCTGTTTACACGAGTTCAAAATAGGCTCTGAAAATACTTCAGATTGGTTCATTTCTTACTCAAAAGACCATGGCAGACAATGGAGGTAGACATCTAATGTGGCTGAGCTCGGTCACAGGGAGGCTGAGTAGTCAACAGCACCACTCTACTGTATTTACACGAGTTCAAAATAATCTCTAAAAGTACTTCAGAATGGTTCATTCCGAGTACTGTATTCGTGTTTTGGAATCAACTCGATCTAACTTACAGCCCGTGCAGTCCGGTGTATTCAATTGTAAAAAGGTTCTTGAAAATAAGTCAGAATGGCCGAGTGGTCTAAGGCGCTGCGTTCAGGTCGCAGTCTCTCTGGAGGCGTGGGTTCAAATCCCACTTCTGACACACATCACAGTATTGTAGAATTTCTCACTCAAAAGACCATGGCATATAATGGAGGTTGACATCTAATTTGGCTGAGCTCGGCCACAGGGAGGCTGAGTAGTCCACAGCACTCCTCTGTTCACACGAGTTCAAAATAGGCTCTGAAAATACTTCAGTATGGTTCATTCCCACTCCTGAAATCATGTTTGGGAAACAACTCGATCTAACGTACAGCAAATGCAATTCGGTGTACTCAATTATGAAAAGATCCTTGAAAACAGGTCAGAATGGCCGAGCGGTCTAAGGCGCTGCGTTTAGGTCGCAGTCTCTCTGGAGGCGTGGGTTCAAGTCCCACTTCTGACATACATCAGAGTGGTGTAAATTTTCTTACTCAAAAGGCCATGGCAGACAATGGAGGTAGACATCTAATGTGGCTGAGCTCGGTCACAGGGAGGCTGAGTAGTTAACAGCACCACTCTACTGTATTTACACGAGTTCAAAATAATCTCTAAAAGTACTTCAGAATGGTTCATTCCGAGTACTGTATTCGTGTTTTGGAATCAACTCGATCTAACTTACAGCCCGTGCGGTCCGGTGTATTCAATTGTAAAAAGGTTCTTAAAAACAAGTCAGAATGGCCGAGTGGTCTAAGGCGCTGCGTTCAGGTCGCAGTCTCTCTTGAGGCGTTGGTTCAAATTCCACTTCTGACACACATCACAGTGTTGTAGAATTTCTTACTCAAAAGACCATGGCATATAATGGAAGTTGACATCTAATTTGGCTGAGCTCGCTCACAGGGAGGCTGAGTAGTCCACAGCACTCCTCTCTTTACACGAGTTCAAAATAGGCTCTGAAAATACTTCAGTATGGTTCATTCCCACTACTGAAATCATGTTTGGGAAACAACTCCATCTAACGTACAGCAAATGCAATTCGGTGTACTCAATTATGAAAAGATCTTTGAAAACAAGTCAGAATGGCCGAGTGGTCTAAGGCGCTGCGTTCAGGTCGCAGTCTCTCTTGAGGCGTGGGTTCAAATCCCACTTCTGACACACATCACAGTATTGTAGAATTTCTCACTCAAAAGACCATGGCATATAATGGAGGTTGACATCTAATTTGGCTGAGCTCGGCCACAGGGAGGCTGAGTATTCCACAGCACTCCTCTCTTTACACGAGTTCAAAATAGGCTCTGAAAATACTTCAGTATGGTTCATTACCACTACTGAAATCATGTTTGGGAAACAACTCGATCTAACGTACAGCAAATGCAATTCGGTGTACTCAATTATGAAAAGATCCTTGAAAACAGGTCAGAATGGCCGAGCGGTCTAAGGCGCTGCGTTTAGGTCGCAGTCTCTCTGGAGGCGTGGGTTCAAATCCCACTTCTGACATACATCACAGTGGTGTAAATTTTCTTACTCAAAAGGCCATGGCAGACAATGGAGGTAGACATCTAATGTGGCTGAGCTCGGTCACAGGGAGGCTGAGTAGTCAACAGCACCACTCTACTGTATTTACACGAGTTCAAAATAATCTCTAAAAGTACTTCAGAATGGTTCATTCCGAGTACTGTATTCGTGTTTTGGAATCAACTCCATCTAACTTACAGCCCGTGCGGTCCGGTGTATTCAATTGTAAAAAGGTTCTTAAAAACAAGTCAGAATGGCCGAGTGGTCTAAGGCGCTGCGTTCAGGTCGCAGTCTCTCTTGAGGCGTGGGTTCAAATCCCACTTCTGACACACATCACAGTGTTGTAGAACTTCTTACTCAAAAGACCATGGCATATAATGGAAGTTGACATCTAATTTGGCTGAGCTCGCTCACAGGGAGGCTGAGTAGTCCACAGCACTCCTCTGTTTACACGAGTTCAAAATAGGCTCTGAAAATACTTCAGTATGGTTCATTCCCACTACTGAAATCATGTTTGGGAAACAACTCGATCTAACGTACAGCAAATGCAATTCGGTGTACTCAATTATGAAAAGATCTTTGAAAACAAGTCAGAATGGCCGAGTGGTCTAAGGCGCTGCGCTCAGGTCGCAGTCTCTCTTGAGGCGTGGGTTCAAATCCCACTTCTGACACACATCACAATATTGTAGAATTTCTCACTCAAAAGACCATGGCATATAACGGAGGTTGACATCTAATTTGGCTGAGCTCGGCCACAGGGAGGCTGAGTAGTCCACAGCACTCCTCTGTTTACACGAGTTCAAAATAGGCTCTGAAAATACTTCAGTATGGTTCATTCCCACTCCTGAAATCATGTTTGGGAAACAACTCGATCTAACGTACAGCAAATGCAATTCGGTGTACTCAATTATGAAAAGATCCTTGAAAACAGGTCAGAATGGCCGAGCGGTCTAAGGCGCTGCGTTTAGGTCGCAGTCTCTCTGGAGGCGTGGGTTCAAATCCCACTTCTGACATACATCACAGTGGTGTAAATTTTCTTACTCAAAAGGCCATGGCAGACAATGGAGGTAGACATCTAATGTGGCTGAGCTCGGTCACAGGGAGGCTGAGTAGTCAACAGCACCACTCTACTGTATTTACACGAGTTCAAAATAATCTCTAAAAGTACTTCAGAATGGTTCATTCCGAGTACTGTATTCGTGTTTTGGAATCAACTCGATCTAACTTACAGCCCGTGCAGTCCGGTGTATTCAATTGTAAAAAGGTTCTTGAAAATAAGTCAGAATGGCCGAGTGGTCTAAGGCGCTGCGTTCAGGATGCAGTCTCTCTGGAGGCGTGGGTTCAAATCCCACTTCTGACACATATCACAGTATTGTAGAATTTCTCACTCAAAAGACCATGGCATATAATGGAGGTTGACATCTAATTTGGCTGATCTCGGCCACAGGGAGGCTGAGTAGTCCACAGCACTCCTCTGTTTACACGAGTTCAAAATAGGCTCTGAAAATACTTCAGTATGGTTCATTCCCACTCCTGAAATCATGTTTGGGAAACAACTCGATCTAACGTACAGCAAATGCAATTCGGTGTACTCAATTATGAAAAGATCCTTGAAAACAGGTCAGAATGGCCGAGCGGTCTAAGGCGCTGCGTTTAGGTCGCAGTCTCTCTGGAGGCGTGGGTTCAAATCCCACTTCTGACATACATCACAGTGGTGTAAATTTTCTTACTCAAAAGGCCATGGCAGACAATGGAGGTAGACATCTGATGTGGCTGAGCTCGGTCACAGGGAGGCTGAGTAGTCAACAGCACCACTCTACTGTATTTACACGAGTTCAAAATAATCTCTAAAAGTACTTCAGAATGGTTCATTCCGAGTACTGTATTCGTGTTTTGGAATCAACTCGATCTAACTTACAGCCCGTGCGGTCCGGTGTATTCAATTGTAAAAAGGTTCTTAAAAACAAGTCAGAATGGCCGAGTGGTCTAAGGCGCTGCGTTCAGGTCGCAGTCTCTCTTGAGGCGTGGGTTCAAATCCCACTTCTGACACACATCACAGTGTTGTAGAACTTCTTACTCAAAAGACCATGGCATATAATGGAAGTTGACATCTAATTTGGCTGAGCTCGCTCACAGGGAGGCTGAGTAGTCCACAGCACTCCTCTCTTTACACGAGTTCAAAATAGGCTCTGAAAATACTTCAGTATGGTTCATTCCCACTACTGAAATCATGTTTGGGAAACACCTCGATCTAACGTACAGCAAATGCAATTCGGTGTACTCAATTATGAAAAGATCTTTGAAAACAAGTCAGAATGGCCGAGTGGTCTAAGGCGCTGCGCTCAGGTCGCAGTCTCTCTTTAGGCGTGGGTTCAAATCCCACTTCTGACACACATCACAGTATTGTAGAATTTCTCACTCAAAAGACCATGGCATATAATGGAGGTTGACATCTAATTTGGCTGAGCTCGGCCACAGGGAGGCTGAGTAGTCCACAGCACTCCTCTGTTTACACGAGTTCAAAATAGGCTCTGAAAATACTTCAGTATGGTTCATTCCCACTCCTGAAATCATGTTTGGGAAACAACTCGATCTAACGTACAGCAAATGCAATTCGGTGTACTCAATTATGAAAAGATCCTTGAAAACAGGTCAGAATGGCCGAGCGGTCTAAGGCGCTGCGTTAAGGTCGCAGTCTCTCTGGAGGCCTGGGTTCAAATCCCACTTCTGACATACATCACAGTGGTGTAAATTTTCTTACTCAAAAGGCCATGGCAGACAATGGAGGTAGACATCTAATGTGGCTGAGCTCGGTCACAGGGAGGCTGAGTAGTCAACAGCACCACTCTACTGTATTTACACGAGTTCAAAATAATCTCTAAAAGTACTTCAGAATGGTTCATTCCGAGTACTGTATTCGTGTTTTGGAATCAACTCGATCTAACTTACAGCCCGTGCGGTCCGGTGTATTCAATTGTAAAAAGGCTCTTAAAAACAAGTCAGAATGGCCGAGTGGTCTAAGGCGCTGCGTTCAGGTCGCAGTCTCTCTTGAGGCGTGGGTTCAAATCCCACTTCTGACACACATCACAGTGTTGTAGAATTTCTTACTCAAAAGACCATGGCATATAATGGAAGTTGACATCTAATTTGGCTGAGCTCGCTCACAGGGAGGCTGAGTAGTCCACAGCACTCCTCTATTTACACGAGTTCAAAATAGGCTCTTAAAATACTTCAGTATGGTTCATTCCCACTACTGAAATCATGTTTGGGAAACAACTCGATCTAACGTACAGCAAATGCATTTCGGTGTACTCAATTATGAAAAGATCTTTGAAAACAGGTCAGAATGGCCGAGCGGTCTAAGGCGCTGCGTTAAGGTCGCAGTCTCTCTGGAGGCGTGGGTTCAAATCCCACTTCTGACACACATCACAGTGTTGTAGAATTTCTTACTCAAAAGACCATGGCATATAATGGAGGTTGACATCTAATTTGGGTGAGCTTGGTCACAGGGAGGCTGAGTAGTCCACAGCACTCCTCTGTTTACACGAGTTCAAAATAGGCCCTGAAAATACTTCAGTATGGTTCATTCCCAGTATTTAATTCATATTTGGGTATCAACTCGATCTAACGTACAGCCCGTGCAGTCCGGTGTATTCAATTGTAAAAAAATTTATTGAAGATAAGTCAGAATGGCCGAGTCGTCTAAGGCGCTGCGTTCAGGTCGCAGTGTCTCTGGAGGCGTGGGTTCAAATCCCCCTTCTGACACACATCACAGTGTTGTAGAATTTCTTACTCAACAGACCATGGCACATAATGGAGGTTGACATCTAATTTGGCTGAGTAGTCAACTGCACCATTCTTCAAGCACGAGTTCAAAGTAATCTATGAACATAATTCAGAATGGTTCGTTCCCAGTACTGTATTCGTGTTTTGGAATCAACTCGATCTAACTTACAGCCCGTGCAGTCCGGTGTATTCAATTGTAAAAAGATTCTTGAAAATAAGTCAGAATGCCCAAGTGGTCTAAGGTGCTGAGTTCAGGTCGCAGTTTCTCTGGAGGCGTGGGTTCAAATCCCACTTCTGGCACACATCGCAGTGTTGTAGAATTTCTCACTCAAATTATCATGGCACATAACAGAGGTTGACATCTAATGTGGCTGAGCTCGGTCACAGGGAGGCTGAGTAGTCAACAGCACCACTCTACTGTATTTACACGAGTTCAAAATAATCTCTAAAAGTACTTCAGAATGGTTCATTCCGAGTACTGTATTCGTGTTTTGGAATCAACTCGATCTAACGTACAGCCCGTGCAGTCCGGTGTATTCAATTGTAAAAAGATTCATGAAAATAAGTCAGAATGGCTGATTGGTCTGTGGCGCTGTGTTCAGGTCGCAGTCTCTCTGGAGGCATGGGTTCAAATCGCACTTCTGACACACGTCACAATGTTGTAGAATTTCTTACTCAACAGACCATGGCACATAATGGAGGTAGACATCTAATGTGGCTGAGCTCGGTCACAGGGAGGCTGAGTAGTCAACAGCACCACTCTACTGTATTTACACGAGTTCAAAATAATCTCTAAAAGTACTTCAGAATGGTTCATTCCGAGTACTGTATTCGTGTTTTGGAATCAACTCGATCTAACGTACAGCCCGTGCAGTCCGGTGTATTCAATTGTAAAAAGATTCATGAAAATAAGTCAGAATGGCTGATTGGTCTGTGGCGCTGTGTTCAGGTCGCAGTCTCTCTGGAGGCATGGGTTCAAATCGCACTTCTGACACACATCACAATGTTGTAGAATTTCTTACTCAAAAGGCCATGGCAGATGATGGAGGTTGACATCTAATATGGCTGAGCTCGGTCACAGGGAGGCTGAGTAGTCAACAGCACCACTCTTTTTACACGAGTTCAAAATAATCTATGAACATACTTCAGAATGGTTCATTCCGAGTACTGTATTCGTGTTTTGGAATCAACTCGATCTAACGTACAGCAAATGCAATTCGGTGTACTCAATTATGAAAAGATCTTTGAAAACAGGTCAGAATGGCCGAGCGGTCTAAGGCGCTGCGTTAAGGTCGCAGTCTCTCTGGAGGCGTGGGTTCAAATCCCACTTCTGACACACATCACAGTGTTGTAGAATTTCCTACTCAAAAGACCATGGCATATAATGGAGGTTAAAATATAATTTGGCTGAGCTTGGTCACAGGGAGGCTGAGTCGTCCACAGCACTCCTCTGTTTACACGAGTTCAAAATAGGCTCTGAAAATACTTCAGTATGGTTCATTCCCACTACTGAAATCATGTTTGGGAAACAATTCGATCTAACGTACAGCAAATGCAATTCGGTGTACTCAATTATGAAAAGATCCTTGAAAACAGGTCAGAATGGCCGAGCGGTCTAAGCGCTGCGTTAAGGTCGTAGTCTCTCTGGAGGCGTGGGTTCAAATCCCACTTCTGACACACATCACAGTGTTGTAAAATGTCTTACTCAAAAGGCCATGGCAGATGATGGAGGTAGACATCTAATATGGCTGAGCTCGGTGACAGGGAGGCTGAGTAGTCAACAGCACCACTCTTTTTACACGAGTTCAAAATAATCTATGAACATACTTCAGAATGGTTCATTCCCAGTACTGGATTCGTGTTTTGGAATCAACTCGATCTAACGTACAGCAAATGCAATTCGGTGTACTCAATTATGAAAAGATCTTTGAAAACAGGTCAGAATGGCCGAGCGGTCTAAGGCGCTGCGTTAAGGTCGCAGTCTCTCTGGAGGCGTGGGTCAAATCCCACTTCTGACACACATCACAGTGTTGTAGAATTTCTTACTCAAAAGACCATGGCATATAATGGAGGTTAAAATATAATTTGGCTGAGCTCGGTCACAGGGAGGCTGAGTCGTCCACAGCACTCCTCTGTTTACACGAGTTCAAAATAGGCTCTGAAAATACTTCAGTATGGTTCATTCCCACTACTGAAATCATGTTTGGGAAACAACTCGATCTAACGTACAGCAAATGCAATTCGGTGTACTCAATTATGAAAAGATCCTTGAAAACAGGTCAGAATGGCCGAGCGGTCTAAGCGCTGCGTTAAGGTCGTAGTCTCTCTGGAGGCGTGGGTTCAAATCCCACTTCTGACACACATCACAGTGTTGTAAAATGTCTTACTCATAAGGCCATGGCAGATGATGGAGGTAGACATCTAATATGGCTGAGCTCGGTGACAGGGAGGCTGAGTAGTCAACAGCACCACTCTTTTTACACGAGTTCAAAATAATCTATGAACATACTTCAGAATGGTTCATTCCCAGTACTGGATTCATGTTTTGGAATCAATTCGATCTAACGTACAGCCCGTGCAGTTCGATGTACTCAACTTTAAAACAGACATTGAAAACAAGTCAGAATGGCCGGGTGGTCTAAGGCGCTGCGTTCAGAGGGAGGCTGAGTAGTCAACAGCACTACTCTGTTTACACGAGTTCAAAATAGGCTCTGAAAATACTTCAGATTGGTTCATTTCTTACTCAAAAGACCATGGCATATAATGGAGGTTGACATCTAATTTGGCTGAGCTCGGTCGCAGGGAGGCTGAGTAGTCAACAGCACCACTCTACTGTATTTACACGAGTTCAAAATAATCTCTAAAAGTACTTCAGAATGGTTCATTCCGAGTACTGTATTCGTGTTTTGGAATCAACTCGATCTAACTTACAGCCCGTGCAGTCCGGTGTATTAAATTGTAAAAAGGTTCTTGAAAATAAGTCAGAATGGCCGAGCGGTCTAAGGCGCTGCGTTAAGGTCGCAGTCTCTCTGGAGGCGTGGGTTCAAATCCCACTTCTGACATACATCACAGTGGTGTATATTTTCTTACTCAAAAGGCCATGGCAGACAATGGAGGTAGACATCTAATTTGGCTGAGCTCGGCCACAGGGAGGCTGAGTAGTCCACAGCACTCCTCTGTTTACACGAGTTCAAAATAGGCTCTGAAAATACTTCAGTATGGTTCATTCCCACTCCTGAAATCATGTTTGGGAAACAACTCGATCTAACGTACAGCAAATGCAATTCGGTGTACTCAATTATGAAAAGATCGTTGAAAACAGGTCAGAATGGCCGAGCGGTCTAAGGCGCTGCGTTTAGGTCGCAGTCTCTCTGGAGGCGTGGGTTCAAATCCCACTTCTGACATACATCACAGTGGTGTAAATTTTCTTACTCAAAAGGCCATGGCAGACAGTGGAGGTAGACATCTAATGTGGCTGAGCTCGGTCACAGGGAGGCTGAGTAGTCAACAGCACCACTCTACTGTATTTACACGAGTTCAAAATAATCTCTAAAAGTACTTCAGAATGGTTCATTCCGAGTACTGTAATCGTGTTTTGGAATCAACTCCATCTAACTTACAGCCCGTGCGGTCCGGTGTATTCAATTGTAAAAAGGTTCTTAAAAACAAGTCAGAATGGCCGAGTGGTCTAAGGCGCTGCGTTCAGGTCGCAGTCTCTCTTGAGGCGCGGGTTCAAATCCCACTTCTGACACACATCACAGTGTTGTAGAATTTCTTACTCAAAAGACCATGGCATATAATGGAAGTTGACATGTAATTTGGCTGAGCTCGCTCACAGGGAGGCTGAGTAGTCCACAGCACTCCTCTCTTTACACGAGTTCAAAATAGGCTCTGAAAATACTTCAGTATGGTTCATTCCCACTACTGAAATCATGTTTGGGAAACAACTCGATCTAACGTACAGCAAATGCAATTCGGTGTACTCAATTATGAAAAGATCTTTGAAAACAGGTCAGAATGGCCGAGCGGTCTAAGGCGCTGCGTTAAGGTCGCAGTCTCTCTGGAGGCGTGGGTTCTAATCCCACTTCTGACACACATCACAGTATTGTAGAATATCTCACTCAAAAGACCATGGCATATAATGGAGGTTGACATCTAATTTGGCTGAGCTCGGCCACAGGGAGGCTGAGTAGTCCACAGCACTCCTCTGTTTACACGAGTTCAAAATAGGCTCTGAAAATACTTCAGTATGGTTCATTCCCACTCCTGAAATCATGTTTGGGAAACAACTCGATATAACGTACAGCAAATGAAATTCGGTGTACTCAATTATGAAAAGATCCTTGAAAACAGGTCAGAATGGCCGAGCGGTCTAAGGCGCTGCGTTTAGGTCGCAGTCTCTCTGGAGGCGTGGGTTCAAATCCCACTTCTGACACACATCACAGTGTTGTAAAATGTCTTACTCAAAAGGCCATGGCAGATGATGGAGGTAGACATCTAATATGGCTGAACTCGGTCACAGGGTGGCTGAGTAGTCAACAGCACCACTCTTTTTACACGAGTTCAAAATAATCTATGAACATACTTCAGAATGGTTCATTCCCAGTACTGGATTCGTGTTTTGGAATCAATTCGATCTAACGTACAGCCCGTGCAGTTCGATGTACTCAACTTTAAAACAGACATTGAAAACAAGTCAGAATGGCCGGGTGGTCTAAGGCGCTGCGTTCAGAGGGAGGCTGAGTAGTCAACAGCACTACTCTGTTTACACGAGTTCAAAATAGGCTCTGAAAATACTTCAGATTGGTTCATTTCTTACTCAAAAGACCATGGCATATAATGGAGGTTGACATCTAATTTGGCTGAGCTCGGTCGCAGGGAGGCTGAGTAGTCAACAGCACCACTCTACTGTATTTACACGAGTTCAAAATAATCTCTAAAAGTACTTCAGAATGGTTCATTCCGAGTACTGTATTCGTGTTTTGGAATCAACTCGATCTAACTTACAGCCCGTGCAGTCCGGTGTATTAAATTGTAAAAAGGTTCTTGAAAATAAGTCAGAATGGCCGAGCGATCTAAGGCGCTGCGTTAAGGTCGCAGTCTCTCTTGAGGCGTGGGTTCAAATCCCACTTCTGACACACATCACAGTGTTGTAGAATTTCCTACTCAAAAGACCATGGCATATAATGGAAGTTGACATCTAATTTGGCTGAGCTCGCTCACAGGGAGGCTGAGTAGTCCACAGCACTCCTCTCTTTACACGAGTTCAAAATAGGCTCTGAAAATACTTCAGTATGGTTCATTCCCACTACTGAAATCATGTTTGGGAAACAACTCGATCTAACGTACAGCAAATGCAATTCGGTGTACTCAATTATGAAAAGATCTTTGAAAACAAGTCAGAATGACCGAGTAGTCTAAGGCGCTGCGTTCAGGTCGCAGTCTCTCTTGAGGCGTGGGTTCAAATCCCACTTCTGACACACATCACAGTATTGTAGAATTTCTCACTCAAAAGACCATGGCATATAATGGAGGTTGACATCTAATTTGGCTGAGCTCCGCCACAGGGAGGCTGAGTAGTCCACAGCACTCCTCTGTTTACACGAGTTCAAAATAGGCTCTGAAAATACTTCAGTATGGTTCATTCCCACTCCTGAAATCATGTTTGGGAAACAACTCGATCTAACGTACAGCAAATGCAATTCGGTGTACTCAATTATGAAAAGATCCTTGAAAACAGGTCAGAATGGCCGAGCGGTCTAAGGCGCTGCGTTTAGGTCGCAGTCTCTCTGGAGGCGTGGGTTCAAATCCCACTTCTGACATACATCACAGTGGTGTAAATTTTCTTACTCAAAAGGCCATGGCAGACAATGGAGGTAGACATCTAATGTGGCTGAGCTCGGTCACAGGGAGGCTGAGTAGTCAACAGCACCACTCTACTGTATTTACACGAGTTCAAAATAATCTCTAAAAGTACTTCAGAATGGTTCATTCCGAGTACTGTATTCGTGTTTTGGAATCAACTCGATCTAACTTACAGCCCGTGCGGTCCGGTGTATTCAATTGTAAAAAGGTTCTTAAAAACAAGTCAGAATGGCCGAGTGGTCTAAGGCGCTGCGTTCAGGTCACAGTCTCTCTTGAGGCGTTGGTTCAAATCCCACTTCTGACACACATCACAGTGTTGTAGAATTTCTTACTCAAAAGACCATGGCATATAATGGAAGTTGACATCTAATTTGGCTGAGCTCGCTCACAGGGAGGCTGAGTAGTCCACAGCACTCCTCTCTTTACACGAGTTCAAAATAGGCTCTGAAAATACTTCAGTATGGTTCATTCCCACTACTGAAATCATGTTTGGGAAACAACTCGATCTAACGTACAGCAAATGCAATTCGGTGTACTCAATTATGAAAAGATCTTTGAAAACAAGTCAGAATGGCCGAGTGGTCTAAGGCGCTGCGTTCAGGTCGCAGTCTCTCTTGAGGCGTGGGTTCAAATCCCACTTCTGACACACATCACAGTATTGTAGAATTTCTCTCTCAAAAGACCATGGCATATAATGGAGGTTGACATCTAATTTGGCTGAGCTCGGCCACAGGGAGGCTGAGTAGTCCACAGCACTCCTCTGTTTACACGAGTTCAAAATAGGCTCTGAAAATACTTCAGTATGGTTCATTCCCACTCCTGAAATCATGTTTGGGAAACAACTCGATCTAACGTACAGCAAATGCAATTCGATGTACTCAATTATGAAAAGATCATTGAAAACAGGTCAGAATGTCCGAGCGGTCTAAGGCGCTGCGTTTAGGTCGCAGTCTCTCTGGAGGCGTGGGTTCAAATCCCACTTCTGACACACATCACAGTGTTGTAAAATGTCTTACTCAAAAGGCCATGGCAGATGATGGAGGTAGACATCTAATTTGGCTGAGCTCGGTCACAGGGAGGCTGAGTAGTCAACAGCACCACTCTTTTTACACGAGTTCAAAATAATCTATGAACATACTTCAGAATGGTTCATTCCCAGTACTGGATTCGTGTTTTGGAATCAATTCGATCTAACGTACAGCCCGTGCAGTTCGATGTACTCAACTTTAAAACAGACATTGAAAACAAGTCAGAATGGCCGGGTGGTCTAAGGCGCTGCGTTCAGAGGGAGGCTGAGTAGTCAACAGCACTACTCTGTTTACACGAGTTCAAAATAGGCTCTGAAAATACTTCAGATTGGTTCATTTCTTACTCAAAAGACCATGGCATATAATGGAGGTTGACATCTAATTTGGCTGAGCTCGGTCGCAGGGAGGCTGAGTAGTCAACAGCACCACTCTACTGTATTTACACGAGTTCAAAATAATCTCTAAAAGTACTTCAGAATGGTTCATTCCGAGTACTGTATTCGTGTTTTGGAATCAACTCGATCTAACTTACAGCCCGTGCAGTCCGGTGTATTAAATTGTAAAAAGGTTCTTGAAAATAAGTCAGAATGGCCGAGCGGTCTAAGACGCTGCGTTAAGGTCGCAGTCTCTCTGGGGGCGTGGGTTCTAATCCCACTTCTGACATACATCACAGTGGTGTATATTTTCTTACTCAAAAGGCCATGGCAGACAATGGAGGTAGACATCTAATGTGGCTGAGCTCGGTCACAGGGAGGCTGAGTAGTCAACAGCACCACTCTACTGTATTTACACGAGTTCAAAATAATCTCTAAAAGTACTTCAGAATGGTTCATTCCGAGTACTGTATTCGTGTTTTGGAATCAACTCTATCTAACTTACAGCCCGTGCAGTCCGGTGTATTCAATTGTAAAAAGGTTCTTGAAAATAAGTCAGAATGGCCGAGTGGTCTAAGGCGCTGCGTTCAGCTCGCAGTCTCTCTGGAGGCGTCGGTTCAAATCCCACTTCTGACACACATCACAGTATTGTAGAATTTCTCTCTCAAAAGACCATGGCATATAATGGAGGTTGACATCTAATTTGGCTGAGCTCGGCCACAGGGAGGCTGAGTAGTCCACAGCACTCCTCTGTTTACACGAGTTCAAAATAGGCTCTGAAAATACTTCAGTATGGTTCATTCCCACTCCTGAAATCATGTTTGGGAAACAACTCGATCTAACGTACAGCAAATGCAATTCAGTGTACTCAATTATGAAAAGATCCTTGAAAACAGGTCAGAATGGCCGAGCGGTCTAAGGCGCTGCGTTTAGGTCGCAGTCTCTCTGGAGGCGTGGGTTCAAATCCCACTTCTGACATACATCACAGTGGTGTAAATTTTCTTACTCAAAAGGCCATGGCAGACAATGGAGGTAGACATCTAATGTGGCTGAGCTCGGTCACAGGGAGGCTGAGTAGTCAACAGCACCACTCTACTGTATTTACACGAGTTCAAAATAATCTCTAAAAGTACTTCAGAATGGTTCATTCCGAGTACTGTATTCGTGTTTTGGAATCAACTCGATCTAACTTACAGCCCGTGCGGTCCGGTGTATTCAATTGTAAAAAGGTTCTTAAAAACAAGTCAGAATGGCCGAGTGGTCTAAGGCGCTGCGTTCAGGTCGCAGTCTCTCTTGAGGCGTGGGTTCAAATCCCACTTCTGACACACATCACAGTGTTGTAGAATTTCTTACTCAAAAGACCATGGCATATAATGGAAGTTGACATCTAATTTGGCTGAGCTCGCTCACAGGGAGGCTGAGTAGTCCACAGCACTCCTCTCTTTACACGAGTTCAAAATAGGCTCTGAAAATACTTCAGTATGGTTCATTCCCACTACTGAAATCATGTTTGGGAAACAACTCGATCTAACGTACAGCAAATGCAATTCGGTGTACTCAATTATGAAAAGATCTTTGAAAACAAGTCAGAATGGCCGAGTGGTCTAAGGCGCTGCGTTCAGATCGCAGTCTCTCTTGAGGCGCGGGTTCAAATCCCACTTCTGACACACATCACAGTATTGTAGAATTTCTCACTCAAAAGACCATGGCATATAATGGAGGTTGACATCTAATTTGGCTGAGCTCGGCCACAGGGAGGCTGAGTAGTCCACAGCACTCCTCTGTTTACACGAGTTCAAAATAGGCTCTGAAAATACTTCAGTATGGTTCATTCCCACTCCTGAAATCATGTTTGGGAAACAACTCGATCTAACGTACAGCAAATGCAATTCGGTGTACTCAATTATGAAAAGATCCTTGAAAACAGGTCAGAATGGCCGAGCGGTCTAAGGCGCTGCGTTAAGGTCGCAGTCTCTCTGGAGGCGTGGGTTCAAATCCCACTTCTGACATACATCACAGTGGTGTAAATTTTCTTACTCAAAAGGCCATGGCAGACAATGGAGGTAGACATCTAATGTGGCTGAGCTCGGTCACAGGGAGGCTGAGTAGTCAACAGCACCACTCTACTGTATTTACACGAGTTCAAAATAATCTCTAAAAGTACTTCAGAATGGTTCATTCCTAGTACTGTATTCGTGTTTTGGAATCAACTCGATCTAACTTACAGCCCGTGCGGTACGGTGTATTCAATTGTAAAAAGGTTCTTAAAAACAAGTCAGAATGGCCGAGTGGTCTAAGGCGCTGCGTTCAGGTCGCAGTCTCTCTTGAGGCGTGGGTTCAAATCCCACTTCTGACACACATCACAGTGTTGTAGAATTTCTTACTCAAAAGACCATGGCATATAATGGAAGTTGACATCTAATTTGGCTGAGCTCGCTCACAGGGAGGCTGAGTAGTCCACAGCACTCCTCTCTTTACACGAGTTCAAAATAGGCTCTGAAAATACTTCAGTATGGTTCATTCCCACTACTGAAATCATGTTTGGGAAACAACTCGATCTAACGTACAGCAAATGCAATTCAGTGTACTCAATTATGAAAAAAATCTTTGAAAACAGGTCAGAATGGCCGAGCGGTCTAAGGCGCTGCGTTAAGGTCGCAGTCTCTCTGGAGGCGTGGGTTCAAATCCCACTTCTGACACACATCACAGTGTTGTAGAATTTCTTACTCAAAAGACCATGGCATATAATGGAGGTTGACATCTAATTTGGGTGAGCTCGGTCACAGGGAGGCTGAGTAGTCCACAGCACTCCTCTGTTTACACGAGTTCAAAATAGGCCCTGAAAATACTTCAGTATGGTTCATTCCCAGTATTTAATTCATATTTTGGTATCAACTCGATCTAAAGTACAGCCCGTGCAGTCCGGTGTATTCAATTGTAAAAAAATTTATTGAAGATAAGGCAGAATGTCCGAGTCGTCTAAGGCGCTGCGTTCAGGTCGCAGTCTCTCTGGAGGCGTGGGTTCAAATCCCCCTTCTGGCACACATCACAGTGTTGTAGAATTTCTTACTCAACAGATCATGGCACATAATGGAGGTTGACCTCTAATTTGGCTGAGTAGTCAACAGCACCATTCTTCTAGCACGAGTTCAAAGTAATCTATGAACATAATTCAGAATGGTTCGTTCCCAGTACTGTATTCGTGTTTTGGAATCAACTCGATCTAACTTACAGCCCGTGCAGTCCGGTGTATTCAATTGTAAAAAGGTTCTTGAAAATAAGTCAGAATGGCCGAGCGGTCTAAGGCGCTGCGTTAAGGTCGCAGTCTCTCTGGAAGCGTAGGTTCAAATCCCACTTCTGACATACATCACAGTGGTGTATATTTTCTTACTCAAAAGGCCATGGCAGACAATGGAGGTAGACATCTAATGTGGCTGAGCTCGGTCACAGGGAGGCTGAGTAGTCAACAGCACCACTCTACTGTATTTACACGAGTTCAAAATAATCTCTAAAAGTACTTCAGAATGGTTCATTCCGAGTACTGTATTCGTGTTTTTGAATCAACTCGATCTAACTTACAGCCCGTGCAGTCCGGTGTATTCAATTGTAAAAAGGTTCTTGAAAATAAGTCAGAATGGCCGAGTGGTCTAAGGCGCTGCGTTCAGGTCGCAGTCTCTCTGGAGGCGTGGGTTCAAATCCCACTTCTGACACACATCACAGTATTGTAGAATTTCTCACTCAAAAGACCATGGCATATAATGGAGGTTGACATCTAATTTGGCTGATCTCGGCCACAGGGAGGCTGAGTAGTCCACAGCACTCCTCTGTTTACACGAGTTCAAAATAGGCTCTGAAAATACTTCAGTATGGTTCATTCCCACTCCTGAAATCATGTTTGGGAAACAACTCGATCTAACGTACAGCAAATGCAATTCGGTGTACTCAATTATGAAAAGATCCTTGAAAACAGGTCAGAATGGCCGAGCGGTCTAAGGCGCTGCGTTTAGGTCGCAGTCTCTCTGGAGGCGTGGGTTCAAATCCCACTTCTGACATACATCACAGTGGTGTAAATTTTCTTACTCAAAAGGCCATGGCAGACAATGGAGGTAGACATCTAATGTGGCTGAGCTCGGTCACAGGGAGGCTGAGTAGTCAACAGCACCACTCTACTGTATTTACACGAGTTCAAAATAATCTCTAAAAGTACTTCAGAATGGTTCATTCCGAGTACTGTATTCGTGTTTTGGAATCAACTCGATCTAACTTACAGCCCGTGCGGTCCGGTGTATTCAATTGTAAAAAGGTTCTTAAAAACAAGTCAGAATGGCCGAGTGGTCTAAGGCGCTGCGTTCAGGTCGCAGTCTCTCTTGAGGCGTGGGTTCAAATCCCACTTCTGAGACACATCACAGTGTTGTAGAACTTCTTACTCAAAAGACCATGGCATATAATGGAAGTTGACATCTAATTTGGCTGAGCTCACTCACAGGGAGGCTGAGTAGTCCACAGCACTCCTCTCTTTACACGAGTTCAAAATAGGCTCTGAAAATACTTCAGTATGGTTCATTCCCACTACTGAAATCATGTTTGGGAAACAACTCGATCTAACGTACAGCAAATGCAATTCGGTGTACTCAATTATGAAAAGATCTTTGAAAACAAGTCAGAATGGCCGAGTGGTCTAAGGCGCTGCGCTCAGGTCGCAGTCTCTCTTGAGGCGTGGGTTCAAATCCCACTTCTGACACACATCACAGTATTGTAGAATTCCTCACTCAAAAGACCATGGCATATAATGGAGGTTGACATCTAATTTGGCTGAGCTCGGCCACAGGGAGGCTGAGTAGTCCACAGCACTCCTCTGTTTACACGAGTTCAAAATAGGCTCTGAAAATACTTCAGTATGGTTCATTCCCACTCCTGAAATCATGTTTGGGAAACAACTCGATCTAACGTACAGCAAATGCAATTCGGTGTACTCAATTATGAAAAGATCCTTGAAAACAGGTCAGAATGGCCGAGCGGTCTAAGGCGCTGCGTTAAGGTCGCAGTCTCTCTGGAGGCGTGGGTTCAAATCCCACTTCTGACATACATCACAGTGGTGTAAATTTTCTTACTCAAAAGGCAATGGCAGACAATGGAGGTAGACATCTAATGTGGCTGAGCTCGGTCACAGGGAGGCTGAGTAGTCAATAGCACCACTCTACTGTATTTACACGAGTTCAAAATAATCTCTAAAAGTACTTCAGAATGGTTCATTCCGAGTACTGTATTCGTGTTTTGGAATCAACTCGATCTAACTTACAGCCCGTGCGGTCCGGTGTATTCAATTGTAAAAAGGTTCTTAAAAACAAGTCAGAATGGCCGAGTGGTCTAAGGCGCTGCGTTCAGGTCGCAGTCTCTCTTGAGGCGTGGGTTCAAATCCCACTTCTGACACACATCACAATGTTGTAGAATTTCTTACTCAACAGACCATGGCACATAATGGAGGTTGACATCTAATTTGGCTGAGTAGTCAACAGCACCATTCTTCTAGCACGAGTTCAAAGTAATCTATGAACATAATTCAGAATGGTTCGTTCCCAGTACTGTATTCGTGTTTTGGAATCAACTCGATCTAACTTACAGCCCGTGCAGTCCGGTGTATTCAATTGTAAAAAGATTCATGAAAATAAGTCAGAATGGCTGATTGGTCTGTGGCGCTGTGTTCAGGTCGCAGTCTCTCTGGAGGCATGGGTTCAAATCGCACTTCTGACACACGTCACAATGTTGTAGAATTTCTTACTCAACAGACCATGGCACATAATGGAGGTAGACATCTAATGTGGCTGAGCTCGGTCACAGGGAGGCTGAGTAGTCAACAGCACCACTCTACTGTATTTACACGAGTTCAAAATAATCTCTAAAAGTACTTCAGAATGGTTCATTCCGAGTACTGTATTCGTGTTTTGGAATCAACTCGATCTAACGTACAGCCCGTGCAGTCCGGTGTATTCAATTGTAAAAAGATTCATGAAAATAAGTCAGAATGGCTGATTGGTCTGTGGCGCTGTGTTCAGGTCGCAGTCTCTCTGGAGGCATGGGTTCAAATCGCACTTCTGACACACGTCACAATGTTGTAGAATTTCTTACTCAACAGACCATGGCACATAATGGAGGTAGACATCTAATGTGGCTGAGCTCGGTCACAGGGAGGCTGAGTAGTCAACAGCACCACTCTTTTTACACAAGTTCAAAATAATCTCTAAAAGTACTTCAGAATGGTTCATTCCCAGTACTGAATTCGTGTTTTGGAATCACCTCCATCTAACGTACAGCCCGTGCAGTCCGGTGTATTCAATTGTAAAAAGATTTTTGAAAATAAGTTGGAATGGCCGAGCGGTCTAAAGCGCTGCGTTCAGGTCGCAGTCTCTCTGGAGATGTGGGTTTAAATCCCACTTCTGGCACGCATCCCAGTATTGTAGAATTTGTTACTCAAATGACCATGGCACATAATGGAGGTTAACATCTAATTTGGCTGAGCTCGGTCACATGGAGAATGAGTAGTCAACAGCACTCCTCTGTTTACGCGAGTTCAAAATAGGCTCTGAAAATACTTCAGAATGGTTCATTCCCACTACTGAAATCATGTTTTGGAATCAACTAGATCTAACGTACAGTAAGTGCAGTTCGGTGTACTCAACTTTAAATCAGTCAGAATGGCCGAGTGGTCTAAAGCGCTGCGTTAAGGTCGCAGTCTCTCCGGAGATGTGGGTTCAAATCTCACTTAAAAGCAAGGGCTTTTCATTAAAGAAAGATCACAATCTTAAAATAAGAAAATAATGACTTAAATTTAGCAAAATCACATGCAAACGGGGCAAGAATTTATCACTTGCAGTGTAACAAAGCTCGATAATGTCATATCATTAGATATAAAAGCAACGGACATGAAGTCAAAAACCTTTTCAGGGCACCAAAAAAAAAATAAATATAGCAAATTCTTTGGTCAGAACTAATAGAAAGTCAAATTTTGCTATAATGGGGGACATAAGTGACATTTCTACTATTGTATTAACAAATGTCAGAACTAGTAACCGTACTCTGATTCAAGCAGTTAAAACTTTCAAAAAGAGTATTTCTTCGTGTAGATGTAGAAACAATACCACAGGTACAGTGGTGTAATAACATGCAATATTAAGGCATATACACAAAAATATGAACAAAAATAATACATACCGACTTTAAAATAAGCAGGATCTCTTTGCTCTAGAAAAGACAGCAACTTCCTGCTAGTTTTTGCACCTTTTTGGAGGACCAGATCAAAGAGAGACTCAGCTTGATGTCTCGTTTCAGAGATCTTCACAATGATTCCTTGCCTTTCCCTGCCAGTCAAGACATGAGCCTCGTCAAGATCGTCCAATAGTTCACATAAAAGTGAAAACGACGACTGAGAAATAAACTCGGGCCACAACTTCTGAAGCTCCATTTGAGCAGAATCTGAAAAGCCTGAAAAATAGATGCAATCAGGAAAAAACAGATTAGACAGGCAGAACATACAATCATCCCCAGGAAAGACATTCGCAGAGGTCTAGAGTACAACTGTGTCAATTTTCGCAAAAATCGGTTTAGCCGTTTCGGAGCCTCTGCGTCGGTGTTTCTCAACTGGTGGGTCAGGACGCAAAAGTGTGTCACGGATCCGTTCTCAGTGGGTTGCGGGCCTCTGCCCAGGCAAGATAATGCTAAGAAGAAAAGATCGTTAGATCTCTTCTCTTTAAGTCAATCGCCTCTGTCCCAATTGTGTTTGAGAAGGACAATATTTCATTTAATTGTGATTTTTTTTTTCTTCTGCCAATTGTAACGGGTCCCAAGAAAGTTAGTGATTACAGCAATGAAAAGTGGGGAACAGTGAAAACAAGGATAGAGTCAAAGAAGGAAATGATAGCGAAATATGAAAATATTGTACGAGTGTCTGAAGCACTGCTTGAAGGTACAAAAAAACGTTTAAACATTTTATATTTGCCAGTATATTGACCTTTATTACCTACACAATTAGGTAATTAGTGTTGTTTAGGTATGTTTTATATATATATATATATATATATATATATATATATATATATATATATATATATATATATATATATAAAATCGTTCTTCATGACGCTCTCTGCGCTTTAAACAGATCCCTGAGACTATCACACAGTGTTCTGGTTTGCCCGCGTCCCTGCGTCCTAGGCACATCATTTTTCCTGGGGACGCATTGTGTCAAATCGACGTGCGTCCCCGGGATGCAACTTTTTTGACACCAAATTGTCATTATTACTTTTTTTTTTTAACAAAGATTTACCGCACTCCAAACTTTTCGTCAGGCAGATCCGCCATTGTTGTTTTGGTCTCGCGCCGATCTCGGCAAACGAGATCTCGTTGCTTCGAGATAACGTCATTGTTTTGGTGGTTGTCGAGTGAAAGAGAAATAAGCCTCCGTAAAAACAGTTGGTATTAGGTGCAAATCAACAAAAAATTGGTAATTTCTTCAGTGTCGGTAATAAGTCGAAACATAATACAGAAAGTGGTAACAACGGCAATAATTCCGGCACGAAAAAACGTCGGAGAAATTCTTCAGAAGACCGCGAAGGCAAGGAAAACACGTGTTTTGAAGCGAACAATTCAACGAAAGAGAAACAAAAGAATACTCCTAGCAAGAAAAGGACTCTTCTGCCAAAATGGACTCAATTATATTCCTGGTTACGCTATGAGGCGGATGATAATAGAGGCTACATGTTCTGTGATGCGTGTACCCAGCGTGACAAAAAAAATGGTTTACATAAGTCATTTCGCAATACGAACTTTCAGAAAAGCACATTGGATTGGCACAACGACAATGAAAACCACAAATTAGCTATGGAAATTCCGTTGCTGCATTTGGACCTTGAGAGGGCATTACAACTGTGGCGGGACGGCAAACCACGAAGAATTTATGAACTGAAAAATCTGAAGTGCTTAAAACTGCATAAATATATAGACTAATATTTCAGCAATATTATTTTGTATAATGTACAATATTTTTGTGAACTAAAAAATTTGAAGTGATAACTGCTGTCTTTGTATTACCAATTAAGTGTGATGATTACAACTGAATGAATATATAGATTTATATATTTATTTATATATTTGTCGCCGATTTACAATTTCAACCTCGATAACACTAAATTTTGGGGACCCATAGATCTCTGGTGGGACCCATAGATTTTTGAGCATGCGAGTCCCCGGGACCCATCACTTTTTAGAGGTAAAATGAACACTGTCACAGTGCAGGTGCATTTATACAGAGACTTGATTGCACACAGATTCAGTCCATTTATCATCGTTAGTCATTTAGATAGACATTGAATAATTCAGAGATCCTCACTGAACTTCTGGACAGTTTACTGCACTGAAAGAAAAAGGGCTGAATAATTTTACACACCCACTTTTTCGTTTTTTTATTTGTTACAAAAGTTTAAAATATCCAATAAAGTGTGTTCCACTTCATGATTGTGTCCCACTTATTGTTGATTCTTCACAAGAAATTACAGTTTTATATCTTTGTTTGAAGTCTGAAATGTGGCAAAAGGTCACAAAGTTTAAGGGGGCCAAATAGTTTGTAAAACACTGTACAAATATATATTCACTTTATATTTTGCCCAGCCGAAGTCATTCAGAAAACTTACCTTTGGTCTTACTAGTGTCACTTGGGCTGCTGGTTCCACTGGTTGCACTAGTGCCTGGTTCTTGAACTGAAAAAGATGCAGTTACAAATTCATTGCAGTTGCTTTTTTTGTAAATAATGACAATATCGGCTCAGTCATGAATACGCATGCTTATTAACGGTAAGTGTCAACTCACCGGGCGCTTTAAAAACACTAGGATCTATTTGCTTGAGAAAAAACAGCATTTTGCTGCTTGCTTCTGAGCCTTTCCGAAGAATCTGCTCAATCAGGCACTCTGTTTGTTGTGTCAGGTCAGGATTCTTCCGCATCATCTCATATATTTCACTGAAGTTCAAGACCTGGGCACCTTCAAGATCACCCATGAGCTCATGTAAATCTGACATAGACAACTGTGATGAAATCTTCGGCCTCAAGCGTTGAAGTTGCATTTGTACGTAGTCATCTGAAAAGCATAACAATAAAAATAAAAGTCCAACAGAGAATCTTAGATAGTTAGATATGAATCTTCCGAGTGCTTGTAAACAATCGAAAACACAGACGTGTTGAAGTTAATGTTGGTAGCTCTATTCAACAGTAATCGGCAACCTTTTCTCTACCAACAGGTTTAATGTCTGACCATATTTATGCTGCCAGGCCCCATAATCTTTAGTAACAACAACGACAACAATAATGAGAAGAAGAAGAAGCACCCAAAATCCACTGTTTAATCACTAGACCACAGGGATCTAGATAAAACAGGAAAAGGCATTACATTTTATCTCATCATCACACCGACCCACGTTGAACAATGTTGTTTTGACTGAAGTCTTTCTGTTTATGCTTCATTACAACTAGGAGTGGGCGATACTGGGAAATTTAGGAACAAAGTAAATGCATGGTGGTATAATGATCGGTTTGAGATTCTTTTTGCTTGGAAATGTCCCGATCATTGAACAATTGAAACAAACAGCAATGTAACAAATAATATAAAAACTGTACAAACTAAAATACTGTAATTTCTGGACTATGATGTGCACACGAAAACTCCAATTTTGCCTGAGATCAGAAAGTGTCGCTTTTCAATCAAGTCAAGTTAAATTGATTTGTATAACCCTTAATCACAAAATGTCTCAAAGAACTGCACAGTTGTAAAAACGGTAAATAAATTTGGCGATGCGTAATTATAATGAAATGTTACCACACATGATAACCATTTAAGAAGTAACCAAATCAATTTTATTATTCCCTAATATTTAAATATGAATTATATTTTTTTATCATCTGTTTTAGTCTTATGTGCCTTATAGTTCGATGCAACTTAATATATGAAAAGATTTTTGACAATGGGGTACTTTTGTTGCGTCTTATCATGAAAAAAATATGGCATTTTTTTGTTGCACAATATTCGGATACAATATCAGTAGTCCAAATAAAATGAAATCACAATTGGATTGAACTAGAAATTCAAAATGTAAGTATAATCTTACAAGAGGGCAGCACGGCGGTGCAGTGGTTAGCGCGTGTGTGGCACAGTTCTGAGGTCATGAGATCAAACCTCCTGTGTGGAGTTTGCATGTTCTCCCCGATATAGCTTGGTTTGACGCGCACACGAACTTTATCGGTCCACGGCACGGTGGTTGCCAACCACTGCTATACAGCACCGAATCGGTTAGTGTTTTGGGATTTCCTTACCAAGTCCCTGTTGACTCAAAATTTGAAACATGTGGCTGAACTTCTTTATTATAATAAAATGTCAATAAAATGTGATCTCACTTTAATGATTGCTCAGCAAGAGTCATTGAAGAAAACGAATAAAACTTACAGCCGCTGGCTTTGCTTGTAGTACTGGTCCCACTGGTGCCTGCTTCTCGTCCCAAAAAAACAGACATTTACAAATTATGAACCAAAAAATTAAGTTAGCAGGTAAATATGTTTAAAGTATTTAGGTTAGTACTTTGGTGTGTAACCCACGACTGGCTCAGGAGCCGCATGCAGCTACTGAGTGGCTCCCAGGCGCTTTTCTCGAAAAGTTTTACAAATTGAAAAAGATGGGGCTAGGAAATATATTTTTGTTTGGCTCTTTTCCTGGTATCGGGTTGTAAAAACATGGAATACTAGTTCATCAACTGGCTGAACAAGGAAAACTCCCCACATCTTCATTCACAACACTTATGTCTTCATCCGGACCTGCAGAGGTGGGCACACGGTGACAGACAACTCACTCACTCAGTCACACCTAGGGACAATTTGGACCGGCCAATTCACCTGAAATGCATGTCTTTGGAATGTGGGAGGAAACCGGAATGCCCGGAGGAAACCCACGCAAGCACGGGGAGAACATACAAACTCCACACAGTAAGGCCGGGAGCTGGATTCGAACCCACGCAGGAGGTTCCCACGACCTCAGAACTGTGCCGCACACGCGCTAACCACTGCGCCGCCGTGCTGTAGTTTGGCTCATGTTTAAATATAATCAATTGAATTACTTCAATGTACATTTTGGTTAAATTAGTAATCCTTATGTTTAATGGTTATTTGAGTTACTTGCCTTCTAGTTTAGTTCAATCTCAAACCTGAGATGTCTGCCATGAACCCACCTGATGCTAAGCTTTGGATGCCAATCTATTTCATTTGTGGTTATTTGTAATTACAATAATTAGCAATTTATTTGTTTTTTTATATAACTTGAAGCAAGTTGTACTCTTAACAAGTCGCTTTTCCGCTCTTGTGTTTGATGTTTTCAACCTGATAACTCCCTTTCAACCCACTGATAAATTTCCTGTCAATTACTGTCAACCGGGAACCCCTTCATCCCACCTTAAATTTCAATAAAAAACAAAGAAGGGAAAAAGACTGAGTTGTAACTTACAAGTTGGAGTGCAAACTTAGTATGAAATCAAACCAAACCAAACAACTTGTACCTGGTTAACCCCTCATATGCAGCAAAGTCATATATTGTGAAGAGAAGTCGTAGTTCTCTGGCTTGAACTCCTGCCTGGAGAACTTAGATGTAATGCTAAACTACGGGGCTGCACTCCTCTTCCTCTCTCTTCACTGTCCCATGTTCAAAGAGCTGTGCATTTAAAGGGGCAGCATCACAAGCTGCTATTTTTTGCCATTTTGTTTCTATAAATATATGCTGCGTTTTATTGCACTTTAACTTTTGTTGTTTTTTGAATCTTCAAAATAAAGATGACATTAAATATTTATTTTTCTATTGCATTTCTTTAATTTTATCAAAGCAATGAAACATAGTGTCATTTATCAAGATCTTAATGAAGTTGAACTTGAGGCGGTATCTAGAACAGAGTAGTCGAGAAGTGCATCCACAGGAAGTGCTGCATCCAACTTTATTTTGATAGGAGGCTAATATTGGTAATATAGATACAGACAGCATGCTTTGCATTCATTAGACTATTTTTTTTTTGTTTTGTTTTATGGTCGAATATGGCTCTTTTAACATTTTAGCTTGCCAAACCCTGATAAGTGGATTTTGTTTTTAAATATTGGAAACCTGCAAAGCATTTTGCATTGCATGCCAGTTTGTTATTTTTACTATTTAACCTCATGGTTGTCCGTTGTTTTGACTATTATGCACTGTTCATGTCATTGTCACTGTCAGCCAATCATGTTGATGTTCCTCAGGACGGATCTGCTTTTGTAACCTAGGAAATTTAATAAACAGGGCTAGCCTAGATGGTAGGGCGCTCGCTTTGAGACTGGGAGGTCGCTGGTTCGCGCCTCGGCCGAGTCATACCTAAGACTTATAACATTGGTTAAAATGGCGGCGCCCTCTGTTGGCTGCGGCTGCATCGGCTCGCTACAACGGGTCAGGTGTATCGACATTTCGTTCTGTGTACATTGTTACAAAGAATGACAATACAAAGGAAATTATTATTATTATTATTATAAAGGGGATGTCTTTTCGAACAGGTTGGAATTTTCTTCTCTTAGGTTTGGGTTCTCTCCTGTTGTCTTTGCAAGATGCCGCCCCAAGACTTCCCGGAAACGTTCACGCATCGATCGATTAGCTTGAGCCCGACGAACTGTTGGAACTAACAAACTAATCTACTACCAAACAACACGTTGGCCGTTAAAAGTGAATTTTAAGTGTCAGGGAGCGGCAACGTGATGCCCGGGGACAAGCATCTATACATGACGTTGCAAAGGAAGGCTAAAAGAGACAAGCAGGGGGCATTTCTCGGGGCGTGGATAATCTGGATGCTAAACCATTACACTGGCCAAAAGAGATAAGAATGCAGAAAACAGAACCTTTCAATAGGATACATTTTTTTATGTAGAACAAAGTATGTGAAATTATTAAATGTTTACAATTTTACATTTATTATGGAATAATATTCTTGTCCGTTTTGTATTTATGTTCATGTTAAAAGCACACATTTTGGGTGAAAAGGACAAATTGTATTTGTATTTCTGTTTTTTTTCCTTCATATTTCAAATTTGTATAGTTTTGATAGGATGTAATTTTATGGAGAAGTATGTTAAGTTATTTAATTTTTACATTTGTTTATTCTGGAATAATATTTTTGTCTGTTTTGAATTCATATTCATGTTAACTAAAGACATTTCTGGTGAAAAGCGCACATTTTATTTGTATTTATATTTCGGTCATATTTTTAAGTTGTTTAGTTTTGACAAAATATATTCCTTTGGAGAACATAGTATGTTAAGTTATTTAACGTTTAATTTTGTTTGTTCAGCAATAATATTCCTGTCTGTTATCAATCCATCAATCCATTATCTTCACCCCTTATCTTCAGTAGGGTCGCGGGGTTGCTGGAGCCCATCCCAGCCATCTTCAGGCAGTGGGCAGGGGACACTCTGAACTGGTTGCCAGCCAGTCACAGGGCACACAGAGACAGACAATTCACTCGTTCATTCACACTTAGGGACAATTTGGACTGGCCAATTAACCTGACATGCATGTTTTTTGGAATGTGGGAGGAAACCCGAGTACCCAGAGGAAACCCACGCACGCACAGACAACATGCAAACTCCACATGGGGAGGTTGCGGTAGCTGGACTTGAACCCTGAACCCCTGTACATGGAGTTGCGCGCTAACCACCCAGCCGCTGGGCCCTCCTGTTATGAATTCATGTTCATGTTTAAAAAAAAAAAACTCAAGTTCAAGCGTATTCCATAAACATTTACCTTGTTCTACCCTGCGACCAAATGTGTGGTTCGAGTTTTGGCCCTCTGTGCAGTTGAGTTTGACACCCTTGCACTATTCGATCACTATATTGTTACAGCGTTAGATTTCATGTTACTTAGTGTTGGAAATAGAGTTGCTGTAGATAAAAAAAGACGAACATGTGCTTTTCACCTGAAATTTGTCATCCATCCAACAAACTCAACCGCGTTGTGTTGCTGCACACACCATAGTTGGAGGCACACCCCGTCACATATAGACACAACAAAATATAATTCAACCGTGGAACAGTGAGGATTGTATCAAGTCAAGTCAAGTTATGTTTATAGCCCTTAAATCACAAGGAGTCTCAAAGGGCTGTACAGATCACAAATTATTGCAAACTACAGACTATTATTACACCATCCCCTGATCTAAAACCTAGACGAGGGCAAGGAAAAACTCAAAAACCTCAACATGAAGAAAATGAGGAAACCTTGAGAAGGGACCCACATAAGGTAAACCCGCTTCCAGGATGATCAGGCTGCAACAGATGTTGCAATAACAAATAATACACAGACATTGTCAACGTAAAATACAGGTCATTCATAAACTATAGAATATGAGTGTGTTTTAAGCCATCTCTTCTTGGCTCTTGGGATCACTAGTAGACCAGCATTTTCAGAGAGAAGGCTCCGGACCGGAACATAGGGGGAAATCAAATCTGAAAGATATGAGGGAGCAATCATTTAAAAATAAAAAAAATTATGAGCATATATCATTTTCATATTGGGAATGTTGACCACATTCCAAAATGTAACCCAAAAAACTAATTTGTTGACAATTTTGAAAAGTGGGTTTGCTTACATTTTTTTTTATATATTTTTGTGGCTATTATTTTTACAATGAATTAAAATGTATTGATCTTTCTTTTTTGTTTGCATGGTAAGTCCAAATTTAAAATGGTTTTCTGATAAAGTGGTAGGAAAAGACATATTTGTAGTTATATAGCATACAATTCCATGTATTTATGTTTATTGTCAAATGAATTGACAAACACTTGTATCCTGGAAGGGGGAAGACCTCATGTGCGGTCCCTTCTCAAGGTTTCTTCGTTTTCCTCATGTTGAGGTTTTTGAGTTGTTCCTTGCCCTCATGTAGGTTTTAGATCAGGGGATGGGGCTATACGAATTAACATGACTTGACTTGATAAATAGCTCTCAAAATTTGATCTCTGGTGTTCATGTCCACCTCACAATGTTCAGAGTGACGTCACGTAGTCGAAAGTGAAAGTAAACTACCGCCAAAAAATAAGAATTACGTTAACTACCCAAAAAATAGTAATAATAAATTGTGTAATACGCTGTGACTTAATGTACTCGCTAAAATCCAAAAGAGTATTTACCAATACTTTCTTCCTCTGCCGGGTGACGTATCTCCTCCAGCGAAGTACTGATAACGGTGAAAGCTTCTTCCTCGCCCAGCAAAGAAGTTAAGCCAGCCAGCAGCCCCTCCGTCGAACTGTACGTTCCTTCTATCAACAATTTTCGGCTCCGCAATAGTTGGACTATCTTCTGCAACTCGTCGCTTTTCAAAGTCGACAGTGCTTGAGTTGCTCTGGCCGAACTTGAAGCCATTGCTGCTCACCGACTTGAAGGACCGCTTCGCGATAGCGACGGAAGAGAGGACGAAGGGCGGGTCGATTCAAATATCAATATTGTCGATACAGGGAAGGAGCCTGTGGTGCATCGATACTACTGGCTTGTGTATTTTTGTAGTATTTTTGTGGTACAGTATTTTTAGTATTTCTGTAGTTTCATTTTTTATAGTATTTTTCAGTGTTAATGTACTACTATTTTGTTAGGAATTATTTAGTAGTATTTTTGTATAATACTATGAATGTAGTGTATTTTTGTAGAATTATCTGTAGAAGTGTTTTCGTAGTATTTCTGTAGTATATCCATAATATATTTTTGTACTATTTCTGTCATAAAATTTGTGTCGGTGTATTTTAGTATCATAGTTTTCTGTAGTGGGCAGCACGGCGGCGCAGTGAGGATAAGCGGTACGGCTGATGAGATGAGATGAGATGAGTTTTCTGTAGTATTTCTTTAGTAGTTTTGTAGTACAGTATCTTTTTGTAGTAATATAGTTTTTCATTCATTTTTTAATAGTCTCATCTCATCAGCTACACCGCTTATCCTCAGTAGGGTCGCGGGGGTGCTGGAGCCCATCCCAGCAATCTTCGGGCAGTGGGCAGGGGACACCCTGAACTGGTTGCCAGCCAATCGCAGGGCACACACAGACAACTCATTCGCTCATTCACACCTAGGGACAATTTGGACCGGCCAATTCACCTGAAATGCATGTTTTTGGAACGTGGGAGGAAGTACTGCAGTATTTCTGCAGCAGTATTTTCTCAGTATTAATATACTACTATTTTGTTAGTAATTATTTAGTAATGTTTTTGTATAATACTATGACTGTAATGTATTTTTGTAGAATTTTCTGTAGAAGTGTTTCCATAGTGGCATTTTCGTAGGATTACTGTAGTATTTCCATAATATCTTTTGTACTATTTCTGTCATAAAATTTGTGATGGTGTATTTTATTATCATGGTTTTCTGTAGTATTTCTTTACTAGTTTTGTAGTACAGTATTTTTAGTATTACTGTAGTTTCATCTTTTATAGTATTTTTCAGTCTTAATGTACTACTATTTTGTTAGTAATTATTTAGTAGTATTTTTGTATAATACTATGATTGTAGTGTATTTTTGTACAATTTTCTGTAGAAGTGTTTCCAAAGTAGTATTTTCGTAGTATTTCTGTAGTGTTTTTGTAGTATTTCCATAGTATTTTTTGTACCATTTCTGTCATAAAATTATGACCTCCCTATGTATTTTAATATCATAGTTTTCTGTAGTATTTCTTTAGTAGTTTTATAGTAGTATTTTTTATTATAGTACCACTGTAGTAGTAGTTTTGTAGTTTTTCTATAGTATTTTTTTTCTTTTTTTGTTGTCATAAATATTATTATTGATGGTGTATTACTAGTCTGTAAAGCCATTTGAGACTTCTTGTGATTAAGGGCTATACAGATAAACATGACTTGACTTAAAGTGATTTAGGATCAGTGGACACTTCTTTCCAATTGAGAACATCACATTACACAAATCATTGTTGCATTTGATTCAATGCAGCTCAAATGAAGACTACTATCATGATATTGGGTGGTAAAATATTTCATACAACCACTTTATAACATACTCTAACTGTAATACACCGGAGCCCCCACAGATTTTTTTTTTTCCGTTTTCTTTTGTTCATTGTGACAGCATGTTTTGCCTTTGGGTAGCATTGTCTAGCGTTATTCATCATTCGTCTATTCATGTTTATTTGTATAGCCCATAATCACAAGGAGCCTCAAAAGGGCTGCACAGACTATTGCAAACTACAGACTATTATTATACCCTCCACTGATCTGAAACCTACATGAGGGCAGGGAAAAACTCGAAAAAAAACCTCAGCATGAGGAAAATAAAGAAACCTTAAGAAGGAACCGCAGTTGTAAGGAAAATTATGGTCCGAGTGTGCCTTTTATACGATATTATATACTTTTACTTTTATTTCCATTTAGTCAAAAATTGTGCAGTTGCGTTTTCGAGTTGTTTTCCGGAGAGACTCAGGAGGACGGATTGAATGGCAACGGTTATGGCACGAATACAGACGACGAGACGGAAAACCCAAACCACACTACCAGGCGATATGTTAGAAGCAAAGTGCCACTGCGGGAAAATCACTAAAAACGCAAGGCGCCTCAAGCTACATCAACCCAGGACTATCTGTGGGAAAGGGGAAAATATATGCAGCGCATGGTGGAAACACTCAGTGAGACGTAGGAGGACTCCAGTCACGAAGCACCACACAGTACAGGAGACCTCTCCGCATCTGCCGCACCCCCTCGACCACAGAGTCCCCTGTTACACAACCCTGGTGGGGTAAGCCGCCTCTGGATTAGGAGGGAGAAGTTTAGCTGGGGACCATGAGAAGAAGGCCAGTGACTGACCATCACTGCAGGCCCGCCAACTCGAGGGCGTTGTGGTTTAGGGTCAAAACGCCCAGTCACAGTTGGACACCACCTGATGACATCTTCTCCTGGTTGAAAGCTACAGTCACTTTTGGAGTGACTGTTAAGAGTAGCACTAATTTAATTATGTGTTTTCAACCTGTCTCTTTGCCATTTCTGTAAAGCACAGAGTCCCCTGTTACACAACCCTGGTGGGGTAAACCGGGTAAGCTCTGGATTAGGAGGGAGAAGTTTAGCTGGGGACCAAGAGAAGATGGGCAGTGACTGGCCATCACTGCCGGCCTGACAACTTGAGGGCGTAGTGGTTCAGGGTCGAAACGCCCAATGACAGTTGGACACCACCTGATGACATCTTCTCCTGGTTGAAAGCTACAGTCACTTTTGGAGTGACTGTTAAGAGTAGCACTAATTTGTGTATGTTATAAGCAGTGTTCCCTCTAAGCTGCGCGCGTGCGCAATTGCGCACTGCTCGCGCATTCTCAGCGCACAAGAAAATCTAGCCAGCGCAAAAAAATGAGGGCTCAAAATTACTTATTTAACTTATTAACTTAAGTCGCTTTTAAGTCAAAGTTACAGTGCATGAAGGTAAAAATACATGGGTTCCCCTGACGTCCTAAATGCGGTATTTTGAAGTCAATGTCGAACAAAGTTGAAAAGTAAAGTCAGTAGAATTTGTCAAGAATTCGGCTTCTTCGGCTCGGCTCACTAAAAGGACCCGCCTCTTTCGGGTCCTAAACGGCTCTTCAGGTTATTTTTGCTTCTTTAATCCCAACATGACCAAATATTATGTAAAATTATGCACAAAATGACTTAAAGGAAGGGGGGAATAGAACAAAAAAAAGAAAAAAAATACCAAAATGAAAAAGTAGTGAAAAGCTGAGAAAAAAAGAAACAAAAGGAAGAGAAAAAAAGAAGGAAGAATTTGGAAAAAAGCCAGAAAAAAAGAAAAGAAAGAAATGTAGGAAAAGGGTAAATAGAGAACAAAAAGAAAAAAGTAACAGCTCTGAAAAAAATAAACACAATGAGATTTTTTTTAAAGGAATTTTCAAAAAAGTAGAAAAAAAACACAGAAAAAAGAATAAAAAGTTTGTGTTGCATTCAAATAATTTCCAATGATATCAAGTGAATCTTGTTGCCAACATTGTACTTCCACTAAAAAATGTGATTAAGTACAGTTCTGTATATTACAACCGACTAAATAAGCCCCCAAAAATGTTAATATTATGCGACAAAATATATCAGGAAATAAAAAGAAATGGATATCTTGTGAAAGAATTGTAAGAACAAACGACGTTTGTAGGCTGTACAACCTTTGCAATAGTACATGAGTCAATTCATTCAAAAGAGAAAAATAATTTTGCATTGCCGGAAACTCGGCAAAATGTCACTTGATGTCAAGTTTTGGACATGTTTGATAATGGATTAGTTGCCACATTTGGGATTGCTGTTGCTCACTGTTGTTTCAAGCATTGCTCACAGACTTTGTGTGAATGCTCAGACCCGTGGAAAATTAGAGGGAACATTGGTTATAAGTAACCCGTTTGTGTGGTTCAAGCTTCGAAATGGTCGTCTCGAAATGGCCAATTTTGGAAACACCTAGACTTACCATTAGCAATAAGTGTAAAATACAATGTTACGTTTTTCAGATTGTGATCAAATTTGACAAGGTACTCGTTATGCCTTCAAGCTATTGTCTTACATGTTTTCCAGTAAGATGCGCATGCTACACTCATCTGCAGACATCTCATTGCAGAAGAAAATCGGGTGATAATAACACCCTTCTGTTTCTGTTCATTGAGATTTCTCATTATTAGTGGCGGTGCAATGATTATTTCAGTTTGCGAAAAACGTCTTAGTGTTACCTTCCAAAAGAGGCCTAAACCGTGCATATTTTTCCGTTAAAACAGCATTCAATTTACTTCGGGTATGCCTTGGATTTGGATTCTAGGAGAATTTTACAGGAAGGGTTGTTCTAATGATATAAGATATAATAATTTGTTAGTATAATTGATAAAAGAAGCGTCCAAACTTATTTTTGGAATGTAAGTCTTATACGCCTGTGGCTTTAACCTGTCATCCCCTTTTTCCCTTTTTAGGTGATTTGTTCATTTTGTGATGTGATCGTCACGACCAGAAAGGAATCAGGACCCAATTGCGTAACGTTTACCACAAGTTTTATTGAAAGAAAGAGGAAGTGCTGCGCCCACGATCCAGTGTTCGCTAGACGCGGCAGGCAAGTCGCTCTCGGATTGTGATCCGAATACGGAAGTGGATCTTCCGTAGCGGGCAATGGCGGTGTCAGGGACGGGAAAACAGGTTGACAGGAGAGCAAAAACGTGGTCGGGTCAGAAACGGGTCGTAAGCCAGGACGGAAGAACAGACGTGGTTGGGATCAAAAATAGGTCGTAGCTGGAGACAGACGGGGAGATCAGGAACGGACAGATGGAAAAACGGGAGCAAAAACGGGACAGGCGGGAGTCAGGATCAAAAAGCCTGCCTTGTATCAACAGAGGTTCACAGACGGACTGACAACCGGAGAGTGACAGGACTGGGGTTTAAATAGGGACAGGGAGCCAATTAGAGCCTGCAGCGGCTGGCGTCAAATGACTGGGCACAGGTGATTCACATCGGTAATCATAACAGTGATGTTTGATGCGACATGTTTAAAAAGAAACGAAAAAATACAAATATATGTTTGTTTTCCCTGGCTGTCTGACTGACACAGTACGCACAATGCCGTTTTAGTTGGCTGTGTTTCAACGAGAGTGGAGAATCTGTCGACGGCCACTCCTGTTTTTGAATTGTCTTGTACACACCTTCTGACACTTCCGCTTCTCTTTTCCTTCACCAGAATGTCTTTCACGGGCAAGTATGAGCTAGAGAGTCAGGAAAACTATGAAGAATTCCTCCAAGCAATCGGTATTGGATTCAGTTCTTCCTACATCTGGAATATAAGAATCTAACCTTTTGTTCAATACTACTGTTTTGGATTTTAGGACTTCTTAGTGCCAAGACTGACAGTAAAGTCGTAACTGAAGTTCTTCAGGATGGGAACAACTTTCTGTGGACTCAAAGCATCCCCAACTGGACTTGGTCTAATAAGTTCACTACTGGTCAGGAATGTGAGCTGCTGACAATGACTGGATCCAAGTTCAAGGTGGGACTTTCAAATACAGGGGTGGGCAACTATATGGAGTCGTGGGCCGCCTGGGGTGGGAAATCTTGGCCGAGGAGCCGAACCTGGAACCCTATACAATTTTTTCATTTAATGGTAAATATACATGGAAAGATCTACATGTTGTATTTCTTTATAGGACTCACACTTTAAGCAAAACGATATAAAAGGTCTCCGTTTAAAGCACTGAATTGGATAGTTTCTTAGTGTTACTTTGGTTGTACTTTTTTGGTATTTGTGTGGTATTTCTGCAGTCGTATTTTTGTCGAATTTCTGTGGTATTTTTGTAGCATTACTGTAGTTTTATTTTTGTAGTATTTCCATAGTAATACTTTTGCAGCATTTCTGTAGGATCTGGCAGATTTTTTTGAAGTATATATGTAGTATTACTACAGTGGAATGTTTGATTTAATATTTGTGTAGTAGTATTTTGTTGTATTTCTCTCATAGCATTTTAGTAGTATTTCTGACTTAATATTTCTGTAGAAGTATTTTTGAGTTGGATTTTTTGTAGTATTCTTTTAGTATTTCTATAAAATTACTGTAGTTTCATTTTGGTTAAATATTTCTGTAGTATTTTTTTTAATTAATTGCACTACTGTAGTAGTATCTTTGTATATTTTTTATTTTCAGAATTAAAGCAAAATAAAATATGCAGTCCCTGTTTTTAGCGCTAAATTAGATTTTTAAGTTTTGTTGTGGTTTTGTAGCATTTTTGCAGTATTTCTTTTAAGTGTTTTCGTTTGTAGACACACACACACACACATAAAGGGACAATAGGGACCAATTTGGCACCATAAAAATATTTGTATTAGTAGTATTCTATTTATTCTATATATATATATATATATATATATATATATATATATATATATATATATACACACATTATATTTTGACAATTTTAATTTTGCAGGCCGAATGAAAAAGCCCTAATAACCGCATGTGGCCCCCGGGCCGTAGTTTGCCCACCCCTGTTCTAAGACAAACTTATCAGAATTAGAACAAAAAACCTTTTCTGGGTTTTTTCAGGCTCCTGTCAGTATGGAAAGTGGGAAGATCTCAGTCCAATTCCCTCAGTATCTCTTCTCAGCTGAAATGGTGAACGATAAGTTGGTCATGGTGAGTATCGTTCATTTTAACAACTTACATTTCAGACTTCATCAGATGACGAAACAGATGAAGACATTCGGATCAAACCATTCCCAGAGCTTTTGTTTTCCCTTCTTGATTTGTTCAGAAGTGTACCACTCCAGGAGAAAAGGGCGTGACTTTCACGCGAGTGAGCAAGAGGACATCCGACTGAGTGCAAGACCAAACACGTTTGAGGAGAGTTCAAATTGCATAAGGTCCGTTAGTAAATCTGTAAAACCAGCATTTTGTTTTGTATCAATAAAACATCAAGAGACTGATTTGTTTTCAATTTTTTTGATGGAAAACTTTGTAAAAACGGAACCCCAGAGAATATCTACCCTAAATTCCGGACTATAGAGCGCACCTGATTATAAGCCGCACCCACCACATTAGTCCAGGTGCCCATTGAAAGTAATCCAAGGAAAAAAAGGGTATATTTCCAAAGGTAAGGGTGGGAAAAATATATATCCACTATTGTCGGCCACGTCCACAAACACGTCTCACCTTTACTCCACTTCCTGTCAGCCCGCGTTTGCCCCGCCCCTTCTTTCTCATTTGCTCGTACAAAACATATCAGAATAAGTTTCTAAAATAAATACATTACAAAAATATACAGTTGCAAATACATATTATACATGGTTACATATATTTACAAAGAAAGACGGTACACCGAGAGAGTTTTCGAAGCTTTAATAATAATATTATACCTGTCATCTCAAACCGTGCTTGTGAAGGGTAGCAAAACGCTACTAGCAAAACGCTCGCAATACAGTAAACAGCTCTGTTAAAAAAAACTTACTGTGCTTGTAGTAAGCACGGTAAACCGTTCTCATCTTCCTCCTTATAACTGACATCATCAAAGACGTCTTCCTTCAGTATGGGAAAGAGACTTTGGCATATAGATGTCGTCCCACACTCCCTTAATCAAAAACACGCTAGCATCACGCTCGCAAAGTAAAGTTTACGTGCGTAACTCTGTTTCCTTCTTTACCGGACTGCCTGATTGCGTTTAGCTTGAAAGTTGCGCCATGTGCCTTTCTCTTTGCAATTTGCATGATGAGGATATGTCTACGCTAATTTAATTTGTGCACAAGCTAAGAAGTTGGAGTTTAAATCTTACCTTTTGTACTCGAGCGCCGCTGGCGGCCGTTAGAAAAATTACATAAATAAGCCGCATCACTGAATAAGCCGCAGGGTTGAAAGTTTGGGAAAAAAGTAGCGGCTTATAGTCCGGAATTTATGGTATCTACCTACTTCCATGCCCACCTAATCACACAAACCAAACCACCCAAACATACTGACCTATCTACCTAGGGCCTGCCTACCAACATTCCTACCTACTGAAGACTTTTACACATTTGACTATAAAGGATTTTGTACGATCAAATATAAATTACCTTTAAATGCAAAAGATATTCACTGGCTGAGCTGTGGGGTGAGGTCAATGCAACCTAGTGAAGAATGATGTTTACAGGAACCGCGGGGAACTGGGACAAAGAGCTGATAAGATAATCAGCACTTCTCGACGCAGATGGCCCTGGTGACGTAGAAACACTCGGGGATGTTTTGACCATTTCAGACATCGAGGCGAGGAGGCTTTCCTGGCACGCCCATGGAAGGAGCCGGCACACCAGCTTGCGGGGGGGAAATTGTGGGCCAGGAGAAGGTAGCGAGAAGATCAAGAGAGGAGTCTTGACAGACACTCGAGCGACACTAATCCGGCTAATTCTGCCATATATTCGATGGAGTTCACTCAGTTAAATTGCCTAAGAAATTTAATCTGCCCCTGTGTGGAAATTACAGTCTCTTGTCCATATTTCCCCATCAAGAAACGCGCACGCATTGTTAGGTGAATTCAGGTTGTGTTTGGTTAATGGAGTCAGATAACTAATTAGAACAATTTGGTAAACGGTGCATTTTTAATATTTATTTCCTATCACTACCTACTGAAGGTGAAAGGACATTCCCATGTTGTTTTCCGGGACCAGACCGAGTATTTGGACTTTGAAGAAGTGCAGTTGAGGACATTTAATACAAAGTTTCAAAATAAAGGTAAAAATCAGAGTCCACACTGGATCAATGGATGGAGACGCGTTCTCCCACCAAGGGCACGCAAGAATGTCTCTGGCCCTCTCGTCGTATAGTTAGGAATATTTGCAAAAAATAGAACATAAATGCAGCACAAATAGACACCCAGAACTCACACTAGGTAGAGTCATGTTTTTTGTATAGCCCTTAATCACAAGGAGTCTCAAAGGGCTGCCCACACCACAGGCTATTATTATACCATCCCCTGATCTAAAATCTACACGAGGATAAGGAAAAACTCAAAAACCTCAACATGAGGAAAATGAAGAGAGAAGGAACCGCACATGATTATTCCCCTTCCAGGATACAAGTGTCCAGAGAACCTTTTTCTAGATGTTATTTGTGTCCCCGTGTAGCTTCTTGCAAACACCTAACGGTTTTTGGTAGGTTTGCAGAGGTTTTATGCTCTCTCCGTATATTATTGCTTGCACAGTGCTCCCAGAGATGTGTGAATGTTGCCGAATTGTCCAGTATCCCATTCCAGCTTTGAACTTTTCCGCATCTTTATCCGGGACCTGGCAGGTGTGTCACAGACAAGAAACAGACACAGGACCCAATAGCTGCCGTTTTCTCAGTTTTTATCAATAAAGAGGGAGAGTAGGGCTTGCTTCCACGATCCGATGGTTGACGGACAAAGGTAGCAGGAGACGCGAAAGTGGCACTTCCGTGTTCAGCGAGGATGGTCGAAGACAGGTAGGAAATACAAGTCGTTAGCTGGGACGATGAGATAAGGAAGGTGTGTCAAGTTCGGAAACGAGGTCGGCAACGGGTGTTAGGCAGGTAGCGGGGCAAAACAGATCGGATAACGGGAAGGCAGAACGGGGCAGAGTCAGGTCCGGAAACAGGTTGGCAACTAGGATCAGGCAGAGAAAACAGGGCAGGAACAGAGTCTGAACGCGAGAGCTTGCCGAGCTGGGAGCAACGGTTCGCATAACAATCTGACAGGGATCTCTTGACAGCCGGGGGTTTAAAAGGAGTTCATAATGGTTTTCATAATGCTGTCTGTTCTCAACGTTCCATTTTCACTGCCATCTGAGCCCATCACAAATCAGGTGCATTTGAACCGAGACTTAATGACACATAAATGCTCTCTTGTTTGTGCTTGTCAGTCATTTAGGTTGACATGTCATTCAAAAATCATCAGCTAACTTCTGAAGCTAGTTGCCCAAGTTGGGAGAACAGGGGGCCAATATTTTTGCAACACCTATTTTATTTCATTTTCCCCCATCCAGCCATCATCTGCATTATCCTCATTAGGACCCCGGGGGTGCTAGGGCTCATCCCAGCTATCTTCGACCTGACATTCATGGTTTTGCCCAAAGATAGCTGGGATGGCTCCAGCAACCCCGTGACTCTACTGAGGATAAGCTGTGCAGATAATTGATGGATGGATAGAAAACGGGTCTGGGCTTAATTAGTTGAGAAGAGTGTGAAGGAAATACTATATTTGGGTGTGACGCGTACTCCTAATTTTTGATAATAAAATTTAAATTTTGCCTGACTTGTTCTCAAATCATTTATTGTTATTGTATAATGACTTGTTTACCTGACTGCCCATTTTGCACATCTGGTTAGCTGCTCCTCTTGCACTCTTTGCACTACTGTATAATACTATACATAGCTATAAATTATTTAGCATATTATTAGTACTCCAATACTCTAACTCAGTACAACATTTATTTAAATCTGTACATTCAAGAAAACTGTGCGGGTCAGATGTATCGACATTTCGTTCTGTATACACGTGTACAAGAATGACAATAAAGTATATCTGAATCTGAAAACTATGAACACAATTCCAACATGAAATAAACAATATTTTTATTTCATGTACTTCAAAGTCAAAGGTGGAGGGTACGGCCGAACAGTAGCATAGGCAACAAACAATGGCAACAAAAAAACAAACAACTTAAATCAGATAAAGGAGTTAACACTTAATACTAATTAACTATTGTGTTCCATTTTTGATGTTGATTAAACATATTTGATTTATTTAGGCGTGAGAAAATATTGTGAGCACTCAATTCTACTAACCGTGACACTTTTTTAAAAATGACTAGACTGCTCTTCTAATCTGCAGTTTTTGAGGTGGGTAGATCGTTCGGACTTGTAAGTAGCTCGCGTGCTGAAAGTGTGAGCACCCCTGCAATACACATTAAAGCTACATCTAGTACTCAAATCGCAAACACTGTCCCTTTAAGATTTTTTAACACAGTTGAAAGTGTAGCCTTAGTCATCAGAACATCCAGTCAAAAATATTTTCAATCGATTTATTCTTTCAATGTCACGTGATTTTCAAAAATACACAATTTTACAGTTCAGTGTGACAGAGCAAACTATTAGTTGGTACATTAAAAATAATCTACAATAAAAAATAATACAAACTCGTGGTGATGTCTGTGTGGTTTGGTGCTAGAAAGAACTGCACCAATGAGAACATGCGGTCACATGCTAATCTAAAAACCTTCCAGTCACTTTGCCTTTAAAGCTGGCAGCTGCAATATGCAACACAGTTGCTTTGTTCTTGGAGCGCCCTCTACAGAAATGTTTAACATCATTTAAACCGGTGTCATCAACTGGTGTCAGGAACAAAAATTGGGTCGTGGGCGTTTTCCCTGGCAGAATAAAAAAACTGAGGGTCAATTACACTTCTTAACAGTGGTCGGCAGTGATGTCCTGCTCAATTTCGTTTACCTGTCCAGTCAATCGGTCCTTTTGAGAGGGACCACATCTAATTTGATTGGTTTTATTTCCTTTTTTGGTGCCCGTAATAATGGGTCCCAAGAAAGTTAGTGATAAGGGGAAGGAAAAGTGGAACACCGTGACAACAATGATCGAGTCGAAGAAGGAAATGACTGCGAAATACGAAATTGGTGTAAGAGCGCTAGTAGAAAGTACAGTAAATTGTATGAAAATGTTGTATTTTTAGCTTTTTATCAGTATTTGAATCTTTATTAAAGACATAATTAAATAATTCTCTGTGTTTACACCTTACAGCCTTTTTAATATTTTGAATTTATTTTATTATGTGGCTTTTTTCAGCAGTTTTTGGGGGTTGCTTATATACGATGTAGGGCTTTTATGCAAGTATGAAGGGTAAAATTAGGTCACAACAAATCCAGCCCAAGGCGGCCCTAGAGCATTAAAGCCTGAACCAGGTCGATTCGGAAAAATTAACTTAATTTGGGGGACCAAGCAAACACAAATTGTAATATTCTATTTGTGGGAAATGTTTTATTAAGTCTTAATTGACTTTTGAGAAAAATGATCCACCTGTCATTGTTCTTAGTATTTTTCTTTGTGGAGGGTCCGAGCGTGCAGATGGGGGCGGCGGAATTCATCACGCAGATCCTCCACACAGAAAAAGAAACAAAAAACAATGACAAGTAGAGAAGCCCGACCCATCCCGCACCCGAACATGATTAACATTTAAGGCCCGACTCCAATTTCATGTCAGCCTCTGGTCGGACTCAGGCCTAAGATTTTACCTCTAGCAAGTATGTACTGTACAAGTCATTTTGATTTTGCTGGTCATCTTGTTTTGGGGTAAACAGAGTTGCTGGATACAACCGGAATGTTTGATGTTTGAAATGAGATTCTACTATCTGTAGTTAAACTGTACAATCTTTTCATGGGATACATTAGAGAAGTGGGATTTTTTTTCATGATTTGGGTCGCAGCTTGTTATTCATGTAGAATGGTTAGTTTTACAGTATTTGTTTTTGTTACATTGCTCCATTCTGGTTTGACTCTTGTTCTGAAACAGTTGTAATAGAAATATTTGTATTACTTTTGTTATACTGAACTGTGGGTGTACATGTTTCCCTGTATTTTTTATGCGGCTATTTCTGATTTTTGAAAGCACTTTAGGCGGTCGGCTTCAATGGGACTATATACGGTAATTCGAAACTAGATAGTTCCTTTCAGAGTAACACACAACTTTTGGGTGTCTGTAATCTAGGGGTATACGGAATTACCTATTACATGAAGTTACTAGTAACTGGAACTAAATACTGGTTTTCAGTAACAAGGCTAACACTGGTCAGAAGTGACTGTAAAACAGTACAATAGTAAATAATAAAACTGCTACTTTTTATCTGGGGGGGGTCTGATTGAAAAAAGAAAAAAAACCTAACTATATGTTTGTTTGGTAAACGGGTTAGCTAAATCCCCCTTTTTAATCTGTTACGCAGTCATGACATAATCAAAAGAAGCTCAACAACCAATCCCAGCTGACTTGCCTGTTGAGCTTTCACAGTTACTTGACTGATTTTTCCACACATGGTGGAAGAAACAAGAGTATTTTGCTACTTATTTATATTTGGAAAACATGATATTAATCTGGAATCAATTTTTTAATGAAAGCGACAAAAAACGTTATTTAAAAAAGTGTTTTCTTTAAAGGTCAATGACATCCACAGCGGCAAAATTGAAAATAAACCGTGAGACAGGAAGGAAACAAACATTTGAAAATCTGGACGTGTTTAAACGAACAGAACGTCGAAAATGGGGGGCTTTATGAACGCAGAACAGAATTACAGAATTACAATACTCAGTTGGCCGTTAAGACGACTGAATGACTCAGATGTCAAATAACATTTTCAATCGTTCACTGCTTAAGATGCCATTTTAACAATACTTCTAAAAAATTGTATTGAAACAGGGAGTCAAATAATGATCTTTCAAAGTAAAAATGTTCAGCTGACAGATAATTTTTCAATATTTATTTTATAATTCTATTTACTTTGCTGCTCGTTTACCAACTTTACTAAAAGTCATTCTTAAAATAAGAGAAAAAATATAAGAAATATTTAATGGAATTAATAAGAACAAAAATAGGTATTAAATAGTAAAAATTAGTTTAAAGGGACAGTATGTATTATTTGGCGCCTCTCAGTGGTTTAAAAAAACTTCATTCATAGAGAAAAAACAATATTGATTCAGAAAACAAGCTAAAATATATATACCATAATTTAATCGTGCATTTTGAAAAATACTGAGAAATTATTACACAACACGAGCCTCACCTAAAAGGAGCCGATAAGAGTGTCTGCCATCTTGTTGCGACAAACACCCCAAAACTTAAAAAAGGCTGGGGAAAAAAATGAAAAGTAAAATTTAGTGGTTTGGTCACTTTGAGTCGCTGTACTTTGTATTCTTCCTTGTGCTTTTTAGCACTTATTTCCTGCTTTGCGAAGCAATACAGCAACCTCTAGTTGTTAAAGAGTACACTGTCATGGACCGCCGTGTCACTATAGAAATTGTTAGCCAATTTGACTGTGCCCTCGTGAAAATGCAGCCATTCATTTGTAGCTAATTTGCCCAGAATATTCTGTAATAAAAACTATGAAATATCTGCTCATCTCCACAGCTTTTGTTTTGCACGACCCGACGCCTACAACACATCCCGCCTAGGAAGGTATTCTTCTTTTTGCTCTAAAGCACTCTTTTTTTGTTACATGACATGATACAGTGCCTCTGGTGGTCAAAAAATACACGCTGTCACTTTAAAGGAATAAATTAAAACAACCCCGCCCCCAAGAAGAGGGAATAGCGAAAATGACATCAATTAAAATGTTTAAAATGAGCATAATGATCCGCCAAATCAGATGATAACTATGTTTTAAGATTATTTTTCACATTATGAGCAAGCAGTAAATAAGTTAAAGGGAAAGTGTGTAACATTTGACCACTAGAAGTCACTGTATTGTGTCATGTAACTGAAAAACGAGTGCTAAAAAGCACATGGGAGAACACAATTTACTGAAATTCAAAGTGACCATTTTTTTGCCCAGCTGTTTGTGAAGAAAAGAGAAAAATAAGAAAAAGTCGAGAAAAAGAAAAAGTAAAAAAGAAGATAATTAAAAAGGAGAAAACACAGAAGGAAAAGCCTAATGTATGTAAAATTAAGGCAAATTTCTCAACTTCCAAGTAGTTAAACAAAATGCAGTTTTATAAGATGGTTGATGTATTTTCCTTATTAGAGTATTCAAAACGATACTGTCTTTTTTAATGAATGGTTGTTTTTTCCCCCTAGGCAGCGCAAAATAACACAAACTGTCCCTTTAACTACGCTAGAATTTGTCTTCACAGTGTTAGCTGGCAGTAAATGATTTCATAACAATCCCTCCTCAATATTTTTGGAAACGCACGACTGGTCAGTGCCTTAACCCGGATTTCAAGCATTCTAGCGCACGTTATAGCTTGTAACCTGAGCCTGCATGACGGTACAAAAATATAAAAACCAAAAGATTATAAATACCAAAAAAAGCTATGGCATGTTCCAATGTAATATTCAAGTAATCTTCAAGTCCCTGATACTCGAGTGGTTCACGTAAACATTATTAACACAAACAGAACCAGCAGTTCAACACAAGGCAGCAGCAGCATTTGGATATGTACACCGCATCGGTACTAGGTCCAATTCCCTTGTTCCGGTCCAGAGTCTTGAAAACCTGCTTCAGGAGATTTTTGAAGACTGGTGGGGGTGGGAACTAAAGCAGGCCAGTGCAGGATTTTTTTTTTTTTAAACATTTTTACGATGTGGACGTCACCTGCGGTGCAGCAAACAAGGAATTGTTCCGACCCTAGGGGGCCGATGCAGGAATTCTCGGAGGGTCCCCCCTTCGGCCTTGGCATGTTGAATCACTGTTGGCTGGCCCACTGTAAAAGAAAATAAAAATAAATAACTTGTTTCTTGAACAAGAAATACTATCCTTGAAGGTAATTACAAATTCTTAAAAATGCAAAATGTGAGGAAATAGTACCGTATTTTTGGACTATAAGGCGCACTTGATTATAAGGCGCACCTTTAAAATATTCATCTGTGAGCTATTTATTTCATTTTTTAAGCCTATCTGTGACTATTAGGTGTATAAAATTAAAACTACATAAAAAAAAAATCTGAAAACTTAAAAAAAAAACATAGTTCAAAAATTGGAAATCGAATTTTACAGCAAAATTAACTTGATTTGTCCATAAGTGGTTAATTTATGAAGAATTTATTTGTATTGTTATGTATTACTGATTTTATTTACTGTATTTCCAGTCTACAAGGCGCATCAGATAATAAGGCGTGCTTTCTAATTTTTGGCAAAGTTGTTTTTTTAGGTGCGCCTTATAGTCCAGAAAATACGGTATATGGTTTTGGGATTGAATCTGTAGACATTTCATCTGTATGTTCCGATTAATTTCCGAGGTTACGCATTTTGAAGACAGCATCTCTTTGTCATCTTTACGCCATCGGAGCACCCCAGCAAGCCGGTCGCCATATTATTTTACATGTTAATAAGTCCAAGAAGGAACCAGTGTTTTAAGCAATGTTTTGGTAGTTTTTGTGGCTGAGGTGGATGCAGAATGGTACAACCAAGGTTGGGTAGTTATGGATGGAATACATGTTACGGCGTTACGTAATCAAGATAAAGAAAAAAAGACGGAATCAAATCACAGGTACATTTAGTTAAAATAAGGATTACGTTGCAAGAAAACAATTATTTTTTTTTAAACTATATTTCGTATACACAATGCGCCGATTGTGTCATAACTTCAAACACTGACATGGGAGAGACAGAAAGAAATTAGGTGAGCACACAAACAGGAGCTACTTTCGCTGGCTGTATCTGTAGTCAAGACATAAGCGAGCTAAACGGCTGCTTCGGGTCCCACAACCACTAGGGGGCCCCCCAGGTTTTGTTAACTTTTTTTGGTGCCAACATAGTCACTTTGTGTGTCCACTCAAAAATACTTCTACAGAAATACAACAAAAATACTGCACATTAACTACAAAACTAAATATCAAATATATTGCTTAAAACAGGGACCTCATGTTATTTTGCTTTAATTCTGAAAATTAAAAAAAAAAAGGATAGAATTACTACAAAAATACTACTACAATAATACTATATTACAAAATACTACTACTGATTTACTCCAAAAATAATACAAAAAGAAAAATACAGTAATATTACAAAAATACGAAAGAAATGAGAAAAATACTACTATGGAAATACTTCAAACATTCTACAAAAATAATACTAAAATACTGCTTTGGAAATACAGTGGGACCTCGCTACTTCGCGGTTCCACGTTCGCGGGTTCAGAGCTTCGCGGGTCTGAAAAATAATAATAATAATAGAATAAAAATTAAAAAAATATATATATTTTTTTTAAGCATTTTTGAAGGGGCGTCACTACTTCGCAGATTTTCACTTTTCGCGGGTGGTTTTGGGCCCCATTAACCAGGTCTAAAAAATAATAATTAAATAAAATAATTTTATTTTTTTAAAGTTTTTTTTTTAAGCATTTTTGAAGGGGCGTCGCTACTTCGCGGATTTTCACTTTTCGGGGGTAGTTTTGGTCCCCATTAACCGCAATAACGGAGGGATTACTGTACATCAATAATACTTCTATTGAAATACTAAAAATATATATAATGGAAAAAACTACTGGAGAAATATTATTACAAAAATACTACTACAAGAGGTTTACAACAAAAATACTGCAATTACACCTATAGCGATAATACAAATATTCTACGGAAATGTAAAAAAAAAAAAACTACAAAAATAAAACTACAGTAACACTGTACTACAAAAAATACTACAGAAATACAAAAGATATACAACAAACATTCTTATACGGAAATACTACAAAATACAACAGAAATGGGACAAAATTACAAAAAAAAAATCTACAGAAATACAAAAAAATACGCCTACGGAAATACTACAGAAACAGTACAAAAATAAAACTATAGTAACACTACAAAAAACTACAGAACTTCAATAAAAAGGCGACTTCAGAAATACTAGAAAAAAAACTAAAAAAGAAAAAAACCTACAGTAATACTTCAAAACGAACGACAACTTCAGTACGTGCTTAAAACAGGGAACTAATATACTATTTTGCTGTAATTGTGGTCTTTTTAAAACCAATTTGATGAAACTAATCTATTTAAAAAGAAGTATAACATGCCACATGGCGGCCCCCAACTCCAAATAGTTGCCCACCCCTGGAGTATAGCATGGAATGAATTCCAGAAGGTATTCAAATTAACAAGTAAGAGGGGGCCCCAAATCTAATTTTGCTTAGGGCCCCATGAAGGCTTTGGTCGGTCCTGTCTGTAATGCACAGATTGCACCTCACCACCACAATTTTACCTGTGTTGCAGGTAAAATCACTTTTCTTTTTGTCAGTTTTTTATTTCTCCTTCAACGTAGCACTCTAGTTGAATTGGCGCAAGCTACTAACGTGCATGGGCAGCAAAGTTACTTGCTAGTGATGCGTTCAGGGACATTTAGTAAATATAATGTGCATCTTCCTTTGGCTCCATGTCATATTAGGATGTGATTTTAAGGTTCCGTTGGTATTATACAACATTGTGTATGGACTTGCCCCCTTATATCTTTCAGATATATTTTTCCCCAGATGTTCCTGCTCAGAGCCTTCGCTCGAAAAATGCTGGTCTGCTAGTGCCCCATGAGCTAAGAAGAAATCCGCAGTTCAAGAGCGTTCTCCATCCTCCCCCCTCAGATTTGATCTGCAACCTTAGAGGAACTGTTTAAATCAAAGCTTAAAACACACTTCTGTTCTATAGTTCATAAACGAACTATATTTCAAGTTGTGTATGTGTATTGCAACATCCATTGCAGCTTGGTCATCCTGGAAGGGGGATAACCTCATGTGCGGTCCGTTTTCAAGTTTTCTTCAATCTCCTCATGTTGAGGAGTTTTGCCTGGCCCTCATGAAGATTTTAGATCAGGAGATGGTGTAGTTTGGAATAGTCTGTGATCTGTGCAGCCCTTTGAGACTTATTGTGATTAAGGGCTATGCAAATAGACATGACTTGACTATTTTGCAGTTAATTGTTGCTCAAAATACATCCTGTGACCACTGTATTGTTGTGATTTGAGAATGATTAACTTAGCCTAGTAAATCTAAATAATTTCAAGAGGTTTGGCATCCCCTATTCAAACAGGTAAAAAAGTTTTTGGGAAATTTAGAAACTGAACAATTGGTGTATTTAAAAACACATTATATTATATTATATTTACCTTCATATTAGATAACAGTTCCCTTTAGTGGTCAAACATTACACACTGGGGCTTGAAGTGGCCAAAATAATAAAATAAATTTTGTTTTCTTTTTTATTTAAATATTACAAAGGGTTTGACACAGCTAATCGGTAAGTATCAAGCATTGTTAATTATTTCAATACGATAAATTACCATTAGATGGCAAGAGTGGCTCTGATCAGAGCTTTGTCCACACATCGAGGAAGCCCCCTCTTCTTAGTGTTACTTCCTATAACTGCCGATTGAAGTGTATGAGCAGCCCAATATTGATAAGTACAGACAGTTAACGCGTCAACAGAGCTTTTTCTTTCTAAAAAAAAAAAAAAAGATGATTTTCTCACCGTCGGGACGGAGAGGGATGATGTTCCGTGCACGTCTGCAGGAAAATGATCGCCATGGTGACCAAAATCATGTGATCACATCACTGGAAACATCGGTGCTAAAAGTTTTTGCAAAGTTCATGCATAAATTAAGTGTTCTCGCAATAAAGTTTATTTTGCAAGCACAGTGCCCATATCTTTATGAAAAGCATTGTTTAGATATCGGAGGTATGACTGATCCCCCCCCAAAAATATTGAAGTAAATGTTCTACTTGAAATGCACCCTTTCACCCAAAAACTTTTTTTTTTTGTAAACGAGTATTTTCAAGAAACTTCCCAATGTTCAATCATTGTTTACTAAACAATGGCTAGAAAAAGCTAGAAAAAGCTAGAAACATACTTTTTTCTAATGAAATATAAGAGTACAAGCTTTCTTATTATATGTCCTATGCAGAAGTAAAACAGCCAAAATTGGCTGGCCACCCGCACTTCCCATCAATGAGAAACATCTGGCATTGAATGAGTTGAGCAATAATAAACCTTACAATCACAACATGGCACCTGTTTGCAGCAAGACAGACTATGTATAATACAACGAGAATATAAGCAACCTACGATAATGTTGTCATCCGCTACAAGTGACCGTGACGATCTGGATTACAGCTGAAAAGTGCAAGACGAGAACATTTTTCTGTACAAAGTTACAATTTAAAACGGTCAAAAAAACGTCTAAAATATGGGGAAAACATATAACATGATCAGGGTTGGGTAGGGTTACTTTAACTGGATTACTTTCAATTACTTTTGGATGACTCCAATACCAAATATGCTAATAAAAGACAAAAGAAACTAAATATGAATAAAATGATGACTCACAACACGTGGTAAGCTTTCTCTCCTGGCTTTGATCTCTTTGATCTCCGGCAAAACTAACATAAAATGCCACAGAAACAAAATGAAAATAAATCCAAACAGCTCGCCAACATCATTTTTGCCGTTCCATGTATTCCGTTACTCCCCAAGCCTGCACAAAATTTAGTAATTTTATTCATATTTTGTTTCTTTTGTCTTTTATTAGCATATTTGGTATTGGAGTAATCCAAAAGTAATTGAAAGTAATCCAGTTAAAGTAACCCTACCCAACCCTGAACATAATAGTAAAACTCGGTTAAACCAGATTCGGTTTATTTCTTTGTGAAATCCGAATAAAATGTTGAGTCTGGATGTATTTCTTACGAAAAATCTATGCATATTCCTCATTTCATTATCAAGGGTCTTCAATTATTCCTGATGAAAATCTTAGTCATTTCGATCCATTCCTATGTCTATTCCAGAGTTGTATTCTAAATAGACATGCCGTCTTTGACGTCTTTCTCCCGAAAGAGGCTGGATGACGCAACTTTCCCGGAAAGTGTATGCCATCCTTTTGTCCAAAGACAAACACGTTTCTCTATGCGTTCGTCTTCGTGGGACGTCTTTCCGGTTACTGACTGACTCTATCTCATTGTGCTTCGATTAAAGTTGTGATCGATCCGTGCAAAACCACATTGAAGGAAACTACGCTGTCACATCATGGCATTAGTGAAGAAGAGGAGTTGAGAGAACCAAACATTAGAAGAAAAGTTAAAGATCATACAATACTGTAACAATCACACTGGCATGAAGAAGAAAGATATCGCTGTCAGGGAGGACCAGAACAGAGCAGGAGACCCCAGAGCGTTCGTTACAAGTCTTTTATTACAGGGTTAGCGGGAGACGCGATGACCGTCGAACGTCAGCAGCAACGCCGTGAAGACAACTTCGGAACACGTAGCCAATCGTAGCGTGGGACGGAAGCAGGTCGAGTTTACCGGGACTGGAGAGAAAATCGTAGCGTGGAACGGAAGCAGGTCGGATCGGAGGCAGGCAGGCAGAATCAGGTAAACAAGAAGGCACAGTTAATCGGGAGAGTCATACGGGGTACAGAAGTATCCTCCGACGAAGAGGTCTCCGCGTAGCATGCTTAAAAAGGGAACATAAACCAATCAGTAAGCGCATTCCAGCACGCCAGATGATTACCCCAGGTGGCTCAACTTGGGTAATCATGACAGAACCCCCCCCTCAAGGGACGGCTCCAGAAGTCCCCCAGGAAAAAAAAAATAAACCCAAGACACGTCACAGGGAAACACAGGTAAATCAGGAGAGTCAACTCAGGACAGGCAGAATCAGAACCGGCAAGACAGGAGAGTCGACTCAGAACCGGCAAACAGGACAGGCAGAATCAGAACCGGCAAAACAGGAGAGTCGACTCAGAACCGGCAAGACAGGAGAGTCGACTCAGAACCGGCAAACAGGACAGGAGAATCAGGAGAGTCGGAATCAGGACTGGCAGGCAGCAGAGTTGGAGTGGCAGACCGGAGAGTCGAAGTCGGACTGGCAGGCCACGGAGTCGGAGTCAGACTGGCAGGCCGCGGAGTCGGAGTCGAACAGGCAGGCCGCGGAGTCGGAATCGAACAGGCAGGCCGCGGAGAGTCGAACAGGCAGGCATGCGCAGTCACAAGGCCGAAGGTGCCTTAGCCAATTTCGCCACGTCGGAAATGACTTGCCGAACTGCACATTCTAAAGGGGAATTGGGCTGCTGGTTCTGGCTTTCATAGTCGTCAGGGGGCAGATGTACGAACGCGGGGTCCATTCTGGTCGGAGGATTCTGTCAGGGAGGACCAGAACAGAGCAGGAGACCCCAGAGCGTTCGTTACAAGTCTTATTTGGGGAAGCGTACAGGGTTAGCGGGAGACGCGATGACCGTCGAACGTCAGCAGCAACGCCGTGAAGACAACTTCGGAACACGTAGCCAATCGTAGCGTGGGACGGAAGCAGGTCGAGTTTACCAGGACTGGAGAGAAGATCGTAGCGTGGAACGGAAGCAGGTCGGATCGGAGGCAGGCAGGCAGAATCAGGTAAACAAGAAGGCACAGTTAATCGGGAGAGTCATACGGGGTACAGAAGTATCCTCCGACGAAGAGGTCTCCGCGTAGCATGCTTAAATAGGGAACATAAACCAATCAGGAAGCGCATTCCAGCGCGCCAGATGATTACCCCAGGTGGCTCCACTTGGGTAATCATGACAATCGCGGCTTATTTTCACATGAAACATAGTCGGATATGCTGAAAAACGCGGTACGTATGTGTCATTAATATTCTCTAGTAAGTTTACATAATTCACCCACGGAACAGTCGTTGAGTAGAGAGTACCAGTGGGACAGGTTAGGAAGTTGCGCTGTCCCTTTTTCCTGTTTAAGAGACTGCAACATGCTATTGTTGTAGTGCCCTGTTTTGAAGAGCTATGTACATACCTGTCAGCCTGTACGTTTTTGCCGTACAAAGTACGTTTATTAGCATTTTAAGACGTGTTTGACTTAAGAGAAATTCTGGACAGAAAAACACAAATTTGTCAATTACATACCTGTCAACCTGTACATTTTTGTCGTACAAAGTAAGTTTATCAAGCATTTTAAGACGTGTATGACGTACAAGAAAATCTGTAAGGAAAAACGCAAATTTGTCAATTATGGGTACCTTCCGGTACACACCGACTATGATGAAACGGCAAATCAATCAAGTCAAACGAGTTTGCCGCGGTAGCCTCTATCTGGGTATCGTTTGTTTTCGTTGCAAACGAAGCAGGTGGTTTGATGCTACTGTGCCCATGCATCTGTCGCCTCGGATATCATGTGTTAGTTATGTAGTGAAAGGAAGTCCGTCTCTTTTTGGGGAACCGGCTTTTCCGGCTCGAATCATTAAAGAGAGCCGGCTCTCAAACGGCTCACTTGCTCTACGAATTATTATGTTGTATAAAGAAGTTAAAAAAAGAGGAAGAATAAAAGGAAAAAAGACAGGTTTGTGGCTATAACATGTTAAACGACATAAATAAACACGTTTGGGAAAAAAATGGGGTAAGATTATTTCGTAAGGGAAAATACGACAGTTTGTAAGGGCATGGAGCCCTGGAGCTTGACAGGTATGTATGTATATAAAGCTCTTCTTGTTTGCTCCAACATTTATTACTCCGCCTCAGACTTCCGTTCTTACACGAAACAATTCTCATTTTTTCTGTGTGAATATAAATGCGTGAATTCATGTTCAATCAGAACCAGATGGGTTATTCATGTATTTTATACTAATCATCATTTTGAGGTCACGGGGTCTGGTATAACTGAACATCGGCTAATCCGGATACTCGGACAATCCAGGTAATTTTTCCAGTCCATTTGAATCCGGATTAACTGAGTTTTACTGTATCTACAACCACTAAGTTTTTTTTTGTTTTTTTTTTATTACTCTAGGTGCTTTGCTAGAGTTTTTAGGTAAAAAATTTGTTTTGTGTTAAAGTTGGTTCTGTGGTTTTTCATCATAAAGTGTCTCATCAATGAAAACGGATTGCTTAATGACCTTCTATATAAGGGATTATTTAGCATTTACAGCCTCCACGAGGTCTGCTGGTGTGACAGCCTGAATGTAAACTGTAGTTAAAATCGTGTCCTATGTATACTGGACCAAACCTTTAGCGCATCAGTAATGTCTCGGCTTCGCATGAGCGACAAAAAGCTCTGTGCACGTAACAATATTTTTAAAAAATGCACTAGTTCTATTTGTTCGCCGAAACGTACGTTCTTATGAGAAGAGCCATATATGGCTCACGAGCCATTGGTTCCCGACCCCAGCTATAGAGAAATTGTGGAAAGATCTGAAAAATGCTGTGTGCAAATGATCACTATTGACCTTAAGGTATACTTTTTAAGGAAGAATGGGCAAATATTTCCATTTCAAGATGTGCAAAACATACCCAAAACAGACTTCTTCTTCTTCTTGTCATTTATTTATTCTTAATATGCATCACAAGCAGTGCAAGGCGTCCTGATCATTGTCAAAAAAGTTCGGGAAATGAAAACATGTACAAATGGGGGGAAAATAATTAAGAATATGAGGAAGCTACATAGACCACAAAACGAAGTAATAGAAAACAAAAGACATATTCAGAAAAGAGTGAGAAGCATAGCTTATTACCTCTCACCCTTTAACAAAAACAAAACAAATATGAATATATGTACATATATACACCGAAATACATGCATAAAAACGTATACAATCCTACATGTATATAAACTCATATAATCCTATATGTATACTTTCACATGGATAAATATATATATATATATATATATGCATACATGTTCACATACACATATTTAAATATACACATGCTGTCATGAACCGGAACAGGATCAGGACCCAAATGCGTGACCTTTCGCACACAAGCTTTTATTTTACGGGAAATGGGGAGTCATGCAAGTTAGGCAGTGGTCTGGGGTGGAAAGACAGGAAGCCAGAGACCGACGTGATCGACACCAATTGCCCGAGCAGATATCGGACAGATGGGGTCGATACCGGACAGGACGGGACAGACAGGATTGATATTGAAACAGGATATCGAAATTAAGCAGGACAAACTAGACGGGAACGAAAACTGGAAACTGATATTAAACAGGACAAAATAAACGGGAACAATACCGGACAAGATATACCAACAGGAGACAGGACCGAGTCAGAACCCACGTCTTGCGGGGCAGAGGTTCGTTGCGTCGTCAGGTCAGCTGACAAAGGAAGAGTGAGAGCACTGAGATTAAATAGACGGAAAGCCAATCTGTCAACGAGCCGCAGCTGGCGCCACATGGGCAAGGCCAATTGGGTGCCATGGCAACTGTGACACATACCAACATTTTATCTATCCATCCATCCCTCCATCCATTATCTGCACCGCTTATCCTCAGTAGGGTCACGGGGGTGCTGGAGCCCATCCCAGCTATCTCCGGGCAGTGGGCCGGGGACACTCCGAACTGGTAGCCAGCCAGTCGCAGGGCACACATGGACAGACAACTCACTCCCTCATTCACACTTAGGGACAATTTGGACCGGCCAATTAACCTGACAAGCATGTGTTTTGGAATGTGGGAGGGAACTGGAGTGACCGGTGAAAACCCATGCATGCACGGGGAGAACATGCAAACTCTAGACAGGAGGTTCGATCTCATGACCTCAGAACTGTACCGCACAAGCGCTAACCACTACGCCGCCGTGCTGCCCCATTTATATATATATATATATATATATATATATATATATATATATACATATATATAGCCCAAATATTTTAAAATGTTGAATAAATTTGGTTCCTTTTCACGATCGTGTCTCCCATCTTGTTGGATCTTAGAAAATATTTTGCAATTTTTATTCAGGACAAGGTTGAAATATGGCAATATGTCAACAATTTCTTGGTGGGCCAATTTTTTTGCAAGGCACTGTAATATATATGTTTTAACTTGACAAGAATGCTGATGCATAAGGCACAAGGGAAAACAATGACAAATGCCCTGTACCTTGTATTCACCTCCAGGGCCTTTAAGGTCCCTCGCTGTGAAAGAAAATTAGTTTTAACAATTAGCATATTACCGCAATTATCATATTAACCTTCATCCTTCTATTGTGAGAGTTTTGCGAACATAGGCTAATGTGTCTTTTAATGCAAACAACCTTTGAACGTGTACAGAGGACGAGCCAAGATTTTGTTTTGCAAATTCAAACGTCCTATTTTTCGTAGGGACCGGGATCAGAAAGAAATATAAAGACTCAAGGTGTGTTACAAAATAGAATAGAATTTACTTTTATTGTCATTCTTTGTAACCATGCACACAGAACGCAATGAGCCGATGTATATATACATATAAATATATCTCATTAGCTACACCGCTTATCCTCAGTAGGGTCGCGGGGGTGTTGGAGCCCATCCCAGCAATCATCGGGCAGTGGGCAGAGGACACCCTGAACTGGTTGCCAGCCAATCGCAGGACACACAGGGACAGACAACTCACTCGCTCATTCACACCTAGGGACAATTTAGACCGGCCAATTTACCTGAAATGCATGTTTTTGGAATGTGGGAGGAAACCGGAGTGCCCGGAGGAAACCCACGCAAGCAGGGGGAGAACATACAAACTCCGCACAGGAAGTCTGGAGCTGGACTTGAACCCACGCAAGTGGGTTCCCAAGACATGAACTGTGCCGCACATGCGCTAACCACTGCGCTGCCGTTGTTAGATGGGGCCAGTGTTTGCTTAGTGTAGCCAAAATGTTGAAAGAGCCAAAGTGGACCCAGGAATAAAACATGTTTTGAGTGGCAAAAAATTAAAAGCTTGATATAAACATCATCATCCGTTATCCTCAGTAGGGTGGCAGGGGTTCTGGAGCCCATCCCAGCTATCTTCGGGCGGTGGGCAGGGGACACCCTGAACTGGTTGCCAGCCAATTGCAGGGCACACAGAGACAGACAACTCACTCATTCACACCAGGGGACAATTTAGACGGAGAAATTACTCTGACATGCATGTTTTTTGGAATGTGGGAAGAAACCCACACAAGCACTGGGAGAACATGCAAACTCCGCATAGGAAGGCTGGTAGCTGGATTTGAACCCATGACCTCAGAACTGTGCCACACACACGCTAACCACTGCGCTGCTGTGCCGCTTATATAAACATCGTGAAGAAGACAAAACATACTGAATACATCTATATTCATTTGAAAACGTTAATATTCATGTAATTTTGTCCTCCTACAGAGATCATATAATTTCCTGTCAAGAAACGGGCCAGGAAGCAGGAAGTATGAACTCAAATGCGTAGACGATCTGTCACTTTAATTTAGGAAAGAAAAGTTGTCCAACACAAACGGACCAAAGACAAAACAAAACAGGCTTAAAGGCAATCAAAATTACAAACTAGGCATTTACTCAGAACAAACAGGCATGAACAGGTTTTCCTCAACATTAAGCAATGGTCTGGCAACAGGCAGTCCCAAAAGGAGCGTTTAAGTACTCCACAAGCAATCAATTCAATGCGTCTCAGCCGGTGTCAAGGGGCGGGGCCAGCTGGGTGCCATGACGACCGTGCAGGACATGACAATTTCCTATTATGAAACATTTTTGAAAGTGTGCCAGGGAGCCACTAAGGAGTGTCAAAGTGCCTGGTTGCGGACCCCTTCCATTTTCAGCTAGCTGTCAGGACCAGAACGGAAACAGGACCCAATTGCGTTACGTTTCTCATAAGTTTTATTGAAGGAGAGAGGAAGGGCTGCGCCCACTAACGCGGGAAATAAGTCGCTCTTGTACTCGGAAGTGGATTTTCCGTAGCGAGCGATGGCGGTGTCAGGGACGGAAAAACGGGTCAGTAGCCGGGACTGGGAGAGCACGGCGTGGTCGGGTCGGAAACGAGTCGTAAGCCAGAACGGGAGAGTAGACGTGATAAGGATCAAAACGGGTCGTAGCCAGAGACAGACGGGAGCAAAAACGGGACAGGTGGGAGTCAGGGTCGAAAAAGGCTTGCCTAGTACTGAGCTTCGCAAACGGACTGACAACAGGGGATTGACAGGACTGGGTTTAAATAGGGACAGGGAGCCAATCAGAGCCCGCAGCAGTTGGCGCCAAATGAGCGGGCGCAGATGAATCACATCAGTAATCATGACAGCAACTGGATGTGAATCGTTATCAACACATAAAGCTAGGTTTTAAGATAAAAGTACAGCCAATTATGTTTGTCAAATTTTGCTTTCCCACTAAATATTAACAAAAAAATAGCTCTCCGCTTCAAAAAGGTTGACATTAAGCCAAATATAATAAATAGTATCTACTGGAAGATGAGTTTGGGCTGAATGGCATTTTTGATTCACACAGCCATAGGCCGTGAGGGTCTTCAAAGCCTTCTCTGCTTTCTTTAAAAAATATCTGAGTCATGTGACATTGATTTTATTTTCTCCGTCAATACTTATTAAATAATTCCAAATCGTCGGCTCCCTTACCTTGCTTTTTCTCTGGTTGAGCCCCTTTCAGATGTGTGTTTCATATTTAAGCATTTAACCAATCACTTTTCAGCCATTTCTTGTTGCCAGGCTCGGAAATTTACCCGGAAGCCTTCAAAAACAATTCTGAAGGTCTGGTAGCATGACATCAATGTTCAATAAAGCGTTTGGTTGAGCCAATTAGATTCAAAATTGGAGGGTCACCGCCTGCTAGCAGGCCTTGGGAAACGGTTTCACCAACTATGATTGCCTAGATGGCAGCAATGGAAGTATCAAAATGAAAAGACAAAAATCCCTGTGTCCACTGCTTCTCCCAAAAGGACTTTTTCAGCCGCAAATGGAATAAGAACTTATTCCAGAAATATGACATGAAAGGGTTGACTTTCAGCATTAGCCTCGTTGGCGATAGAAAACAACTTCTTGACTACGTACAGATAATCTCTATGACAGGGCAATTAAAAATTTTGCAGTAAGAAAGGGGGATAGATTTTGTGCACAAATAAAGAATTTTCTCTGAGTGTAAAATGTGGTTATATTTCTAAATAATAGAGCAGTTTCATGAGTTTGTTATTGGTGCTTTATAGATGTACTGCACTTGTAGCTGCAGTAAATGTTTTATAGCCATAAAATAGTTCTTGAAGGTTGGATTGATTCAGACATAACACTACTGAAGGCATAGGTGTGAAATGCTGAACCAGACACCTTTAAAAAAATAAAACTTAAAAAAGTGATCAGTGATTTTTGTGCTTAATCTGATTGAAATTGACTCTTGATCACATTTTTGTGGGGTCTGCTTTTGCACTGCTAACAAAATAACAGTCCAAAACAAAACCAAAACACAGGAAGAGAGGAAAGAGGCGAGAGCGACTCAGGAGTCTCAAACATTATCAAACAGCGTCCTCGTGTGTCTGGCAAAGACATTTCTATCTGCAGTATTATAAGTATTTAGATCTTAAAATCTAGTTTGGGGTGTTAAAATATAGAATATTTATGCAGGTATTTGCATATGAGATTAAACCAAGTATTGCAGGCCCCAAAACAAAATATTTCAACCGCAAATATATTTTAAATAAAAACATATATTAGATTCAGAGTATTTATTGTAATTGTAAAAAGGGCAACGAAACAGTTTGGAGTATGTAGTCCAGTCATTCATTTCCAGTAAGAAGAAAATGCAAAGATCCACAAAACAAGTATCAGGAAAAAATCGATAAAACCCAATACCCATAAATAACCCAGTATAATCATTAAAATGGTACCATAAGAACTCAATATAAACTAATAACATTGCATTCTTTATAGGTCAAAGTAGTAAAACTCAACTGAACGAAATTTACAATTTACTTCTTCCTCTATCCGTTGCTTAAATCATGGTATTATAAAATGTATGCGAGTAAAGAAGTAGTAGTTTATATTTTTATTAAATGATTTTTAAAAAAGCGTAAATCCCCCGTCTGATACTGAACTTTTCACTTTTTACTGAGAGGTAATTTTCACACAAGCCACTAATAAGGATGACACAATTGCAATCACGCAATAACTTATTGAGTATCTTGCAGTCTTTTGACTTTCGTGTAAAAGCCGTGCTCAATCTACGGTCCAGGGCCATTTGCTGGCTGCTGAGCATATTTGAAAGGCCTGCAGCATTTACAGGAAAAAGTGACACTTTAAAATGTCCAATTAGAAAATTGTGGGGGAAAGGGTGGTAAATTAAGTGAATTGATAATCTTTCCAATTAAGATGGACTCGTTCAATAGGCATATGATTTATTTTGAATCATTCCATTTTAAAATGACTGATCTCCGTTTTAGTCTTTTGCAAGAATGGAATATTAAAATTGAAAAAATTGCAAGCCCCCAAAAATGGAGATACCTCTTTTTGAAATAGGAGCACTAAAATACCTTTAGTAAAATAAAACAAATTGCACCTAAAATGAGCCAACTATTCTGAGCTCCGCCACATTAGATGGGCACCTTATGTATTATTTCCCTTTTCTAAAAATGAAAATAATCATCAAATCTGTAAAATAAGTGAGCAGTCTGATAAATACACTGAAAAAGGTATACATTTACACACATGAAATAGGTACAACTACTAATGAATTTCTTTTCACAAGATATATATACCTGTCATGATTACTCATGACACTCACCTGTGCCTACTCGTTTGGCGCCAGTTGCTGCTGGTTACCTGATTGGTTCCCTGTCTTATTTAAGCTCAGTCGTTTCACTCGCCTGTTGTCAGTCCGTCAGCGACCCTCTGTTTTCACATGGCAAGCATTTTTGACTCCAGTCAATCCCGTTTTGTCACCCGTTTTCCACTCTTCCGTTCCTGATTTCCCCGTTTGTCTCTTGCTACGACCTGTTTTTTGACCCCGACCACGTTCAGATCTCCCGTCCCGCCTAACGACCTGTTTTTCCGTCTAACTACGCTACGATCTCCCGCTCTGGAAGATCCACTTCCGCATTCGGAAAACGCTGCGACCCTGTGAGCGGCTTGCTTCCCGCGTCCAGCGAGCACCGGATCGCTGGCGCTGGCTTTCGTCTATATTTCAATAAACTTGTGAGTAACGCTACTCACCTGTGTCCTACTTCTGTTCTGGTCGTGACCATACCGATTTAGATTTTAAAATAATGTATTTGCATGTGTATAGACAAAGGTATATTCCGATTTAATTTTGAAACTCTTAATTTGGAAATATGTTGCTGCTAATGTCATACAAATATTTTTCATTGCACTACTGTTCTGATGCATTTATAACTTTTATAACAGTCCTCAAATACTAGCTTGTTGATGTATGACTATTCACACTAAATATATTTGATCTTACTTTTTTTTTTAAGTATTTTATTACATGTTAATCCCGGACTGCCATAACTAATCTCGTAATTAGAATTGTCTAATATAATGTCATTGAAGACAACATAATGCACATTGTTTACAGCGGGTCGGGGGAACAAATCAAGATATAGAGGGTAAAACAGCAGAGGACTCAGCACACATCCTTGGAGGAGCTAGTGCTCAGAATTAGGGTGGAACAGATGTCGTTGCCAGGTTTCAACGAATGTGGGAAGTTAAGAAGAAAGTACATAATCCATCTGCAGAGGGAGGAGAGCCTTAGATAGGAGTTTCTCCACCAGGATCTCCGGAATGATCATGTTGGACACGTATCTGAAGTCCAGGAAGAGCATACTGACATAGCTTGTCTGTGGCCAAATTTGAAAGACTGTGGGTGATCAGACAGAAAGTCCATAATCCAGCGGCAGATAAAGAAGGAGGACCCTAATTGGGAAACTTTTTCCACCAGGATCTCTGGTATGGTGGTGTAAAAAGCTGGCCTGAAGACCAAGAAGAACATCCTGACATAGCTCGCGGTTTCTCCAGGTGGCTCAGCAGAGCACATTTTGACGTGCAATGTTCACTATGTTTTATCAATGACAATAAAACCATTTCTATTTAATGTGGCTCATGTCATTTGTAAAAAGATGAAAAAAAACCTTCCTAATAAGAAAAATATTATACAAGCTATTTCAGTCAGGATCTATATTGCTAACCCTTCACACTGTGTCACTATCACTAGTCATCATAAGGTAAACATTTCCTCTCTGATTCCCAGACTACCTGGAAGCATTGTACGGTTTCCTCTACGTGTTTAATTTTAGCAAGTGTTGAACGCGGATAAACAGCAAGCCAAACTCTCTTCAAGAGCCAGGGAACGAGCGTACTTGCTCCTTTAATGATATCTCAAAATATAATTCTTAACAAATGACAGAGAGTGAAACTAAATAAAACAAATATACATTTTTTTGCATCAGAGATTGACATTAAACCTAAATGTGTTCAAACATAAATTATCAAGCAATTCAGTCAGACACGATATTTTAGCTTACATTGAAAACTATAACAGATATGGCATTTTTCTCTTGGCAAGCAAACATAACATATTATCAAAGTGAACTTGTCAATATAAGAGATTACTCAGTTGGTTTGGACACATGGAGATGGTGGATGAGGAGCGAATGTTGAAGAGGATCTACAGAGCAGAAGTAGATGGAAGGAGACCAAGAGGAAGGCCACGATTGACGTGGATGGACGGTGTTATGAGTGCACTGCAGGAAAGAGGTCCATATATAGTGGAAGCTAGAGCTCTTGTTGGTGATAGGAATGAGTGGAGAGGTGTTGTAAAAGGATAGTGGGATGTTTGGACAGGTTCTAAGGGATGGGTATGATGTGGCAGGGGTAAACCAGTCAAAGTTGTCGGGCCCTGCTGTTGAACCGAGTGACATGGCCGCTTTCTTGTGTCCCGTTTCATCTGGAGGTACAAAAACATGACTGACTTGGGTGCCGAGGTGCTAAACTTGTTTGGGTGTTTGGGCATTTGGGTTGGCCATGGTCCAAAAAGATTTTTGTGTGTTTTTTGCTGCTTTTTCCCTTTTTTATTTTCTTTGGTTTTGTATGCGTTTGTCTTGCTGTAGGTCACCAGGTGACCAGGGTAGATAAATAGATAGAACTTTTCAATACAGATCGCCAAAAAGATAATGTATAAAAACAAACTTACATGCATTGCTTTCAGTGGCTTCAAACGAAAATAAAATATATTGACGCAGCACACGTAAACGTTCCACTGAGTTCGAATACTTTTTTTTATCTTCTTTCCGGTGCAAAATGTAAAATTTCAAAAAGAGGCTATGCTACCACCTAGCGTTCAAAACGTAAATTGCATCTATTCTTGATAAATTCTTGGGGGCAGAACACTCCCTGCCTGGCAGTTTCAGATGCCACTAAATTAAGAGTCTCTCAAGAACCGACTGTCGTCCTTTTGAAGGAGTAGAACGACTTCTGAAATTGGTCTGAGGTATGTATTTGCTATTCCTTGAGATGTTATTCTTACTTCTACCTTCCAGACCTTCCCCTTACTGCTTAGAAAAGTTGAGGTATCAACTCCAATAGATCACGCATTTTGAGGCAAGTGACTCTTTCAGTAACACCATCTTGGAGGTTCCTTTTTTCTTCATAATACTTGCTTCTTGGTTGGAGCGTGCTGAGGTGATTCCCTTCTCCAGCGGGACCAGAACTCATTTGCCAGTGCTTTTACTTGTTTTCATTAACACGTGAAGAGATCCTTCCTTGTTACATCGATGGTTAGAGCAGGTAGTCCCAGTTTTTGCATTAGCAACATAGCTGGAGTCAACAGGAAGGAGGGAGCGGGATCGGAGGACACCAATCCTGCGTTGATGATTGTTGACACTTCTGCCGTCAGAGTGCTAAGAACGTCATGAGTAAGAGTGTTTATTCTGCTGCAACATGGAATCATGCGGCAAGTTAAATACACACGTACAGCCGGTGTCATGCTAGTATTTCAAGATTTTGGTTTGATGCCTGTCTTTTGTGTCCCATGCCCAGTTCTTGGATAGCCCCAATGAAATTAGTCCCTCAATCAGATCTCAGCTGTTTTGCTGGTCTTTTCACAGCCAAGAATCTTTGCAGGGCATTTATGCAGCTGGTGGTGTCCATGGACTTGATGACTTCAATGTGTACCCCATTGTTACTCATACATGTGAACAGTACGGCCTACCGTTTGCTTTGAGGAGAACCTCCTCTGGTGCGTCTGGTAACCACTGACCATGGGCCAAAAATGTCCAGACCTAGGTATGTGAAAGGAGGGGAAGTGCTCAAGCGTTCGGGTGGAAGATGTGCCATCTTTCGTTCTGCCATCTTGCCTCTTACCTTCTGCCAAACAATGTCCTCTTTATTGATGGAGCCAAATAATATTTTCCCGGAGATTATCCACCAGCCAGAGTCTCTGATTGTTCCTTACGTGAGTTTTTGCCCTTAGTGCTTTATTTTTTTTTGTGTGAAAATGCTTTATATTTTCTTTACATGATGTTCCTTTGGGAGGATGATGTGATTCTTGACCTCCAGATCAAGAGAGGAATATCTTAGGTGCCCTCCAATATTCATGACACCATCCTCTATGATGGTGAGGCTCTTTTCTCTTGTTGACTTGTTTCCTCTCTTTGCACAGTGCTAAAGATGATCCTTTGTCATGATTACTGATGTGACTCACCTGTGCCCACTCATTTGGCACCACCCGCCGCGGGTTCTGATTGGCTCCCTGTAACTATTTGAACCCAGTCCTGTCAATCCCCTGTGGTCAGTCCATCTGCGAACCTCAGTGAACACTAGGCAAGCCTTTTTCAACCCTGACTCCCACCGTTCCCGTTTTCTGCTCCAGTCTGTCCCTGGCTTCGACCCATTTTTTATCCTGACCACGTCTGCTCTCCCGTCCCGGCTTCCGACCTCTTTTTGCCCCCGACTAACTCTTCTCTCCTATTCTGGCTTATGACTCGCTCCCAAAGGGAGCATTCTGAGGACCTTCGATTTGCTTTCTCGCTTTGTATTATCAAAGGCAGTAGCTCAGGAGGTTGAGCGATTGTTTTAGGATTAAGGGATCCCAGTTCAAACCCCGGTTTGTCCGTGTTACATGACATTGAATCCCCAACTACCTCCAATAAGCAGGTTCGCGCCTTACATGGCTGCCCAGATCACGGCCGCTATTGGTAAATGTGAAGCGAAATGTAAAGCGCTTTGGGAAGTCATTGACTTGAAAAGCGCTATATAAATGCAGATCACTTCATTTCATTTCATTTGTCAAAAAGTAAATTGCATCTATTCTTGACTAATTCTTGGGGGCAGAACAAGCATGCTGATCTTTTAGAGGCGCAAGACGGAGGGCAATCCCAGAAAGCCGTGAAGGGTGGGGTCCCTGCGCTGGAGATGATAGATCATCATCCGTGAAGCTTCGGGTCCTTTACTCCATATAGTGTCGATAAGTGCGCTTGCTCTGTTCCTGGGGATTTCATGTTTGGCTATTATTGCCTCTCTCTCACCTTTATTCAGAGGTACACCTAAAAGATCGTCCAACAACTGATTAGTAATTTCCAGGTTGACTCGGTCCAGAAAGTTGGTCCTTACACTGAGAAGCTTGTCATCTGGAAGCAGAAAATGAAGTTTCCTTAAATTTTAATACTTCATCAGGGACAGTGTTACTTGACTACTAGATATCACTGTATTGTGTAGTCCTTAAAATCATGAGGAAAAATACCACTAAGGAGCTCAAAGTGACCAAACCATGCGAAATTTGCCCAGCTTTTAGCTTGGTATTTGGTTACCTGTAGCAGCAAGATGTCAGACAAATATGTCACCTACCTCTAAGTGAGGTTAATGTTATGTACAGTGCCTTGCCTTTAGTACTGTCTCTCTCCCGCAGTTACTTAAGATCATAGAGGCTCACTTCGACCTTTATTTTATTTTCGTAAATAATGGTTTCAAAAAAAGGTGCAAGCAGTTCTTTTGTAAAAAATATCACAAAATACTGCAAACAATAAAGTTTCCTGCTTCATTTCCCTTAAGCACAGTAGGCGGGTGCAAGAGAGGAGAAAGCATCCCGACCCCGGCTCTATAGGATTGAGGTCTTGACTTTACCTTTATCATTCTAACACCTTTATATTGTTAGTTTTAAACCATTCCATTGTATATTTCGATTTGAGCTCTGGTTAATTGTCCTGTTGGAAAGTGAACCTGAGCCCTATTCTCAGGTCTCTTGCAGACTACAACATAATTTCTGCCAGAAAGGACTTGTACTTGGCTCCATTCATCTTCCCATCATCTCTAACTAATTTCCTCTGCTTTGCTACAGTAAAGCAACCCCAGAGATTGATGCTGCCACAGCCATGTTTGACAGTGGGGATGGTGTTTTCAGGGTGATGTGCAGTGTTACCTTTACGCCAATTGTAACGCTTTGCATTCAGCTCAAAAAGTTTATTTTTTGTCTCATCAGACCAGAGCACCTTGTTTCACATGTCCAAAGGGGCCTTTTGATGAAATTCTTTCAGAGTGGGCTTTCTTCTTGCCACTCTTTCATAAAGGGCATATTTATGCAGAATAAGTTCTAAGTGACTTATGCACTGATTGTCACACCTCAGCTGTGTTTGCCTGCAGGACATCCTATGTGATCATGCGCCCTCTCGGTTTCTTGTTTGATTAGTTTTCTCCTTGGTTGTTCCGAAGGTTTAGACTATGCAGGTCCAAAGTCAGGAGCGGGGGCCAATTACCGCGCTTGATAAAAATTTTACTGGCATGCAGACTGTGTCATAAAATCAATAATATGTTAATGTTGTAAAAAAAAAAATTACCATTTCACCAGATAATAATAGGTAGCCCTTTGACCACCTTGCTCTTGGTTTTCTGTAAGAATTTTAGCCCACCCCATTTCCGACATGGCGACTGTATATTTAAAAAAAGGAACGTTGACTGTGAGGTCTACCACTTCCAGTGGAAATTGGAGTGTTTTTTCACCGAAATCTGAAACAACTGCAGCTCCTTAATTTGCCAAGAGTTTGTGGATGTTTTCATTGGTTATAATATCAAGAGGCACTGACATAAGAAGCATGCCGACTACAAAAAGCTATCAGGAAACGAACGCTGTGAAAAGATGAAGCAACTGGAAACTGTTTTAACGGCACAGCAGTGCTTTTTCACGAAACCCTCCGAGTCAAATAAAAATGCTACCAAGGTGAGCTATGATGTCACAAGTTGTAAAGTAATTTTCCTTTTGGAAAATTCAACTGGACTAAACCCTTTATTGATTTGGTTTTCCTAAACACAAAACTTTCTATAGGGATAGACAAGAATTTCAACAGAAAAAGGATGAGAGAAACCTGATTTTGCTTGAATACTGTAAAATGTCACTGTATCTAGTCATAATTGTACGACTTTTCCAGTTATATTCATATGACAATTTAAATAATTATATTATTAATTTGGTTGTAGTTAATACACTACCTGATTACCTATGTATTTAAAAGAAACATTTACTAATGAGTTGTATCTGGACCTTTGCCAGAACATTCTCAATATTTACTCTGCATTTACTCTCTTTCAAACCACACCCATGTCTTATAAAATACTGGCACGCGAGTTTTCCAATGCTTTTTTGGTAGACATGCTGGAGCAAATCCAAGCCGTCTTCGGCCAGTGGACAGGGGACACCCTGAACTGGAGGAAACCCATCCAAGCATGGGGAGAATTATGCAAACCCCGCACCGGAAGGCTAGTAGCTCCGATTTGACCCAGAACTGTGCCGCAGAGCACTAACCACTCACCTGCCGTGCCGCCCCAGGAAAGAACTAGCTATCAATTTCAAGAGTAAAAATAGAAATTTGCCTGTCTGGATATTTGAAAAACTCTTTATATAATTTATAAAACACATGCAGGCCACTGAAAAACTAGAGCACTAATAATGATAATAATAATGCAATAATAATGAATAGAATCCAGCAAAAGCAAAAACATAAAAATACCATTACCATATTTCATCATTTCAGACACAATAGGTCCAGGACCTGAGTAATCACCTGGGGGAGAAAAAAAGATTAGTAACTATCCTAACTCTTTTCCTGCCCACCCAGTTAACTCATGGAGGGTTGATGTCCATGGCCGTCAATGGAACGTGATTTAACTTGAATCTTTGACGTCCACAGCATTCAATTATGGTGAATGAGTTAATGCTAAGTGGTTAATGTTGGTCGTGTTATTTTACCTTGTCGGATTTCACATCTCCACACTTTTTCACCATTATTATTCAGTGTTAGAGAGAATGTATACCCAGGATTCTGCAGGAACACCTCAATGAAGTTAGGATCTCCATCTTCATTTGTGAACAGGAATTTCTGTAAACAATACATTTTTAAAAAACACGCACATCTGGGTAGGAAAAAAATAAAACAAAAACAATCAAGTCATCAACATAAACAAGCACTCAGGGTCCCAAACACTGTTTCCTTATCTGTGTAAACTTAATGTTTGTAGGTCTAACTGATGAATGCAACAAGCAATATTGCATCACATGATCAATAAATTAGAGATGCACGATAATTATCCAACCAATACAGATGCAGCCCTATTAACGAACGAGATGTCCCCAAGGCAAAAATGCTACAGGTGGAATTATCTATACATAGTAATAATAATAATAATAATAATAATTTCCTTTGTATTGTCATTCTTTGTAACAATGTACACAGAACGAAATGTCGATACCAGAGTTGTATCCATCCATATATAGTGTAAGTCTATCACTGGAGCACACTTTTGAAGTTTGTTGGGGACAAGCATGGTACTTTTCTGTTCTGGACATCTGTTCAAAGCTGTCAAAAATATTTGGCAAAAATGTTTCTATGCTCTGGACTCTTTTCTCATCACTGGCATACATTTGTAAATAATACTGGTGTATACAGGGATCAGAATGGAGATTTTAATTTTCAGCTGAAATAGCCAGCGTCCAGGAATAAACCAGGGCGGAGCCCCCCCCACCGCCAAAAAAAAAAAAACTGGGTTTTAGACAATTTACTTGTCCAAAACCATGCTTATATTTATCATTTAAGTAACATTTTTAGAAGATTAAAATAATTTGCCCACATAACTGATTTTTTTGGAAATACTGCAAGATAAGTTCAAATGCAGTTCAGTCCCTGCAGCTTGTGCGACAATGCGGCCAATTTTTCTAACGGCCGCCAGGGTGCGCCAGAGCAATAAAGGAAAGAGTGAGACAGTCGGATTTTGAATTTGTTTGCTACGCAAGAGAAAAAGTGAAAAAGTCGGAATGCCTTTGGGGTTCAAAAACAGCGGAAATCCGCGGATCCGCGGAAAATTCTGATCCCTGTGTATATTAAATTGACAAAGTTAGGATTGGTTGGTATATCAGCTCAGTAGCCTAGATGGTAAGGCGCCCGCTTTGAGACTGGGAGGTCGCTGGTTCGCGCCTCGGCCGGGTCATTCCTAAGACTTATAACATTGGTAAAATGGCGGCGCCCTCTGTTGGCTGCGGCTGCATCGGCTCGCTACAACGGGTCAGGTGTATCGACATTTCATTCTGTGTACATTGTTACAAAGAATGACAATACAAAGGATATTATTATTATATATATATCAGATTGACAAAGATAGGATTGGTTGGTTGGTAAATATTAAATTGACAAAAGTTAAGGTTGTTTGGTTGGTATATATTAAATTGACAAAGTTAGGGTTGGTTGGTTGGTATATATTAAATTGACAAAGTTAGGGTTGGTATACGTATATTAAATTGACAAAGATAGGGTTGGTTGGAGGGTTGGTTGGTTGGTTCATTGATTGATCGATCAATCGGTCAGTCGATTGAAGTCAATTGATTGAAGTCAATCTTTAATCTCTCCAACACCGGGGAGACATGTTTACTGGACCTTTGCAATTGTATTGTAATTTTAAAGAAAAATAGAGACAAAGATTAAAAAATTGGATTTTGGGTGAGGACATAGTATTAATAGTATAAGTTATCGGTCATCTGTATCAGCCTCTAGTCGAGAGCCAGGATTTTATCGGTTATCAGTCGAAAAAAATAATCTGTAAAAAAAATGCTCCAAACAGGACAAACATTTGCAATTCGAGCAGAAAATCTCGGTCAACAGTGCAGTACTTTGAATTTGGGGAAATCACAATGTTAGAAATGATATAAAAGAGTGCACGGGTTGGTAAGCGTTGTCAGCAGAGAGCGATGATATGATTGTGTTTCGAAGGTTTAACCCTGAATGTAGCACTTCCAGTAAGAAACTAAGAGTAAGAATGTTGAGTGTTATTTCCAGGCAGTCTTATCAATATATGAAATGTGCTTAACCATACATTTGGAATTATCGATGCCCCATCCACATTGGTCTTCAGTTCGAACTGGTCGCCCATCTTCAAGGTCCCCTGATATTGAGATTTCTCAATCCATTCAAAGCCTTTCTTTTCTGCTGCTTCGTGTAGATTCTGTTATGAACAACCATACACCAATCATAAAGATACTTTCAGACAAAGAAAAAAACACATCAAAATCGATAATTACCGTTTCAAGAGAAGGGTCGCTCGGGATCAAATACACGTGCAACGTCAGAAATGCTTTTCTGGTCTTGTATACCATCACTTTGCACTTCAGAGACAATGGTAAACAAAACCAGCGAAATAACCGAAACACTATTCCGTTTTCAGTGAAAACTGGTTTTGGAAGCTTGGCATGGGATGGTGTGACATCAGACACGTTCTCCACTGTAGCTCCATCAGAATTTGAATGCAGAACTGCAAACTTATTAACAATTGCGGGATCATCAGCTACAAAAGAAAAACAAATAATATTCCATTGTTAATTTCTACACTACCAGACATATATACTATATTGATTTGAGTAATAAGCAAAATTACATTAACTATCATGTAAACGCACACTGTTTTCAAATACTTGTTGCTCAAGAAATTAGCATTTAAGATAAAGGTATTTAAATAATATGAGGCCCATGATTGTACGCCCTTTTGCTGCAATGGGTACCCCTAAAACCCCAAAACCTTGTGAAAATTCATTGTCACAATATGTTAACCCATTTTGTAACAATGACAATAAACATGTATTCTATTCTATTCCATTCTAAAAAGCTGGCCCAGAAAAAGAAGAAAATGGTCTACTTTGGCCAGACGTTTGTATTCTTACTTGTACTTTGTAGCCCTTTTTTTTTAGTTGAACTACTCAATACAGCAACATCTACTGATCAAATATTACAGAGTGTCCCTTTTATGTCAAAAGTTGTGGAAAAACATTAATTTGCATAATGACATCGCTCTCACTTGCACTTGTAAATCGGAATACTCGCAAACGCCATGGAAATGGAGTTATTGCTTCTAGTTATGTTAAATATTCATTCAGATTGCTCCAAAAAATTGACATCTGATCCGAGTCGTACTATTGCCTGCATGTAAACATAGTCACCGTCTTTGTTTTTCTCACTGACTTATGCGGATCCAATGTGGCAGATAGACTTCATCAAATCGCCCGTCAGTGACTGTGACGTCCAGTAGGGGTCCCGCAGGCATGTACTGCAAGGCCTCGATTGTGTCCTTGTGCTCCCACCATTTGCCAAAATGGTACTTGAAGCTTAAAGAGGAATCCTTACAAATCCAGCGCATGCCCGAGACACGGCACTCATATTTACCTGGTGAACAGCGGTAGCTGGTGGGACACAAGTAGAGGTAAGATATGGCCTAAAAGAAAATTCAGTTAGACCAAAAACGAGTCGCGGGTATATAAACCTGAACCCGCCCGAACCTGGCGGAATAACTTGATTTGATGAACGAGCCCGAAAAAAACCTGGAGCTTTAATTTGCCTCCAAAGTAAACACAAAGCTTTACTCCCAAAGCTTTAGTCCCTCACATCAAATGAACATCTTGGTGACCTGCGGCGAAAGGAAATGAAACTGAACAATTTGCCACTGAAAAGAAAATCAAACTCTGAAAATTACAAGCTGCAACTATATATTTGGCCCAAAATCAGAAAGAAGGTTTGTAAAGCTTGTAAGCTACTGGCAAGAAGCAGAAATGACATCTGACGTGAGGGAGGTGGAAGGGGGAAGCCTTGCGTCTTTTACCTCAACACAGAGGAGGGAAAATGTCTTTGGATTTTGTGATTTTGAGTTTGGTAAGCATTTTCTTTATCTCAATAATTACCTGAGTAAAAGTAAGTGCATGCTGTGCAGTTCCGCCACAAAGGAGAAAAAAAATAATTTGTGTTGTTCCGATGCCAATGCTGGACTAACTTAAGGTTCCAAATCGGCAGGTAAAGCGACCAAATCATCGATATTATTATATGGTGTACAGTAGGTTATTGTAACGGGCAAGTTACGAGCCAGAGTTAAAGTCCGTGTTTGCCAAAGCTTTTTCCTGCTCTGAGCTCATGTTTCTAATTGCTAACAAAGGCAGCGCAGCATTTTTCGGCTATTTTGCAAACCCAAACAGTGCAACGACGCACCAAACCTTTTTATCTAGTCACCAAGTGGTGAAAAATGTTCAAATTGGGGAATACGGGACACTTGTCAATGTCACATTTTTCCCAGCCGTCTAATCACAGTGCAGGTTGGGCGGGACAAAGACCGCAACTACTGCAGGGGTCGGGGCTAAATGAACAAGATTCCTTCTGACTGTCAGAGCTATGTAGCACAAATAAACACCATTGTGTTTGCGATCATTTACTGTATACCAATATCTGAAACTCATGACATAAAGTTACCGGACACTATGGCAGACAACTCTGAAAAAGTTGCCTGCCCAGCCATAAAGTTGCCTGCCCTATTTTTCCCAACTTGAAACGCAAAAAGACGACTAATCGCAAAAAAAGAAACATTGTTGCAAAGTATTAGGGATTTATAATCAGAATATATAACAGAGCAACTCTTTAAAATTAGGTTTGTTATAAATCTACTTATAACATTCATTGCATGTGAATGACATCGCTGTTTTCCATCTGCCATCAGTATGTACCTGTATTTACTCATCTTCATTCATGCAATGTTTGCGTTGCGTCGTCTGCTAAAAGCCATGTGAACACCTCTTTCCACGATGCTTTTAATGTACGTTTACGGTTTGTAGCGCCATAAATTTTGTTGGCTTCTTTTAAATCTTTCTTCTGGGGCTGAAGTTTTGGCTTGATTCCTAACCACTAATCCATTTTTCTTGTGTTCTCTGTGCGTCTACTTTGGAAAATGATATGCAAATGTACGACCTTATAAGGCTCTGGAAATTCCGGTAGCAGGAAGTTATTCGATGCAGGCTTCTGATTGGCTGCCAAGTATGCAAATTGATATAAATAAAATTAAAAAATATATATATATATATATATATTTTTTTCTTTTTTTTTAAGTTGTTGGCCACCAGAGCAGAGACGTTTTATAAGTTGTACGCCCGACTTAAAAGATGCACGCCTCGGGCGTCCGGGCAGACGTTATTTCAGACACTGCTGTATATAATAACAAATCTAAAAGCTATTTTAATTAACTTCACATTTATGTATGATAAAAAATATGGTATATCTTTTTCAATAATACAAGTTTATGAGACTCTGGCATGACGAATCAAACCCTGCCGTCTTGCCAGAAACACTGTGTGATATTCAGTTTTCAGTGGTAAAATGGACGCTCCTAAAATGGACGACATAAATCTAGTGAATGTAAATAAAATATAATAATTTTAAGGAAACCTTAATAAATAAATTCAACAACGAGTAAAGGCCAACGGGTGGGCAATGTTTTATAAGAAACAATGAGCTAAATAACAGTTTTTTTTAATACATCTCATCTCATCTCATTAGCCGTACCGCTTATCCTCATTAGGGTCGCGGGGGGGGCTGGAGCCCATCCCAGCCATATCCGGGCAGTGGGCAGGGGACACCCTGAACTGGTTGCCAGCCAATCGCAGGGCACACAGGGACAGACAACTCATTCGCTCATTCACACCTAGGGACAATTTGGACCGGCCAATTCACCTGAAATGCATGATTTTGGAACGTGGGAGGAAACCGGACTGCCCGGAGGAAACCCACGCAAGCACGGGGAGAACATACAAACTCCGCACAGGAAGTCTTGAGATGGATTTGAACCCACAACAGGTTCCCATGACATGAACTGTGCCGCACAAGCGCTAACCACTGCGCCGCACATATTGTACATAAAATACAAGAACAAGAAAGCTGTTTATTTTCATTTCTGCCACCACACATATTGTCTTTCTTTCGAAGCAGACCGTAAATACTTCAAATGTGTTTTACCTGTACCAGGTCAAGCCACCATCCTGGCTTACTGACGGCTCAAGTTTAGTCCAGCCTTCCTCAGCAAATACTGTCGTTTCAGTAAACCACTCCACCTAGTTAAAGAAAAAATCAATAACAGGAGTACAAAGGATTTTTTTTTTCAGACTTTAATTTTACAAAATGAAATTGTATTCTACTGTGATTTACGAGCATGTGAATGATCCGAATCAAAGAAGACATTTGGTCAAGAATATACGTACCATGTCCATTTCAAAATGTGTCCTTTTGTCGTCCTCCATCCATGAAAATTCAGTTTTCCTGAAAGTGTTTAAAAATAACAATGACACTATTGAAAACAAAAAAAAAACGTGGATTGAGTTCAAGCCTAAAAACTTAGCTAAAAAGATATTTGTATTCTTTGGCACACCATGAAGCTTTTTAACATTTTTTTTTATTATTGTTGTTGAAGGATGAATACTAATTATTGCACAATGTACAGCACCCTATAGGCAGTTTTAGTATCTTAAAAGAAACAATGTGTATTATTTGACCACTAGATGTTGCTGTTGTTTATTGCAACAGAAAAAAAAGAAAAATCACAAATTACGGAGCCTTAAAGTGACTAAAACACACTATTCTACATCTCTTTTTTTGTCAAGCCCTTTTGAGGGTTTTGGGTATCCGCAGTAGCAAGATGGCGGGCAGTTATGTCAGCTCACTTTAGGGGAGGCTCATGTTCTATTGATAAGTTTATTCAGTTTTTGATATTGGACACCTATAGGTGATTGCATAGGATGCCAGTACATTTGTTGACTATTTTACCTCACTGTTGTTTTGACCATTATGCATTGTTAACCTAATTGTCACTATCGGCCAACCACGTTGCTGTTCTTGGATTTCCACACCCTTCAGGGCGGATCTGCTTTTGTAACCTAGGATATATTAAAAACAGGGCTCAGGGGAGGTCTTTTAGAACATGTTAGAATTTCTTATTAGAGGTTTGGGCTCTCCCTTGTTTTTCTTGCAAGTTCATTATCCATTGATGTCTTCTCTCTTTATTTTGAGGTTGTACTAAAAACTAAAGTCATCATATATAAAATACCGTAAATTCCGGACTATAGAGCGCACCTGATTATAAGCCACAGCCACCACATTTCGGGAGGAAAACCGATTTTGTACATACACAAGCCGCACCTGTATATTAGCCGCACGCGCCCACATTGAAAACCGCAATACAAACACGAAATTAACCCATACCCGATACAGTCCAAATAACACAGCCGGCAAAGTGAACGGAAAATGATACCGGTACGTAAGATTTAATGCAGACCTGCAGAGTCCGGGTGCCGGTTGAAAGTAATCCAAGGAAAAATACTGTATATTTCCAAAGGTAAGAGAGGGAAAAATATATATCCACTATTGTCGGCCGCGTCTTAACGAAAAAAATGACCGCTGGGAAATGCTTCATTCATTCATTTATTCCATGGCCCATTACAAATGTCCATATTTGATATGTAATCTTCGTGCTAACACACATTTTATAGTGCCCCAATTAGGTGTAGCATACACATGTGTTCTTGGGGGCAACCCGAAGAGGGCGATGACGCTTCATAGGACAATACCATACAAACTAATACCAGCTGCCGTTAATCATAGGCAAAGAAGAAATGCTATGGCAAAACGAAGCGAATAAAGAGCCGTGTCTGGGTCATTTCAAGCAGAGTGGTTGAGAAACAAACAATTCCAAGCAATTATAAGCACTTCACCAAAACTTTTTAGATGTTTAAAACACAAAATTGAAATTCAAGCATTTTCAAGGATTCCAAGCATCTTAGGAACCCTGAATGATGCAGCTCAAAGCTAAAATTTAAAAGAAGACATCTAAAAAGACTTACACACACAGACTTACATTTTCTTGGATAGTGTTTTAAATGTTCTTGGCTCCCGTTTCTCAAGGATCCTGTAAAAGACCCGCTTCTGTTCCACAGATTTAAGATTCTCAATGACTTTGGTCATCTTCTCGCTTGGGCTGCAGATGGCTTTGATATCCTCGCTCACTTCCACTCCCCTCGCAATGAGATCGTTTACAATAATGTCGACCTTTTCGACCATGGAGATCAGCATGCTTTTATAATGGTCAACAAGCCAATGCGCTGTGGAAAGAGGGAGAAAATATAATATTTCCTAATTATGAATAGAATATGCTCAAATTAGTTTTTATCAGTGTTCCAAACATAACCTTTCCAAACTGATAGCATTTTCACAACATCCTCATTTTCGCGATTGATCCACTCCAGAACCACCCCCAAATTAGGTGAATTTCCATGAAGTAGGAACTATATAAACAGTGCCTTGAAAAAGTCTTGCCATGTTTCAGGCTTTATAAGTATTGATTAAAAGAACAAGAAAAACAATTGAAGATTCAACAACAAGTGAGACACAATTGTGAAGATAAACTAAATTGATTTAACATTTTGTACTGTGCTAATAAATTTAAAAAAATAATAGTAGGCATTGCTAAAGTATCAGCACCCTTTGAGTGAATACTTTGTGCAATCTACTTTTGATGCCATCATAACCACAAGACGTTTTGGGTATTACACATCTTGAAACATAAGTATTTGTCTAATCTTCCTAACAAAACAGCTCAAGTTCCTTACTGTTTGATGATCTTTTGTGTATAGCATTAATAGATCTTTCCACAAATGCTCTCTAGGATTGAGGTCTGGATCTTGGCTTACCTATGTTTATTGTTAGTTTCAAAACGTTAAATTTTATATTTTAGCTGACTGTATGTTTAGGGTCGCTACCTGAGATTAACCCACCACTGTACTGTCCATCTAACAGTGATTTTTAATACTGAAAACATTCCCAGAAGCTTGATACTTACCGATGAGCTGTGCCTAACCCTTTCTAAGTTTTTTTTTAATAATAAATGAAAACAAAAATAAACATATTTTAAAATTTTGGCACCCAGTGACAATGCTTCTGAAAAGTATTTCTACATTATGGCATTAAATGAGTTAAATGAGACGACCAAGGAAATTTAAAACTCACCGTATATTAGAGGCTCTATGCGATTAAGGTGAGACATCATCTTCTGACTTGCTTTTGGCCCTTTAAGGTGTACTACATGGTTCAGATGAAAAGCCATGCTTCTGATGTCAGGATTGGAAGAGATGATCATACTTTTTTGCCCGTAACTCAATAAATTATCGTCTACAAGATCTTTCATCAGCTTATACAAAACCCTCTGGGACATCAAATCAGGCGTAAATTCTGGAATCTCTTGAAGTTGTTGCTGCTTTATCAAGTCTTGTGTCAGCAATTGTCATGCAATCAAATCAATGATAAAGTATTAGTACTAGAAGTGGAGGTAATAATGCATGCTTTTTAGTGTAAACTAAAACAAACTGAGAAACACACTTACCGACATTTAAATAAGCAGGATTTCTTTGTTTTAGGAGAAACAACATCTTCCTGCTTGCTTCCGGACCCTTGCTAAGGACCAGATCAATCAGATACACAGCTTGTTCTCTCCTACGAGCAATCTCAAACAGAATGTGTGTCCTTTCGTGGACATTTACGACATTAGCTGTAGAAAGGTGGAGCAACAAGTCAAACAAAAGTGAAAATGACACCCGAGAGAAGAACACAGGCTTCATCTGTTTAAGCTTGATTGGTCCAGGGGCATCTGAAAGACAATACAGAATGATATGGATAATGTTCCGTTCTCACTGATTTGAGTTTTAAAAGCAAAGATTTTGCACCTATGACACAAATTTGGTCCATATGTGATAAATAGTGTTAACTCGAAGATGAACATAAATAAACCATCACATACAGTAGATAGGTTGAGGAATTACTGTAAATTCCGGATTATGAGCCGCTACTTTTTTCCCTAACTTTCAATCCTGTGGATTATTCAGTGATGCGGCCAATTTATGTAATTTTTCTAACGTCCACCAGCGGCGCTCGAGTGTTGCTACCATTAACTACCCTGTCACAGCCACCGTTTGGGATAAAAGTTATATTATTTTTATTAAAGCTTTGAAAACTCTCTCGGTGTGCCGTCTTTCTTTGTAAATATGTGTAAAAGGCAAAGGCACATGATGGAGGTTTACATCTAATGTGGCTGAACCCGTTCAGAGGGAGGCTGAGTAGTCAACAGCATTCCTCTGTTTACACGAGTTCAAAATAGGCTCTGAAAATACTTCAAAATGGTTCATTCCCACTACTGAAATCATGTTTGGGAAACAACTCCATCTAACGTACAGCAAATGCAATTCAGAGTACTCAATTATGAAAATAACTTTAATACAGGTCAGAATGGCCGAGCGGTCTAAGGCGCTGCGTTAAGGTCACAGTCTCTCTAGCGGCGTGGGTTCAAATCCCACTTCTGACACACAGCACAGTGGTGTACATTTTCTTACTCAAAAGGCCATGGCAGATAATGGAGGTAGACATCGAATGTGGCTGAGCTCAGTCACAGGGAGGCTGAGTAGTCAACAGCACCACTCTTCTGACTCGAGTTCAAAACAATCTCTAAAAGTACTTCAGAATGGTTGATTCCCAGTACTGTATTCGTGTTTTGGAAACAACTCGGCTTAACCTACAGCCCATGCAGTCCGGTGTATTTAATTGTAAAAATGTTGTTGAGAATAAGTCAGAATGGCGGAGTGGTCTAAGGCGCTGCGTTTAGGTCGCAGTCTCTCTGGGGGCATGGGTTCAAATCCCACTTCTGACACAGAATACGGTGGTGTACATATTCTTACTCAAAAGGCAATGGCAGATAATGGAGGTAGACATCTAATGTGGCTGAGCTCGTCCACAGGGAGGCTGAGTAGTCAACAGCACCACTCTTCTAACACGATTTCAAAATGATCTATGAACATACTTCAGAATGGTTCATTCCAAGTACTGAACTCGTGTTTTGGAATCAACTCGATCTAACGTACAGGTCGTGCAGTTAGGTGTACTCAACTTTAAAACAGACATTGAAAACAAGTCAGAATGGCCGGGTGGTCTAAGGCGCTGCGTTAAAGTCACAGTCTCTCTAGCGGCGTGGGTTCAAATCCAACTTCTGACACACAGCACAGTGGTGTACATTGTCTTACTCAAAAGGCCATGGCAGATAATGGAGATAGACATCTAATGTGGCTGAGCTCAGTCACAGGGAGGCTGAGTAGTCAACAGCACCACTCTTCTGACACGAGTTCAAAATAATCTCTAAAAGTACTTCAGAATGGTTCATTCCCAATACTGTATTCGTGTTTTGGAATCAACTCGTTTTACCTTACAGCCCATGCAGTCCGGTGTATTTAATTGTAAAAAGGTTGTTGGGAATAAGTCAGAATGGCCGAGTGGTCTAAGGCGCTGCGTTCAGGTCGCAGTCTCTCTGGGGGCGTAGGTTCAAATCCCTCTTCTGACACAGAACACGGTGGTGTACATATTCTTATTCAAAAGGCCATGGCAGATAATGGAGGTAGACATCTAATGTGGCTGAGCTCGGTCACAGGGAGGCTAAGTAGTCAACAGCACCACTCTTCTGACTCGAGTTCAAAACAATCTCTAAAAGTACTTCAAAATGGTTCATTCCCAATACTGTATTTGTGTTTTGGAATCAACTCGTTTTACCTTACAGCCCATGTTTACACGATTTCAAAATAGGCTCTGAAAATACTTCAGTATGGTTCATTCCCACTACTGAAATCATGTTTGGGAAACAACCTGATCTAACGTACAGCAAATGGAATTCAGTGTACTAAATTATGAAAAGATTCTTGAAAACAGTTCAGAATGGCCGAGCGGTCTAAGGCGCTGCGTTCAGGTCGCAGTATCTCTGGAGGCGTGGGTTCAAATCCCACTTCTGACACACAGCACAGTGTTGTACATTTTCTTACTCAAAAGGCCATGGCAGATAATGGAGGTAGACATCTAATGTGGCTGAGCTCGGTCACAGGGAGGCTGAGTAGTCAACAGCACCATTCTTCTAACACGAGTTCAAAATGATCTATGAACATACTTCAGAATGGTTCATTCCAAGTACTGAACTCGTGTTTTGGAATCAACTCAATCTAACGTACAGGCCGTGCAGTTCGGTGTACTCAACTTTAAAACAGACATTGAAAACAAGTCAGAATGGCCGGGAGGTCTAAGGCGCTGCGTTCAGAGGGAGGCTGAGTAGTCAACAGTATTCCTCTGTTTACACGAGTTCAAAATAGGCTCTGAAAATACTTCAGAATGGTTCATTCCCACTACTGAAATCATGTTTGGGAAACAACTCCATCTAACGTACAGGAGATGCAATAAAGTGTACTAAATTATGAAAAGAAGTTTGAAAACAGGTCAGAATGGCCGAGCGGTCTAAGGGGCTGCGTTAAGGTCGCAGTCTCTCTAGAGGTGTGGGTTCAAATCCCACTTCTGACACACAGCACAGTGGTATACATTTTCTTACTCAAAAGGCCATGGCAGATAATGGAGGTAGACATCTAATGTGGCTGAGCTCAGTCACAGGGAGGCTGAGTAGTCAGCAGCACCACTCTTCTGACACGAGTTCAAAATAATCTCTAAAAGTACTTCAGAATGGTTCATTCCCAATACTGTATTCGTGTTTTGGAATCAACTCGTTTTACCTTACAGCCCATGCAGTCCGGTGTATTGAATTGTAAAACGTTTTTTTGGAATAAGTCAGAATGGCCGAGTGGTCTAAGGCGCTGCGTTCAGGTCGCAGTCTCTCTGGAGGCGTGGGTTAAAATCCCACTTCTGACACACAGCACAGTGGTGTACATTTTCTTACTCAAAAGGCCATGGCAGATAATGGAGGTATACATCTAATGTGGCTGAGCTAAGTCACAGGGAGGCTGAGTAGTCCACAGCACTCCTCTGTTTACACGAGTTCAAAATGATCTATGAACATACTTCAGAATGGTTCATTCCAAGTACTGAACTCTTGTTTTGGAATCAACTCGATCTAACGTACAGGTCGTGCAGTTCGGTGTACTCAACTTTAAAACAGACATTGAAAACAAGTCAGAATGCCCGGGTGGTCTAAGGCGCTGCGTTCAGAGGGAGGCTGAGTAGTCAACAGAGGCGTGTTCAGGAGAGTGATCAGACATGTAGTCTCTTGTTAATCGCTTGCCGCGCACTGCTGAACAAGTTGTAATCGCTCACTGTGATTGCCTTACTGATCCAAAATGGCCTACGACAGTACAATGGATTTCGTTCTACAGCTTGCTTTGAGCGAGTTGGCTGATATGAGCGACAGTTCACATATTGACTCAGTTAAGGTTATCCTAAACGCAGTGCTGTCTTGCATTGTTCACAAACATTACCAGGCAATGTAAGACGATATATTACATCGCCAACAGCACTCGTCAGGGTGAGATCCTCCATCTTCTGCACTGTCGACGCCATGTTGGAAATCAAAGTAAGCGGTCTTTCTCCCGTGATTACTCGGGCACGCGAGCGCTCAATAATCACTGGCCGTTCAGAAGCTAGCGATAGCTCGCGATAGCAATCACTCAACCTCCTGAACACGCCTCAGCATTCCTCTGTTTACACGAGTTCTAAATAACCTCTGAAAATACTTCAGTATGGTTCATTCCCACAACTGAAATCACATTTGGGAAACAACCTGATCTCATGTACAGCAAATGCAATTCAGTGTACTAATTTATGAAAAGATCCTTGAAAACAGATCAGAATGGCCGAGCGGTCTAAGGCGCTGCGTTTAGGTTGCAGTCTCTCTGGAGGCATGGGTTCAATTCCCACTTCTGACACACAACACACTGTTGTAGATTTTCTTACTCAAAAGGCCGTGGCACTTAATGGAGGTAGACATCTAATGTGGCTGAGCTCGGTCACAGGGAGGCTGAGTAGTCAACAGCACCACTCTTCTAACACGATTTCAAAATGATCTATGAACATACTTCAGAATGGTTCATTCCAAGTACTGAACTCGTGTTTTGGAGTCAACTCAATCTAACGTACAGGCCGTGCAGTTCGGTGTACTCAACTTTAAAACAGACATTGAAAACAAGTCAGAATGGCCGGGTGGTCTAAGGCGCTGCGTTCTGAGGGAGGCTGAGTAGTCAACAGCATTCCTTTGTTTACACGAGTTCAAAATAGGCTCTGAAAATACTTCAGAATGGTTCATTCCCACTACTGAAATCATGTTTGGGAAACAACTTGATCTAACGTACAGCAAATGCAATTTGTTGTACTCAATTATGAAAAAAACCTTGAAAACAGGTCAGAACGTCCGAGCGGTCTAAGGCGCTGCGTTAAGGTCGCAGTCTCTCTGGAGGCGTGGGTTCAATTCCCACTTCTGACACACAACACAGTGGTGTACATTTTCTTACTCAAAAGGCCATGGCAGATAATGGAGGTAGACATCTAATGTGGCTGAGCTCAGTCACAGGGAGGCTGAGTAGTCAACAGCACCACTCTTCTGACACGAGTTCAAGATGATCTATGAACATACTTCAGAATGGTTCATTCCAAGTACTGAACTCTTGTTTTGGAATCAACTCGATCTAACGTACAGGTCGTGCAGTTCAGTGTACTCAACGTTAAAACAGACATTGAAAACAAGTCAGAATGCCCGGGTGGTCTAAGGCGCTGCGTTCAGAGGGAGGCTGAGTAGTCAACAGCATTCCTCTGTTTACACGAGTTCAAAATACGCTCTGAAAATACTTCAGAATGGTTCATTCCCACTACTGAAATCATGTTTGGTAAACAACTCCATCTAACGTACAGCAAATGCAATTTGTTGTACTCAATTATGAAAAAAACCCTTGAAAACAGGTCAGAACGTCCGAGCGGTCTAAGGCGCTGCGTTAAGGTCGCAGTCTCTCTGGAGGCGTGGGTTCAATTCCCACTTCTGACACACAGCACAGTGGTGTACATTTTCTTACTCAAAAGGCCATGGCAGATAATGGAGGTAGACATCTAATGTGGCTGAGCTCAGTCACAGGGAGGCTGAGTAGTCAACAGCACCACTCTTCTGACACGAGTTCAAGATGATCTATGAACATACTTCAGAATGGTTCATTCCAAGTACTGAACTCTTGTTTTGGAATCAACTCGATCTAACATACAGGTCGTGCAGTTCGGTGTACTCAACTTTAAAACAGACATTGAAAACAAGTCAGAATGGCCGGGGGGTCTAAGGCGCTGCGTTCAGAGGGAGGCTGAGTAGTCAACAGCATTCCTCTGTTTACAAGAGTTCAAAATAGGCTCTGAAAATACTTCAGAATGGTTCATTCCCACTACTGAAATCATGTTTGGGAAACAACTCCATCTAACGTACAGCAAATGCAATTCAGTGTACTAAATTATGAAAAGAAGTTTGAAAACAGGTCAGAATGGCCGAGCGGTCTAAGGCACTGCGTTAAGGTCGCAGTCTCTTTAGAGGCGTGGGTTCAAATCCCACTTCTGACACACAGCACAGTGGAGTGGATTTTCTTACTCAAAAGGCCATGGCAGATAATGTAGGTAGCCATCTAATGTGGCTGAGCTCGGTCACAAGGAGGCTGAGTAGTCAGCAGCACCACTCTTCTGACACGAGTTCAAAATAATATCTAAAAGTATTTCAGAATGGTTCATTCCCAGTACTGTATTCGTGTTTTGGAATCAACTCGGTTTATCTTACAGCCCATGCAGTCCGGTGTATTTAATTGTAAAAAGGTTCTTGGTACAAGTCAGAATGTCCGAGTGGTCTAAAGCGCTGCGTTCAGATTGCAGTCTCTCTGGGGGCGTGGGTTCAATCCCACTTCTGACACACAACACAGTGGTGTACATTTTCTTACTCAAAAGGCCATGGCAGATAATGGAGCTAGACATCTAATGTGGCTGAGCTCAGTCACAGGGAGGCTGAGTAGTCAACAGCACCACTCTTCTAACATGAGTTCAAAATAATCTATGAACATACTTCAGAATGGTTCATTCCAAGTACTGAACTCTTGTTTTGGAATCAACTCGATCTAACGTACAGGTCGTGCAGTTCGGTGTACTCAACGTTAAAACAGACATTGAAAACAAGTCAGAATGCCCGGGTGGTCTAAGGCGCTGCGTTCAGAGGGAGGCTGAGTAGTCAACAGCATTCCTCTGTTTACACGAGTTCAAAATACGCTCTGAAAATACTTCAGAATGGTTCATTCCCACTACTGAAATCATGTTTGGGAAACAACTCCATCTAACGTACAGCAAATGCAATTTGTTGTACTCAATTATGAAAAAAACCCTTGAAAACAGGTCAGAACGTCCGAGCGGTCTAAGGCGCTGCGTTAAGGTCGCAGTCTCTCTGGAGGCGTGGGTTCAATTCCCACTTCTGACACACAGCACAGTGGTGTACATTTTCTTACTCAAAAGGCCATGGCAGATAATGGAGGTAGACATCTAATGTGGCTGAGCTCAGTCACAGGGAGGCTGAGTAGTCAACAGCACCACTCTTCTGACACGAGTTCAAGATGATCTATGAACATACTTCAGAATGGTTCATTCCAAGTACTGAACTCTTGTTTTGGAATCAACTCGATCTAACATACAGGTCGTGCAGTTCGGTGTACTCAACTTTAAAACAGACATTGAAAACAAGTCAGAATGGCCGGGGGGTCTAAGGCGCTGCGTTCAGAGGGAGGCTGAGTAGTCAACAGCATTCCTCTGTTTACAAGAGTTCAAAACAGGCTCTGAAAATACTTCAGAATGGTTCATTCCCACTACTGAAATCATGTTTGGGAAACAACTCCATCTAACGTACAGCAAATGCAATTCAGTGTACTAAATTATGAAAAGAAGTTTGAAAACAGGTCAGAATGGCCGAGCGGTCTAAGGCGCTGCGTTAAGGTCGCAGTCTCTTTAGAGGCGTGGGTTCAAATCCCACTTCTGACACACAGCACAGTGGTGTGGATTTTCTTACTCAAAAGGCCATGGCAGATAATGTAGGTAGCCATCTAATGTGGCTGAGCTCGGTCACAAGGAGGCTGAGTAGTCAGCAGCACCACTCTTCTGACACGAGTTCAAAATAATCTCTAAAAGTATTTCAGAATGGTTCATTCCCAGTACTGTATTCGTGTTTTGGAATCAACTCGGTTTATCTTACAGCCCATGCAGTCCGGTGTATTTAATTGTAAAAAGGTTCTTGGTACAAGTCAGAATGTCCGAGTGGTCTAAAGCGCTGCGTTCAGATTGCAGTCTCTCTGGGGGCGTGGGTTCAATCCCACTTCTGACACACAACACAGTGGTGTACATTTTCTTACTCAAAAGGCCATGGCAGACAATGGAGCTAGACATCTAATGTGGCTGAGCTCAGTCACAGGGAGGCTGAGTAGTCAACAGCACCACTCTTCTAACATGAGTTCAAAATAATCTATGAACATACTTCAGAATGGTTCATTCCAAGTACTGAACTCCTGTTTTGGAATCAACTCAATCTAACGTACAGGCCGTGCAGTTCGGTGTACTGGACTTTAAAACAGACATTGAAAACAAGTCAGAATGGCCGGGTGGTCTAAGGCGCTGCGTTCAGAGGGAGGCTGAGTAGTCAACAGCATTCCTTTGTTTACACGAGTTCAAAATAGGCTCTGAAAATACTTCAGAATGGTTCATTCCCACTACTGAAATCATGTTTGGGAAACAACTTGATCTAACGTACAGCAAATGCAATTTGTTGTACTCAATTATGAAAAAAACCTTGAAAACAGGTCAGAACGTCCGAGCGGTCTAAGGCGCTGCGTTAAAGTCGCAGTCTCTCTGGAGGCGTGGGTTCAATTCCCACTTCTGACACACAGCACAGTGGTGTACATTTTCTTACTCAAAAGGCCATGGCAGATAATGGAGGTAGACATCTAATGTGGCTGAGCTCAGTCACAGGGAGGCTGAGTAGTCAACAGCACCACTCTTCTGACACGAGTTCAAGATGATCTATGAACATACTTCAGAATGGTTCATTCCAAGTACTGAACTCTTGTTTTGGAATCAACTCGATCTAACGTACAGGTCGTGCAGTTCGGTGTACTCAACGTTAAAACAGACATTGAAAACAAGTCAGAATGCCCGGGTGGTCTAAGGCGCTGCGTTCAGAGGGAGGCTGAGTAGTCAACAGCATTCCTCTGTTTACACGAGTTCAAAATACGCTCTGAAAATACTTCGGAATGGTTCATTCCCACTACTGAAATCATGTTTGGGAAACAACTCCATCTAACGTACAGCAAATGCAATTCAGAGTACTCAATTATGGAAAACACTTTGAATACAGGTCAGAATGGCCGAGCGGTCTAAGGCGCTGCGTTAAGGTCGCAGTCTCTTTAGAGGCGTGGGTTCAAATCCCACTTCTGACACACAGCACAGTGGTGTACATTTTCTTACTCAAAAGGCCATGGCAGATAATGGAGGTAGACATCTAATGTGGCTGAGCTCAGTCACAGGGAGGCTGAGTAGTCAGCAGCACCACTCTTCTAACACGAGTTCAAAATGATCTATGAACATACTTCAGAATGGTTCATTCCAAGTACTGTATTCGTGTTTTGGAATCAACTCGTTTTACCTTACAGCCCATGCAGTCCGGTGTATTTAATTGTAAAAAGAATGTTGGGAGTAAGTCAGAATGGCCGAGTGGTCTAAGGCGCTGCGTTCAGGTCGCAGTCTCTCTGGGGGCGTGGGTTCAAATCCCACTTCTGACACAGAACACGGTGGTGTACATATTCTCATTCAATAGGCCATGGCAGATAACGGAGGTAGACATCTAATGTGGCTGAGCTCAGTCACAGGGAGGCTGAGTAGTCAGCAGCACCACTCTTCTGACACGAGTTCAAAATAATATCTAAAAGTATTTCAGAATGGTTCATTCCCAGTACTGTATTCGTGTTTTGGAATCAACTCGGTTTATCTTACAGCCCATGCAGTCCGGTGTATTTAATTGTAAAAAGGTTCTTGGTACAAGTCAGAATGTCCGAGTGGTCTAAAGCACTGCGTTCAGATTGCAGTCTCTCTGGGGGCGTGGGTTCAATCCCACTTCTGGCACACAACACAGTGGTGTACATTTTCTTACTCAAAAGGCCATGGCAGATAATGGAGCTAGACATCTAATGTGGCTGAGCTCAGTCACAGGGAGGCTGAGTAGTCAACAGCACCACTCTTCTAACATGAGTTCAAAATAATCTATGAACATACTTCAGAATGGTTCATTCCAAGTACTGAACTCTTGTTTTGGAATCAACTCGATCTAACGTACAGGTCGTGCAGTTCGGTGTACTCAACGTTAAAACAGACATTGAAAACAAGTCAGAATGCCCGGGTGGTCTAAGGCGCTGCGTTCAGAGGGAGGCTGAGTAGTCAACAGCATTCCTCTGTTTACACGAGTTCAAAATACGCTCTGAAAATACTTCAGAATGGTTCATTCCCACTACTGAAATCATGTTTGGGAAACAACTCCATCTAACGTACAGCAAATGCAATTTGTTGTACTCAATTATGAAAAAAACCCTTGAAAACAGGTCAGAACGTCCGAGCGGTCTAAGGCGCTGCGTTAAGGTCGCAGTCTCTCTGGAGGCGTGGGTTCAATTCCCACTTCTGACACACAGCACAGTGGTGTACATTTTCTTACTCAAAAGGCCATGGCAGATAATGGAGGTAGACATCTAATGTGGCTGAGCTCAGTCACAGGGAGGCTGAGTAGTCAACAGCACCACTCTTCTGACACGAGTTCAAGATGATCTATGAACATACTTCAGAATGGTTCATTCCAAGTACTGAACTCTTGTTTTGGAATCAACTCGATCTAACATACAGGTCGTGCAGTTCGGTGTACTCAACTTTAAAACAGACATTGAAAACAAGTCAGAATGGCCGGGGGGTCTAAGGCGCTGCGTTCAGAGGGAGGCTGAGTAGTCAACAGCATTCCTCTGTTTACAAGAGTTCAAAATAGGCTCTGAAAATACTTCAGAATGGTTCATTCCCACTACTGAAATCATGTTTGGGAAACAACTCCATCTAACGTACAGCAAATGCAATTCAGTGTACTAAATTATGAAAAGAAGTTTGAAAACAGGTCAGAATGGCCGAGCGGTCTAAGGCGCTGCGTTAAGGTCGCAGTCTCTTTAGAGGCGTGGGTTCAAATCCCACTTCTGACACACAGCACAGTGGTGTGGATTTTCTTACTCAAAAGGCCATGGCAGATAATGTAGGTAGCCATCTAATGTGGCTGAGCTCGGTCACAAGGAGGCTGAGTAGTCAGCAGCACCACTCTTCTGACACGAGTTCAAAATAATATCTAAAAGTATTTCAGAATGGTTCATTCCCAGTACTGTATTCGTGTTTTGGAATCAACTCGGTTTATCTTACAGCCCATGCAGTCCGGTGTATTTAATTGTAAAAAGGTTCTTGGTACAAGTCAGAATGTCCGAGTGGTCTAAAGCGCTGCGTTCAGATTGCAGTCTCTCTGGGGGCGTGGGTTCAATCCCACTTCTGACACACAACACAGTGGTGTACATTTTCTTACTCAAAAGGCCATGGCAGACAATGGAGCTAGACATCTAATGTGGCTGAGCTCAGTCACAGGGAGGCTGAGTAGTCAACAGCACCACTCTTCTAACATGAGTTCAAAATAATCTATGAACATACTTCAGAATGGTTCATTCCAAGTACTGAACTCCTGTTTTGGAATCAACTCAATCTAACGTACAGGCCGTGCAGTTCGGTGTACTGGACTTTAAAACAGACATTGAAAACAAGTCAGAATGGCCGGGTGGTCTAAGGCGCTGCGTTCAGAGGGAGGCTGAGTAGTCAACAGCATTCCTTTGTTTACACGAGTTCAAAATAGGCTCTGAAAATACTTCAGAATGGTTCATTCCCACTACTGAAATCATGTTTGGGAAACAACTTGATCTAACGTACAGCAAATGCAATTTGTTGTACTCAATTATGAAAAAAACCTTGAAAACAGGTCAGAACGTCCGAGCGGTCTAAGGCGCTGCGTTAAAGTCGCAGTCTCTCTGGAGGCGTGGGTTCAATTCCCACTTCTGACACACAGCACAGTGGTGTACATTTTCTTACTCAAAAGGCCATGGCAGATAATGGAGGTAGACATCTAATGTGGCTGAGCTCAGTCACAGGGAGGCTGAGTAGTCAACAGCACCACTCTTCTGACACGAGTTCAAGATGATCTATGAACATACTTCAGAATGGTTCATTCCAAGTACTGAACTCTTGTTTTGGAATCAACTCGATCTAACGTACAGGTCGTGCAGTTCGGTGTACTCAACGTTAAAACAGACATTGAAAACAAGTCAGAATGCCCGGGTGGTCTAAGGCGCTGCGTTCAGAGGGAGGCTGAGTAGTCAACAGCATTCCTCTGTTTACACGAGTTCAAAATACGCTCTGAAAATACTTCGGAATGGTTCATTCCCACTACTGAAATCATGTTTGGGAAACAACTCCATCTAACGTACAGCAAATGCAATTCAGAGTACTCAATTATGGAAAACACTTTGAATACAGGTCAGAATGGCCGAGCGGTCTAAGGCGCTGCGTTAAGGTCGCAGTCTCTTTAGAGGCGTGGGTTCAAATCCCACTTCTGACACACAGCACAGTGGTGTACATTTTCTTACTCAAAAGGCCATGGCAGATAATGGAGGTAGACATCTAATGTGGCTGAGCTCAGTCACAGGGAGGCTGAGTAGTCAGCAGCACCACTCTTCTAACACGAGTTCAAAATGATCTATGAACATACTTCAGAATGGTTCATTCCAAGTACTGTATTCGTGTTTTGGAATCAACTCGTTTTACCTTACAGCCCATGCAGTCCGGTGTATTTAATTGTAAAAAGAATGTTGGGAATAAGTCAGAATGGCCGAGTGGTCTAAGGCGCTGCGTTCAGGTCGCAGTCTCTCTGGGGGCGTGGGTTCAAATCCCACTTCTGACACAGAACACGGTGGTGTACATATTCTCATTCAATAGGCCATGGCAGATAACGGAGGTAGACATCTAATGTGGCTGAGCTCAGTCACAGGGAGGCTGAGTAGTCAGCAGCACCACTCTTCTGACACGAGTTCAAAATAATATCTAAAAGTATTTCAGAATGGTTCATTCCCAGTACTGTATTCGTGTTTTGGAATCAACTCGGTTTATCTTACAGCCCATGCAGTCCGGTGTATTTAATTGTAAAAAGGTTCTTGGTACAAGTCAGAATGTCCGAGTGGTCTAAAGCGCTGCGTTCAGATTGCAGTCTCTCTGGGGGCGTGGGTTCAATCCCACTTCTGGCACACAACACAGTGGTGTACATTTTCTTACTCAAAAGGCCATGGCAGATAATGGAGCTAGACATCTAATGTGGCTGAGCTCAGTCACAGGGAGGCTGAGTAGTCAACAGCACCACTCTTCTAACATGAGTTCAAAATAATCTATGAACATACTTCAGAATGGTTCATTCCAAGTACTGAACTCTTGTTTTGGAATCAACTCGATCTAACGTACAGGTCGTGCAGTTCGGTGTACTCAACGTTAAAACAGACATTGAAAACAAGTCAGAATGCCCGGGTGGTCTAAGGCGCTGCGTTCAGAGGGAGGCTGAGTAGTCAACAGCATTCCTCTGTTTACACGAGTTCAAAATACGCTCTGAAAATACTTCAGAATGGTTCATTCCCACTACTGAAATCATGTTTGGGAAACAACTCCATCTAACGTACAGCAAATGCAATTTGTTGTACTCAATTATGAAAAAAACCCTTGAAAACAGGTCAGAACGTCCGAGCGGTCTAAGGCGCTGCGTTAAGGTCGCAGTCTCTCTGGAGGCGTGGGTTCAATTCCCACTTCTGACACACAGCACAGTGGTGTACATTTTCTTACTCAAAAGGCCATGGCAGATAATGGAGGTAGACATCTAATGTGGCTGAGCTCAGTCACAGGGAGGCTGAGTAGTCAACAGCACCACTCTTCTGACACGAGTTCAAGATGATCTATGAACATACTTCAGAATGGTTCATTCCAAGTACTGAACTCTTGTTTTGGAATCAACTCGATCTAACATACAGGTCGTGCAGTTCGGTGTACTCAACTTTAAAACAGACATTGAAAACAAGTCAGAATGGCCGGGGGGTCTAAGGCGCTGCGTTCAGAGGGAGGCTGAGTAGTCAACAGCATTCCTCTGTTTACAAGAGTTCAAAATAGGCTCTGAAAATACTTCAGAATGGTTCATTCCCACTACTGAAATCATGTTTGGGAAACAACTCCATCTAACGTACAGCAAATGCAATTCAGTGTAGTAAATTATGAAAAGAAGTTTGAAAACAGGTCAGAATGGCCGAGCGGTCTAAGGCGCTGCGTTAAGGTCGCAGTCTCTTTAGAGGCGTGGGTTCAAATCCCACTTCTGACACACAGCACAGTGGTGTGGATTTTCTTACTCAAAAGGCCATGGCAGATAATGTAGGTAGCCATCTAATGTGGCTGAGCTCGGTCACAAGGAGGCTGAGTAGTCAGCAGCACCACTCTTCTGACACGAGTTCAAAATAATATCTAAAAGTATTTCAGAATGGTTCATTCCCAGTACTGTATTCGTGTTTTGGAATCAACTCGGTTTATCTTACAGCCCATGCAGTCCGGTGTATTTAATTGTAAAAAGGTTCTTGGTACAAGTCAGAATGTCCGAGTGGTCTAAAGCGCTGCGTTCAGATTGCAGTCTCTCTGGGGGCGTGGGTTCAATCCCACTTCTGACACACAACACAGTGGTGTACATTTTCTTACTCAAAAGGCCATGGCAGACAATGGAGCTAGACATCTAATGTGGCTGAGCTCAGTCACAGGGAGGCTGAGTAGTCAACAGCACCACTCTTCTAACATGAGTTCAAAATAATCTATGAACATACTTCAGAATGGTTCATTCCAAGTACTGAACTCCTGTTTTGGAATCAACTCAATCTAACGTACAGGCCGTGCAGTTCGGTGTACTGGACTTTAAAACAGACATTGAAAACAAGTCAGAATGGCGGGGTGGTCTAAGGCGCTGCGTTCAGAGGGAGGCTGAGTAGTCAACAGCATTCCTTTGTTTACACGAGTTCAAAATAGGCTCTGAAAATACTTCAGAATGGTTCATTCCCACTACTGAAATCATGTTTGGGAAACAACTTGATCTAACGTACAGCAAATGCAATTTGTTGTACTCAATTATGAAAAAAACCTTGAAAACAGGTCAGAACGTCCGAGCGGTCTAAGGCGCTGCGTTAAAGTCGCAGTCTCTCTGGAGGCGTGGGTTCAATTCCCACTTCTGACACACAGCACAGTGGTGTACATTTTCTTACTCAAAAGGCCATGGCAGATAATGGAGGTAGACATCTAATGTGGCTGAGCTCAGTCACAGGGAGGCTGAGTAGTCAACAGCACCACTCTTCTGACACGAGTTCAAGATGATCTATGAACATACTTCAGAATGGTTCATTCCAAGTACTGAACTCTTGTTTTGGAATCAACTCGATCTAACGTACAGGTCGTGCAGTTCGGTGTACTCAACGTTAAAACAGACATTGAAAACAAGTCAGAATGCCCGGGTGGTCTAAGGCGCTGCGTTCAGAGGGAGGCTGAGTAGTCAACAGCATTCCTCTGTTTACACGAGTTCAAAATACGCTCTGAAAATACTTCGGAATGGTTCATTCCCACTACTGAAATCATGTTTGGGAAACAACTCCATCTAACGTACAGCAAATGCAATTCAGAGTACTCAATTATGGAAAACACTTTGAATACAGGTCAGAATGGCCGAGCGGTCTAAGGCGCTGCGTTAAGGTCGCAGTCTCTTTAGAGGCGTGGGTTCAAATCCCACTTCTGACACACAGCACAGTGGTGTACATTTTCTTACTCAAAAGGCCATGGCAGATAATGGAGGTAGACATCTAATGTGGCTGAGCTCAGTCACAGGGAGGCTGAGTAGTCAGCAGCACCACTCTTCTAACACGAGTTCAAAATGATCTATGAACATACTTCAGAATGGTTCATTCCAAGTACTGTATTCGTGTTTTGGAATCAACTCGTTTTACCTTACAGCCCATGCAGTCCGGTGTATTTAATTGTAAAAAGAATGTTGGGAATAAGTCAGAATGGCCGAGTGGTCTAAGGCGCTGCGTTCAGGTCGCAGTCTCTCTGGGGGCGTGGGTTCAAATCCCACTTCTGACACAGAACACGGTGGTGTACATATTCTCATTCAATAGGCCATGGCAGATAACGGAGGTAGACATCTAATGTGGCTGAGCTCAGTCACAGGGAGGCTGAGTAGTCAGCAGCACCACTCTTCTGACACGAGTTCAAAATAATATCTAAAAGTATTTCAGAATGGTTCATTCCCAGTACTGTATTCGTGTTTTGGAATCAACTCGGTTTATCTTACAGCCCATGCAGTCCGGTGTATTTAATTGTAAAAAGGTTCTTGGTACAAGTCAGAATGTCCGAGTGGTCTAAAGCGCTGCGTTCAGATTGCAGTCTCTCTGGGGGCGTGGGTTCAATCCCACTTCTGGCACACAACACAGTGGTGTACATTTTCTTACTCAAAAGGCCATGGCAGATAATGGAGCTAGACATCTAATGTGGCTGAGCTCAGTCACAGGGAGGCTGAGTAGTCAACAGCACCACTCTTCTAACATGAGTTCAAAATAATCTATGAACATACTTCAGAATGGTTCATTCCAAGTACTGAACTCCTGTTTTGGAATCAACTCAATCTAACGTACAGGCCGTGCAGTTCGGTGTACTGGACTTTAAAACAGACATTGAAAACAAGTCAGAATGGCCGGGTGGTCTAAGGCGCTGCGTTCAGAGGGAGGCTGAGTAGTCAACAGCATTCCTTTGTTTACACGAGTTCAAAATAGGCTCTGAAAATACTTCAGAATGGTTCATTCCCACTACTGAAATCATGTTTGGGAAACAACTTGATCTAACGTACAGCAAATGCAATTTGTTGTACTCAATTATGAAAAAAACCTTGAAAACAGGTCAGAACGTCCGAGCGGTCTAAGGCGCTGCGTTAAGGTCGCAGTCTCTCTGGAGGCGTGGGTTCAATTCCCACTTCTGACACACAACACAGTGGTGTACATTTTCTTACTCAAAAGGCCATGGCAGATAATGGAGGTAGACATCTAATGTGGCTGAGCTCAGTCACAGGGAGGCTGAGTAGTCAACAGCACCACTCTTCTGACACGAGTTCAAGATGATCTATGAACATACTTCAGAATGGTTCATTCCAAGTACTGAACTCTTGTTTTGGAATCAACTCGATCTAACGTACAGGTCGTGCAGTTCGGTGTACTCAACGTTAAAACAGACATTGAAAACAAGTCAGAATGCCCGGGTGGTCTAAGGCGCTGCGTTCAGAGGGAGGCTGAGTAGTCAACAGCATTCCTCTGTTTACACGAGTTCAAAATACGCTCTGAAAATACTTCGGAATGGTTCATTCCCACTACTGAAATCATGTTTGGGAAACAACTCCATCTAACGTACAGCAAATGCAATTCAGAGTACTGAATTATGGAAAAAACTTTGAACACAGGTCAGAATGGCCGAGCGGTCTAAGGCGCTGCGTTAAGATCGCAGTCTCTTTAGAGGCGTGGGTTCAAATCCCTCTTCTGACACACAGCACAGTGGTGTACATTTTCTTACTCAAAAGGCCATGGCAGATAATGGAGGTAGACATCTAATGTGGCTGAGCTCAGTCACAGGGAGGCTGAGTAGTCAGCAGCACCACTCTTCTAACACGAGTTCAAAATGATCTATGAACATACTTCAGAATGGTTCATTCCAAGTACTGTATTCGTGTTTTGGAATCAACTCGTTTTACCTTACAGCCCATGCAGTCCGGTGTATTTAATTGTAAAAAGAATGTTGGGAATAAGTCAGAATGGCCGAGTGGTCTAAGGCGCTGCGTTCAGGTCGCAGTCTCTCTGGGGGCGTGGGTTCAAATCCCACTTCTGACACAGAACACGGTGGTGTACATATTCTCATTCAATAGGCCATGGCAGATAACGGAGGTAGACATCTAATGTGGCTGAGCTCAGTCACAGGGAGGCTGAGTAGTCAGCAGCACCACTCTTCTGACACGCGTTCAAAATAATCTCTAAAAGTACTTCAGAATGGTTCATTCCCAATACTGTATTCGTGTTTTGGAATCAACTAGTTTTACCTTACAGCCCATGCAGTCCGGTGTATTTAATTGTAAAAATATTCTTGGGAATAAGTCAGAATGGCCGAGTGGTCTAAGGCGCTGCGTCCAGGTCGCAGTCTCTCTGGGGGCGTGGGTTCAAATCCCACTTCTGACACACAGCACAGTGGTGTACATTTTCTTACTCAAAAGGCCATGGCAGATAATGGAGGTAGACATCTAATGTGGCTGAGCTCGGTCACAGGGAGGATGAGTAGTCAACAGCACCACTCTTCTAACACGAGTTCAAAATGATCTATGAACATACTTCAGAATGGTTCATTCCAAGTACTGAACTCTTGTTTTGGAATCAACTCGATCTAACGTACAGGTCGTGCAGTTCGGTGTACTCAACTTTAAAACAGACATTGAAAACAAGTCAGAATGCCCGGGTGGTCTAAGGCGCTGCCTTCAGAGGGAGGCTGAGTAGTCAACAGCATTCCTCTGTTTACACGAGTTCAAAATACGCTCTGAAAATACTTCAGAATGGTTCATTCCCACTACTGTATTCGTGTTTTGGAATCAACTCGTTTTACCTTACAGCCCATGCAGTCCGGTGTATTTAATTGTAAAAAAATTCTTGGGAATAAGTCAGAATGGCCGAGTGGTCTAAGGCGCTGCGTTCAGGTCGCAGTCTCTCTAGAGGCGTGGGTTCAAATCCCACTTCTGACACACAGCACAGTGGTGAACATTTTCTTACTCAAAAGGCCATGGCAGATAATGGAGGTAGACATCTAATGTGGCTGAGGTCAGTCACAGGGACGCTGAGTAGTCAGCAGCACCACTCTTCTGACACGAGTTCAAAATAATCTCTAAAAGTACTTCAGAATGGTTCATTCCCAATACTGTATTCGTGTTTTGGAATCAACTCATTTTACCTTACAGCCCATGCAGTCCGGTGTATTTAATTGTAAAAAGGTTCTTAGTAATAAGTCAGAATGGCCGAGTGGTCTAAGGCGCTGCGTTCAGGTTGCAGTCTCTCTGGGGGCGTGGGTTCAAATCCCACTTCTGACACAGAACACGGTGGTGTACATTTTCTTACTCAAAAGGCCATGGCAGATAATGGAGGTAAACATCTAATGTGGCTGAGCTCGGTCACAGGGAGGCTGAGTAGTCAACAGCACCACTCTTCTAACACGAGTTCAAAATGATCTATGAACATACTTCAGAATGGTTCATTCCAAGTACTGAAGTCTTGTTTTGGAATCAACTCGATCTAACGTACAGGTCGTGCAGTTCGGTGTACTCAACTTTAAAACAGACATTGAAAACAAGTCAGAATGCCCGGGTGGTCTAAGGCGCTGCGTTCAGAGGGAGGCTGAGTAGTCCACAGCTCTCCTCTGTTTACACGAGTTCAAAATAGGCTCTGAAAATACTTCAGTATGGTTCATTCCCATTACTGAAATCATGTTTGGGAAACAACCTGATCTAACGTACAGCATATGCAATTCAGTGTAATAAATTATGAAAAGATCCTTGAAAACAGGTCAGAATGGCCGAGCGGTCTAAGGCGCTGCGTTCAGGTCGCAGTCTCTCTGGAGACGTGGGTTCAAATCCCACTTCTGACACACAGCACAGTGGTGTACATTTTCTTACTCAAAAGGCCATGGCAGATAATGGAGGTAGACATCTAATGTGGCTGAGCTCGGTCACAGGGAGGCTGAGTAGTCAACAGCACCATTCTTCTAACACGAGTTCAAAATGATCTATGAACAAACTTCAGAATGGTTCATTCCAAGTACTGAACTCGTGTTTTGGAATCAACTCAATCTAACATACAGGCCGTGCAGTTCGGTGTACTCAACTTTAAAACAGACATTGAAAACAAGTCAGAATGGCCGGGAGTTCTAAGGCGCTGCGTTCAGAGGGAGGCTGAGTAGTCAACAGCATTCCTCTGTTTACACGAGTTCAAAATAGGCTCTGAAAATACTTCAGAATGGTTCATTCCCACGACTGAAATCATGTTTGGGAAACAACTCCATCTAACGTACAGCGGATGCAATTCAGTGTACTAAATTATGCAAAGATGTTTGAAAACAGGTCAGAATGGCCGAGCGGTCTAAGGCGCTGCGTTAAGGTCGCAGTCTCTCTAGAGGCGTGGGTTCAAATCCCACTTCTGACAAACAGCACAGTGGTGTACATTTTCTTACTCAAAAGGCCATGGCAGATAATGGAGGTAGACATCTAATGTGGCTGAGCTCAGTCACAGGGAGGCTGAGTAGTCAGCAGCACCACTCTTCTGACACGAGTTCAAAATAATCTCTAAAAGTACTTCAGAATGGTTCATTCCCAATACTGTATTCGTGTTTTGGAATCAACTCGTTTTACCTTACAGCCCATGCAGTCCGGTGTATTTAATTGTAAAAAGGTTGTTGGGAATAAGGCAGAATGGCTGAGTGGTCTAAGGCGCTGCGTTCAGGTCGCAGTCTCTCTGGAGGCGTGGGTTCAAATCCCACTTCTGACACACAGCACAGTGGTGTACATTTTCTTCCTCAAAAGGCCATGGCAGATAATGGAGGTAGACATCTAATGTGGCTGAGCTCGGTCACAGGGAGGCTGAGTAGTCAACAGCACCATTCTTCAAACGCGAGTTCAAAATGATCTATGAACATACTTCAGAATGGTTCATTCCAAGTACTGAACTCGTGTTTTGGAATCAACTCAATCTAACATACAGGCCGTGCAGTTCGGTGTACTCAACTTTAAAACAGACATTGAAAACAAGTCAGAATGGCCGGGAGTTCTAAGGCGCTGCGTTCAGAGGGAGGCTGAGTAGTCAACAGCATTCCTCTGTTTACACGAGTTCAAAATAGGCTCTGAAAATACTTCAGAATGGTTCATTCCCACGACTGAAATCATGTTTGGGAAACAACTCCATCTCACGTACAGCGGATGCAATTCAGTGTACTAAATTATGAAAAGAAGATTGAAAACAGGTCAGAATGGCCGAGCGGTCTAAGGCGCTGCGTTAAGGTCGCAGTCTCTCTAGAGGCGTGGGTTCAAATCCCACTTCTGACAAACAGCACAGTGGTGTACATTTTCTTACTCAAAAGGCCAGGGCAGATAATGGAGGTAGACATCTAATGTGGCTGAGCTCAGTCACAGGGAGGCTGAGTAGTCAGCAGCACCACTCTTCTGACACGAGTTCAAAATAATCTCTAAAAGTACTTCAGAATGGTTCATTGCCAATACTGTATTCGTGTTTTGGAATCAACTCGTTTTACCTTACAGCCCATGCAGTCCGGTGTATTTAATTGTAAAAAGGTTGTTGGGAATAAGGCAGAATGGCTGAGTGGTCTAAGGCGCTGCGTTCAGGTCGCAGTCCCTCTGGAGGCGTGGGTTCAAATCCCACTTCTGACACACAGCACAGTGGTGTACATTTTCTTACTCAAAAGGCCATGGCAGATAATGGAGGTAGACATCTAATGTGGCTGAGCTCGGTCACAGGGAGGCTGAGTAGTCAACAGCACCATTCTTCTAACACGAGTTCAAAATGATCTATGAACATACTTCAGAATGGTTCATTCCAAGTACTGAACTCCTGTTTTGGAATCAACTCAATCTAACATACAGTTCGGTGTACTCAACTTTAAAACAGACATTGAAAACAAGTCAGAATGGCCGGGAGTTCAAAGGCGCTGCGTTCAGAGGGAGGCTGAGTAGTCAACAGCATTCCTCTGTTTACACGAGTTCAAAATAGGCTCTGAAAATACTTCAGAATGGTTCATTCCCACGACTGAAATCATGTTTGGGAAACAACTCCATCTAACGTACAGCGGATGCAATTCAGTGTACTAAATTATGAAAAGAAGTTTGAAAACAGGTCAGAATGGCCGAGCGGTCTAAGGCGCTGCGTTAAGGTCGCAGTCTCTCTAGAGGCGTGGGTTCAAATCCCACTTCTGACAAACAGCACAGTGGTGTACATTTTCTTACTCAAAAGGCCATGGCAGATAATGGAGGTAGACATCTAATGTGGCTGAGCTCAGTCACAGGGAGGCTGAGTAGTCAACAGCACCATTCTTCTAACACGAGTTCAAAATGATCTATGAACATACTTCAGAATGGTTCATTCCAAGTACTGAACTCGTGTTTTGGAATCAACTCAATCTAACATACAGGCCGTGCAGTTCGGTGTACTCAACTTTAAAACAGACATTGAAAACAAGTCAGAATGGCCGGGAGTTCTAAGGCGCTGCGTTCAGAGGGAGGCTGAGTAGTCAACAGCATTCCTCTGTTTACACGAGTTCAAAATAGGCTCTGAAAATACTTCAGAATGGTTCATTCCCACGACTGAAATCATGTTTGGGAAACAACTCCATCTAACGTACAGCGGATGCAATTCAGTGTACTAAATTATGAAAAGATGTTTGAAAACAGGTCAGAATGGCCGAGCGGTCTAAGGCACTGCGTTAAGGTCGCAGTCTCTCTAGAGGCGTGGGTTCAAATCCCACTTCTGACTACAGCACAGTGGTGTACATTTTCTTACTCAAAAGGCCATGGCAGATAATGGAGGTAGACATCTAACTTGGCTGAGCTCGGTCACAGGGACGCTGAGTAGTCAGCAGCACCACTCTTCTGACACGAGTTCAAAATAATCTCTAAAAGTACTTCAGAATGGTTCATTCCCAATACTGTATTCGTGTTTTGGAATCAACTCGTTTTACCTTACAGCCCATGCAGTCCGGTGTATTTAATTGTAAAAAGGTTGTTGGGAATAAGGCAGAATGGCTGAGTGGTCTAAGGCGCTGCGTTCAGGTCGCAGTCTCTCTGGAGGCGTGGGTTCAAATCCCACTTCTGACACACAGCACAGTGGTGTACATTTTCTTCCTCAAAAGGCCATGGCAGATAATGGAGGTAGACATCTAATGTGGCTGAGCTCGGTCACAGGGAGGCTGAGTAGTCAGCAGCACCACTCTTCTGACACGAGTTCAAAATAATCTCTAAAAGTACTTCAGAATGGTTCATTCCCAATACTGTATTCGTGTTTTGGAATCAACTCGTTTTACCTTACAGCACATGCAGTCCGGTGTATTTAATTGTAAAAAGGTTGTTGGGAATAAGGCAGAATGGCTGAGTGGTCTAAGGCGCTGCGTTCAGGTCGCAGTCCCTCTGGAGGCGTGGGTTCAAATCCCACTTCTGACACACAGCACAGTGGTGTACATTTTCTTACTCAAAAGGCCATGGCAGATAATGGAGGTAGACATCTAATGTGGCTGAGCTCGGTCACAGGGAGGCTGAGTAGTCAACAGCACCATTCTTCTAACACGAGTTCAAAATGATCTATGAACATACTTCAGAATGGTTCATTCCAAGTACTGAACTCCTGTTTTGGAATCAACTCAATCTAACATACAGTTCGGTGTACTCAACTTTAAAACAGACATTGAAAACAAGTCAGAATGGCCGGGAGTTCAAAGGCGCTGCGTTCAGAGGGAGGCTGAGTAGTCAACAGCATTCCTCTGTTTACACGAGTTCAAAATAGGCTCTGAAAATACTTCAGAATGGTTCATTCCCACGACTGAAATCATGTTTGGGAAACAACTCCATCTAACGTACAGCGGATGCAATTCAGTGTACTAAATTATGAAAAGAAGTTTGAAAACAGGTCAGAATGGCCGAGCGGTCTAAGGCGCTGCGTTAAGGTCGCAGTCTCTCTAGAGGCGTGGGTTCAAATCCCACTTCTGACAAACAGCACAGTGGTGTACATTTTCTTACTCAAAAGGCCATGGCAGATAATGGAGGTAGACATCTAATGTGGCTGAGCTCAGTCACAGGGAGGCTGAGTAGTCAACAGCACCACTCTTCTGACACGAGTTCAAAATAATCTCTAAAAGTACTTCAGAATGGTTCATTCCCAATACTGTATTCGTGTTTTGGAATCAACTCGTTTTACCTTACAGCCCATGCAGTCCGGTGTATTTAATTGTAAAAAGGTTGTTGGGAATAAGGCAGAATGGCTGAGTGGTCTAAGGCGCTGCGTTCAGGTCGCAGTCTCTCTGGAGGCGTGGGTTCAAATCCCACTTCTGACACACAGCACAGTGGTGTACATTTTCTTCCTCAAAAGGCCATGGCAGATAATGGAGGTAGACATCTAATGTGGCTGAGCTCGGTCACAGGGAGGCTGAGTAGTCAACAGCACCATTCTTCAAACGCGAGTTCAAAATGATCTATGAACATACTTCAGAATGGTTCATTCCAAGTACTGAACTCGTGTTTTGGAATCAACTCAATCTAACGTACAGGCCGTGCAGTTCGGTGTACTCAACTTTAAAACAGACATTGAAAACAAGTCAGAATGGCCGGGAGTTCTAAGGCGCTGCGTTCAGAGGGAGGCTGAGTAGTCAACAGCATTCCTCTGTTTACACGAGTTCAAAATAGGCTCTGAAAATACTTCAGAATGGTTCATTCCCACGACTGAAATCATGTTTGGGAAACAACTCCATCTAACGTACAGCGGATGCAATTCAGTGTACTAAATTATGAAAAGAAGATTGAAAACAGGTCAGAATGGCCGAGCGGTCTAAGGCGCTGCGTTAAGGTCGCAGTCTCTCTAGAGGCGTGGGTTCAAATCCCACTTCTGACAAACAGCACAGTGGTGTACATTTTCTTACTCAAAAGGCCAGGGCAGATAATGGAGGTAGACATCTAATGTGGCTGAGCTCGGTCACAGGGAGGCTGAGTAGTCAACAGCACCATTCTTCAAACGCGAGTTCAAAATGATCTATGAACATACTTCAGAATGGTTCATTCCAAGTACTGAACTCGTGTTTTGGAATCAACTCAATCTAACATACAGGCCGTGCAGTTCGGTGTACTCAACTTTAAAACAGACATTGAAAACAAGTCAGAATGGCCGGGAGTTCTAAGGCGCTGCGTTCAGAGGGAGGCTGAGTAGTCAACAGCATTCCTCTGTTTACACGAGTTCAAAATAGGCTCTGAAAATACTTCAGAATGGTTCATTCCCACGACTGAAATCATGTTTGGGAAACAACTCCATCTAACGTACAGCGGATGCAATTCAGTGTACTAAATTATGAAAAGAAGATTGAAAACAGGTCAGAATGGCCGAGCGGTCTAAGGCGCTGCGTTAAGGTCGCAGTCTCTCTAGAGGCGTGGGTTCAAATCCCACTTCTGACAAACAGCACAGTGGTGTACATTTTCTTACTCAAAAGGCCAGGGCAGATAATGGAGGTAGACATCTAATGTGGCTGAGCTCAGTCACAGGGAGGCTGAGTAGTCAGCAGCACCACTCTTCTGACACGAGTTCAAAATAATCTCTAAAAGTACTTCAGAATGGTTCATTGCCAATACTGTATTCGTGTTTTGGAATCAACTCGTTTTACCTTACAGCCCATGCAGTCCGGTGTATTTAATTGTAAAAAGGTTGTTGGGAATAAGGCAGAATGGCTGAGTGGTCTAAGGCGCTGCGTTCAGGTCGCAGTCCCTCTGGAGGCGTGGGTTCAAATCCCACTTCTGACACACAGCACAGTGGTGTACATTTTCTTACTCAAAAGGCCATGGCAGATAATGGAGGTAGACATCTAATGTGGCTGAGCTCGGTCACAGGGAGGCTGAGTAGTCAACAGCACCATTCTTCTAACACGAGTTCAAAATGATCTATGAACATACTTCAGAATGGTTCATTCCAAGTACTGAACTCCTGTTTTGGAATCAACTCAATCTAACATACAGTTCGGTGTACTCAACTTTAAAACAGACATTGAAAACAAGTCAGAATGGCCGGGAGTTCAAAGGCGCTGCGTTCAGAGGGAGGCTGAGTAGTCAACAGCATTCCTCTGTTTACACGAGTTCAAAATAGGCTCTGAAAATACTTCAGAATGGTTCATTCCCACGACTGAAATCATGTTTGGGAAACAACTCCATCTAACGTACAGCGGATGCAATTCAGTGTACTAAATTATGAAAAGAAGTTTGAAAACAGGTCAGAATGGCCGAGCGGTCTAAGGCGCTGCGTTAAGGTCGCAGTCTCTCTAGAGGCGTGGGTTCAAATCCCACTTCTGACAAACAGCACAGTGGTGTACATTTTCTTACTCAAAAGGCCATGGCAGATAATGGAGGTAGACATCTAATGTGGCTGAGCTCAGTCACAGGGAGGCTGAGTAGTCAACAGCACCATTCTTCTAACACGAGTTCAAAATGATCTATGAACATACTTCAGAATGGTTCATTCCAAGTACTGAACTCGTGTTTTGGAATCAACTCAATCTAACATACAGGCCGTGCAGTTCGGTGTACTCAACTTTAAAACAGACATTGAAAACAAGTCAGAATGGCCGGGAGTTCTAAGGCGCTGCGTTCAGAGGGAGGCTGAGTAGTCAACAGCATTCCTCTGTTTACACGAGTTCAAAATAGGCTCTGAAAATACTTCAGAATGGTTCATTCCCACGACTGAAATCATGTTTGGGAAACAACTCCATCTAACGTACAGCGGATGCAATTCAGTGTACTAAATTATGAAAAGATGTTTGAAAACAGGTCAGAATGGCCGAGCGGTCTAAGGCACTGCGTTAAGGTCGCAGTCTCTCTAGAGGCGTGGGTTCAAATCCCACTTCTGACTACAGCACAGTGGTGTACATTTTCTTACTCAAAAGGCCATGGCAGATAATGGAGGTAGACATCTAACTTGGCTGAGCTCGGTCACAGGGACGCTGAGTAGTCAGCAGCACCACTCTTCTGACACGAGTTCAAAATAATCTCTAAAAGTACTTCAGAATGGTTCATTCCCAATACTGTATTCGTGTTTTGGAATCAACTCGTTTTACCTTACAGCCCATGCAGTCCGGTGTATTTAATTGTAAAAAGGTTGTTGGGAATAAGGCAGAATGGCTGAGTGGTCTAAGGCGCTGCGTTCAGGTTGCAGTCTCTCTGGAGGCGTGGGTTCAAATCCCACTTCTGACACACAGCACAGTGGTGTACATTTTCTTCCTCAAAAGGCCATGGCAGATAATGGAGGTAGACATCTAATGTGGCTGAGCTCGGTCACAGGGAGGCTGAGTAGTCAGCAGCACCACTCTTCTGACACGAGTTCAAAATAATCTCTAAAAGTACTTCAGAATGGTTCATTCCCAATACTGTATTCGTGTTTTGGAATCAACTCGTTTTACCTTACAGCACATGCAGTCCGGTGTATTTAATTGTAAAAAGGTTGTTGGGAATAAGGCAGAATGGCTGAGTGGTCTAAGGCGCTGCGCTCAGGTCGCAGTCCCTCTGGAGGCGTGGGTTCAAATCCCACTTCTGACACACAGCACAGTGGTGTACATTTTCTTACTCAAAAGGCCATGGCAGATAATGGAGGTAGACATCTAATGTGGCTGAGCTCGGTCACAGGGAGGCTGAGTAGTCAACAGCACCATTCTTCTAACACGAGTTCAAAATGATCTATGAACATACTTCAGAATGGTTCATTCCAAGTACTGAACTCCTGTTTTGGAATCAACTCAATCTAACATACAGTTCGGTGTACTCAACTTTAAAACAGACATTGAAAACAAGTCAGAATGGCCGGGAGTTCAAAGGCGCTGCGTTCAGAGGGAGGCTGAGTAGTCAACAGCATTCCTCTGTTTACACGAGTTCAAAATAGGCTCTGAAAATACTTCAGAATGGTTCATTCCCACGACTGAAATCATGTTTGGGAAACAACTCCATCTAACGTACAGCGGATGCAATTCAGTGTACTAAATTATGAAAAGAAGTTTGAAAACAGGTCAGAATGGCCGAGCGGTCTAAGGCGCTGCGTTAAGGTCGCAGTCTCTCTAGAGGCGTGGGTTCAAATCCCACTTCTGACAAACAGCACAGTGGTGTACATTTTCTTACTCAAAAGGCCATGGCAGATAATGGAGGTAGACATCTAATGTGGCTGAGCTCAGTCACAGGGAGGCTGAGTAGTCAACAGCACCACTCTTCTGACACGAGTTCAAAATAATCTCTAAAAGTACTTCAGAATGGTTCATTCCCAATACTGTATTCGTGTTTTGGAATCAACTCGTTTTACCTTACAGCCCATGCAGTCCGGTGTATTTAATTGTAAAAAGGTTGTTGGGAATAAGGCAGAATGGCTGAGTGGTCTAAGGCGCTGCGTTCAGGTCGCAGTCTCTCTGGAGGCGTGGGTTCAAATCCCACTTCTGACACACAGCACAGTGGTGTACATTTTCTTCCTCAAAAGGCCATGGCAGATAATGGAGGTAGACATCTAATGTGGCTGAGCTCGGTCACAGGGAGGCTGAGTAGTCAACAGCACCATTCTTCAAACGCGAGTTCAAAATGATCTATGAACATACTTCAGAATGGTTCATTCCAAGTACTGAACTCGTGTTTTGGAATCAACTCAATCTAACGTACAGGCCGTGCAGTTCGGTGTACTCAACTTTAAAACAGACATTGAAAACAAGTCAGAATGGCCGGGAGTTCTAAGGCGCTGCGTTCAGAGGGAGGCTGAGTAGTCAACAGCATTCCTCTGTTTACACGAGTTCAAAATAGGCTCTGAAAATACTTCAGAATGGTTCATTCCCACGACTGAAATCATGTTTGGGAAACAACTCCATCTAACGTACAACAGATGCAATTCAGTGTACTAAATTATGAAAAGAAGTTTGAAAACAGGTCAGAATGGCCGAGCGGTCTAAGGCGCTGCATTAAGGTCGCAGTCTCTCTAGAGGCGTGGGTTCAAATCCCACTTCTGACAAACAGCACAGTGGTGTACATTTTCTTACTCAAAAGGCCAGGGCAGATAATGGAGGTAGACATCTAATGTGGCTGAGCTCAGTCACAGGGAGGCTGAGTAGTCAGCAGCACCACTCTTCTGACACGAGTTCAAAATAATCTCTAAAAGTACTTCAGAATGGTTCATTCCCAATACTGTATTCGTGTTTTGGAATCAACTCGTTTTACCTTACAGCCCATGCAGTCCGGTGTATTTAATTGTCAAAAGGTTCTTAGTAATAAGTCAGAATGGCCAAGTGGTCTAAGGCGCTGCGTTTAGGTCGTAGTCTCTCTGGGGTCGTGGGTTCAAATCCCACTTCTGACACACAGCACAGTGGTGTACATTTTCTTACTCAAAAGGCCATGGCAGATAATGGAGGTAGACATCTAATGTGGCTGAGCTCGGTCACAGGGAGGCTGAGTAGTCAACAGCACCACTCTTCTAACACGAGTTCAAAATGATCTATGAACATACTTCAGAATGGTTCATTCCAAGTACTGAAGTCTTGTTTTGGAATCAACTCGATCTAACGTACAGGTCGTGCAGTTCGGTGTACTCAACTTTAAAACAGACATTGAAAACAAGTCAGAATGCCCGGGTGGTCTAAGGCGCTGCGTTCAGAGGGAGGCTGAGTAGTCCACAGCACTCCTCTGTTTACACGAGTTCAAAATAGGCTCTGAAAATACTTCAGTATGGTTCATTCCAAGTACTGAACTCTTGTTTTGGAATCAACTCGATCTAACGTACAGGTCGTGCAGTTCGGTGTACTCAACTTTAAAACAGACATTGAAAACAAGTCAGAATGGCCGTGTGGTCTAAGGCGCTGCGTTCAGAGGGAGGCTGAGTAGTCCACAGCACTCCTCTGTTTACACGAGTTCAAAATAGGCTCTGAAAATACTTCAGTATGGTTCATTCCTATAACTGAAATCATGTTTGGGAAACAACCTGATCTAACGTACAGCATATGCAATTCAGTGTAATAAATTATGAAAAGAACCTTGAAAACAGGTCAGAATGGCCGAGCGGTCTAAGGCGCTGCGTTTAGGTCGCAGTCTCTCTGGGGGCGTGGGTTCAAATCCCACTTCTGACACACAGCACAGTGGTGTACATTTTCTTACTCAAAAGGCCATGGCAGATAATGGAGGTAGACATCTAATGTGGCTGAGCTCGGTCACAGGGAGGCTGAGTAGTCAACAGCACCATTCTTCTAACACGAGTTCAAAATGATCTATGAACATACTTCAGAATGGTTCATTCCAAGTACTGAACTCGTGTTTTGGAATCAACTCAATCTAACGTACAGGCCGTGCAGTTCGGTGTACTCAACTTTAAAACAGACATTGAAAACAAGTCAGAATGGCCGGGAGTTCTAAGGCGCTGTGTTCAGAGGGAGGCTGAGTAGTCAACAGCATTCCTCTGTTTACACGAGTTCAAAATAGGCTCTGAAAATACTTCAGAATGGTTCATTCCCACGACTGAAATCATGTTTGGGAAACAACTCCATCTAACGTACAGCGGATGCAATTCAGTGTACTAAATTATGAAAAGGAGTTTGAAAACAGGTCAGAATGGCCGAGCGGTCTAAGGCGCTGCGTTAAGGTCGCAGTCTCTCTAGACGCGTGAGTTCAAATCCCACTTCTGATAAACAGTACAGTGGTGTAGATTTTTTTACTCAAAAGGCCATGGCAGATAATGGAGGTAGACATCTAATGTGGCTGAGCTCAGTCACAGGGAGGCTGAGTAGTCAGCAGCACCACTCTTCTGACACGAGTTCAAAATAATCTCTAAAAGTACTTCAGAATGGTTCATTCCCAGTACTGTATTCGTGTTTTGGAATCAACTCGGTTTATCTTACAGCCCATGCAGTCCGGTGTATTTAATTGTAAAAAAGTTCTTGGGAATAAGTCAGAATGGCCGAGTGGTCTAAGGCACTGCGTTTAGGTCGCAGTCTCTCTGGGGGCGTGGGTTCAAATCCCACTTCTGACACACAACACAGTGGTGTACATTTTCCTACTCAAAAGGCCATGGCAGATAATGGAGGTAGACATCTAATGTGGCTGAGCTCGGTCACAGGGAGGCTGAGTAGTCCACAGCACTCCTCTGTTTACACGAGTTCAAAATAGGCTCTGAAAATACTTCAGAATGGTTCATTCCTACTACTGAAATCATGTTTGGGAAACAACTCCTTCTAACGTACAGCAAATGCAATTCAGAGTACTCAATTATGAAAAGGAGTTTGAAAACAGGTCAGAATGGCCGAGCGGTCCAACGCGCTGCGTTAAGGTCGCAGTCTCTCTAGAGGCGTGGGTTCAAATCCCACTTCTGACAAACAGCACAGTGGTGTACATTTTCTTACTCAAAAGGCCATGGCAGATAATGGAGGTAGACATCTAATGTGGCTGAGCTCAGTCACAGGGAGGCTGAGTAGTCAGCAGCACCACTCTTCTGACACGAGTTCAAAATAATCTCTAAAAGTACTTCAGAATGGTTCATTCCCAATACTGTATTCGTGTTTTGGAATCAACTCGTTTTACCTTACAGCCCATGCAGTCCGGTGTATTTAATTGTAAAAAGGTTCTTAGTAAAAAGTCAGAATGGCCGAGTGGTCTTAGGCGCTGCGTTCAGATCGCAGTCTCTCTGGGGTCGTGGGTTCAAATCCCACTTCTGACACACAGCACAGTGGTGTACTTTTTCTTACTCAAAAGGCCATGGCAGATAATGGAGGTAGACATCTTATGTGGCTGAGCTCGGTCACAGGGAGGCTGAGTAGTCAACAGCACCACTCTTCTAACACGAGTTCAAAATGATCTATGAACATACTTCAGAATGGTTCATTCCAAGTACTGAACTCGTGTTTTGGAATCAACTCAATCTAACGTACAGGCCGTGCAGTTCGGTGTACTCAACTTTAAAACAGACATTGAAAACAAGTCAGAATGGCCGGGTGGTCTAAGGCGCTGCGTTCAGAGGTAGGCTGAGTTGTCAACAGCATTCCTCTGTTTACACGAGTTCAAAATACGCTCTGAAAATACTTCAGAATGGTTCATTCCCACTACTGAAATCATGTTTGGGAAACAACTCCATCTAACGTACAGCAAATGCAATTCAGTGTACTAAATTATGAAAAGAAGTTTCAAACAGGTCAGAATGGCCGAGCGGTCTAAGGCGCTGCGTTAAGGTCGCAGTCTCTCTAGAGGCGTGGGTTCAAATCCTACTTCTGACAAAAAAGCACAGTGGTGTACATTTTCTTACTCAAAAGGCCATGGCAGATAATGGAGGTAGACATCTAACTTGGCTGAGCTCGGTCACAGGGAGGCTGAGTAGTCAGCAGCACCACTCTTCTGACACGAGTTCAAAATAATCTCTAAAAGTACTTCAGAATGGTTCATTCCCAGTACTGTATTCGTGTTTTGGAATCAACTCGGTTTATCTTACAGCCCATGCAGTCCGGTGTATTTAATTGTAAAAAAATTCTTGGGAATAAGTCAGAATGGCCGAGTGGTCTAAGGCGCTGCATTTAGGTCGCAGTCTCTCTGGGGGCGTGGGTTCAAATCCCACTTCTGACACACAACACAGTGGTGTACAATTTCCTACTCAAAAGGCCATGGCAGATAATGGAGGTAGACATCTAATGTGGCTGAGCTCGGTCACAGGGAGGCTAAGTAGTCAACAGCACCACTCTTCTAACACAAGTTCAAAATGATCTATGAACATACTTCAGAATGGTTCATTCCAAGTACTGAATTCTTGTTTTGGAATCAACTCGATCTAACGTACAGGTCGTGCAGTTCGGTGTACTCAACTTTAAAACAGACATTGAAAACAAGTCAGAATGCCCGGGTGGTCTAAGGCGCTGCGTTCAGGTCGCAGTCTCTCTGGAGGCGTGGGTTCAAATTCCACTTCTGACACACAGCACAGTGGTGTACATTTTCTTACTCAAAAGGCCATGGCAGATAATGGAGGTAGACATCTAATGTGGCTGAGCTCGGTCACAGGGAGGCTGAGTAGTCAACAGCACCACTCGTCTAACACAAGTTCAAAATGATCTATGAACATACTTCAGAATGGTTCATTCCAAGTACTGAACTCGTGTTTTGGAATCAACTCAATCTAACGTACAGGCCGTGCAGTTCGGTGTACTCAACTTTAAAACAGACATTGAAAACAAGTCAGAATGCCCGGGTGGTCTAAGGCGCTGCGTTCAGAGGGAGGCTGAGTTGTCAACAGCATTCCTCTGTTTACACAAGTTCAAAATAGGCTCTGAAAATACTTCAGTATGGTTCATTCCCACTACTGAAATCACGTTTGGGAAACAACCTGATCTCACGTACAGCAAATGCAATTCAGTGTACTAAATTATGAAAAGATCTTTAAAAACAGGTCAGAATGGCCGAGCGGTCTAAGGCGCTGCATTCAGGTCGCAGTCTCTCTGGAAGCATGGATTCAATTCCCACTTCTTACACACAACACAGTGTTGTAGATTTTCTTACTCAAAAGGCCGTGGCACTTAATGGAGGTAGACATCTAATGTGGCTGAGCTCGGTCACAGGGAGGCTGAGTAGTCAACAGCACCACTCTTCTAACACGAGTTCAATATGATCTATGAACATACTTCAGAAGGGTTCATTCCAAGTACTGAACTCTTGTTTTGGAATCAACTCGATCTAACGTACAGGTCGTGCAGTTCGGTGTACTCAACTTTAAAACAGACATTGAAAACAAGTCAGAATGCCCGGGTGGTCTAAGGCGCTGCGTTCAGAGGGAGGCTGAGTAGTCAACAGCATTCCTCTGTTTACACAAGTTCAAAATGGGCTCTGAAAATACTTCAAAATGGTTCATTCCCACTACTGAAATCATGTTTGGGAAACAACTCCATCTAACGTACAGCAAATGCAATTCGGTTTACTCAATTATGAAAACAAGTTTGGGAACAGGTCAGAATGGCTGAGCGGTCTAAGGCGCTGCGTTAAGGTTGCAGTCTCTCTGGAGGCGTGGGTTCAAATCCCACTTCTGTCACACAGTACAGTGGTGTACATTTTCTTACTCAAAAGGCCATGGCAGATAATGGAGGTAGACATCTAATGTGGCTGAGCTCAGTCACAGGGAGGCTGAGTAATCAGCAGCACCACTATTCTGACACGAGTTCAAAATAATCTCTAAAAGTACTACAAAATGGTTCATTCCCAGTACTGTATTCGTGTTTTGGGATCAACTCGGTTTATCTTACAGCCCATGCAGTCTGGTGTATTTAATTGTAAAAAGGTTCTTGGGAATAAGTCAGAATGGCCGAGTGGTCTAAGGCGCTGCGTTCAGAGGGAGGCTGAGTAGTCAACAGCACCACTCTTCTAACACAAGTTCAAAATAATCTATGAACATACTTCAGAATGGTTCATTCCAAGTACTGAACCCTTGTTTTGGAATCAACTCGATCTAACGTACAGGTCGTGCAGTTCGGTGTACTCAACTTTAAAACAGACATTGAAAACAAGTCAGAATGGCCGGGTGGTCTAAGGCGCTGCGTTCAGAGGGAGGCTGAGTAGTGCACAGCACTCCTCTGTTTACACGAGTTCAAAATAGGCTCTGAAAATACTTCAGTATGGTTCATTCCCACTACTGAAATCATGTTTGGGAAACAACCTGATCTAACGTACAGCAAATGCAATTCATTGTCCTAAATTATGAAAAGATCTTTAAAATCAGGTCAGAATGGCCGAGGGGTCTAAGGCGCTGCGTTCAGGTCGCAGTCTCTCTGGAGGCGTGGGTTCAAATCCCACTTCTGACACACAGCACAGTGGTGTACATTTTCTTACTCAAAAGGCCATGGCAGACAATGGAGGTAGACATCTAATGTGGCTGAGCTCGGTCACAGGGAGGCTGAGTAGTCAACGGCACCACTCTTCTAACACGAGTTCAATATGATCTATGAACATACTTCAGAAGGGTTCATTCCAAGTACTGAACTCTTGTTTTGGAATCAACTTGATCTAACGTACAGGTCGTGCAGTTCGGTGTACTCAACTTTAAAACAGACATTGAAAACAAGTCAGAATGCCCGGGTGGTCTAAGGCGCTGCGTTCAGAGGGAGGCTGAGTAGTCAACAGCATTCCTCTGTTTACACGAGTTCAAAATAGGCTCTGAAAATACTTCAGAATGGTTCATTCCCACTACTGAAATCTTGTTTGGGAAACAACCTGATCTCACGTACAGCAAATGCAATTCAGTGTACTAAGTAAACAGCACCACTCTGTTTACACGAGTGCAAATTAATTTCGGAACATACTTCAGAATGAAATGATCAGCATTTATACAGCGCTTTTCAAGTCAATGACTTCCCAAAGGCGTGGGTTCAAATCCCACTTCTGACACACTTTACAGTGTTGTAAACTTTCTTACTCAAAAGGCCATGGCACATGATGGAAGATGACATCTAATGTGGCTAAGCTCAGTCACAGGGAGGCTGAGTAGTCAGCAGCACCACTCTTCTGACACGAGTTCAAAATAATCTCTAAAAGTACTTCAGAATGGTTCATTTCCACTACTGAAATCATGTTTTGGAATCAACTCGATCTAACGTACCATAAGTGCAGTTCGGTGTACTCAACTTTAAATCAGTCAGAATGGCTGAGTGGTCTAAGGCGATGCATTCAGATAGCAGTCTCTCCGGAGATATGGGTTCAAATCCCACTTAAAAGCAAGGGCTTTTCATTAAAGAAAGATCACAATCTTAAAATAAGAAAATATTGATTGAATTTAGCAAAATCACAAACGGGGCAAGAATTTATCACTTGTAGTGTAACAAAGCTCGATAATGTCATATCATTAGATATAAAAGCAACGGACATGAAGTCAAAAACCTTTTCAGGGCACCGAAATAAAAATAAATATAACAAATTCTTTGGTCAGAACTAATAGAAAATCATATTTTGCTATAATGGGGGACATAAGTGACATTTCTACTATTGTATTAACAAATGTCAGTACTATAGACTAGTAACTGTACTCTGATTCAAGCAGTTAAAACTTTCAAAAAGAGTATTTCTTCGTGTAGATGTAGAAACAATACCACAGGTACAGTGGTGTAATAACATGCAATATTAAGGCATATACACAAAAATATGAACAAAAATAATACATACCGACTTTAAAATAAGCCGGATCTCTTTGCTCTAGAAAAGACAGCAACTTCCTGCTAGTTTTTGCACCTTTTTGGAGGACCAGATCAAAGAGAGACTCAGCTTGATCTCTCGTTTCAGAGATCTTCACAATGATCCCTTGCTTTTCCCTGCCAGTCAAGACATGAGCCTCGTCAAGATCGTCCAATAGTTCACATAAAAGTGAAAACGACGACTCTGAAATAAACTCGGGCCACAACTTCTGAAGCTCCATTTGAGCAGAATCTGAAAAGCCTGAAAAATAGATGCAATCAGGAAAAGACAGATTAGATATTTCAGACAGGCAGAACATACAATCATCCCCAGGAAAGACATTCGCAGAGGTCTAGAGTACAACTGTGTCAATTTTCGCAAAAATCGGTTTAGCCGTTTCGGAGCCTCTGCGTCGGTATTTCTCAACTGGTGGGTCAGGACACAAAAGTGTGTCACGGATCCATTCTCAGTGGGTTGCGGGCCTCTGCCCAGGCAAGATAATGCTAAGAAGAAAAGATCGTTAGATCTCTTCTCTTTAAGTCAATCGCCTCTGTCCCAATTGTGTTTGAGAAGGACAATATTTCATTTAATGGTGATTTTTTTTTCTTCTGCCAATTGTAACGGGTCCCAAGAAAGTTAGTGATTACGGCAATGAAAAGTGAAAACAAGGATAGAGTCAAAGAAGGAAATGATAGCGAAATATGAAAATATTGTACGAGTGTCTGAAGCACTGCTTGAAAGTACAAAAAAACGTTTAAACATTTTATATTTGCCAGTGTATTGACCTTTATTACCTACACAATTAGGTAATTAGTGTTGTTTAGGTACGTTTTATATATATATATATATATATATATATATATATATATATATATATACAGGGATCAGAATGGAGATTTATATATATATATATATATATATATATATTTATTAAAAAATAATAATATATTGACATTAAAAGCATTTGTAATATTGAACATGATCATGATGATACAAAATAATTTATTTTAATCATGTTTATAACAAATTTTAAATTTTGTTTATCCTGTTCTAGATATTGTATAAAAACAAAAGATAAAATCATTTCATAATTAAATAGATTTATAAATACCTCGGATTGGGATTTTCTGTCACACAGGGGAACCAGTGGTTGACTGCTGCTTGTATTTGAAGTGGAAGGATTTGGAACGGCCAATAATGTTGAACCGGTGGTGTTACTGTTAGTTTCACTGCCGATTTTAAATGCGGATCCGAGTGCATAATTTGATCGCCGGCAAGCTATTTTTGCTTTCTGCTTGTTCTGAAGTATGTTTTAGCATGATCGATCAGTGCCACACAACCTCGCGTACCATAATTGATCAGATCGACACAGTATAGACACTTTGCTTTCCCTGGAACATCACACTTTACGATGAACTGGCTCAAAGTTTCTGTAACTTCCTCGATCTTTGCGCCGATTTTAAAGTTTAACTGTGACAGTCTTCTCCAGCCATGACCACTTAAATTTATTCTTGATTCCTTTATCAATCTCGGAGACAAAAGCCTCGTCTTCTTTTCTTAGTATTTTCATATTTACTTTTTCAAACACTCATTTAACCGTTTGAAAAGACCGGAAGGAGCGCCATGTTTGAGAAAGCCAATGCTCTGAACAAAAGCTCCGCTGATTGGTTATCAGCGAACCAATGGTAGGAGTCGATCTATTTGTTAGCTAACCAACGTTGTGTGATGAAACAGTCACGTATCATACCTCAACCCCCCAAAATATTTTCTCATCAAATTTAGACGATTTACGGAAATGACCTTTGGGGTTCAAAAACAACGGAAATCCGCGGATCCGCGGAAAATTCTGATCCCTGTATATATATATATATATATATATATATATATATATATATATATATATAAAATTGTTCTTCATGATGCTCTCTGCGCTTTAAACAGATCCCTGAGACTATCACACAGTGTTCTGGTTTGCCCGCGTCCCTGCGTGCTAGACACATCATTTTTCCTGGGGACGCATTGTGTCAAATCAACGTGCGTCCCCGGGATGCAACTTTTTTGACACCAAATTGTCATTATTACTTTTTTTTTAACAAAGATTTACCGCACTCCAAACTTTTCGTCAGGCAGATCCGCCATTGTTGTTTTGGTCTCGCTCCGATCTCGGCAAACGAGATCTCGTTGCTTCGAGATTACGTCATTGTTTTGGTGGTTGTCGAGTGAAAGAGAAATAAGCCTCCGTAAAAACAGTTGGTATTAGGTGCAAATCAACAAAAAATTGGTAATTTCTTCAGTGTCGGTAATAAGTCGAAACACAATACAGAAAGTGGTAACAACGGCAATAATTCCGGCACGAAAAAACGTCGGAGAAATTCTTCAGAAGACCGCGAAGGCAAAGAAAACACGTGTTTTGAAGCGAACGATTCGACGAAAGAGAAACAAAAGAATACTCCTAGCAAGAAAAGGACTCTTCTGCCAAAATGGACTCAATTATATTCCTGGTTAAGCTATGAGGAGGATGATAATGGAGGCTACATGTTCTGTGATGCGTGTACCCAGCGTGACAAAAAAAAACTGGTTTATAAGTCATTTCGCAATACGAACTTTCAGAAAAGCACATTGGATTGGCACAACGACAATGAAAACCACAAATTAGCTATGGAAATTCCGTTGCTGCATTTGGACCTTGAGAGGGCATTACAACTGTGGCGGGACAGCAAACCACAAAGAATTTATGAACTGAAAAATCTGAAGTGCTTAAAACTGCATGAATATATACACTAATATTTCAGCAATATTATTTTGTATAATGTACAATATTTTTGTGAACTGAAGAATTTGAAGTGATAACTGCTTTCTTTGTATTACCAATTAAGTGTGATGATTACAACTGAATGAATATATAGATTTATATATTTATTTATATATTTGTCGCCAATTTACAATTTCAACCTCGATAACACTAAATTTTAGGGACCCATAGATCTCTGGTGGGACCCATAGATTTTTGAGCATGCGAGTCCCCGGGACCCATCACTTTTTAGAGGTAAAATGAACACTGTCACAGTGCAGGTGCATTTATACAGAGACTTGGTTGCACACAGATTCAGTTAGTCATTTAGATAGACATTGAATAATTCAGAGATTCTCACTGAACTTCTGGACAGAGTTTACTGCACTGAAAGAAAAGGGGCTGAATAATTTTGCACACCCACTTTTTCGTTTTTTTATTTGTTACAAAAGTTTAAAATATCCAGTAAAGTGTGTTCCACTCATGATTGTGTCCCACTTATTGTTGATTCTTCACAAGAAATGACAGTTTTATATCTTTATGTTTGAAGTCTGAAATGTGGCACAGCATTTATCTTAAGTTTAAGGGGGCCAAATAGTTTGTAAAACACTGTACAAATATATATTCACTTTATATTTTGCCCAGCTGAAGTCATTCGGAAAACTTACCTTTGGTCTTACTAGTGTCACTTGGGCTGCTGGTTCCACTGGTTGCACTAGTGCCTGGTTCTTGAACTGAAAAAGATGCAGTTACAAATTCATTGCAGTTGCTTTTTTTGTAAATAATGACAATATCGGCTCAGTCATGAATACGCATGCTCATTAACGGTAAGTGTCAACTCACCGGGCGCTTTAAAAACACTAGGATCTATTTGCTTGAGAAAAAACAGCATTTTCCTGCTTGCTTCTGAGCCTTTCCGAAGAATCTGATCAATCAGGCACTCTGTTTGTTGTGTCAGGTCAGGATTCTTCCGCATCATCTCATATATTTCACTGAAGTTCAAGACCTGGGCACCTTCAAGATCACCCATGAGCTCATGTAAATCTGACATAGACAACTGTGATGAAATCTTCGGCCTCAAGCGTTGAAGTTGCATTTGTACGTAGTCATCTGAAAAGCATAACAATAAAAACAAAAGTCCAACAGAGAATCTTAGATAGTTAGATATGAATCTTCCGAGTGCTTGTAAACAATCGAAAACACAGACTTGTTGAAGTTAATGTTGGTAGCTCTATTCAACAGTAATCGGCAACCTTTTCTCTACCAACAGGTTTAATGTCTGACCATATTTATGCTGCCAGGCCCCATAATCTTTAGTAACAACAACGACAACAATAATGAGAAGAAGAAGAAGCACCCAAAATCCACTGTTTAATCACTAGACCACAGGGATCTAGATAAAACAGGAAAAGGCATTACATTTTATCTCATCATCACACCGACCCACGTTGAACAATGTTGTTTTGACTGAAGTCTTTCCGTTTATGCTTCATGACAACTAGGAGTGGGCGATACTGGGAAATTTAGGAACAAAGTAAATGCATGGTGGTATAATGATCGGTTTGAGATTCTTTTCGCTTGGAAATGTCCCGATCATTGAACAATTGAAACAAACAGCAATGTAACAAATAATATAAAAACTGTACAAACTAAAATACTGTAATTTCTGGACTATGATGTGCACACGAAAACTCCAATTTTGCCTGAGATCAGAAAGTGTCGCTTTTCAATCAAGTCAAGTTAAATTGATTTGTATAACCCTTAATCACAAAATGTCTCAAAGAACTGCACAGTTGTAAAAACGGTAAATAAATTCGGCGATGCGTAATTATAATGAAATGTTACCACACATGATAACCATTTAAGAAGTAACCAAATCAATTTTATTATTCCCTAATATTTAAATATGAATTATATTTTTTTATCATCTGTTTAAGTCTTATCTGCCTTATAGTTCGATGCAACTTAATATATGAAAAGATTTTTGACAATGGGGTACTTTTGTTGCGTCTTATCGTGAAAAAAATATGGCATTTTTTTGTTGCACAATATTCGGATACAATATCAGTAGTCCAAATAAAATGAAATCACAATTGGATTGAACTAGAAATTCAAAATGTAAGTATAATCTTACAAGAGGGCAGCACGGCGGTGCAGTGGTTAGCGCGTGTGTGGCACAGTTCTGAGGTCATGAGATCAAACCTCCTGTGTGGAGTTTGCATGTTCTCCCCGATATAGCTTGGTTTGACGCGCACACGAACTTTATCGGTCCACGGCACGGTGGTTGCCAACCACTGCTATACAGCACCGAATCGGTTAGTGTTTTGGGATTTCCTTACCAAGTCCCTGTTGACTCAAAATTTGAAACATGTGGCTGAACTTCTTTATTATAATAAAATGTCAATAAAATGTGATCTCACTTTAATGATTGCTCAGCAAGAGTCATTGAAGAAAACGAATAAAACTTACAGCCGCTGGCTTTGCTTGTAGTACTGGTCCCACTGGTGCCTGCTTCTCATCCCAAAAAAACAGACATTTACAAATTATGAACCAAAAAATTAAGTTAGCAGGTAAATATGTTTAAAGTATTTAGGTTAGTACTTTGGTGTGTAACCCACGACTGGCTCAGGAGCCGCATGCAGCTACTGAGTGGCTCCCAGGCGCTTTTCTCGAAAAGTTTTACAAATTGAAAAAGATGGGGCTAGGAAATATATTTTTGTTTGGCTCTTTTCCTGGTATCGGGTTGTAAAAACATGGAATACTAGTTCATCAACTGGCTGAACAAGGAAAACTCCCCACATCTTCATTCACAACACTTATGTCTTCATCCGGACCTGCAGAGGTCAGTACAACCGTGAACAAAAGTTCCCAACTTCTTGTCAGGTGACAGAAACGTCCTGATAAACCACCATATACAGACTTCAAACCCAACATGTGCTCGAGAGACAATGCAACCAAAAGTTTATCAAGCACAGCTTGAAGAATCTAACAGCAAAATCCTCAGATTGACTGTTGATGAATGACAAAATTAAGAGCTTTTATTTTGCTTTTAATCACTTATGTGGAAGATGTGTGTTCAGGTTGTGTTTGCAATTGGTTACTTAAGTTAAATATTACAAATATTTCACTTTCTTTGGTTTGTAGTTTTACTGACATGTTTAGTTTGAAGAACTAATACTGTTTGATGGCTCAGATTATTTGGGATCCTTGAAAGTTGAGGCCAGATATTAGTTTGGCTCATCTTATCTCATCAGCTGCACCACTTATCCTCAATAGGGTCGCGGGGGTTCTGGAGCCCATCCCAGCAATCATTGGGCAGTGGGCAGGGGACACCCTGAACTGGTTGCCAGCCAATCGCTGGGCACACGGTGACAGACAACTCACTCACTCAGTCACACCTAGGGACAATTTGGACCGGCCAATCCACCTGAAATGCATGTCTTTGGAATGTGGGAGGAAACCGGAGTGCCCGGAGGAAACCCACGCAAGCACGGGGAGAACATACAAACTCCGCACAGTAAGGCCGGGAGCTGGATTCGAACCCACGCAGGAGGTTCCCACGACCTCAGAACTGTGCCGCACACGCGCTAACCACTGCGCCGCCGTGCTGTAGTTTGGCTCATGTTTAAATATAATCAATTGAATTACTTCAATGTACATTTTGGTTAAATTAGTAATCCTTATGTTTAATGGTTATTTGAGTTACTTGCCTTCTAGTTTAGTTCAATCTCAAACCTGAGATGTCTGCCATGAACCCACCTGATGCTAAGCTTTGGATGCCAATCTATTTCATTTGTGGTTATTTGTAATTACAATAATTAGCAATGTATTTGTTTTTTTATATAACTTGAAGCAAGTTGTACTCTTAACAAGTCGCTTTTCCGCTCTTGTGTTTGATGTTTTCAACCTGATAACTCCCTTTCAACCCACTGATAAATTTCCTGTCAATTACTGTCAACCGGGAACCCCTTCATCCCACCTTAAATTTCAATAAAAAACAAAGAAGGGAAAAAGACTGAGTTGTAACTTACAAGTTGGAGTGCAAACTTAGTATGAAATCAAACCAAACCAAACAACTTGTACCTGGTTAACCCCTCATATGCAGCAAAGTCATATATTGTGAAGAGAAGTCGTAGTTCTCTGGCTTGAACTCCTGCCTGGAGAACTTAGATGTAATGCTAAACTACGGGGCTGCACTCCTCTTCCTCTCTCTTCACTGTCCCATGTTCAAAGAGCTGTGCATTTAAAGGGGCAGCATCACAAGCTGCTATTTTTTGCCATTTTGTTTCTATAAATATATGCTGCGTTTTATTGCACTTTAACTTTTGTTGTTTTTTGAATCTTCAAAATAAAGATGACATTAAATATTTATTTTTCTATTGCATTTCTTTAATTTTATCAAAGCAATGAAACATAGTGTCATTTATCAAGATCTTAATGAAGTTGAACTTGAGGCGGTATCTAGAACAGAGTAGTCGAGAAGTGCATCCACAGGAAGTGCTGCATCCAACTTTATTTTGATAGGAGGCTAATATTGGTAATATAGATACAGACAGCATGCTTTGCATTCATTAGACTATTTTTTTTTTTGTTTTGTTTTATGGTCGAATATGGCTCTTTTAACATTTTAGCTTGCCAAACCCTGATAAGTGGATTTTGTTTTTAAATATTGGAAACCTGCAAAGCATTTTGCATTGCATGCCAGTTTGTTATTTTTACTATTTAACCTCATGGTTGTCCGTTGTTTTGACTATTATGCACTGTTCATGTCATTGTCACTGTCAGCCAATCATGTTGATGTTCCTCAGGACGGATCTGCTTTTGTAACCTAGGAAATTTAATAAACAGGGCTAGCCTAGATGGTAGGGCGCCCGCTTTGAGACTGGGAGGTCGCTGGTTCGCGCCTCGGCCGAGTCATACCTAAGACTTATAACATTGGTTAAAATGGCGGCGCCCTCTGTTGGCTGCGGCTGCATCAGCTCGCTACAACGGGTCAGGTGTATCGACATTTCGTTCTGTGTACATTGTTACAAAGAATGACAATAAAAAGGAAATTATTATTATTATTATTATAAAGGGGATGTCTTTTCGAACAGGTTGGAATTTTCTTCTCTTAGGTTTGGGTTCTCTCCTGTTGTCTTTGCAAGATGCCGCCCCAAGACTTCCCGGAAACGTTCACGCATCGATCGATTAGCTTGAGCCCGACGAACTGTTGGAACTAACAAACTAATCTACTATCAAACAACACGTTGGCCGTTAAAAGTGAATTTTAAGTGTCAGGGAGCTGCAACGTGATGTCCGGGGACAAGCATCTATACATGACGTTGCAAAGGAAGGCTAAAAGAGACAAGCAGGGGGCATTTCTCGGGGCATGGATAATCTGGATGCTAAACCATTACACTGGCCAAAAGAGATAAGAATGCAGAAAACAGAACCTTTCAATAGGATACATTTTTTTATGTAGAACAAAGTATGTGAAGTTATTAAATGTTTACAATTTTACATTTATTATGGAATAATAATCTTGTCTGTTTTGTATTTATGTTCATGTTAAAAGCACACATTTTGGGTGAAAAGGACAAATTGTATTTGTAGTTCTGTTTTTTTTCCTTCATATTTCAAATTTGTATAGTTTTGATAGGATGTAATTTTATGGAGAAGTATGTCAAGTTATTTAATTTTTACATTTGTTTATTCTGGAATAATATTTTTGTCTGTTTTGAATTCATATTCATGTTAACTAAAGACATTTCTGGTGAAAAGCGCAGATTTTATTTGTATTTATATTTCGGTCATATTTTTAAGTTGTTTAGTTTTGACAAAATATATTCCTTTGGAGAACATAGTATGTTAAGTTATTTAACGTTTAATTTTGTTTGTTCAGCAATAATATTCCTGTCTGTTATCAATCCATCAATCCATTATCTTCACCCCTTATCTTCAGTAGGGTCGCGGGGTTGCTGGAGCCCATCCCAGCCATCTTCAGGCAGTGGGCAGGGGACACTCTGAACTGGTTGCCAGCCAGTCACAGGGCACACAGAGACAGACAATTCACTCGTTCATTCACACTTAGGGACAATTTGGACTGGCCAATTAACCTGACATGCATGTTTTTTGGAATGTGGGAGGAAACCCGAGTACCCAGAGGAAACCCACGCACGCACAGACAACATGCAAACTCCACATGGGGAGGTTGCGGTAGCTGGACTTGAACCCTGAACCCCTGTACATGGAGTTGCGCGCTAACCACCCAGCCGCTGGGCCCTCCTGTTATGAATTCATGTTCATGTTTAAAAAAAAAAAAACTCAAGTTCTAGCGTATTCCATAAACATTTACCTTGTTCTACCCTGCGACCAAATGTGTGGTTCGAGTTTTGGCCCTCTGTGCAGTTGAGTTTGACACCCTTGCACTATTCGATCACTATATTGTTACAACGTTAGATTTCATGTTACTTAGTGTTGGAAATAGAGTTGCTGTAGATAAAAAAAGACGAACATGTGCTTTTCACCTGAAATTTGTCATCCATCCAACAAACTCAACCGCGTTGTGTTGCTGCACACACCATAGTTGGAGGCACAACCCGTCACATATAGACACAACAAAATATAATTCAACCGTGGAACAGTGAGGATTGTATCAAGTCAAGTTATGTTTATTTGTATAGCCCTTAAATCACAAGGAGTCTCAAAGGGCTGCACAGATCACAAATTATTGCAAACTACAGACTATTATTACACCATCCCCTGATCTAAAACCTACACGAGGGCAAGGAAAAACTCAAAAACCTCAACATGAAGAAAATGAGGAAACCTTGAGAAGGGACCCACATAAGGTAATCCCGCTTCCAGGATGATCAGGCTGCAACAGATGTTGCAATAAAAAATAATACACAGACATTGTCAACGTGAAATACAGGTCATTCATAATCTATAGAATATGAGTGTGTTTTAAGCCATCTCTTCTTGGCTCTTGGGATCACTAGTAGACCAGCATTTTCAGAGAGAAGGCTCCGGACCGGAACATAGGGGGAAATCAAATTTGAAAGATATGAGGGAGCAATCATTTAAAAATAAAAAAAATTATGAGCATATATCATTTTCATATTGGGAATGTTGACCACATTCCAAAATGTAACCCAAAAAACTAATGTGTTGACAATTTTGAAAAGTGGGTTTGCTTACATTTTTTCATATATTTTTGTGGCTATTCTTTTTACAATGAATTGAAATGTATTGATCTTTCTTTTTTGTTTGCATGGTAAGTCCAAATTTAAAATGGTTTTCTGATAAAGTGGTAGGAAAAGACATATTTGTAGTTGTATAGCATACAATTCCATGTTTTTATGTTTATTGTCAAATGAATTGATAAACACTTGTATCCTGGAAGGGGGATGACCTCATGTGCGGTCCCTTCTCAAGGTTTCTTCGTTTACCTCATGTTGAGGTTTTTGAGTTGTTCCTTGCCCTCATGTAGGTTTTAGATCAGGGGGGGGGGGGTTTAAGGGTTATTGATCTATCTTCGTTATTCATTATCCATTATCCGTTATCGGTCAGTTCATTATACGCTACAAAGCCTAGGAGCCGGGACACTTACTCTCAGCCAAAAGGCTAAGCTAAGGTCCTAGCCCTATAGCCTTGTTGCGATCATTGCGAATGCACCGTTCCCGGAGGTACTGCAATACCGGGCCGATGCGTGGAGTGGACAGAGCAAGCTCTTATTCCATCTCCGGATTGCAAAAATCAAAGGTCATGGCAAAGGCCAAGCTAAGGACTGACATAGCATCAAAGCCACAGTCCAAAAACAAGGCAAAGCTAAGGGCCTAGCATCAAAGGCGTCTTGATGACGCTTGTTTTCATGCCATCTCAAAGATAATTTGATCAGGGGCTATACGAATTAACATGACTTGACTTGATAAATAGCTCTCAAAATTTGATCTCCGGTGTTCATGTCCACCTCACAATGTTCAGAGTGACGTCACGTAGTCGAAAGTGAAAGTAAACTACCGCCAAAAAATAAGAATTACGTTAACTACCCAAAAAATAGTAATAATAAATTGTGTAATACGCTGTGACTTAATGTACTCGCTAAAATCCAAAAGAGTATTTACCAATACTTTCTTCCTCTGCCGGGTGACGTATCTCCTCCAGCGAAGTACTGATAACGGTGAAAGCTTCTTCCTTGCCCAGCAAAGAAGTTAAGCCAGCCAGGAGCTCCTGTCTCGAACCGTACCTTCCTTCTAACAACAATTTTCGTCTCCGCAATAGTTGGACTATCTTCTGCAACTCGTCGCTTTCCAAAGTCGACAGTAATAGATTTGCTCTGGCCGAACTTGAAGCCATTGCTGCTCACCGACTTGAAGGACCGCTTCGCGATAGCGACGGAAGAGAGGACGAATTCAAAGGTCGATTCAAATATCGATATTGTCGATACAGGGAAGGAGCCTGTGGTGCATCGATACTACTGGCTTGTGTATTTTTGTAGTATTTTTGTGGTACAGTATTTTTAGTATTTCTGTAGTTTCATTTTTTATAGTATTTTTCAGTGTTAATGTACTACTATTTTGTTAGGAATTATTTAGTAGTATTTTTGTATAATACTATGAATGTAGTGTATTTTTGTAGAATTCTCTGTAGAAGTGTTTTCGTAGTATTTCTGTAGTATATCCATAATATATTTTTGTACTATTTCTGTCATAAAATTTGTGTTGGTGTATTTTAGTATCATAGTTTTCTGTAGTGGGCAGCACGGCGGCGCAGTGAGGATAAGCGGTACGGCTGATGAGATGAGATGAGTTGAGTTTTCTGTAGTATTTCTTTAGTAGTTTTGTAGTACAGTATCTTTTTGTAGTAATATAGTTTTTCATTCATTTTTTAATAGTCTCATCTCATCAGCTACACCGCTTATCCTCAGTAGGGTCGCGGGGGTGCTGGAGCCCATCCCAGCAATCTTCGGGCAGTGGGCAGGGGACACCCTGAACTGGTTGCCAGCCAATCGCAGGGCACACACAGACAACTCATTCGCTCATTCACACCTAGGGACAATTTGGACCGGCCAATTCACCTGAAATGCATGTTTTTGGAACGTGGGAGGAAGTACTGCAGTATTTCTGCAGCAGTATTTTCTCAGTATTAATATACTCCTATTTTGTTAGTAATTATTTAGTAATGTTTTTGTATAATACTTTGACTGTAATGTATTTTTGTAGAATTTTCTGTAGAAGTGTTTCCATAGTGGCATTTTCGTAGGATTACTGTAGTATTTCCATAATATCTTTTGTACTATTTCTGTCATAAAATTTGTGATGGTGTATTTTATTATCATGGTTTTCTGTAGTATTTCTTTACTAGTTTTGTAGTACAGTATTTTTAGTATTACTGTAGTTTCATCTTTTATAGTATTTTTCAGTCTTAATGTACTACTATTTTGTTAGTAATTATTTAGTAGTATTTTTGTATAATACTATGATTGTAGTGTATTTTTGTACAATTTTCTGTAGAAGTGTTTCCAAAGTAGTATTTTCGTAGTATTTCTGTAGTGTTTTTGTAGTATTTCCATAGTATTTTTTGTACCATTTCTGTCATAAAATTATGACCTCCCTATGTATTTTAATATCATAGTTTTCTGTAGTATTTCTTTAGTAGTTTTATAGTAGTATTTTTTATTATAGTACCACTGTAGTAGTAGTTTTGTAGTTTTTCTATAGTATTTTTTTTCTTTTTTTGTTGTCATAAATATTATTATTGATGGTGTATTACTAGTCTGTAAAGCCATTTGAGACTTCTTGTGATTAAGGGCTATACAAATAAACAAATTCAAGATGGCGGCTGCGCATGGATACATGCTTGCGGCGAGCTCTCCAGCTAATCTTCTATTTATTGCCGTTCTCTTGTCTTTTTTGCTTTCACTTTTGGACACATGTGTGGCCAAAAACACTTACAGTAGGGACGAACTTATTCGGTTGGGTGGGCGTCTAAATTTCGATTATTCGGGCACTTTTTATACCGCCCATGATATACCGAGCGAACTTCAAAGAGACCCGGCATCCTTGTGGACAGCTATTCCTCTTAAAAAACGGCGGCGGCGGCCCCGTAAAGAAAGGAAACAGAAACGTGGTTGCCGTGCAGGTAGATGTGTGAAGCGTGTGAAGTCCAAGCAGCAAGATGGACGCGAGGATGTAACTAATTCCACCATTCATTCCTCGCCGGACAACCGACGCTTTGAACTCAGCGCTCACGAGCGGCCACAACGCCGGGAGCTTTTGAAGATCTCGACAAAGACTACAAAGAGTTCAGCTAAGTCAAATGATTCAGCAAAGCTGAAATTTGGTCTGTTAAATATTAGATCGCTTGCTCCAAAAGCTTTACTTGTTGATAACATTATTCGTGATTATAAACTTAACTGTATGGGTCTTTGTGAAACGTGGTTACGCCCGGATGAGCACTTAGCGCTAAATTATGCCTCTCCCCCAGACTACGAGAGTAGTCATATAGCACGCACACTGAAAAGGGGTGGTGGTGTTGCGCTAATCTCTGAAAAATCGCTCAAATTTAATACACGTACCTCTAATAATTACAAAACGTTTGAGGCTCTTGTGATGCGGTCCCCTCAATTGTCAATTGATGTAATAACTATCTATCGTGCACCTGGGCCATACACAACTTTCTTAGACGAATTTGCTGAACTTTTGTCTGAACTAGTAACCTATGCAGACAAAATTATAATTATGGGAGACTTTAACATTCATATGAACTCCCCACACAGTTCACTTACTATTGCGTTTAGTTCTCTAATTGATGCATTTGGTTTTACTCAACTGGTTGACTTGCCAACCCATAAAAATGGGAACACGCTAGACTTGATTCTGACTCGAGGAGTTTTAACCTCAAAAATTATGGTGCTACCGTGTACTACTGTTATCTCTGATCATTATTTAGTGACATTTGAGGTGCTAACTAAATGTAGAGTTAATAAAGCTGAGGGATCTAGCGGACGCAATATAAGCACTGGCACAGTTTCTGAGCTCTTTGAACTCCTTCCTGGAGCAGTTGCGTCCTTTCCTAAATACAATGGCTCGATTGACTCACTCATGAATGAGTTCAATACCACCCTGACTAGTGTGCTGGATTCAATAGCGCCCATAAAACTAAAATCACGTCCTAAAAGACGCACACCTTGGTTTACTGATGAAACTAGAACCCTTAAAAAAGAATGCAGGAAATGGGAGAGAAAATGGCGCGCTACCAAGCTTGAGGTTTTCCATCAAACCTGGTGTGACTGTCACGAGGATTACCAGAACAGAGCAGGAGACCCCAGAGCGTTCGTACAATTCTTTATTTGGGGAAGCGTAAGGGTTAGCGGGAGACGTGATCAATCGTAGCGTGGGACGAAGGCAGGTCGAGTTTACCAGGACTGAAGAGAAGATCGTAGCGTGGGACGAAAGCAGGTCGGATCGAAGGCAGACAGGCAGAATCAAGTAAACAACAAGGCAGGTAATCGGGAGTGTCTTTCGAATACAGGAGTAATCCTCAGACACCCATGTCTCGGTGTAGAATGCTTAAATAGCGAACATAACCCAATCAGAAGGCGCACTCCAGATGATTACCCCAGGTGGCTCCACTTAGGTAATCATGACAGAACCCCCCCCTCAAGGGACGGCTCCAGAAGTCCCCCAGAAAAAAAATAATAACAAATTTAACCCAAGACACGTCACAGGGAAACACAGGTAATCGGGGAACTATGTAACAGCACAGTACCTCTCAGAATCCTTCCGAATGGAGGGAAGCCCCCTCCTCAGCATCCGAAGGGGCGGCAGAGGGTGGGTCCGGAGGGCAAACAGGAAGAATCAGGACCGGCAATTCAGACAGGACAGGCAGAATCAGATCAGGCAAGACAGGAGAGGCGGAGACAGAACAGGCAGAATCAGAACCAGCAAAAACAGGGCAAGCAGAATACGAACCGGCAAACAGAACAGGCAGAAAAGACAGAATCAGAACAGGCAGAATCAGGGCCGGCAGCGGAGTCGGAGTGGCAGGCCGGAGAGTCGGAGTCAGACGGGCAGGCTTGGGAGTCGAGCAGGCAGGCTTGGGAGTCGAGCAGGCAGGCTTGGGAGTCGAGCAGGCAGGCATGGGAGTCGAGCAGGCAGGCATGGGAGTAGAACAGGCAGGCATGGGAGTCGAACAGGCAGGCATGGGAGTCGAACAGGCAGGCATGGGAGTCGAACAGGCAGGCTTGGGAGTCGAACAGGCAGGCTTGGGAGTCGAACAGGCAGGCTTGGGAGTCGAACAGGCAGGCTTGGGAGTCGAACAGGCAGGCTTGGGAGTCGAACAGGCAGGCTTGGGAGTCGAACAGGCAGGCTTGGGAGTCGAACAGGCAGGCTTGGGAGTCAAACAGGCAGGCTTGGGAGTCAAACAGGCAGGCTTGGGAGTCAAACAGGCAGGCCTGAGACTCATTGCGCAGTCATAAGGCCGATTGGGTGACAGGGAAGGGGCCTTAGCTTTACTAAAGACTTCTTGTAGGTGGTTGTAACGAACTGGGACCTTGGACAGATTGGGTGAAGCTCTTATGGAAGTGGAGTGACCTGGGTAAGGAGCAGCTCGCAGACAGGTTTGGTGACAGTCCCTGCCCCATTCCAGTATTGACCCAGTGCGCCAGTCGAAATGGGGGTTGTGTTGGACCAACCATGGATGACCCAAAATGAGGGGTTGGCTCGGGGAGTGGAGTAAATGGAATCGGATCTTCTCTTGGTGATTTCCAGACAGCTGTAATTCTATGGGTTCAGTTATTTGAGACACGGTGCCTAACAGGTGACCATCTAAAGCCCGAGCAGATATCGGATTAGGAAGGGGTTTAACAGGTATCCCCATTTTGCGTGCGAGGGACAGATCAAGGATATTTACCTCAGCGCCAGAGTCAATCAGGGCTGGGAATGTCTGCGTAGAATCGGGGAGGAAGAGAGAAGCCTGGATAACGGGTCTAGCGTCTTTGAGAGCAGATACAAGGACTGAGTTCAATCGGACGCCCCTTACGTCCGACGAGCGTTGGCCTTTTACCGGACAGGTGGCCACGCGATGTCCCTTACCACCGCAGTATAAACATAATTGATAGACAAATCTTCGCCAGCGTTCCTCGGGGGAAAGAGAGACCCGGTCCACCTCCATCCTTTCTTCGTTGGGGATGACCGGGACCTGGTCCACCTCCATCCTTTCTACGATGGGGCTGAACAGAACCCGGGGGTTTGGTACATTATTAGCTTCTTGAACTTGCCTGGTGACGGATTGGCTGGGGCCCTCCCTCTCTCGGCGTCTCGCCTGAACCCTACGGTCGATCCGGGCGGTCAAGTCAATAGCTTCGTCAAGTGTTGTCGGAGGAGCGTGGGACACTAATTCATCCTTGAGATAACCAGACAAACTGTGGAGGTAAGCATCGACCAGCGCCTCTTCATTCCAATCACTTTGTGCTGCTAGCGTACGAAAGTCAACAGCATAGTCGGCAATGGAACGTCTCCCCTGGCGGATGTTCATGATTGAACGGGCGGCGTCAACCGATGAGGAACCAGAGTCAAATACCTTAATCAGCTCTTGAGCCAAGAGGTTGAATGACTTGCAAGCCGTAGCACCTCTCTCGTAGGCGGCTGTTCCCCAAAGACGCGCTCTTCCTGTGAGGTGATTAATGGCAAACGCTACCTTAGCCGCTTCTGTAGCAAAATTGCGGGGCTGGAGATCAAATATTAATCTACAATTTACTATGAATGGGCGGATCTGAGCGGGATCTCCCCCAAACTTTTCTGGCGTGCCCACTCGCGGCTCAGCAAAACCTGCGCTGAATGAACTGGGAAAGGCCAAAGGTGGGCTGTCAGTGTTGGGCACCGATGAAGTGGCTTGATGGGTAATTACTTTGGAGAGATAGGACCAGTCCTGACCCAACTGATCCCACTCGAGCCGTAACTGACTCACTTGCTTAGCCAATTTCGCCATGTCGGAAATTACTTGCCGAACTGTACATTCTAAAGGGGGATTGGGCTGCTGGTCCTGGCTTTCGTTGTCGTCAGGGGGCAGATATACGAACGCGGGGTCCATTCTGGTCTGAGGATTCTGTCACGAGGATTACCAGAACAGAGCAGGAGACCCCAGAGCGTTCGTACAATTCTTTATTTGGGGAAGCGTAAGGGTTAGCGGGAGACGTGATCAATCGTAGCGTGGGACGAAGGCAGGTCGAGTTTACCAGGACTGAAGAGAAGATCGTAGCGTGGGACGAAAGCAGGTCGGATCGAAGGCAGACAGGCAGAATCAAGTAAACAACAAGGCAGGTAATCGGGAGTGTCTTTCGAATACAGGAGTAATCCTCAGACACCCATGTCTCGGTGTAGAATGCTTAAATAGCGAACATAACCCAATCAGAAGGCGCACTCCAGATGATTACCCCAGGTGGCTCCACTTAGGTAATCATGACAGTGACAGCTTGTTAAAGTATAAAGCGGCCCTTGCCTCTGCAAAATCGGCCTACCTTTCGAAGGTGATTGCGTCTCAAAAGAACAACCCCAAAGCCCTTTTTGACACTGTAGCATCGCTTACAAGGCAACAGCCTATCGCAGACAGTTCGACACACTCTGCTCAGGACTTAATGGTCTTCTTCACTAAGAAGATTCAATGCATACAGGAAGAAATTGCAAAAGATATTGTTAGTACCACACGTATTAAAGGACTGAAATTTACAGATGCACGACAGGGTGGCTGCCCTGGGAAAATGGCCGGTTTTAGTGAACTGTCACTTGATGATCTCAAACAAGTGGTGAATGCGGCCAAACCGACAACTTGCCAGTTCGACCCGCTCCCAGGTTCACTTATTAAAAGTCTTTTTAGCGTCCTTGGGCCTTCAGTTCTAAATATTATAAATACATCACTCTCCTCAGGTGTAGTTCCAGCAGCTTTTAAGTCCGCCGTTATTAAACCCACACTGAAACGACCCAACCTTGATCCAGAAATCTTAAGTAATTACAGACCTGTGTCAAACCTACCTTTCCTCTCTAAAGTACTCGAAAGAGTAGTGGCACAGCAGCTGAATGCTTTCATATCTGAGAATAACCTTTTTGAATCCATGCAATCAGGATTCAGGGCTAACCACTCTACTGAGACAGCTCTGATCAAGGTAACAAATGATCTCCTAATGTCAATGGATTCTGGCGCTTCATCACTTTTGCTGCTGCTGGATCTTAGTGCTGCTTTTGACACAGTGCGCCACAATATCCTACTAGAACGGTTGGAAAAATGGATTGGTCTCTCAGGAGCTGTCCTCTCGTGGTTCAAATCCTACCTCTCAGATAGGACACACTGTGTTAAATATGGTGAAACGACATCTGAGCCCTTTAATGTTACCTGCGGTGTTCCGCAGGGTTCAGTGCTCGGCCCCCTACTTTTCAACATTTACATGCTTCCGTTAGGTGATATTTTTCGCAAGTACAATATCAGCTTCCATTGCTATGCAGACGACACTCAACTATATCTTCCGTTGGAGGAATCTTCCACACTAAACTGTGGAAATTTGGAGGCCTGTCTCACTGAGATAAAAGAGTGGATGTCACTCAACTTCTTGCGTCTTAACTCTGAAAAGACTGAAATGTTAGTCATTGGTCCTTCTAAATGCCGGGACTTATTCTCAAAAACTGCTGTGAACATTGACAAATGTCACATCACACAGAGTGACTCAGTTAAAAATTTAGGTGTCATATTTGACCCTGAACTATCCTTTGAGATGCATGTAAAACAAATTACTAGAACTGCCTTCTTCCATCTTCGCAACATTGCTAAAATCCGTTCAATACTGTCTCAGTCTGATGCGGAAACAATAATTCATGCATTTGTTACCTCCCGTCTCGATTACTGCAATGCACTACTCTCCGGTCTCCCGAAGTCCAGAATCAAGTCTCTTCAGCTAGTACAAAATGCCGCAGCGAGGCTCTTAACCAGGACAAAAAAGTACGATCACATAACACCGATTTTGGCTAACCTGCATTGGCTCCCAGTTAGCCAAAGATGTGACTTCAAAGTTCTCTTAGTATTGTACAAAATCATACATGGACTTGCTCCCTCTTATCTTTCAGATCTGATCTGCCACTATGTCCCGGGCCGAAGCCTACGATCTGAGAGTGCTGGTCTTCTGATGATCCCGAGAGCAAAGAAGTCTTCTGCTGGTTCGAGAGCGTTCTCCATCCGGGCACCGGTGCTGTGGAATGCTCTTCCCCCTGAGATTCGATCTGCAACCTCAGTGGAAATGTTTAAATCTAAACTTAAAACTCACTTCTACTCCATTGCATACGAATAACCTACTCCTCTTGTCGGTTGAAAATAGTTTGTGTAATATAGTGTAACAATCTGTGAAGCCCTTTGAGACTCTTCGTGATTTAGGGCTATACAAATAAAAATGACTTGACTTGACTTGACTTGACTTGACTTAAAGTGATTTAGGATCAGTGGACACTTCTTTCCAATTGAGAACATCACATTACACAAATCATTGTTGCATTTGATTCAATGCAGCTCAAATGAAGACTACTATCATGATATTGGGTGGTAAAATATTTCATACAACCACTTTATAACATACTCTAACTGTAATACACCGGAGCCCCCACAGATTTTTTTTTTTCCGTTTTCTTTTGTTCATTGTGACAGCATGTTTTGCCTTTTGGGTAGCATTGTCTAGCGTTATTTGTATAGTCCATTATCACAAGGAGCCTCAAAAGGGCTGCACAGACTATTGCAAACTACAGACTATTATTATACCCTCCACTGATCTGAAACCTACATGAGGGCAGGGAAAAACTCGAAAAAAAACCTCAGCATGAGGAAAATAAAGAAACCTTAAGAAGGAACCGCAGTTGTAAGGAAAATTATGGTCCGAGTGTGCCTTTTATACGATATTATATACTTTTACTTTTATTTCCATTTAGTCAAAAATTGTGCAGTTGCGTTTTCGAGTTGTTTTCCGGAGAGACTCAGGAGGACGGATTGAATGGCAACGGCTATGGCACGAATACAGACGACGAGACGGAAAACCCAAACCACACTACCAGGCGATATGTTAGAAGCAAAGTGCCACTGCGGGAAAATCACTAAAAACGCAAGGCGCCTCAAGCTACATCAACCCAGGACTATCTGTGGGAAAGGGGAAAATATATGCAGCGCATGGTGGAAACACTCAGTAAGACGCAGGAGGACTCCAGTCACGAAGCACCACACAGTACAGGAGACCTCTCCGCATCTGCCGCACCCCCTCGACCACAGAGTCCCCTGTTACACAACCCTGGTGGGGTAAGCCGCCTCTGGATTAGGAGGGAGAAGTTTAGCTGGGGACCATGAGAAGAAGGCCAGTGACTGACCATCACTGCAGGCCCGCCAACTCGAGGGCGTTGTGGTTTAGGGTCAAAACGCCCAGTCACAGTTGGACACCACCTGATGACATCTTCTCCTGGTTGAAAGCTACAGTCACTTTTGGAGTGACTGTTAAGAGTAGCACTAATTTGTGTATGTTATAAGCAGTGTTCCCGCACTCCTTGCGCATTCTCAGCGCACAAGAAAATCTAGCCAGCGCAAAAAAATGAGGGCTCAAAACTACTTATTTAACTTACTAACTTAAGTCGCTTTTAAGTCAAAGTTACAGTGCATGAAGGTAAAAATACATAGGTTCCCCTGACGTTGTGTCCTAAATGCGGTATTTTGAAGTCAATGTCGAACGAAGTTGAAAAGTAAAGTCAGTAGAATTTGTCAAGAACCGGCTTCTTCGGCTCGGCTCACTAAAAAGAACCGGCTCTTTCGGGTCCTAAACGGCTCTTCAGGTTATTTTTGCTTCTTTAATCCCAACATGACCAAATATTATGTAAAATTATGCACAAAATGACTTAAAGGAAGGGGGGAATAAAACATAAAAGAAAAAAAAATACCAAAATGAAAAAGTAGTGAAAAGCTGAGAAAAAAAGAAACAAAAGGAAGAGAAAAAAAGAAGGAAGAATTTAGAAAAAAAGCCAGAAAAAAAGAAAAGAAAGAAATGTAGAAAAGGGTAAATAGAGAACAAAAAGAAAAAAGTAACAGCTCTGAAAAAATAAACAAAATGAGATTTTTTTTAAAGGAATTTTAAAAAAAGTAGAAAAATACCACGGAAAAAAAGAATAAAAAGTTTGTGTTGCATTCAAATAATTTCCAATGATATCAAGTGAATCTTGTTGCCAACATTGTACTTCCACTAAAAAATGTGATTAAGTACAGTTCTGTATCTTACAACAGACTAAAGAAGCCCCCAAAAATGTTAATATTATGCGACAAAATATATCAGGAAATAAAAAGAAATGGATATCTTGTGAAAGAATTGTAAGAACAAATGACGTTTGTAGGCTGTACAACCTTTGCAATAGTACATGAGTCAATTCATTCAAAAGAGAAAAATCATTTTGCATTGCCGGAAACTCGGCAAAATGTCACTTGATGTCAAGTTTTGGACATGTTTGATAATGGATTAGTTGCCACATTTGGGATTGCTGTTGCTCACTGTTGTTTCAAGCATTGCTCACAGACTTTGTGTGAACGCTCAGACCCGTGGAAAATTACAGGGAACATTGGTTATAAGAAATCCGTTTGTTTGGTTCAAGCTTCGAAATGGTCGTCTCGAAATGGCCAATTTTGGAAACACCTAGACTTACCATTAGCAATAAGTGTAAAATACAATGTTACGTTTTTCAGATTGTGATCAAATTTGACAAGGTACTCGTTATGCCTTCAAGCTATTGTCTTACATGTTTTCCAGTAAGATGCGCATGCTACACTCATCTGCGGACATCTCATTGCAGAAGAAAATCGGGTGATAATAACACCCTTCTGTTTCTGTTCATTGAGATTTCTCATTATTAGTGGCGGTGCAATGATTATTTCAGTTTGCGAAAAACGTCTTAGTGTTACCTTTCAAAAGAGGCCTAAACCGTGCATATTTTTCCGTTAAAACAGCATTCAATTTACTTCGGGTATGCCTTGGATTTGGATTCTAGGAGAATTTTACAGGAAGGGTTGTTCTAATGATATAAGATATAATAATTTGTTAGTATAATTGATAAAAGAAGCGTCCAAACTTATTTTTGGAATGTAAGTCTGATACGCCTGTGGCTTTAACCTGTCATCCCCTTTTTCCCTTTTTAGGTGATTTGTTCATTTTGTGATGTGATCGTCACGACCAGAAAGGAATCAGGACCCAATTGCGTAACGTTTACCACAAGTTTTATTGAAAGAAAGAGGAAGTGCTGCGCCCACGATCCAGTGTTCGCTGGACGCGGCAGGCAAGTCGCTCTCGGATTGTGATCCGAATACGGAAGTGGATCTTCCGTAGCGGGCAATGGCGGTGTCAGGGACGGAAAAACAGGTCGACAGGAGAGCAAAAACGTGGTCGGGGTCAGAAACGGGTCGTGAGCCAGGACGGAAGAACAGACGTGGTTGGGATCAAAAACAGGTCAAGCTGGAGACAGACGGGGAGATCAGGAACGGACAGATGGAAAAACGGGACAGGCGGGAGTCAGGATCAAAAGGCTTACCTTGTATCAACAGAGGTTCACAGACGGACTGACAACCGGAGAGTGACAGGACTGGGGTTTAAATAGGGACAGGGAGCCAATTAGAGCCTGCAGCGGCTGGCGTCAAATGACTGGGCACAGGTGATTCACATCGGTAATCATAACAGTGATGTTTGATGCGACATGTTTAAAAAGAAACGAAAAAATACAAATATATGTTTGTTTTCCCTGGCTGTCTGACTGACACAGTACGCACAATGCCGTTTTAGTTGGCCGTGTTTCAACGAGAGTGGAGAATCTGTCGACGGCCACTCCTGTTTTTGAATTGTCTTGTACACACCTTCTGACACTTCCGCTTTTCTTTTCCTTCACCAGAATGTCTTTCACGGGCAAGTATGAGCTAGAGAGTCAGGAAAACTATGAAGAATTCCTCCAAGCAATCGGTATTGGATTCAGTTTTTCCTACATCTGGAATATAAGAATCTAACCTTTTGTTCAATACTACTGTTTTGGATTTTAGGACTTTTTAGTGCCAAGACTGACAGTAAAGTCGTAACTGAAGTTCTTCAGGATGGGAACAACTTTCTGTGGACTCAAAGCCTCCCCAACTGGACTTGGTCTAATAAGTTCACTACTGGTCAGGAATGTGAGCTGCTGACAATGACTGGATCCAAGTTCAAGGTGGGACTTTCAAATACAGGGGTGGGCAACTATTTGGAGTCGTGGGCCGCCTTGGGGTGGGAAATCTTGGCCGAGGAGCCGAACCTGGAGCCCTATACAACTTTTCCATTTATAGTAAATATACATGGAAACATCTACATGTTGTATTTCTAATAGTTTTTTTTATGGATTGGTTTCATCAAATTGGTTTTGAAAGACTCACAATTCAAGCAAAACAATATAAAAGGTCTCCGTTTAAAGCACTGAATTGGATAGTTTCTTAGTGTTACTTTGGTTGTACTTTTTTGGTATTTGTGTGGTATTTCTGCAGTCGTATTTTTGTCGAATTTCTGTGGTATTTTTGTAGCATTACTGTAGTTTTATTTTTGTAGTATTTTGTAGTATTTCCATAGTAGTACTTTTGCAGCATTTCTGTAGGATCTAGTAGATTTTTTTGTAGTATATATGTAGTATTACTACAGTAGAATTTTTTATTTAATATTTGTGTAGTAGTATTTTGTTGTATTTCTGTCATAGCATTTTAGTAGTATTTCTGTCTTAATATTTCTGTAGAAGTATTTTTGAGTTGGATTTTTTGTAGTATTCCTTCAGTATTTTTATAAAATTACTGTAGTTTAATTCTGGTTAAATATTTCTGTAGTAGTATTTTTTTTAATTAGTTGCACTACTGTAGTAGTATTTTTGTATATTTTTTTCTTTTCAAAATTAATGAAAAATAAAATATGCAGTCCCTGTTTTTAGCGCTAAATTAGAAGTCTTGTTGTGGTTTTGTAGCATTTTTGCAGTATTTCTTTTTAGTATTTTTGTTTGTACACACACACACACACACACACACACACACACACACACACATAAAGGGACAATAGGAACCAATTTGGCACCATAAAAATATTTGTATTAGTAGTATTCTATTTATATATATATATATATATATATATATATATATAAACACACATTATATTTTGACAATTTTCATTTCACGGGCCGAATGAAAAAGCCCTAATAACCTCATGTGGCCCCCGGGCCGTAGTTTGCCCACCCCTGTTCTAAGACAATCTATTCAGAATTAGAACAAAAAACCTTTTCTGGGTTTTTTCAGGCTCCTGTCAGTATGGAAAGTGGTAAGATCTCAGTCCAATTCCCTCAGTATCTCTTCTCAGCTGAAATGGTGAACGATAAGTTGGTCATGGTGAGTATCGTTCATTTTAACAACTTAAATTTCAGACTACATCAGATGACGAAACAGATGAAGACATTCGGATCAAACCATTCCCAGAGCTTTTGTTCTCCCTTCTTTATTTGTTCAGAAGTGTACCACTCCAGGAGAAAAGGGCGTGACTTTCACGCGAGTGAGCAAGAGGACATCCGACTGAGTGCAAGACCAAACACGTTTGAGGAGAGTTCAAATTGCATAAGGTCCGTTAGTAAATCTGTAAAACCAGCATTTTGTTTTGTATCAATAAAACATCAAGAGACTGATTTGTTTTCAATGTTTTTGATGGAAAACTTTGTAAAAACGGAACCCCAGAGAATATCTACCGTAAATTCCGGACTATAGAGCGCACCTGATTATAAGCCGCACCCACCACATTTCGGGAGGAAAACCGATTTTGTACATACACAAGCCGCACCTGTATATTAGCCGCATGCGCCCACATTGAAAAAAACGCAATGCAAACACGAAATTAACTCAAACCCGATACAGTCCAAAAACACAGCCGGCAAAAGAACAAAAATTGATACCGGTACTTAACATTTAATGCAGACCTGCAGAGTCCAGGTGCCCATTGAAAATAATCTAAGGAAAAAGTGTATATTTCCAAAGGTAAGGGTGGGAAAAATATATATCCACTATTGTCGGCCGCGTCCACAAACACGTCTCACCTTTACTCCACTTCCCGTCAGCCCGCGTTTGCCCCGCCCCTTCTTTCTCCTTTGCTCGTACAAAACATATCAGAATAAGTTTCTAAAATAAATACATTACAAAAATATACAGTTGCAAATACATATTATACATGGTTACACATATTTACAAAGAAAGACGCTACACCGAGAGAGTTTTCGAAGCTTTAATAATAATATACCTGTCATCTCAAACCGTGCTTGTGAAGGGTAGCAAAACGCTACTAGCAAAACGCTCGCAATACAGTAAACAGCTCTGTTAAAAAAACTTACTGTGCTTGTAGTAAGCACGGTAAACCGTTCTCATCTTCCTCCTTATAACTGACATCTCAAAGACGTCTTCCTTCAGTATGGGAAAGAGACTTTGGCATATAGATGTCGTCCCACACTCCCTTAATCAAAAACACGCTAGCATCACGCTCGCAAAGTAAAGTTTACGTGCGTAACTCTGTTTCCTTCTTTACCGGACTGCTCGATTGCGTTTAGCTTGAAAGTTGCGCCATGTGCCTTTCTCTTTGCAATTTGCATGATGAGGATATGTCTACGCTAATTTAATTTGTGCACAAGCTAAGAAGTTGGAGTTTAAATCTTACCTTTTGTACTCGAGCGCCGCTGGCGGCCGTTAGAAAAATTACATAAATAAGCCGCATCACTGAATAAGCCGCAGGGTTGAAAGTTTGGGAAAAAAGTAGCGGCTTATAGTCCGGAATTTATGGTATCTACCTACTTCCATGCCCACCTAATCACACAAACCAAACCACCCAACCAACCGCCCAAACATACTGACCTATCTACCTAGGGCCTGCCTACCAACATTCCTACCTACTGAAGGCTTTTACACATTTGACTATAAAGGATTTTGTACGATCAAATATAAATTACCTTTAAATCCAAAAGATATTCACTGGCTGAGCTGTGGGGTGAGGTCAATGCAACCTAGTGAAGAATGATGTTTACAGGAACAGCGGGGAACTGGGACAAAGAGCTGATAAGATAATCAGCACTTCTCGACGCAGATGGCCCTGGTGACGTAGAAACACTCGGGGATGTTTTGACCATTTCAGACATCGAGGCGAGGGGGCTTTCCTGGCACGCCCATGGGAGGAGCCAGCACACCAGCTTGCAGGGGGGAAATTGTGGGCCAGGAGAAGGTAGCGAGAAGATCAAGAGAGGAGTCTTGACAGACACTCGAGCGACACTAATTCGGCTAATTCTGCCATATATTCGATGGAGTTCACTCAGTTAAATTGTCTAAGAAATTTAATCTGCCCCTGTGTGGAAATGTCCATATTCCCCCATCAAGAAACGCGCACGCATTGTTAGGTGAATTCAGGTTGTGTTTGGTTAATGGAGTAAGATAACTAATTAGAACAATTTGGTAAACGGTACATTTTTAATATTTATTTCCTAACACTACCTACTGAAGGTGAAAGGACATTCCCATGTTTTTTTCCGGGACCAGACCGAGTATTTGGACTTTGAAGAAGTGCAGTTGAGGACATTTAATACAAAGTTTCAAAATAAAGGTAAAAATCAGAGTCCACACTGGATCAATGGATGGAGACGCGTTCTCCCACCAAGGGCAAGCAAGAATGTCTCTGGCCCTCTCGTATAGTTAGGAATATTTGCAAAAAATAGAACATAAATGCAGCACAAATAGACACCCAGAACTCACACTAGGTAGAGTCATGTTTTTTGTATAGCCCTTAATCACAAGGAGTCTCAAAGGGCTGCCCACACCACAGGCTATTATTATACCATCCCCTGATCTAAAATCTACATGAGGATAAGGAAAAACTCAAAAACCTCAACATGAGGAAAATGAAGAGAGAAGGAACCGCACATGATTATTCCCCTTCCAGGATACAAGTGTCCAGAGAACCTTTTTCTAGATGTTATTTGTGTCCCCGTGTAGCTTCTTGCAAACACCTAACGGTTTTTGGTAGGTTTGCAGTGGTTTTATGCTCTCTTCGTATATTATTGCTTGCACAGTGCTCCCAGAGATGTGTGAATGTTGCGGAATTGTCCAGTATCCCCTTCCAGCTTTGAACTTTTCCGCATCTTTATCCGCAACCTGGCAGGTGTGTCACGGACAAGAAACAGACACAGGACCCAATAGCGCTCGTTTTCTCAGTTTTTATTAATAAAGAGGGAGAGTAGGTCTTGCTTCCGCGATCCGATGGTCGACGGACATGGGTAGCAGGAGACGCGAAAGTGGCACTTCCGTGTCAAGCGAGGATGGTAGAAGACAGGTAGGAAATACAAGTCGTTAGCCGGGACGATGAGATAAGGAAGGTGTCAAGTTCGGAAACGAGGTCGGCAACGGGTGTCAGGCAGGTAGCGGGGCAAAACAGATCGGATAACGGGAAGGCACAACGGGGCAGAGTCAGGTCCGGAAACAGGTTGGCAACTAGGATCAGGCAGAGAAAACAGGGCAGGAACAGAGTCTGAACGTGAGAGCTTGCCGAGCTGGGAGCAACGGTTCGCATAACGATCTGACAGGGATCTCTTGACAGCCGGGGGTTTAAAAGGAGTTCATCAGCCAATCAGCTCTGAGGGATGTTGGCGCCAATGGAGCAGTCACAGATGCTCTGAATCGGCAATCATGTCCAAGGTGTATATTTTGGTTTTCATAATGCGGTCTGTTTCCCATGTTCCATTTTCACTGCCATCTGAGCCCATCACAGATCAGGTGCATGTAAACCGAGACTTAATGACACATAAATGCGCTCTTGTTTGTGCTTGTCGGTCATTTAGGTTGACATGTCATTCAGACTAACTTCTGAAGCTAGTTGCCTAAGTTGGGAGAACAGGGGGCCAATATTTTTGCAACACCTATTTTATTTCATTTTCCCCCATCCATCCATCCATCATCTGCATTATCCTCAGTAGGGCCCCGGGGTTCTAGGGCTCATCCCAGCTATCTTCGATGCAAACGACATGCCGGACAAACGAAAACGCGCACTACTGCTGCACTGTTTAGGCACAGAAGGGCAGAGAATTTTTCTTTCCCTTCCCGACACTTCTTACAAATTCGCCTGTGACATTCATGGTTTTGCCCGGAGATAGCTGGGATGGGCTCCAGCAACCCCGTGACCCTACTGAGGATAAGCTGTGCAGATAATGGATGGATGGATGGAAAACGGGTCTGGGCTTAAATAGTTGAGAAGAGTGTGAAGGAAATACTATATATGGGTGTGACGTGTACTCCTAATTTTTGATTAGAAATTCAAATTTTGCCTGACATGTTCTCAAATCATTTATTGAAAACTATGAACACAATTCCAACATAAAATAAACAATATTTTTATTTCATGTACTTCAAAGTCAAAGGTGGTGGGTACGGCCTAAGAGTAGCATAGGCAACAAACAATGGCAACAAAAAAAAACAAACAACTTATATCAGATCTTAATACTAATTAACTATTGTATTCCATTTTTGATGTTGATTAAACATATTTGATTTATTTAGGCGTGAGAAAACATTGTGAGCACTCAATTCTACTAACCGGGCCGCTTTTTTCCAATGACTAGACTTCTCTTGAATCTCCATTTTTTGAGGTGGGTAGATCATTCGTACTTGGTCGTTTTGTAAGTAGCTCGCATGCTGAAAGTGTGAGCACCCCTGCAATACACATTAAAGCTACATCTAGTACTCAAATCGCAAACACTGTCCCTTTAAGATTTTTTAACACAGTTGAAAGTGTAGCCTTAGTCATCAGAACATCCAGTCAAAAATATTTTCAATCGATTTATTCTTTCAATGTCACGTGATTTTCAAAAATACACAATTTTACAGTTCAGTGTGACAGAGCAAACTATTAGTTGGTACATTAAAAATAATCTACAATAAAAAATAATACAAACTTGTGGTGATGTCTGTGTGGTTTGGTGCTAGAAAGAACTGCACCAATGAGAACATGCGGTAACATGCTAATCTAAAAACCTTCCAGTCACTTTGCCTTTAAAGCTGGCAGCTGCAATATGCAACATAGTTGCTTTTTTTTGGAGCGCCCTCTACAGAAATGTTTAACATCATTTAAACCGGTGTCATCAACTGGTGTCAGGAACAAAAAGTGGGTCGTGGGCGTTTTCCCTGGCAGAATAAAAAAACTGAGGGTGAATTACACTTCTTAACAGTGGTCGGCAGTGATGTCCTGCTCAATTTCGTTTACCTGTCCAGTCAATCGGTCCTTTTGAGAGGGACCACATCTAATTTGATTGGTTTTATTTCCCTTTTTGGCGCCTGTAATAATGGGTCCCAAGAAAGTTAGTGATAAGGGGAAGGAAAAGTGGAACACCGTGACAACAACGATCGAGTCGAAGAAGGAAATGACTGCGAAATACGAAATTGGTGTAAGAGCGCTAGTAGAAAGTACAGTAAATTGTATGAAAATGTTGTATTTTTAGCTTTTTATCAGTATTTGAATCTTTATTAAAGACATAATTAAATAATTCTCTGTGTTTACACCTTACAGCCTTTTTAATATTTTGAATTTCTTTTATTATGTGGCTTTTTTCAGCAGTTTTTGGGGGTTGCTTTTATACGATGTAGGGCTTTTTTGCAAGTATGAAGGGTAAAATTGTTGATGAGGGGGGTGAGGGTCAAACAGAGTTGCTGGATACAACCGGAATGTTTGATGTTTGAAATGAGATTCTACTATCTGTAGTTAAACTGTACAATCTTTTCATGGGATACATTAGAGAAGTGGGATATTTTTTCATGATTTGGGTCGCAGCTTGTTATTCATGTAGAATGGTTAAGTTTTACAGTATTTGTTTTTTGTTACATTGCTCCATTCTGGTTTGACTCTCTTGTTCTGAAACAGTTGTAATAGAAATATTTGTATTACTTTTGTTATACTGAACTGTGGGTGTACATGTTTCCCTGTATTTTTTATGCGGCTATTTCTGATTTTTGAAAGCACTTTAGGCGGTCGGCTTCAATGGGACTATATACGGTAATTCGAAACTAGATAGTTCCTTTCAGAGTAACACACAACTTTGGGTGTCTGTAATCTAGGGGTATACGGAATTACCTATTACATGAATTTACTAGTAACTGGAACTAAATACTGGTTTTCAGTAACAAGGCTAACACTGGTCAGAAGTGACTGTAAAACAGTACAATAGTAAATAATAAAACTGCTACTTTTTATCTGGGGGGGGGGGGTCTGATTGGAAAAAAGAAAAAAAACCTAACTATATGTTTGTTTGGTAAACGAGTTAGCTAAATCCCCCTTTTTAATCTGTTACGCAGTCATGACATAATCAAAAGAAGCTCAACAACCTATCCCAGCTGACTTGCCTGCTGAGCTTTTACCGTTACTTGACTGATTTTTCCACACATGGTGGAAGAAACAAGAGTATTTTGCTACTTATTTATATTTGGAAAACATGATATTAATCTGGAATCAATTTTTTAATGAAAGCGACAAAAAACGTTATTTAAAAAAGTGTTTTCTTTAAAGGTCAATGACATCCACAGCGGCAAAATTGAAAATAAACCGTGAGACAGGAAGGAAACAAACATTTGAAAATCTGGACGTGTTTAAACGAACAGAACGTCGAAAATGGGGGGCTTTATGAACGCAGAACAGAATTACAGAATTACAATACTCAGTTGGCCGTTAAGACGACTGAATGACTCAGATGTCAAATAACATTTTCAATCGTTCACTGCTTAAGATGCCATTTTAACAATACTTCTAAAAAATTGTATTGAAACAGGGAGTCAAATAATGATCTTTCAAAGTAAAAATGTTCAGCTGACAGATAATTTTTCAATATTTATTTTATAATTCTATTTACTTTGCTGCTCGTTTACCAACTTTACTAAAAGTCATTCTTAAAATAAGAGAAAAAATATAAGAAATATTTAATGGAATTAATAAGAACAAAAATAGGTATTAGATAGTAAAAATTAGTTTAAAGGGACAGTATGTATTATTTGGCGCCTCTCAGTGGTTTAAAAAAACTTCATTCATAGAGAAAAAACAATATTGATTCAGAAAACAAGCTAAAATATATATACCATAATTTAATCGTGCATTTTGAAAAATACTGAGAAATTATTACACAACACGAGCCTCACCTAAAAGGAGCCGATAAGAGTGTCTGCCATCTTGTTGCGACAAACACCCCAAAACTTAAAAAAGGCTGGGGGAAAAAATGAAAAGTAAAATTAAGTGGTTTGGTCACTTTGAGTCGCTGTACTTTGTATTCTTCCTTGTGCTTTTTAGCACTTATTTCCTGCTTTGCGAAGCAATACAGCAACCTCTAGTTGTTAAAGAGTACACTGTCATGGACCGCCGTGTCACTATAGAAATTTAAGCCAATTTGACTGTGCCCTCGTGAAAATGCAGCCATTCATTTGTAGCTAATTTGCCCAGAATATTCTGTAATAAAAACTATGAAATATCTGCTCATCTCCACAGCTTTTGTTTTGCACGACCCGACGCCTACAACACATCCCGCCTAGGAAGGTATTCTTCTTTTTGCTCTAAAGCACTCTTTTTTTGTTACATGACATGATACAGTGCCTCTGGTGGTCAAAAAATACACGCTGTCACTTTAAAGGAATAAATTAAAACAACCCCGCCCCCAAGAAGAGGGAATAGCGAAAATGACATCAATTAAAATGTTTAAAATGAGCATAATGATCCGCCAAATCAGATGATAACTATGTTTTAAGATTATTTTTCACATTATGAGCAAGCAGTAAATAAGTTAAAGGGAAAGTGTGTAACATTTGACCACTAGAAGTCACTGTATTGTGTCATGTAACTGAAAAACGAGTGCTAAAAAGCACATGGGAGAACACAATTTACTGAAATTCAAAGTGACCATTTTTTTGCCCAGCTGTTTGTGAAGAAAAGAGAAAAATAAGAAAAAGTCGAGAAAAAGAAAAAGTAAAAAAGAAGATAATTAAAAAGGAGAAAACACAGAAGGAAAAGCCTAATGTATGTAAAATTAAGGCAAATTTCTCAACTTCCAAGTAGTTAAACAAAATGCAGTTTTATAAGATGGTTGATGTATTTTGCTTATTAAAGTATTTAAAACAATACTGTCTTTTTTAATGAATGGTTGTTTTTTCCCCCTAGGCAGCACAAAATAACACAAACTGTCCCTTTAACTATGCTAGAATTTGTCTTCACAGTGTTAGCTGGCAGTAAATGATTTCATAACAATCCCTCCTCAATATTTTTGGAAACGCACGACTGGTCAGTGCCTTAACCCGGATTTCAAGCATTCTAGCGCACGTTATAGCTTGTAACCTGAGCCTGCATGACGGTACAAAAATATAAAAACCAAAAGATTATAAATACCAAAAAAAGCTATGGCATGTTCCAATGTAATATTCAAGTAATCTTCAAGTCCCTGATACTCGAGTGGTTCACGTAAACATTATTAACACAAACAGAACCAGCAGTTCAACACAAGGCAGCAGCAGCATTTGGATATGTACACCGCATCGGTACTAGGTCCAATTCCCTTGTTCCGGTCCAGAGTCTTGAAAACCTGCTTCAGGAGATTTTTGAAGACTGGTGGGGGTGGGAACTAAAGCAGGCCAGTGCAGGATTTTTTTTTTTTAAACATTTTTACGATGTGGACGTCACCTGCGGTGCAGCAAACAAGGAATTGTTCCGACCCTAGGGGGCCGATGCAGGAATTCCCGGAGGGTCCCCCCTTCGGCCTTGGCATGTTGAGTCAATGTTGGCTGGCCCACTGCAAAATAAAATAAAAATAAATAACTTGTTTCTTGAACAAGAAATACTATCCTTGAAGGTAATTACAAATTCTTAAAAATGCAAAATGTGAGGAAATAGTACCGTATTTTTGGACTATAAGGCGCACTTGATTATAAGGCGCACCTTTAAAATATTCATCTGTGAGCTATTTATTTCATTTTTTAAGCCTATCTGTGACTATTAGGTGTATAAAATTAAAACTACATAAAAAAAAAAAATCTGAAAACTTAAAAAAAAAAACATAGTTCAAAAATTGGAAATCGAATTTTACAGCAAAATTAACTTGATTTGTCCATAAGTGGTTAATTTATGAAGAATTTATTTGTATTGTTATGTATTACTGATTTTATTTACTGTATTTCCAGTCTACAAGGCGCATCAGATAATAAGGCGTGCTTTCTAATTTTTGGCAAAGTTGTTTTTTTAGGTGCGCCTTATAGTCCAGAAAATACGGTATATGGTTTTGGGATTGAATCTGTAGACATTTCATCTGTATGTTCCGATTAATTTCCGAGGTTACGCATTTTGAAGACAGCATCTCTTTGTCATCTTTACGCCATCGGAGCACCCCAGCAAGCCGGTCGCCATATTATTTTACATGTTAACAAGTCCAAGAAGGAACCAGTGTTTTAAGCAATGTTTTGGTAGTTTTTGTGGCTGAGGTGGATGCAGAATGGTACAACCAAGGTTGGGTAGTTATGGATGGAATACATGTTACGGCGTTACGTAATCAAGATAAAGAAAAAAAGACGGAATCAAATCACAGGTACATTTAGTTAAAATAAGGATTACGTTGCAAGAAAACAATTATTTTTTTTTAAACTATATTTCGTATACACAATGCGCCGATTGTGTCATAACTTCAAACACTGACATGGGAGAGACAGAAAGAATTTAGGTGAGCACACAAACAGGAGCTACTTTCGCTGGCTGTATCTGTAGTCAAGACATAAGCGAGCTAAACGGCTGCTTCGGGCCCCACAACCACTAGGGGGCCCCCCAGGTTTTGTTAACTTTTTTTGGTGCCAACATAGTCACTTTGTGTGTCCACTCAAAAATACTTCTACAGAAATACAACAAAAATACTGCACATTAACTACAAAACTAAATATCAAATATATTGCTTAAAACAGGGACCTCATGTTATTTTGCTTTAATTCTGAAAATTAAAAAAAAAGGATAGAATTACTACAAAAATACTACTACAATAATACTATATTACAAAATACTACTACTGATTTACTCCAAAAATAATACAAAAAGAAAAATACAGTAATATTACAAAAATACGAAAGAAATGAGAAAAATACTACTATGGAAATACTTCAAACATTCTACAAAAATAATACTAAAATACTGCTTTGGAAATACAGTGGGACCTCGCTACTTCGCGGTTCCACGTTCGCGCGTTCAGAGCTTCGCGGGTCTGAAAAAAAAAAAAAATAATAGAATGAAATAATAAAAAAAAAATATATATTTTTTTTAAGCATTTTTGAAGGGGCGTCACTACTTCGCAGATTTTCACTTTTCGCGGGTGGTTTTGGGCCCCATTAACCAGGTCTAAAAAATAATAATTAAATAAAATAATTTTATTTTTTTAAAGTTTTTTTTTTTAAGCATTTTTGAAGGGGCGTCGCTACTTCGCGGATTTTCACTTTTCGGGGGTAGTTTTGGTCCCCATTAACCGCAATAACCGAGGGATTACTGTACATCAATAATACTTCTATTGAAATACTAAAAATATATATAATGGAAAAAACTACTAGAGAAATATTATTACAAAAATACTACTACAAGAGGTTTACAACAAAAATACTGCAATTACACCTATAGCGATAATACAAATATTCTATGGAAATGTAAAAAAAAAAAACTACAAAAATAAAACTACAGTAACACTGTACTACAAAAAATACTACAGAAATACAAAAGATATACAACAAACATTCTTATACGGAAATACTACAAAATACAACAGAAATGGGACAAAATTACTAAAAAAAAAATCTACAGAAATACAAAAAAATACGCCTACGGAAATACTACAGAAACAGTACAAAAATAAAACTATAGTAACACTACAAAAAACTACAGAACTTCAATAAAAAGGCGACTTCAGAAATACTAGAAAAAAAAACTAAAAAAGAAAAAAACCTACAGTAATACTTCAAAACGAACGACAACTTCAGTAAGTGCTTAAAACAGGGAACTAATATACTATTTTGCTGTAATTGTTGTCTTTTTAAAACCAATTTGATGAAACTAATCTATTTAAAAAGAAGTATAACATGCCACATGGCGGCCCCCAACTCCAAATAGTTGCCCACCCCTGGAGTATAGCATGGAATGAATTCCAGAAGGTATTCAAATTAACAAGTAAGAGGGGGCCGCAAATCTAATTTTGCTTAGGGCCCCATGAAGGCTTTGGTCGGTCCTGTCTGTAATGCACAGATTGCACCTCACCACCACAATTTTACCTGTGTTGCAGGTAAAATCACTTTTCTTTTTGTCAGTTTTTTATTTCTCCTTCAACGTAGCACTCTAGTTGAATTGGCGCAAGCTACTAACGTGCATGGGCAGCAAAGTTACTTGCTAGTGATGCGTTCAGGGACATTTAGTAAATATAATGTGCATCTTCCTTTGGCTCCATGTCATATTAGGATGTGATTTTAAGGTTCCGTTGGTATTATACAACATTGTGTATGGACTTGCCCCCTTATATCTTTCAGATATATTTTTCCCCAGATGTTCCTGCTCAGAGCCTTCGCTCGAAAAATGCTGGTCTGCTAGTGCCCCATGAGCTAAGAAGAAATCCGCAGTTCAAGAGCGTTCTCCATCCTCCCCCCTCAGATTTGATCTGCAACCTTAGAGGAACTGTTTAAATCAAAGCTTAAAACACACTTCTATTCTATAGTTCATAAACGAACTATGTTTCAAGTTGTGTATGTGTATTGCAACATCCATTGCAGCTTGGTCATCCTGGAAGGGGGATAACCTCATGTGCGGTCCGTTTTCAAGTTTTCTTCAATCTCCTCATGTTGAGGAGTTTTGCCTGGCCCTCATGAAGATTTTAGATCAGGAGATGGTGTAGTTTGGAATAGTCTGTGATCTGTGCAGCCCTTTGAGACTTATTGTGATTAAGGGCTATGCAAATAGACATGACTTGACTATTTTGCAGTTAATTGTTGCTCAAAATACATCCTGTGACCACTGTATTGTTGTGATTTGAGAATGATTAACTTAGCCTAGTAAATCTAAATAATTTCAAGAGGTTTGGCATCCCCTATTCAAACAGGTAAAAAAGTTTTTGGGAAATTTAGAAACTGAACAATTGGTGTATTTAAAAACACATTATATTATATTATATTTACCTTCATATTAGATAACAGTTCCCTTTAGTGGTCAAACATTACACACTGGGGCTTGAAGTGGCCAAAATAATAAAATAAATTTTGTTTTCTTTTTTATTTAAATATTACAAAGGGTTTGACACAGCTAATCGGTAAGTATCAAGCATTGTTAATTATTTCAATACGATAAATTACCATTAGATGGCAAGAGTGGCTCTGATCAGAGCTTTGTCCACACATCGAGGAAGCCCCCTCTTCTTAGTGTTACTTCCTATAACTGCCGATTGAAGTGTATGAGCAGCCCAATATTGATAAGTACAGACAGTTAACGCGTCAACAGAGCTTTTTCTTTCTAAAAAAAAAAAAAAAGATGATTTTCTCACCGTCGGGACGGAGAGGGATGATGTTCCGTGCACGTCTGCAGGAAAATGATCGCCATGGTGACCAAAATCATGTGATCACATCACTGGAAACATCGGTGCTAAAAGTTTTTGCAAAGTTCATGCATAAATTAAGTGTTCTCGCAATAAAGTTTATTTTGCAAGCACAGTGCCCATATCTTTATGAAAAGCATTGTTTAGATATCGGAGGTATGACTGATCCCCCCCCAAAAATATTGAAGTAAATGTTCTACTTGAAATGCACCCTTTCACCCAAAAACTTTTTTTTTTTTGTAAACGAGTATTTTCAAGAAACTTCCCAATGTTCAATCATTGTTTACTAAACAATGGCTAGAAAAAGCTAGAAAAAGCTAGAAACATACTTTTTTCTAATGAAATATAAGAGTACAAGCTTTCTTATTATATGTCCTATGCAGAAGTAAAACAGCCAAAATTGGCTGGCCACCCGCACTTCCCATCAATGAGAAACATCTGGCATTGAATGAGTTGAGCAATAATAAACCTTACAATCACAACATGGCACCTGTTTGCAGCAAGACAGACTATGTATAATACAACGAGAATATAAGCAACCTACGATAATGTTGTCATCCGCTACAAGTGACCGTGACGATCTGGATTACAGCTGAAAAGTGCAAGACGAGAAAATTTTTCTGTACAAAGTTACAATTTAAAACGGTCAAAAAAACGTCTAAAATACGGGGAAAACATATAACATAATCAGGGTTGGGTAGGGTTACTTTAACTAGATTACTTTCAATTACTTTTGGATTAGTCCAATACCAAATATGCTAATAAAAGACAAAAAAAACTAAATATGAATAAAATGATGACTCACAACACGTGGTAAGCTTTATCTCCTGGCTTTGATCTCTTTGATCTCCGGCAAAACTAACATAAAATGCGACAGAAACAAAATGAAAATAAATCCAAACAGCTTGCCAACATCATTTTTGCCGTTCCATGTATTCCGTTACTCCCCAAGCCTGCGCAAAATTTAGTAATTTTATTCATATTTTGTTTCTTTTGTCTTTTATTAGCATATTTGGTATTGGAGTAATCCAAAAGTAATTGAAAGTAATACAGTTAAAGTAACCCTACCCAACCCTGAACATAATAGTAAAACTCGGTTAATCCAGATTCGGTTTATTGGGATCTTTGTGAAATCTGGATAAAATGTTGAGTCTGGATGTATTTCTTAAGAAAAATCTATGCATATTCCTCATTTCATTATCAAGGGTCTTCAAGTATTCCTGATGAAAATCTTAGTCATTTCGATCCATTCCTATGCATTTTGCCATGTCTATTCCAGAGTTGTATTCTATATAGACATGCCGTCTTTGACGTCTTTGAGGCTGGATGACGCAACTTTCCCGGAAAGTGTATGCCATCCTTTTGTCCAAAGACAAACACGTTTCTCTATGCTTTCGTCTTCGTGGGACGTCTTTCCGGTTACTGACTGACTCTATCTCATTGTGCTTCGATTAAAGTTGTGATCGATCCGTGCAAAACTACATTGAAGGAAACTACGCTGTCACATCATCAGTGAAGAAGAGGAGTTGAGAGAACCAAACATTAGAAGAAAAGTTAAAGATCATACAATAATGGAACGATCACACTGGCATGAAGAAGAAAGATATAACGGCTTATTTTCACATGAAACATTGTCGGATATGGTGAAAAACGCGGTATGTATGTGTCATTAATATTCTCTAGTGAGTTTACATAATTCACCCACGGAACAGTCGTTGAGTAGAGAGTTCCAGTGGGACAGGTTAGGAAGTTGCGCTGTCCCTTTTTCCTGTTTAAGAGACTGCAACATGCTATTGTTGTAGTGCCCTGTTTTGAAGAGCTATGTACATACCTGTCAGCCTGTACGTTTTTGCCGTACAAAGTACGCTTATTAGCATTTTAAGACGTGTTTGACTTAAGAGAAATTCTGGACGGAAAAACACAAATTTGTCAATTACATACCTGTCAACCTGTACATTTTTGTCGTACAAAGTTTATCATGCATTTTAAGACGTGTATGACGTACAAGAAAATCTGTAAGGAAAAACGCAAATTTATCAATTATGGATACCCTCCGGTACACACCGACTATGACGAAACGGCAAATCAATCAAGTCAAACGAGTTTGCCGCGGTAGCCTCTATCTCGGTATCGTTTGTTTTCGTTGCAAACGAAGCAGGTGGTTTGATGCTACTGTGCCCATGCATCTGTCGCCTCGGATTTCATGTGTTAGTTATGTAGTGAAAGGAAGTCCGTCTCTTTTTGGGGAACCGGCTTTTCCGGCTCGAATCATTAAAGAGAGCCGGCTCTCAAACGGCTCACTTGCTCTACAAATTATTATGTTGTATAAAGAAGTTAAAAAAAGAGGAAGTATAAAAGGAAAAAAGAAAAAAAAGACAGGTTTGTGGCTATAACATGTTAAACGACATAAAGAAACACGTTTGGGAAAAAAATGGGGTAAGATTATTTCGTAAGGGAAAATACGAGTTTGTAAGGGCATGGAGCCCTGGAGCTTGACAGGTATGTATGTATATAAAGCTCTTCTTGTTTGCTCCAACATTTATTACTCCGCCTCAGACTTCCGTTCTTACACGAAACAATTCTCATTTATTCTGTGTGAATATAAATGCGTGAATTCATGTTCAATCAGAACCAGATGGGTTATTCATGTATTTTATACTAATCATCATTTTGAGGTCACGGGGTCTGGGATAACTGAACATCGGCTAATCAGATTCAGATTCAGATTCAGATCTACTTTATTGTCATTCTAGTACACGTGTATACAGAACGAAATGTCGATGCATCTGACCCCCACAGTTTCCTTGAATGTACAGATATAAATAATGTTGTATTGTATTTTGGCTACGTGTAGTATTTTACCATAGTGCCGATAGTGCAAGAAGAGTAGCTAACCAGATGTGCAATATGGGCAGTCAGGTTAACAAGTCAGGTACACAGTAACATTAACACTGTAACAATAACGCTGTAATTACAATAGTGCAGAGAGCAATGTGCAAGGAGTGGCAAGCTATAAAAAAAACTGCCAGTAGTGCAAAAGTCAGATTAGCAGCCGTTTAGATTTAAGTTAACTATATGTTAGATTGACCATTTAACAGTCTAATGGCCAGGGGGACTAGACTATTGCGGAGCCTGGTGGTCCTGCACCGCACACTGCAGTACCTCTTCCCAGAGGCTAGCAGAGTGAACAGTCCATGATGGGGGTGAGAGGGGTCCCCGGTAATGTTTTTAGCATGGGATAGGCAGTGCTTCTGGCCAATGTCCTGAATGGAGGGAAGTGTAGTCCCGATTATTTTCTCTGCTGTCCTCGTTACCCTCCTCACACTACCCCAGTCGGTAGCGCTGCAGCCTCCACACCACACAGAGATACAGCTGGTCAGGATACTCTCTATGGTGCCCCTGTAGAATGTAATGAGGGAGGGTGGGGGCAGGTGGGCTCTCCTCATCCTCCGCAGGAAGTACAGGCGCTGCTGTGCCCTCTTCACCAGTGATGCAGTGTTTACGGACCAGGTGAGTTTGTTTGTAATGTGCACCCCTAGGAACTTGATACTGCTGACAACCTCCACAGCCTTGTTGTTGATGCAAAGTGGGGCATGGTTGGGCTGGTTTTTCCTAAAGTCGACAATGATCTCTTTAGTTTTGTCGACATTCAGGACCAGGCTGTTGTCCCTGCACCAGCCCACCAACTGCTCCACCTCCTCTCTGTAGGCCAGGTCGTTGTCATCCCTGATGAGGCCCACCACTGTTGTGTCGTCAGCATACTTCACGATGTGGTTTGTGGCGGACCTAGGGACGCAGTCGTGTGTCATCAAGGTGAACAGCAAGGGGCTTAGGACGCAGCCTTGGGGGGAGCCCGTGCTGAGGTAGATGACATCTGAACTGTTCTGACCTATCCGCACTGATTGGGGTCTGTCACAGAGGAAGTCCAGCAGCCAGTTCCGCAGGGGGGTGTTGAAACCCAGGAGTCTCATCTTGTCTACCAGATGTTGTGGGATGATGGTGTTGAATGCTGAACTGAAGTCCAGGAACAGCATCCGCACATGGGTGTTCTTCTCCTCTAGATGTGTCAGGCTCAGGTGAAGCGCAGAGGAGATGGCATCCCTGGTGGAGCGGTTTGTCCTGTAGGCAAACTGAAAGGGGTCGAATGAGGAGGGGAGACTGGAGGTGATGTGCTCTTTAACCAGTCTCTCAAAGCACTTCATTATGATAGGAGTCAGTGCAACGGGCCGGTAATCGTTGAGTGATAAGATCTGGGGTTTCTTTGGCACTGGGATGATGTTGGCAAATTTGAAGCATGATGGTACTTTGGCTTGGTCTAGCGAGGTGTTGAAAATGTCTGTTAGTACACAAGCCAGCTGATCGGCACACTCCCTAAGTACCCGCCCCGGAATGTAATCCGGATACTCGGACAATCCAGGTAATTTTTCCAGTCCATTTTAATCCGGATTAACTGAGTTTTACTGTATATACAACCACTAAGTTTTTTTTTTGTTTGTTTTTTATTACTCTAGGTGCTTTGCTCGAGTTTTTAGGTAAAAATTTTGTTTTGTGTTAAAGTTGGTTCTGTGGTTTTTCATCATAAAGTGTCTCAACAATGAAAATGGATTGTTTAATGACCTTATTTAGCATTTACAGCCTCCACGAGGTCTGCTGGTGTGACAGCCTGAATGTAAACTGTCGTTAAAATCGTGTCCTATGTATACTGGACCAAACCTTTAGCGCATCAGTAATGTCTCGGCTTCGCATGAGCGACAATCAGCTCTGTGCACGTAACAATATTTTTAAAAAATGCACTAGTTCTAATTGTTCGCCGAAACGTACGTTCTTATGAGAAGAGCCATATATGGCTCACGAGCCATTGGTTTCCGACTCCTGCTATAGAGCAATTGTGGAAAGATCTGCAAATGATCACTATTAACCTTAAGGTATATTTTAAGGAAGAATGGGCAAATATTTCCATTTCAAGATGTGCAAAACATACCCAAAACAGACTTCTTTTTCTTCTTGTCATTTATTTATTCTTAATATGCATCACAAGCAGTGCAAGGCATCCTGATCATTGTCAAAAAAGTTCGGTAAATGAAAACATGTACAAATGGGGAAAAAAAATTGAGAACATGGGAAAGCTACATAGACCACAAAACGAAGTAATAGAAAACAAAAGACATATTCAGAAAAGAGTGAGAAGCATAGCTTATTACCTCTCACCCTTTAACAAAAACAAAACAAATATGAATATATGTACATATATACACCGAAATACATGCATAAAAACATATACAATCCTACATGTATATAAACTCATATAATCCTATATGTATACTTTCACATGGATAAATATATATATATATATATATATATATATATATATATATATATATATATATATATATGCATACATGTTCACATACACATATTTAAATATACACATGCTGTCATGAACCGGAACAGGATCAGGACCCAAATGCGTGACCTTTCGCACACAAGCTTTTATTTTACGGGAAATGGGGAGTCATGCAAGTTAGGCAGTGGTCTGGGGTGGAAAGACAGGAAGCCAGAGACCGGCGTGATCGACACCAATTGCCCGAGCAGATATCGGACAGATGGGGTCGATACCGGACAGGACGGGACAGACAGGATTGATATTGAAACAGGATATCGAAATTAAGCAGGACAAACTAGACGGGAACGAAAACTGGAAACTGATATTAAACAGGACAAAATAAACGGGAACAATACCGGACAAGAAATACCAACAGGAGACAGGACCGAGTCAGAACCCACGTCTTGCGGGGCAGAGGTTTGTTGCGTTTTAGGGACATTTTTGGACAGGCCAATTAACCTGACAAACATGTTTTTTGGAATGTGGGAGGGAACTGGAGTGACCGGTGAAAACCCATGCCCAGGCACAGGGAGAACATGCAAACTCTACACAGGAGGTTCGATCCCATGACCTCAGAACTGTACCGCACAAGCGCTAACCACTACACCGCCGTGCTGCCCCATTTATATATATATATATATATATATAGATATATATAGATATATATATATATATATATCCCAAATATTTCAAAATGTTGAATAAATTTGGTTCCTTTTCACGATCGTGTCTCCCATCTTGTTGAATCTTGGAAAATATTTTGCGTTTTTTATTTAGGACAAGCTTGAAATATGGCAATATGTCAACAATTTCTTGGTGGGCCAATTTTTTTGCAAGGCACTGTAATATATATGTTTTAACTTGACAAGAATGCTGATGCATAAGGCACAAGGGAAAACAATGACAAATGCCCTGTACCTTGTATTCACCTCCAGGGCCTTTAAGGTCCCTCGCTGTGAAAGAAAATTAGTTTTAACAATTAGCATATTACCGCAATTATCATATTAACCTTCATCCTTCTATTGTGAGAGTTTTGCGAACATAGGCTAATGTGTCTATTAATGCAAACAACCTTTGAACGTGTACAGAGGACGAGCCAAGATTTTGTTTTGCAAATTCAAACGTCCTATTTTTCGTAGGGACCGATCAGAAAGAAATATAAAGACTCAAGGTGTGTTACAAAATAGAATATAATTTACTTTTATTGTCATTCTTTGTAACCATGCACACAGAACGCAATGAGCCGATGTATATATATATATATATATATATATATATATATATATATAGATATCTCATTAGCTACACCGCTTATCCTCAGTAGGGTCGCGGGGGTGCTGGAGCCCATCCCAGCAATCATCGGGCAGTGGGCAGAGGACACCCTGAACTGGTTGCCAGCCAATCGCAGGACACACAGGGACAGACAACTCACTCGCTCATTCACACCTAGGGACAATTTAGACCGGCCAATTCACCTGAAATGCATGTTTTTGGAATGTGGGAGGAAACCGGAGTGCCCGGAGGAAACCCACACAAGCACGGGGAGAACATACAAACTCCGCACAGGAAGTCTGGAGCTGGACTTGAACCCACGCAAGTGGGTTCCCAAGACATGAACTGTGCCGCACATGCGCTAACCACTGCGCTGCCGTTGTTAGATGGGGCCAGTGTTTGCTTAGTGTAGCCAAAATGTTGAAAGAGCCAAAGTGGACCCAGGAATAAAACATGTTTTGAGTGGCAAAAAATTAAAAGCTTGATATAAACATCATCATCCGTTATCTGCACCACTTATCCTCAGTAGGGTGGCAGGGGTTCTGGAGCCCATCCCAGCTATCTTCGGGCGGTGGGCAGGGGACACCCTGAACTGGTTGCCAGCCAATTGCAGGGCACACAGAGACAGACAACTCACTCAACTGTGCCACACACACGCTAACCACTGCGCTGCTGTGCCGCTTATATAAACATCGTGAAGAAGACAAAACATACTGAATACATCTATATTCATTTGAAAACGTTAATATTCATGTAATTTTGTCCTCCTACAGAGATCATATAATTTCCTGTCAAGAAACGGGCCAGGAAGCAGGAAGTATGAACTCAAATGCGTAGACGATCTGTCACTTTAATTTAGGAAAGAAAAGTTGTCCAACACAAACGGACCAAAGACAAAACAAAACAGGCTTAAAGGCAATCAAAATTACAAACTAGGCATTTACTCAGAACAAACAGGCATGAACAGGTTTTCCTCAACGTTAAGCAATGGTCTGGCAACGGGCAGTCCCAAAAGGAGCGTTTAAGTACTCCACAAGCAATCAATTCAATGCGTCTCAGCCGGTGTCAAGGGGCGGGGCCAGCTGGGTGCCATGACGACCGTGCAGGACATGACAATTTCCTATTATCAAACATTTTTGAAAGTGTGCCAGGGAGCCACTAAGGAGTGTCAAAGTGCCGGGTTGCGGACCACTTCCATTTTCAGTTAGCTGTCCGGACCAGAACGGAAACAGGACCCAATTGCGTTACGTTTCTCATAAGTTTTATTGAAGGAGAGAGGAAGGGCTGCGCCCACTAACGCCGGAAATAAGTCGCTCTTGTACTCGGAAGTGGATTTTCAGTAGCGAGCGATGGCAGTGTCAGGGACGGAAAAACGGGTCAGTAGCCGGGACTGGGAGAGCACGGCGTGGTCGGGTCAGAAACGAGTCGTAAGCCAGAACGGGAGAGTAGACGTGATAAGGATCAAAACGGGTCGTAGCCAGAGACAGACGGGAGCAAAAACGGGACAGGTGGGAGTCAGGGTCGAAAAAGGCTTGCCTAGTACTGAGCTTCGCAAACGGACTGACAACAGGGGATTGACAGGACTGGGTTTAAATAGGGACAGGGAGCCAATCAGAGCCCGCAGCAGTTGGCGCCAAATGAGCGGGCGCAGATGAATCACATCAGTAATCATGACAGCAACTGGATGTGAATCGTTATCAACACATAAAGCTAGGTTTTAAGATAAAAGTACAGCCAATTATGTTTGTCAAATTTTGCTTTCCCACTAAATATTAACAAAAAAATAGCTCTCCGCTTCAAAAAGGTTGACATTAAGCCAAATATAATAAATAGTATCTACTGGAAGATGAGTTTGGGCTGAATGGCATTTTTGATTCACACAGCCATAGGCCGTGAGGGTCTTCAAAGCCTTCTCTGCTTTCTTTAAAAAATATCTGAGTCATGTGACATTGATTTTATTTTCTCCGTCAATACTTATTAAATAATTCCAAATCGTCGGCTCCCTTACCTTGCTTTTTCTCTGGTTGAGCCCCTTTCAGATGTGTGTTTCATATTTAAGCATTTAACCAATCACTTTTCAGCCATTTCTTGTTGCCAGGCTCGGAAATTTACCCGGAAGCCTTCAAAAACAATTCTGAAGGTCTGGTAGCATGACATCAATGTTCAATAAAGCGTTTGGTTGAGCCAATTAGATTCAAAATTGGAGGGTCACCGCCTGCTAGCAGGCCTTGGGAAACGGTTTCACCAACTATGATTGCCTAGATGGCAGCAATGGAAGCATCAAAATGAAAAGACAAAAATCCCTGTGTCCACTGCTTCTCCCAAAAGGACTTTTTCAGCCGCAAATGGAATAAGAACTTATTCCAGAAATATGACATGAAAGGGTTGACTTTCAGCATTAGCCTCGTTGGCGATAGAAAACAACTTCTTGACTACGTACAGATAATCTCTATGACAGGGCAATTAAAAATTTTGCAGTAAGAAAGGGGGATAGATTTTGTGCACAAATAAAGAATTTTCTCTGAGTGTAAAATGTGGTTATATTTCTAAATAATAGAGCAATTTCATGAGTTTGTTATTGGTGCTTTATAGATGTACTTCACTTTTAGCTGCAGTAAATGTTTTATAGCCATAAAATAGTTCTTGAAGGTTGGATTGATTCAGACATAACACTACTGAAGCCATAGGTGTGAAATGCTGAACCAGACACCTTTAAAAAAATAAAACTTAAAAAAGTGATCAGTGATTTTTGTGCTTAATCTGATTGAAATTGACTCTTGATCACATTTTTGTGGGGTCTGCTTTTGCACTGCTAACAAAATAACAGTCCAAAACAAAAACAAAACACAGGAAGAGAGGAAAGAGGCGAGAGCGACTCAGGGGTCTCAAACATTATCAAACAGCGCCCTCGTGTGTCTGGCAAAGACATTTCTATCTGCAGTATTATTAGTATTTAGATCTTGAAATCTAGTTTGGGGTGTTAAAAATAGAATATTTATGCAGGTATGTGCATATGAGATTAAACCAAGTATTGCAGGCCCTAGAACAAAATATTCCAACCGCAAATATATTTTAAATAAAAACATATATTAGATTCAGAGTATTTATTGTAATTGTAAAAAGGGCAACGAAACAGTTTGGAGTATGTAGTCCAGTCATTCATTTCCAGTAAGAAGAAAATGCAAAGATCCACAAAACAAGTATCAGGAAAAAATCGATAAAACCCAATACCCATAAATAACCCAGTATAATCATTAAAATGGTACCATAAGAACTCAATATAAACTAATAACATTGCATTCTTTATAGGTCAAAGTAGTAAAACTCAACTGAACGAAATTTACAATTTACTTCTTCCTCTATCCGTTGCTTAAATCATGGTATTATAAAATGTATGCGAGTAAAGAAGTAGTAGTTTATATTTTTATTAAATGATTTTAAAAAAAGCGTAAATCCCCCGTCTGATACTGAACTTTTCACTTTTTACTGAGAGGTAATTTTCACACAAGCCACTAATAAGGATGACACAATTGCCATCACGCAATAACTTATTGAGTATCTTGCAGTCTTTTGACTTTCGTGTAAAAGCTGTGCTCAATCTACGGTCCAGGGCCATTTGCTGGCTGCTGAGCATATTTGAAAGGCCTGCAGCATATACAGGAAAAAGTAACACTGCAAAATGTCCAATTAGAAAATTGTGGGGAAAAGGGTGGTAAATTAAGTGAATTGATAATCTTTCCAATTAAGATCGACTCGTTCAATAGGCATACGATTTATTTTGAATCATTCCATTTTAAAATGACTGATCTCCATTTTAGTCTTTTGCAAGAATGGAATATTAAAATTGAAAAAATTGCAAGCCCCCAAAAATGGAGATACCTCTTTTTGAAATAGGAGCACTAAAATACCTTTAGTAAAATAAAACAAATTTCACCTAAAATGAGCCAACTATTCTGAGCTCTGCCACATTAGATGGGCACCTTATGTATTATTTCCCTTTTCTAAAAATGAAAATAATCATCAAATCTGTAAAATAAGTGAGCAGTCTGATAAATACACTGAAAAAGGTATACATTTACACACATGAAATAGGTACAACTACTAATGAATTTCTTTTCACAAGATATATATACCTGTCATGATTACTCATGACACTCACCTGTGCCTACTCGTTTGGCGCCAGTTGCTGCTAGTTACCTGATTGGTTCCCCGTCTTATTTAAGCTCAGTCCTTTCACTCGCCTGTTGTCAGTCCGTCAGCGACCCTGTTTTCACATGGCAAGCATTTTTGACTCCAGTCAATCCCGTTTTGTCACCCGTTTTCCACTCTTCCATTCCTGATTTCCCCGTTTGTCTCTTGCTACGACCCGTTTTTTGACCCCGACCACGTCCTGATCTCCCGTCCCGGCTAACGACCTGTTTTTCCGTCTAACTACGCTACGATCTCCCGCTCTGGAAGATCCACTTCCGCATTCGGAAAACGCTGCGACCCTGTGAGCGGCTTGCTTCCCGCGTCCAGCGAGCACCGGATCGCTGGCGCTGGCTTTCGTCTATATTTCAATAAACTTGTGAGTAACGCTACTCACCTGTGTCCTACTTCTGTTCCGGTCGTGACCATACCGATTTAGATTTTAAAATAATGTATTTGCATGTGTATAGACAAAGGTATATTCCGATTTAATTTTGAAACTCTTAATTTGGAAATATGTTGCTGCTAATGTCATACAAATAGTTTTCATTGCACTACTGTTCTGATGCATTTATAACTTTTATAACAGTCCTCAAATACTAGCTTGTTGATGTATGACTATTCACACTAAATATATTTGATCTTACTTTTTTTTTTAAGTATTTTATTACATGTTAATCCCGGACTGCCATAACTAATCTCGTATTTAGAATTGTCTAATATAATGTCATTGAAAACAACATAATGCACATTGTTTACAGCGGGTCGGGGGAACAAATCAAGATATAGAGGGTAAAACAGCAGAGGACTCAGCACACATCCTTGGAGGAGCTAGTGCTCAGAATTAGGGTGGAACAGATGTCGTTGCCAGGTTTCAACGACTGTGGGAAGTTAAGAAGAAAGTACATAATCCATCTGCAGAGGGAGGAGAGCCTTAGATAGGAGTTTCTCCACCAGGATCTCCGGAATGATCATGTTGAACACGTATCTGAAGTCCAGGAAGAGCATACTGATATAGCGTGTCTGTGGCCAAATTTGAAAGACTGTGGGTGATCAGACAGAAAGTCCATAATCCAGCGGCAGATAAAGAAGGAGGACCCTAATTGGGAAACTTTTTCCACCAGGATCTCTGGTATGGTGGTGTAAAAAGCTGGCCTGAAGACCAAGAAGAACATCCTGACATAGCTCGCGGTTTTTCCAGGTGGCTCAGCACAGCACATTATGACGTGCAATGTTCACTATGTTTTATCAATGACAATAAAACCATTTCTATTTAATGTGGCTCATGTCATTTGTAAAAACATGAAAAAAAACATTCCTAATAAGAAAAATATTATACAAGCTATTTCAGTCAGGATCAATATTGCTAACCCTTCACACTGTGTCTCTATCACTAGTCATCATATGGTAAACATTTCCTCTTTGATTCCCAGACTACCTGGAAGCATTGTACGGTTTCCTCTACGTGTTTAATTTTAGTAAGTGTTGAACGCGGATAAACAGCAAGCCAAACTCTCTTCAAGAGCCAGGGAACGAGCGTACTTTAATGATATCTCAAAATATAATTCTTAACAAATGACAGAGAGTGAAACTGTAAATATAACAAAGATACATTTTTTTGCATCAGAGATTGACATTAAACCTAAATGTGTTCAAATATAAATTATCAAGCAATTCAGTCAGACAGGATATTTTAGCTTACATAGAAAACTATAACAGATATGGCATTTTTCTCTTGGCAAGCAAACATAACATATTATCAAAGTGAACTTGTCAATATAAGAGATTACTCAGTTGGTTTGGACACATGGAGATGATGGATGAGGAGTGAATGTTGAAGAGGATCTACAGAGCAGAAGTAGATGGAAGGAGACCAAGAGGGCAATTGGGTTGGCCATGGTCCAAATAATGTTTTGTGTGTTTTTTGCTACTTCTTCCCTTTTTTTATTTTCTTTGTTTTTCTATGTGTTTGTCTTGCTGTCAGTCACCCCTCTTGAGTGATATGACCAGGGTAGATAGATAGATAGATAGATAGATAGATAGATAGATAGATAGAACTTGTCAATACAGATCGCCAAAAAGATAATGTATAAAAACAAACTTACATGCATTGCTTTCAGTGGCTTCAAACGATAATAAAATATATTGAAGCAGCACATGAAAACGTTCCACTGAGATCGAATACTTGCGGTTTTTTTATCTTCTTTCCGGTGCAAAATGTAATATTTCAAAAAGAGGCTATACCACCACCTAGCGTTCAAAACGTAAATGCCATCTATTCTTGATAAATTCTTGGGGGCAGAACGCTCCCTGCCTGGCAGTTTCAGATGCCACTAAATTAAGAGTCTCTCAAAAACCTAAAATCGTCCTTTTGAAGGAGTTGAACGACTTCTGAAATTGGTCTGAGGTATGTCTTTGCTATTCCTTGAGATGTTATTCTTACTTCTACCTTCCAGACCTTCCCCTTACTGCTTGGAAAAGTTGAGGTATCAACTCCAATAGATCACGCATTTTGAGGCAAGTGACTCTCTTTCAGTAACACCATCTTGGATGTTCCTTTTTTCTTCATAATACTTGCTTCTTGGTTGGAGCGTGCTGAGGTGATTTCCTTCTCCAGCGGGACCAGAACTCATGCCAGTGCTTGTTTCCATTAACACATGAAGAGATCCTTCCTTGTTACATCGATGGTTAGAGCAGGTAGTCCCAGTTTTTGCGTTAGCAACATAGCTGGAGTCAACAGGAAGGAGGGAGCAGGATCGGAGGACACCAATCCTGCGTTGCTGACACATTGGCCGTCAGAGTGCTAAGAACGTCGTGAGTAAGAGTGTGTTTATTCTGCTGCAACATGGAATCGAGTATCTTGCGAGACACGCCAATCATGAGTAATGCATGCGGCAAGTTAAATACACACGTACAGCCGGTGTCATGCCAGCTAGTATTTCAAGATTTTGGTTTGGTGCCTGTCTTTTGTGTCCCATGCCCAGTTCTTGGATAGCCCCAATGAAATTAGTCCCTCAATCAGATCTCAGCTGTTTTGCTGGTCTTTTTTACAGCCAAGAATCTTTGCAGGGCATTTATGCAGCTGGTGGTGTCCATGGACTTGATGACTTCAATGTGTACCCCATTGTTACTCATACATGTGAACAGTACGGCCTACCGTTTGCTTTGAGGAGAACCTCCTCTGGTGCGTCTGGTAACCACTGGCCATGGGCCAAAAATGTCCAGACCTGGGTATGTGAAAGGAGGGGAAGTGCTCAAGCGCTCGGGTGGAAGATGTGCCATATTTTGTTCTGCCATCTTGCCTCTTACCTTCTGCCAAACAATGTCCTGATTAATGATTGAGCCAAATAATCTTTTCCCGGAGATAATCCACTAGCCAGAGTCTCTGATTGTTCCTTACGTGAGTTTTTGCCCTTAGTGCTTTATTTTTTTTTTTTTGTGAAAATGCTTTATATTTTCTTTAGATGATGTTCCTTTGGGAGGATGATGTTATTCTTGACCTCCAGATCAAGAGAGGAATATCTTAGATGTCCTCCAATATCTATGACACCATCCTCTATGATGGTGAGGCTCTTTTCTCTTGTTGACTTGTTTCCTCTCTTTGCACAGTGCTAAAGATGATCCTTTGTCATGATTACTGATGTGACTCACCTGTGCCCACTCATTTGGCACCACCCGCCGCGGGTTCGGATTGGCTCCCTGTAACTATTTGAACCCAGTCCTGTCAATCCCCTGTGGTCAGTCCACCTGCGAACCTCAGTGAACACTAGGCAAGCCTTTTTCAACCCTGACTCCCACCTGTCCCGTTTTTTGCTCCCGTCTGTCCCTGGCTTCGACCCATTTTTTATCCTGACCACGTCTGCTCTCCCGTCCCGGCTTCCGACCTCTTTTTGCCCCCGACTAACTCTTCTCTCCTATTCTGGCTTATCACTCGCTCCCAAAGGGAGCATTCTGAGGACCTTTGATTTGCTTTCTCGCTTTGTCAAAAAGTAAATTGCATCTATTCTTGACTAATTCTTGGGGGCAGAACAAGCATGCTGATCTTTCAGAGGCGCAAGACGGAGGGCAATCCCAGAAAGCCGTGAAGGGTGGGGTCCCTGCGCTGGAGATGATAGATCATCATCCGTGAAGCTTCGGGTCCTTTACTCCATATAGTGTCGATAAGTGCGCTTGCTCTGTTCCTGGGGATTTCATTTTTGGCTATTATTGCCTCTCTCTCACCTTTATTCAGAGGTACACCTAAAAGATCGTCCAACAACTGATTAGTAATTTCCAGGTTGACTCGGTCCAGAAAGTTGGTCCTCACACTGAGAAGCTTGTCATCTGGAAGCAGAAAATGAAGTTTCCTTAAATTTTAATACTTCATCAGGGACAGTGTTACTTGACTACTAGATATCACTGTATTGTGTAGTCCTTAAAATCATGAGGAAAAATACCACTAAGGAGCTCAAAGTGACCAAACCATGCGAAATTTGCCCAGCTTTTAGCTTGGTTTTTGGGTACCTGTAGCAGCAAGATGTCAGACAAATATGTCACCTACCTCTAAGTGAGGTTAATGTTATGTACAGTGCCTTGCCTTTAGTACTGTCTCTCTCCCGCAGTTACTTAAGATCATTGAGGCTCACTTCGACCTTCATTTTATTTTCGTAAATAATGGTTTCAAAAAAAGGTGCAAGCAGTTCTTTTGTAAAAAATATCACAAAATACTGCAAACAATAAAGTTTCCTGCTTCATTTCCCTTAAGCACAGTAGGCGGGTGCAAGAGAGGAGAAAGCATCCCGACCCCGGCTCTATAGGATTGAGGTCTTGACTTTACCTTTATCATTCTAACACCTTTATATTGTTAGTTTTAAACCATTCCATTGTATATTTCGATTTGAGCTCTGGTTAATTGTCCTGTTGGAAAGTGAACCTGAGCCCTATTCTCAGGTCTCTTGCAGACTACAACATAATTTCTGCCAGAAAGGACTTGTACTTGGCTCCATTCATCTTCCCATCATCTCTAACTATTTTCCTGTGCTTTGCTACAGTAAAGCAACCCCAGAGATTGATGCTGCCACAGCCATGTTTGACAGTGGGTATGGTGTTTTCAGGGTGATGTGCAGTGTTACCTTTACGCCAATTGTAACGCTTTGCATTCAGCTCAAAAAGTTTATTTTTTTTCTCATCAGACCAGAGCACCTTGTTTCACATGTCCAAAGGGGCCTTTTGATGAAATTCTTTCAGAGTGGGCTTTCTTCTTGCCACTCTTTCATAAAGGGCATATTTATGCAGAATAAGTTCTAAGTGACTTATGCACTGATTGTCACACCTCAGCTGTGTTTGCCTGCAGGACATCCTATGTGATCATGCGCCCTCTCGGTTTCTTGTTTGATTAGTTTTCTCCTTGGTTGTTCCGAAGGTTTAGACTATGCAGGTCCAAAGTCAGGAGCGGGGGCCAATTACCGCGCTTGATAAAAATTTTACTGGCATGCAGACTGTGTCATAAAATCAATAATATGTGGCCGGACAGTAATGTTGACCATGTGTATGGAATGTTAATGTTGTAAAAAAAAAAAAATTACCATTTCACCAGATAATAATAGGTAGCCCTTTGACCACCTTGCTCTTGGTTTTCTGTAAGAATTTTAGCCCACCCCATTTCCGACATGGCGACTGTATATTTAAAAAAAGGAACGTTGACTGTGAGGGCTACCACTTCCAGTGGAAATTGGAGTGTTTTTTCACCGAAATCTGAAACAACTGCAGCTCCTTAATTTGCCAAGAGTTTGTGGATGTTTTCATTGGTTATAATATCAAGAGGCACTGACATAAGAAGCATGCCGACTACAAAAAGCTATCAGGAAACGAACGCTGTGAAAAGATGAAGCAACTGGAAGCTGTTTTAATGGCACAGCAGTGCTTTTTCACGAAACCCTCCGAGTCAAATAAAAATGCTACCAAGGTGAGCTATGATGTCACAAGTTGTAAAGTAATTTTCCTTTTGGAAAATTCAACTGGACTAAACCCTTTATTGATTTGGTTTTCCTAAACACAAAACTTTCTATAGGGATAGACAAGAATTTCAACAGAAAAGGATGAGAGAAACCTGATTATGCTTGAATACTGTAAAATGTCACTGTATCTAGTCATAATTGTACGACTTTTTCAGTTATATCCATATGACAATTTCAATAATTATATTATTAATTTGGTTGTAGTTAATACACTACCTGATTACCTATGTATTTAAAAGAAACATTTACTAATGAGTTGTATCTGGACCTTTGCCAGAACATTCTCAATATTTACTCTGCATTTACTCTCTTTCAAACCACACCCATGTCTTATAAAATACTGGCACGCGAGTTTTCCAATGCTTTTTTGGTAGACATGCTGGAGCAAATCCAAGCCGTCTTCGGCCAGTGGACAGGGGACACCCTGAACTGGAGGAAACCCATCCAAGCATGGGGAGAATTATGCAAACCCCGCACCGGAAGGCTAGTAGCTCCGATTTGACCCAGTACTGTGCCGCAGAGCACTAACCACTCACCTGCCGTGCCGCCCCAGGAAAGAACTAGCCATCAATTTCAAGAGTAAAAATAGAAATTTGCCTGTCTGGATATTTGAAAAACTCTTTATATAATTTATAAAACACATGCAGGCCACTGAAAAACTAGAGCACTAATAATGATAATAATAATGCAATAATAATGAATAGAATCCAGCAAAAGCAAAAACATAAAAATACCATTACCATATTTCATCATTTCAGACACAATAGGTCCAGGACCTGAGTAATCACCTGGGGGAGAAAAAAAGATTAGTAACTATCCTAACTCTTTTCCTGCCCACCCAGTTAACTCATGGAGGATTGATGTCCATGGCCGTCAATGGAACGTGATTTAACTTAAATCTTTGACGTCCACAGCATTCAATTATGGTGAATGAGTTAATGCTAAGTGGTTAATGTTGGTCGTGTTATTTTACCTTGTCGGATTTCACATCTCCACACTTTTTCACCATTATTATTCAGTGTTAGAGAGAATGTATACCCAGGATTCTGCAGGAACACCTCAATGAAGTTAGGATCTCCATCTTCATTTGTGAACAGGAATTTCTGTAAACAATACATTTTTAAAAAACACGCACATCTGGGTAGGAAAAAAATAAAACAAAAACAATCAAGTCATCAACATAAACAAGCACTCAGGGTCCCAAACACTGTTTCCTTATCTGTGTAAACTTAATGTTTGTAGGTCTAACTGATGAATGCAACATGCAATATTGCATCACGTGATCAATAAATTAGAGATGCACGATAATTATCCAACCAATACAGATGCAGCCCTATTAACGAACGAGATGTCCCCAAGGCAAAAATGCTACAGGTGGAATTATCTATACATAGTAGATACCAGAGTTGTATCCATCCATATATAGTGTAAGTCTATCACTGGAGCACACTTTTGGAGTTTGTTGGGGACAAGCACGGTACTTTTCTGTTCTGGACATCTGTTCAAAGCTGTCAAAAATATTTGGCAAAAATGTTTCTATGCTCTGGACTCTTTTCTCATCACTGGCATACATTTGTAAATAATACTGGTGTATATTAAATTGACAAAGTTAGGGTTGGTTGGTATATATCAGATTGACAAAGATAGGATTGGTTGGTTGGTAAATATTAAATTGACAAAAGTTAAGGTTGTTTGGTTGGTATATATTAAATTGACAAAGTTAGGGTTGGTTGGTTGGTATATATTAAATTGACAAAGTTAGGGTTGGTATACGTATATTAAATTGACAAAGATAGGGTTGGTTGGAGGGTTGGTTGGTTGGTTCATTGATTGATCGATCAATCGGTCAGTCGATTGAAGTCAATTGATTGAAGTCAATCTTTAATCTCTCCAACACCGGGGAGACATGTTTACTGGACCTTTGCAATTGTATTGTAATTTTAAAGAAAAATAGAGACAAAGATTAAAAAATTGGATTTTGGGTGAGGACATAGTATTAATAGTATAAGTTATCGGTCATCTGTATCAGCCTCTAGTCGAGAGCCAGGATTTTATCGTTTATCAGTCGAAAAAAATCATCTGTAAAAAAAATGCTCCAAACAGGACAAACATTTGCAATTCGAGCAGAAAATCTCGGTCAACAGTGCAGTACTTTGAATTTGGGGAAATCACAATGTTAGAAATGATATAAAAGAGTGCACGGGGTGGTAAGCGTTGTCAGCAGAGAGCGATGATATGATTGTGTTTTGAGGGTTTAACCCTGAATGTAGCACTTCCAGTAAGAAACCAAGAGTAAGAATGTTGAGTGTTATTTCCAGGCAGTCTTATCCATATATGAAATGTGCTTAACCATACATTTGGAATTATCGATGCCCCATCCACATTGGTCTTCAGTTCGAACTGGTCGCCCATCTTCAAGGTCCCCTGATATTGAGATTTCTCAATCCATTCAAAGCCTTTCTTTTCTGCTGCTTCGTGTAGATTCTGTTATGAACAACCACACACCAATCATAAAGATACTTTAAAATCAGACGAAGAAAAAAAACACATCAAAATCGATAATTACCGTTTCAAGAGAAGGGTTGCTCGGGATCAAATACACGTGCAACGTCAGAAATGCTTTTCTGGTCTTGTATACCATCACTTTGCACTTCAGAGACAATGGTAAACCAAACCAGCGAAATAACCGAAACACTATTCCGTTTTCAGTGAAAACTGGTTTTGGAAGCTTGGCATGGGATGGTGTGACATCAGACACGTTCTCCACTGTAGCTCCATCAGAATTTGAATGCAGAACTGCAAACTTATTAACAATTGCGGGATCATCAGCTACAAAAGAAAAACAAATAATATTCCATTGTTAATTTCTGCACTACCAGACATATATACTATATTGATTTGAGTAATAAGCAAAATTACATTAACTATCATTTAAACGCACACTGTTTTCAAATACTTGTTGCTCAAGAAATTAGCATTTAAGATAAAGGTATCTAAATAATATGAGGCCCATGATTGTACGCCCTTTTGCTGCAATGGGTACCCCTAAAACCCCAAAACCTTGTGAAAATTCGTTGTCACAATATGTTAACCCATTTTGTAACAATGACAATAAACGTATATTCTATTCTATTCTATTCTAAAAAGCTGGCCCAAAAAAAGAAGAAAATGGTCTACTTTGGCCAGACGTTTGTATTCTTACTTGTACTTTGTAGCCCTTTTTTTTTAGTTGAACTACTCAATACAGCAACATCTACTGATCAAATATTACAGAGTGTCCCTTTTATGTCAAAAGTTGTGGAAAAACATTAATTTGCATAATGACATCGCTCTCACTTGCACTTGTAAATCGGAATACTCGCAAACGCCATGGAAATGGAGTTATTGCTTCTAGTTATGTGAAGTATTCATTCAGATTGCTCCAAAAAATTGACATCTGATCCGAGTCGTACTATTGCCTGCATGTAAACATAGTCACCGTCTTTGTTTTTCTCACTGACTTATGCGGATCCAATGTGGCAGATAGACTTCATCAAATCGCCCGTCAGTGACTGTGACGTCCAGTAGGGGTCCCGCAGGCATGTACTGCAAGGCCTCGATTGTGTCCTTGTGCTCCCACCATTTGCCAAAATGGTACTTGAAGCTTAAAGAGGAATCCTTACAAATCCAGCGCATGCCCGAGACACGGCACTCATATTTACCTGGTGAACAGCGGTAGCTGGTGGGACACAAGTAGAGGTAAGATATGGCCTAAAAGAAAATTCAGTTAGACCAAAAACGAGTCGCGGGTATATAAACCTGAACCCGCCCGAGCCTGACGGAATAACTTGATTTGATGAACGAGCCCGAAAAAAACCTGGAGCTTTAATTTGCCTCTAAAGTAAACACAAAGCTTTACTCCCAAAGCTTTAGTCCCTCACATCAAATGAACATCTTGGTGACCTGCGGCGAAAGGAAATGAAACTGAACAATATGCCACTGAAAAGAAAATCAAACTCTGAAAATTACAAGCTGCAACTATATATTTGGCCCAAAATCAGAAAGAAGGTTTGTAAAGCTTGTAAGCTACTGGCAAGAAGCAGAAATGACATCTGACGTGAGGGAGGTGGAAGGGGGAAGCCTTGCGTCTTTTACCTCAACACAGAGGAGGGAAAATGTCTTTGGATTTTGTGATTTTGAGTTTGGTAAGCATTTTCTTTATCTCAATAATTACCTGAGTAAAAGTAAGTGCATGCTGTGCAGTTCCGCCACAAAGGAGAAAAAAAATAATTTGTGTTGTTCCGATGCCAATGCTGGACTAACTTAAGGTTCCAAATCGGCAGGTAAAGCGACCAAATCATCGATATTATTATATGGTGTACAGTAGGTTATTGTAACGGGCAAGTTACGAGCCAGAGTTAAAGTCCGTGTTTGCCAAAGCTTTTTCCTGCTCTGAGCTCATGTTTCTAATTGCTAACAAAGGCAGCGCAGCATTTTTCGGCTATTTTGCAAACCCAAACAGTGCAACGACGCACCAAACCTTTTTATCTAGTCACCAAGTGGTGAAAAATGTTCAAATTGGGGAATACGGGACACTTGTCAATGTCACATTTTTCCCAGCCGTCTAATCACAGTGCAGGTTGGGCGGGACAAAGACCGCAACTACTGCAGGGGTCGGGGCTAAATGAACAAGATTCCTTCTGACTGTCAGAGCTATGTAGCACAAATAAACACCATTGTGTTTGCGATCATTTACTGTATACCAATATCTGAAACTCATGACATAAAGTTACCGGACACCATGGCAGACAACTCTGAAAAAGTTGCCTGCCCAGCCATAAAGTTGCCTGCCCTATTTTTCCCAACTTGAAACGCAAAAAGACGACTAATCGCAAAAAAAGAAACATTGTTGCAAAGTATTAGGGATTTATAATCAGAATATATAACAGAGCAACTCTTTAAAATTAGGTTTGTTATAAATCTACTTATAACATTCATTGCATGTGAATGACATCGCTGTTTTCCATCTGCCATCAGTATGTACCTGTATTTACTCATCTTCATTCATGCAATGTTTGCGTTGCGTCGTCTGCTAAAAGCCATGTGAACACCTCTTTCCACGATGCTTTTAATGTACGTTTACGGTTTGTAGCGCCATAAATTTTGTTGGCTTCTTTTAAATCTTTCTTCTGGGGCTGAAGTTTTGGCTTGATTCCTAACCACTAATCCATTTTTCTTGTGTTCTCTGTGCGTCTACTTTGGAAAATGATATGCAAATGTACGACCTTATAAGGCTCTGGAAATTCCGGTAGCAGGAAGTTATTCGATGCAGGCTTCTGATTGGCTGCCAAGTATGCAAATTGACAAACGAACCGAAATTCTGAAATTTCCAAACCGAACGAAGATTTTGAACTCGGAATAAAGCAAACGTTTGATTTAAAATATAAATAAATTTAAAGAAAAAAAAAAAATATATATATATATATATATATATATATATATTTTTTTTTTTTTTTTTTTTTAAAGTTGTTGGCCACCAGAGCAGAGACGTTTTATAAGTTGTACGCCCGACTTAAAAGATGCACGCCTCGGGCGTCCGGGCAGACGTTATTTCAGACACTGCTGTATATAATAACAAATCTAAAAGCTATTTTAATTAACTTCACATTTATGTATGATAAAAAATATGGTATATCTTTTTCAATAATACAAGTTTATGAGACTCTGGCATGACGAATCAAACCCTGCCGTCTTGCCAGAAACACTGTGTGGTATTCAGTTTTCAGTGGTAAAATGGACGCTCCTAAAATGGACGACATAAATCTAGTGAATGTAAATAAAATATAATAATTTTAAGGAAACCTTAATAAATAAATTCAACAACGAGTAAAGGCCAACGGGTGGGCAATGTTTTATAAGAAACAATGAGCTAAATAACAGTTTTTTTTAATACATCTCATCTCATCTCATCTCATTAGCCGTACCGCTTATCCTCATTAGGGTCGCGGGGGGGGCTGGAGCCCATCCCAGCCATATCCGGGCAGTGGGCAGGGGACACCCTGAACTGGTTGCCAGCCAATCGCAGGGCACACAGGGACAGACAACTCATTCGCTCATTCACACCTAGGGACAATTTGGACCGGCCAATTCACCTGAAATGCAGGATTTTGGAACGTGGGAGGAAACCGGACTGCCCGGAGGAAACCCACGCAAGCACGGGGAGAACATACAAACTCCGCACAGGAAGTCTTGAGATGGATTTGAACCCACAACAGGTTCCCATGACATGAACTGTGCCGCACAAGCGCTAACCACTGCGCCGCACATATTGTACATAAAATACAAGAACAAGAAAGCTGTTTATTTTCATTTCTGCCACCACACATATTGTCTTTCTTTCGAAGCAGACCGTAAATACTTCAAATGTGTTTTACCTGTACCAGGTCAAGCCACCATCCTGGCTTACTGACGGCTCAAGTTTAGTCCAGCCTTCCTCAGCAAATACTGTCGTTTCAGTAAACCACTCCACCTAGTTAAAGAAAAAATCAATAACAGGAGTTACAAAGGATTTTTTTTTTCAGACTTTAATTTTACAAAATGAAATTGTATTCTACTGTGATTTACGAGCATGTGAATGATCCGAATCAAAGAAGACATTTGGTCAAGAATATACGTACCATGTCCATTTCAAAATGTGTCCTTTTGTCGTCCTCCATCCATGAAAATTCAGTTTTCCTGAAAGTGTTTAAAAATGACAATGACACTATTGAAAACAAAAAAAACACGTACCGTATTTTCCGCACTATAAGGCGCACCTAAAAGTCTTGTTTTTTTTTCAAAAGCTGACCATGCGCCTTATAACACAGTGCGCCTTATATATGGCTCAATATTAAATTCGCAAGGTCTCGCAACTACGAGAAACAGCCGCCGACTCCATTTTTCGCGCTGTGCATACTGGGAAATATTAAACGATTGGTAGTTGCCGGGGCTCGTGTTGTATTTGTTTACTAAGTGGCAAAATGGCTACCCCATTAAACTGCTTAATTCATATTCAACAAATACAGTATTTGTCTGAATCCAGGGTTATGACTGGTGAAGATGTAAAGCACAATTTACCTTAAACAAACGCAGAATTATTCAGAATGTCACGTTTGAGAGAGAGAGAGAGCGAGAGAGAGAGAGAGAGCGCGAGATTCTCTTTCATACGTGCATTTGTATAAGAAAATGGCTCCTGTTAAGAGACACGCGTACAACGCCGAGTTTAAACTCAAAGCGATCAGTCACGCAGCACAACACGGCAATAGAGCGGCAGCGAGAGAGTTAAACTTAAATGAATCGATGGTACGGAAGTGGAGAAAGGATGAAGATAAGCTCCGCCAAGTAAGGAAAACTCAACAAAGTTTCCGTGGCAATAAAGCAAGATGGCCAGAGTTAGAGGAGACACTTGAACAGTGGGTTGTTCAACAAAGAGCGGCAAGCAGAAGTGTCAGTACGATAACTATACGTATGAAGGCAACAGCGCTGGCACAAAAACACCGGACGTGTTGGATGGCCCATTCACTGAGATATGGTCAATTCGAACACAGCAGAAGAAGAATTCGAGGGATTCGTCGATGAGGAGCTTATAGAGTGATCTTTGTTTTTCTTTTGTGTGTTTACGTTTTACATTTTACAGTTATTATGTTATTGCTTTGCACTCGTTGTTTTTGCACATTACGAGTGTCACTTTATTGCGATTGCACTAACGTTTCATTTAAAATAACAGTATCAGACGTTTTTTTCTTTGCGTGTTGACTAAATGGACAAAAAATAAAATGATATGTCGATGTTGTTCAAAGATGTGTCACGAAAATGCTTTACCTCAGAGAAAATAATAAAACGGCTGTTTATTTATTTTGGGAGTGAATGGAGTTGTGGAAAGCTTGTTTGTTAATAAAGTTTGACCTTTTTGAATATTTTGTTGACATTCCCTTGAGCGTGGCAACATCTAGAGGTTGCATAAAGTAACTACATTCTCTACTGTAGTCAAGTCGTCACATTTATTTACCGTAAATAGCCCTTAATCCCAAAAATGTCTCGAAGGACTGCACAGGATTACAATTACAAAATTGCACAATTACCTGATCTTAAACCAGCATGCACTTATAGCGCCTTATAATGGGGTGCGTCTTATGTATGGCATAAGTTTTAAAATATATCATTCATTGAAGGTGCGCCTTATAACATGGTGCGCCATATAGTGCGGAAAATACGGTAGATTGAGTTCAAGCCTAAAAACTTAGCTAAAAAGATATTTATATTCTTTGGCACACCATGAAACTTTTTAACATTTTTTTTATTATTGTTGTTGAAGGATGAATACTAATTATTGCACAATGTACAGCACCCTGTAGGCAGTTTTGGTATCTTAAAAGAGACAATGTCTATTATTTGACCACTAGATGTTGCTGTTGTTTATTGCAACAGAAAAAAAAGAAAAATCACAAATTACGCAGCCTTAAAGTGACTAAAACACACTATTCTACATCTCTTTTTTTGTCAAGCCCTTTTGAGGGTTTTGGTTATCCGCAGTAGCAAGATGGCGGGCAGTTATGTCAGCTCACTTTAGGGGAGGCTCATGTTCTATTGATAAGTTTATTCAGTTTTTGATATTGGACACCTATAGGTGATTGCATAGGATGCCAGTACATTTGTTGACTATTTTACCTCACTGTTGTTTTGACCATTATGCATTGTTAACCTAATTGTCACTATCGGCCAACCACGTTGCTGTTCTTGGATTTCCACACCCTTCAGGGCGGATCTGCTTTTGTAACCTAGGATATTTTAAAAACAGGGCTCAGGGGAGGTCTTTTAGAACATGTTAGAATTTCTTATTAGAGGTTTGGGCTCTCCCTTGTTTTTCTTGCAAGTTCATTATCTATTGATGCCTTCTCTCTTTATTTTGAGGTTGTACTAAAAACTAAAGTCATCATATATAAAATACCGTAAATTCCGGACTATAGAGCGCACCTGATTATAAGCTACAGCCACCACATTTCGGGACGAAAACCGATTTTGTACATACACAAGCCGCACCTGTATATTAGCCGCACGCGCCCACATTGAAAACCGCAATACAAACACGAGATTAACCCATACCCGATACAGTCCAAATAACACAGCCGGCAAAGTGAAGGGAAAATGATACCGGTACTTAAGATTTAATGCAGACCTGCAGAGTCCGGGTGCCGGTTGAAAGTAATCCAAGGAAAAATACTGTATATTTCCAAAGGTAAGAGTGGGAAAAATATATATCCACTATTGTCGGCCGCGTCCACAAACACGTCTCACCTTTACTCCACTTCCCGTCAGCCCGCGTTTGCCCCGCCCCTTCTTTCTCATTTGTTCGTAAAAAACATATCAGAATAAGTTTCTAAAATAAATAAATTACAAAAATATACAGTTGCAAATACATATTATACATGGTTACACATATTTACAAAGAAAGACGGTACACCGAGAGTTTTCAAAGCTTTAATAATAATATTATAACTTTCATCCCAAACCGTGCCTGTGAAGGGTAGCAAAACGCTACTAGCAACACGCTCGCAACACAGTAAACAGCTCTGTTAAAAAAACATACCGTACTTGTAGTAAGCACGGTAAAGCGTCCTCATCTTCCTCCTTATAACTGACGTCATCAGTCGTCTTCCTTCAGTATGGTCATATAGACGTTGTCCCACGCTCCCTTATTCAAAAACACGCTAGTATCACGCTCGCAAAGTAAAGTTTATGTGCGGTAGCTCTGTTTCCTTCTATATCGGACTGCTCGATTGCGTTCGGCTTGAAAGTTGCGTCATGTGCCTTTCTTTTTACAATTTGCATGATGAGGATATGTCTACGCTAATTTAATTTGTGCACAAGCTAAGAAGTTGCAGTCTAAATCTTACCTTTTGTACTCGAGCGCCGCTGGTGGCCGTTAGAAAAATTACATAAATTGGCCGCATCACTGAATAAGCCGCAGGGTTGAAAGTTTGGGAAAAAAGTAGCGGCTTATAGTCCGGAATTTACGGTAAACACTAATTGGTCAACCTACGGGTATTTAAAAATCTGCATAATAATTCATGTTTTCGTGTAGTATTTAAATCAATGTACATACATTTTTTTGCCACTAGGAGGTGTTAAATAATACACAATGTCCTTATAAGTGTTTTTAGAAAATAGGACTGCATGTAGTTCATATGGAAAATGACTTAATTAAATACGTGAGCAATGATTAAATGTGTTTATTCGTTTTCAGATTATTTTAATGTGCCGTTTTTATGTATTTACTATATTTATCTTGTGAAATATGAAAAACAAATCTTAAAATGGGCAAAATCATCTGACATGTGCTCTTTTAGAAAAGCTTTCACATTTTATGTTGTTTTTCTTATTTTCTGAGGAAAACAAGCAAAAACATTTCATAAAACAAGAAAAACAAATGAGCCAAAAAATATTTTATGTGTTTAATATATTCTTATGCCAACACATGGCGAAATTCAAGCACTTTTTCAGGAATTTCAAAGCCAATTTTTCAATTTCTCCAGTACCATTAAACAAAGAAATCTAGTGTGAATTACGATTCGTGTAATGGTACTGGAAAAAAAATTTGCAGAGCCACTAATGTATCTGCGATTTACATATGCAATTTTTATTTTTGCGTGTGCATTTAACAAGACATATGATTTTTAAATCGAGTAAATCGTGAAAATATTTGTGTGTAAATATTGTTAAAACAAATATCTCCCTGTACAGGTGTTGTGTAAAAACGGCAATAATAATAATAATAATAATAATAATAATTTCCTTGTATTGTCATTCTGCGTAACAATGTACACAGAACGAAATGTCGATTGCACCTGACCCATTGTAGCGAGCCGATGCAGCCGCAGCCAACAGAGGGCGCCGCCGACCAATATAATGTAGCCTACATTTTCAGTTGCAGAAAGTTCTTACCGAAAAAAATGACCGCTGGGAAATGCTTCATTCATTCATTTATTCCATGGCCCATTACAAATGTCCATATTTGATATGTAATCCTTGCGCTAACACACATTTTATAGTGCCCCAATTAGGTGTAGCATACACATGTGCTCTTGGGGGCGACCTGAAGAGGGCGATGACGCTTCATAGGACAATACCATACAAACTAATACCAGCTGCCGTTAATCATAGGCAAAGAAGAAATGCAATGGCAAAGCGAAGCGAATAAAGAGCCGTGTCTGGGTCATTTCAAGCAGAGTGGTTGAGAAACAAACAATTCCAAGCAATTATAAGCACTTCACCAAAAATTCAAGCACTTTTTAGACGTTGAAAACACAACATTAAAATTCAAGCATTATCAAGGATTCCAAGCATCTTATGAACCCTGAATGATGCAGCTCAAAGCTAAAATTTATAAGAGGACATCTAAAAAGTATAAGCCTTACACTTACAGACTTACATTTTCTTGGATATTGTTTTAAATGTTCTTGGCTCCCGTTCCTCAAGGATGCTGTAAAAGACCCGCTTCTGTTCCACTGATTTAAGATTCTCAATGACTTTGGTCATCTTCTCGCTTGGGCTGCAGATGGCTTTGATATCCTCGCTCACTTCCACTCCCCTCGCAATGAGATCGTTTACAATAATGTCGACATTTTCGACCATGGAGATCAGCATGCTTTTATAATGGTCAACAAGGCAATGCGCTGTGGAAAGAGGGAGAAAATATTATATTTCCTAATTATGAATAGAATATGCTCAAATTAGTTTTTATCAGTGTTCCAAACATAACCTTTTCCAAACTGGTAGCATTTTCACAACATTCTCATTTTCGCGGTTGATCCACTCCAGAACCACCCCCAAATTAGGTGAATCTCCATGAAGTAGGAACTGTATAAACAGTGCCTTGAAAAAGTCTTGCCATGTTTCAGGCTTTTTAAGAATTGATTAAAAGAACAAGAAAAACAATTGAAGATTCAACAACAAGTGAGACACAATTGTGAAAATAAACTAAATTGATTTAACATTTTGTATTGTGCTAATAAATTTAAAAAAATAATAGTAGGCATTGCTAAAGTATCAGCACCCTTTGAGTGAATACTTTGTGCAATCTACTTTTGATGCCATCATAACCACAAGACGTTTTGGGTATTGCACATCTTGAAACATAAGTATTTGTCTAATCTTTCTAACAAAACAGCTCAAGTTCCTTACTGTTTGATGATCTTTTGTGCATAGCATTTATAGATCTTTCCACAAATGCTCTCTAGGCTTGAGGTCTGGATCTTGGCTTACCTATGTTTATTGTTAGTTTCAAAACGTTAAATTTTATATTTTAGCTGACTGTATGTTTAGGGTCGCTACCTGAGATTAACCCACCACTGTACTGTCCATCTAACAGTGATTTTTAATACTGAAAACATTCCCAGAAGCTTGATACTTACCGATGAGCTGTGCCTAACCCTTTCTAAGTTTTTTTTTAATAATAAATGAAAACAAAAATAAACATATTTTAAAATTTTGGCACTCAGTGACAATGCTTCTGAAAAGTATTTCTACATTATGGCATTAAATGAGTTAAATGAGACGGCCAAGGAAATTTAAAACTCACCGTATATTCGAGGCTCTATGCGATTAAGGTGAGACATCATCTTCTGACTTGCTTTTGGCCCTTTAAGGTGTACTACATGGTTCAGATGAAAAGCCATGCTTCTGATGTCAGGATTGGAAGAGATGATCATACTTTTTTGCCCGTAACTCAATAAATTATCGTCTTCAAGATCATTCATCAGCTTATACAAAACCCTCTGAGACATCAAATCAGGCCTAAATTCTGGAATCTCTTGAAGTTGTTGCTGCTTTATCAAGTCTTGTGTCAGCAATTGTCCATGGATACAGTCTTCTGAAAAACAATTTTAAACAAAGAGGGTTGTTTCAGATATTTCCAAATCCTACTTTAAGAGTCTGCAGAAGCGTAAGTAGAGTAAAGCACGCAATTCTCTTGCCTCACAGCAGAGGGCGATAGTGAGACCAATGATTCTGATTTAGAGCACACCTGAGCCCCACACAATAGAATTAGTGATAGTATTAATAATAATAATAATAATAATAATTTCCTTTGTATTGTCATTCTTTGTAACAATGTACACAGAACGAAATGTCGATACACCTGACCCATTGTAGCGAGCCGATGCAGCCGCAGCCAACAGAGGGCGCCGCCATTTTTACCAATGTTATAAGTCTTAGGTATGACTCGGCCGAGGCGCGAACCAGCGACCTCCCAGTCTCAAAGCGGGCGCCTTACCATCTAGGCTACTGAGCTGGATAGCAAGCTAACAGCAAGTCAAGCCATCCTGTAAATTATTTCTAGTTGCATTGAAATTTACTCAAAATGGAAAATTACCTATCTATGGATACTATTATTCAAAAGGAGCAGCACATAAACTTCATTCATAAGTTGTGGTAAGACAATAAAACTTATTTTCCTGTGCTACAGTTTGTATATTGCTTTCTTGCTCTTGCAATCAAATAATGATAGATTATTAGTACTAGAAGTGGAGGTAATAATGCATGCTTTTTAGTGTAAACTAAAACAAACTGAGAAACATACTTACCGACATTTAAATAAGCAGGATTTCTTTGTTTTAGGAGAAACAACATCTTCCTGCTTGCTTCTGGACCTTTGCTAAGGACCAGATCAATCAGATACTCAGCTTGTTCTCTCCTACGAGCAATCTCAAAAAGAATGTGTGTCCTTTCGTGGACATTTACGACATTAGCCGTAGAAAGGTGGAGCAACAAGTCAAACAAAAGTGAAAATGACACCCGAGAGAAGAACACAGGCTTCATCTGTTTAAGCTTGGTTGGTCCAGGGGCATCTGAAAAACAATACAGAAAGATATGGATAATGTTCCGTTCTCACTGATTTGAGTTTTAAAAGCAAGGATTTTGCACCTATGACACAAATTTGGTCCATATGTGATAAATAGTGTTAACTCGAAGATGAGCATAAATAAACCATCCCATACAGTAGATAGGTTGAGGAATTACCGTAAATTCCGGATTATGAGCCGCTACTTTTTTCCCTAACTTTCAACCCTGCGGCTTATTCAGTGATGCGGCCAATTTATGTAATTTTTCTAACGTCCACCAGCGGCGCTCGAGTATTGCTACCATTAACTGCCCTGTCACAGCCACCGTTTGGGATGAAAGTTATATTATTATTATTAAAGCTTTGAAAACTCTCTCGGTGTGCCGTCTTTCTTTGTAAATATGTGTAAAAGGCGAGGGCACATAATGGAGGTTTACATCTAATGTGGCTGAACCCGTTCAGAGGGAGGCTAAGTAGTCAACAGCACCACTCTGTTTACACGAGTTCAAAATAGGCTCTGAAAATACTTCAGAATGGTTCATTCCCACTACTGAAATCATGTTTTGGAATCAACTTGAGCTCACGTACAGCAAATGCAATTCGGTGTACTCAATTTTGAAAAGATCGTAGAAAACAGGTCAGAATGGTCGAGCGGTCTAAGGCGCTGCGTTCAGGTTGTGGTCTCTCTGGAGGCGTGGGTTCAAATCCCACTTCTGACACACATCATAGTGTTGTAGATTTTCTTACTCAAAAGGCCATGGCACATAAAAGATAGACATCTATTGTGGCTGAGTAGTCAACAGCACCACTCTTTTTACACGAGTTCAAAATAATCTATGAACATACTTCAGAATGGTTCATTCCCAGTACTGAATTCGTGTTTTGGAATCAATTCGATCTAACGTACAGCCCGTGCAGTTCGGTGTACTCAACTTTAAGACATACATTGAAAACAAGGCAGAATAGCCGGGCGGTCTAAGGCGCTGCGTTCAGGTCGTGGTCTCTCTGGAGGCGCTGGTTCAAATCCCACTTCTGACACACATCACAGTGTTGTAAATTTTCTTACTCAAAAGGCCATGGCACATAATGGAGGTAGACATCTAATGTGGCTGAGCTCGGTCACAGGGAGGCTGAGTAGTCAACAGCACCACTCTCTTTACACGAGTTCAAAATAATCTCTAAAAGTACTTTAGAATGGTTCATTCCCAGTAGTGTATTTGTGTTTTGGAATCAACTCGATTTAACTTACAGCCCGTGCAGTCCGGTGTATTCAATTGTAAAAAAGTTCTTGAAAATAAGTCAGAATGGCCGAGTGGTCTAAGGCGCTGCGTTCAGGTCGCATTCTCTCTGGAGGCGTGGGTTCAAATCCCACTTCTGACACACATCACAGTGTTGTGGAATTTCTTCATCAAAAGACCATGGCATATAATGGATGTTGACATCTAATTTGGCTGAGCTCGGTCACAGGGAGGCTGACTAGTCCACAGCACTCCTCTCTTTACACGAGTTCAAAATAGGCTCTGAAAATACTTCAGTATGGTTCATTCCCACTACTGAAATCATGTTTTGGAAACAACTCAATCTAACGTACAGCAAATGCAATTCGGTGTACTCGATTATGAAAAGCTCCTTGAAAACAGGTCAGAATGGCCGAGCGGTCTAAGGCGTTGGTTTAGGTTGCAGTCTCTCTGGAGGCGTGGGTTCAAATCCCACTTCTGACATACATCACAGTGGTGTACATTTTCTTACTCAAAAGGCCATGGCAGACAATGGAGGGAGACATCTAATGTGGCTGAGCTCGGTCACAGGGAGGCTGAGTCGTCAACAGCACCACTCTACTGTATTTACACGAGTTCAAAATAATCTCTAAAAGTACTTCAGAATGGTTCATTCCGAGTACTGTATTCATGTTTTGGAATCAACTCGATCTAACTTACAGCCCGTGCAGTCCGGTGTATTCAATTGTAAAAAGGTTCTTGAAAATAAGGCAGAATGGCCGAGTGGTCTAAGGCGCTGCGTTCAGGTCGCAGTCTCTCTGGAGGCGTGGGTTCAAATGCCACTTCTGACACATATCACAGTGTTGTAGAATTTCTTACTCAAAAGACCATGGCATATAATGGAGATTGACATCTAATTTGGCTGAGCTCGGTCACAGGGAGGCTGAGTAGTCCACAGCACTCCTCTGTTTACACGAGTTGAAAATAGGCCCTGAAAATACTTCAGTATGGTTCATTCCCACTACTGAAATCATGTTTGGGAAACAACTCAATCTAACGTACAGCAAATGCAATTCGGTGTACTCAATTATGAAAAAATCCTTGAAAACAGGTCAGAATGGCCGAGCGGTCTAAGGCGCTGCAATAAGGTCGCAGTCTCTCTGGAGAGGTGGGTTCAAATCCCACTTCTGACACACATCACAGTGTTGTAGAATTTCTTACTGAAAAGACCATGGCAAATAATGGAGGTTAAAATATAATTTGGCTGAGCTCGGTCACAGGGAGGCTGAGTAGTCCACAGCACTCCTCTGTTTACACGAGTTCAAAATAGGCCCTGAAAATACTTCAGTATGGTTCATTCCCACTACTGAAATCATGTTTGGGAAACAACTCAATCTAACGTACAGCAAATGCAATTCGGTGTACTCAATTATGAAAAGGTCCTTGAAAACAGGTCAGAATGGCCGAGCGGTCTAAGGCGCTGCGTTAAGGTCGCAGTCTCTCTGGAGGCGTGGGTTCAAATCCCACTTCGGACACACATCACAGTGTTGTAAAATGTCTTACTCAAAAGACCATGGCATATAATGGAGGTTGACATCTAATTTGGCTGAGCTCGGCCACAGGGAGGCTGAGTAGTACACAGCACTCCTCTGTTTACACGAATTCAAAATAGGCTCTGAAAATATTTCAGTATGGTTGATTCCCACAACTGAAATCATGTTTGGGAAACAACTCGATCTAACGTACAGCAAATGCAATTCGGTGTACTCAATTATGAAAAGATCTTTGAAAACAGGTCAGAATGGCCGAGCGGTCTAAGGCGCTGCGTTAAGGTCGCAGTCTCTCTGGAGGCGTGGGTTCAAATCCCACTTCTGACACACATCACAGTGTTGTAGAATTTCTTACTCAAAAGACCATGGCATATAATGGAGGTTGACATCTAATTTGGCTGAGCTCGGTCACAAGGAGGCTGAGTAGTCCACAGCACTCCTCTGTTTACACGAATTCAAAATAGGCCCTGAAAATACTTCAGAATGGTTCATTCCCACTACTGAAATCATGTTTGGGAAACAACTCAATCTAACGTACAGCAAATGCAATTCGGTGTACTCAATTATGAAAAGGTCCTTGAAAACAGGTCAGAATGGCCGAGCGGTCTAAGGCGCTGCGTTAAGGTCGCAGTCTCTCTGGAGGCGTGGGTTCAAATCCCACTTCTGACACACATCACAGTGTTGTAAAATGTCTTACTCAAAAGGCCATGGCAGATAATGGAGGTAGACATCTAATATGGCTGAGCTCGGTCACAGGGAGGCTGAGTAGTCAACAGCACCACTCTTTTTACACGAGTTCAAAATAATCTATGAACATACTTCAGAATGGTTCATTCCCAGTACTGGATTCGTGTTTTGGAATCAATTCGATCTAACGTACAGCCCGTGCAGTTCGATGTACTCAACTTTAAAACAGACATTGAAAACAAGTCAGAATGGCCGGGTGGTCTAAGGCGCTGCGTTCAGAGGGAGGCTGAGTAGTCAACAGCACTACTCTGATTACACGAGTTCAAAATAGGCTCTGAAAATACTTCAGATTGGTTCATTTCTTACTCAAAAGACCATGGCATATAATGGAGGTTGACATCTAATTTGGCTGAGCTCGCTCACAGGGAGGCTGAGTAGTCCACAGCACTCCTCTCTTTACACGAGTTCAAAATAGGCACTGAAAATACTTCAGTATGGTTCATTCCCACTACTGAAATCATGTTTGGGAAACAACTCAATCTAACGTACAGCAAATGCAATTCGGTGTACTCAATTATGAAAAGATCTTTGAAAACAGGTCAGAATGGCCGAGCAGTCTAAGGCGCTGCGTTAAGGTCGCAGTCTCTCTGGAGGCGTGGGTTCAAATCCCACTTCTGACACACATCACAGTGTTGTAGAATTTCTTACTCAAAAGACCATGGCATATAATGGAGGTTAAAATATAATTTGGCTGAGCTCGGCCACAGGGAGGCTGAGTAGTCCACAGCACTCCTCTGTTTACACGAATTCAAAATAGGCTCTGAAAATATTTTAGTATGGTTGATTCCCACAACTGAAATCATGTTTGGGAAACAACTCGATCTAACGTACAGCAAATGCAATTCGGTGTACTCAATTATGAAAAGATCATGGAAAACAGGTCAAAATGGCCGAGCGGTCTAAGGCGCTGCATTAAGGTCGCAGTCTCTCTGGAGGCGTGGGTACAAATCCCACTTTTGACACACATCACAGTGTTGTAGAATTTCTTACTTAAAAGACCATGGCATATAATGGAATTGACATCTAATTTGGCTGAGCTCCGTCACAGGGAGGCTGAGTAGTCCACAGCACTCCTCTGTTTACACGAATTCAAAATAGGCTCTGAAAATATTTCAGTATGGTTGATTCCCACAACTGAAATCATGTTTGGGAAACAACTCGATCTAACGTACAGCAAATGCAATTCGGTGTACTCAATTATGAAAAGATCTTTGAAAACAGGTCAGAATGGCCGAGCGCTCTAAGGCGCTGCGTTAAGGTCGCAGTCTCTCTGGAGGCGTGGGTTTAAATCCCACTTCTGACACACATCACAGTGTTGTAAAATGTCTTACTCAAAAGGCCATGGCAGATAATGGAGGTAGACATCTAATATGGCTGAGCTCGGTCACAGGGAGGCTGAGTAGTCAACAGCACCACTCTTTTTACACGAGTTCAAAATAATCTATGAACATACTTCAGAATGGTTCATTCCCAGTACTGGATTCGTGTTTTGGAATCAATTCGATCTAACGTACAGCCCGTGCAGTTCGATGTACTCAACTTTAAAACAGACATTGAAAACAAGTCAGAATGGCCGGGTGGTCTAAGGCGCTGCGTTCAGAGGGAGGCTGAGTAGTCAACAGCACTACTCTGTTTACACGAGTTCAAAATAGGCTCTGAAAATACTTCAGATTGGTTCATTTCTTACTCAAAAGACCATGGCATATAATGGAGGTTGACATCTAATTTTGCTGAGCTCGGTCGCAGGGAGGCTGAGTAGTCAACAGCACCACTCTACTGTATTTACACGAGTTCAAAATAATCTCTAAAAGTACTTCAGAATGGTTCATTCCGAGTACTGTATTCGTGTTTTGGAATCAACTCGATCTAACTTACAGCCCGTGCAGTCCGGTGTATTAAATTGTAAAAAGGTTCTTGAAAATAAGTCAGAATGGCCGAGTGGTCTAAGGCGCTGCGTTCAGGTTGCAGTCTCTCTGGAGGCGTGGGTTCAAATCCCACTTCTGACACACATCACAGTGTTGTAGAATTTCTTACTCAAAAGACCATGGCATATAATGGAAGTTGACATCTAATTTGGCTGAGCTCGCTCACAGGGAGGCTGAGTAGTCCACAGCACTCCCCTCTTTACACGAGTTCAAAATAGGCTCTTAAAAAACTTCAGTATGGTTCATTCCCACTACTGAAATCATGTTTGGGAAACAACTCGATCTAACGTACAGCAAATGCAATTCGGTGTACTCAATTATGAAAAGATCTTTGAAAACAGGTCAGAATGGCCGAGCGGTCTAAGGCGCTGCGCTAAGGTCGCAGTCTCTCTGGAGGCGTGGGTTCAAATCCCACTTCTGACACACATCGCAGTGTTGTATATTTTCTTACTCAAAAGGCCATGGCAGACAATGGAGGTAGACATCTAATGTGGCTGAGCTCGGTCACAGGGAGGCTGAGTAGTCAACAGCACCACTCTTCTGTATTTACACGAGTTCAAAATAATCTCTAAAAGTACTTCAGAATGGTTCATTCCGAGTACTGTATTCGTGTTTTGGAATCAACTCGATCTAACTTACAGCCCGTGCAGTCCGGTGTATTCAATTGTAAAAAGGTTCTTGAAAATAAGTCAGAATGGCCGAGTGGTCTAAGGCGCTGCGTTCAAGTCGCAGTCTCTCTAGAGGCGTGGGTTCAAATCCCACTTCTGACACACATCACAGTGTTGTAAAATGTCTTACTCAAAAGGCCATGGCAGATAATGGAGGGAGACATCTAATATGGCTGAGCTCGGTCACAGGGAGGCTGAGTAGTCAACAGCACCACTCTTTTTACACGAGTTCAAAATAATCTATGAACATACTTCAGAATGGTTCATTCCCAGTACTGGATTCGTGTTTTGGAATCAATTCGATCTAACGTACAGCCCGTGCAGTTCGATGTACTCAACTTTAAAACAGACATTGAAAACAAGTCAGAATGGCCGGGTGGTCTAAGGCGCTGCGTTCAGAGGGAGGCTGAGTAGTCAACAGCACTACTCTGTTTACACGAGTTCAAAATAGGCTCTGAAAATACTTCAGATTGGTTCATTTCTTACTCAAAAGACCATGGCATATAATGGAGGTTGACATCTAATTTGGCTGAGCTCGGTCGCAGGGAGGCTGAGTAGTCAACAGCACCACTCTACTGTATTTACACGAGTTCAAAATAATCTCTAAAAGTACTTCAGAATGGTTCATTCCGAGTACTGTATTCGTGTTTTGGAATCAACTCGATCTAACTTACAGCCCGTGCAGTCCGGTGTATTAAATTGTAAAAAGGTTCTTGAAAAGAAGTCAGAATGGCCGAGTGGTCTAAGGCGCTGCGTTCAGATCGCAGTCTCTCTGGAGGCGTGGGTTCAAGTCCCACTTCTGACACACATCACAGTGTTGTAGAATTTCTTACTCAAAAGACCATGGCATATAATGGAGGTTGACATCTAATTTGGCTGAGCTCGGCCACAGGGAGGCTGAGTAGTCCACAGCACTCCTCTGTTTACACGAATTCAAAATAGGCTCTGAAAATATTTCAGTATGGTTGATTCCCACAACTGAAATCATGTTTGGGAAACAACTCGATCTAACGTACAGCAAATGCAATTCGGTGTACTCAATTATGAAAAGATCTTTGAAAACAGGTCAGAATGGCCGAGCGGTCTAAGGCGCTGCGTTAAGGTCGCAGTCTCTCTGGAGGCGTGGGTTCATATCCCACTTCTGACACACATCACAGTGTTGTAAAATGTCTTACTCAAAAGGCCATGGCAGATAATGGAGGTAGACATCTAATATGGCTGAGCTCGGTCACAGGGAGGCTGAGTGGTCAACAGCACCACTCTTTTTACACGAGTTCAAAATAATCTATGAACATACTTCAGAATGGTTCATTCCCAGTACTGGATTCGTGTTTTGGAATCAATTCGATCTAACGTACAGCCCGTGCAGTTCGATGTACTCAACTTTAAAACAGACATTGAAAACAAGTCAGAATGGCCGGGTGGTCTAAGGCGCTGCGTTCAGAGGGAGGCTGAGTAGTCAATAGCACTACTCTGTTTACACGAGTTCAAAATAGGCTCTGAAAATACTTCAGATTGGTTCATTTCTTACTCAAAAGACCATGGCATATAATGGAGGTTGACATCTAATTTGGCTGAGCTCGGTCGCAGGGAGGCTGAGTAGTCAACAGCACCATTCTACTGTATTTACACGAGTTCAAAATAATCTCTAAAAGTACTTCAGAATGGTTCATTCCGAGTACTGTATTCGTGTTTTGGAATCAACTCGATCTAACTTACAGCCCGTGCAGTCTGGTGTATTAAATTGTAAAAAGGATCTTGAAAATAAGTCAGAATGGCCGAGTGGTCTAAGGCGCTGCGTTCAGGTCGCAGTCTCTCTGGAGGCGTGGGTTCAAGTCCCACTTCTGACACACTTCACAGTGTTGTAGAATTTCTTACTCAAAAGACCATGGCATATAATGGAGGTTGACATCTAATTTGGCTGAGCTCGGCCACAGGGAGGCTGAGTAGTCCACAGCACTCCTCTGTTTACACGAATTCAAAATAGGCTCTGAAAATATTTCAGTATGGTTGATTCCCACAACTGAAATCATGTTTGGGAAACAACTCGATCTAACGTACAGCAAATGCAATTCGGTGTACTCAATTATGAAAAGATCTTTGAAAACAGGTCAGAATGGCCGAGCGCTCTAAGGCGCTGCGTTAAGGTCGCGTGGGTTTAAATCCCACTTCTGACACACATCACAGTGTTGTAAAATGTCTTACTCAAAAGGCCATGGCAGATAATGGAGGTAGACATCTAATATGGCTGAGCTCGGTCACAGGGAGGCTGAGTAGTCAACAGCACCACTCTTTTTACACGAGTTCAAAATAATCTATGAACATACTTCAGAATGGTTCATTCCCAGTACTGGATTCGTGTTTTGGAATCAATTCGATCTAACGTACAGCCCGTGCAGTTCGATGTACTCAACTTTAAAACAGACATTGAAAACAAGTCAGAATGGCCGGGTGGTCTAAGGCGCTGCGTTCAGAGGGAGGCTGAGTAGTCAACAGCACTACTCTGTTTACACGAGTTCAAAATAGGCTCTGAAAATACTTCAGATTGGTTCATTTCTTACTCAAAAGACCATGGCATATAATGGAGGTTGACATCTAATTTTGCTGAGCTCGGTCGCAGGGAGGCTGAGTAGTCAACAGCACCACTCTACTGTATTTACACGAGTTCAAAATAATCTCTAAAAGTACTTCAGAATGGTTCATTCCGAGTACTGTATTCGTGTTTTGGAATCAACTCGATCTAACTTACAGCCCGTGCAGTCCGGTGTATTAAATTGTAAAAAGGTTCTTGAAAATAAGTCAGAATGGCCGAGTGGTCTAAGGCGCTGCGTTCAGGTTGCAGTCTCTCTGGAGGCGTGGGTTCAAATCCCACTTCTGACACACATCGCAGTGTTGTATATTTTCTTACTCAAAAGGCCATGGCAGACAATGGAGGTAGACATCTAATGTGGCTGAGCTCGGTCACAGGGAGGCTGAGTAGTCAACAGCACCACTCTTCTGTATTTACACGAGTTCAAAATAATCTCTAAAAGTACTTCAGAATGGTTCATTCCGAGTACTGTATTCGTGTTTTGGAATCAATTCGATCTAACTTACAGCCCGTGCAGTCCGGTGTATTCAATTGTAAAAAGGTTCTTGAAAATAAGTCAGAATGGCCGAGTGGTCTAAGGCGCTGCGTTCAGGTCGCAGTCTCTCTGGAGGCGTGGGTTCAAATCCCACTTCTGACACACATCACAGTGTTGTAGAATTTCTTACTCAAAAGACCATGGCATATAATGGAGGTTGACATCTAATTTGGCTGAGCTCGCTCACAGGGAGGCTGAGTAGTCCACAGCACTCCTCTCTTTACACGAGTTCAAAATAGGCTCTGAAAATACTTCAGTATGGTTCATTCCCACTACTGAAATCATGTTTGGGAAACAACTCGATCTAACGTACAGCAAATGCAATTCGGTGTACTCAATTATGAAAAGATCTTTGAAAACAGGTCAGAATGGCCAAGCGGTCTAAGGCGCTGCGTTAAGGTCGCAGTCTCTCTGGAGGTGTGGGTTCAAATCCCACTTCTGACACACATCACAGTGTTGTAGAATTTCTTACTCAAAAGACCATGGCATATAATGGAGGTTAAAATATAATTTGGCTGAGCTCGGTCACAGGGAGGCTGAGTAGTCCACAGCACTCCTCTGTTTACACGAGTTCAAAATAGGCCCTGAAAATACTTCAGTATGGTTCATTCCCACTACTGAAATCATGTTTGGGAAACAACTCAATCTAACGTACAGCAAATGCAATTCGGTGTACTCAATTATGAAAAGATCCTTGAAAACAGGTCAGAATGGCCGAGCGGTCTAAGGCGCTGCGTTAAGGTCGCAGTCTCTCTGGAGGCGTGGGTTCAAATCCCACTTCTGACACACATCACAGTGTTGTAGAATTTCTTACTCAAAAGACCATGGCATATAATGGAGGTTGACATCTAATTTGGCTGAGCTCGGTCACAAGGAGGCTGAGTAGTCCACAGCACTCCTCTGTTTACACGAGTTCAAAATAGGCCCTGAAAATACTTCAGTATGGTTCATTCCCACTACTGAAATCATGTTTGGGAAACAACTCAATCTAACGTACAGCAAATGCAATTCGGTGTACTCAATTATGAAAAGGTCCTTGAAAACAGGTCAGAATGGCCGAGCAGTCTAAGGCGCTGCGTTAAGGTCGCAGTCTCTCTGGAGGCGTGGGTTCAAATCCCACTTCTGACACACATCACAGTGTTGTAAAATGTCTTACTCAAAAGGCCATGGCAGATAATGGAGGTAGACATCTAATATGGCTGAGCTCGGTCACAGGGAGGCTGAGTAGTCAACAGCAACACTCTTTTTACACGAGTTCAAAATAATCTATGAACATACTTCAGAATGGTTCATTCCCAGTACTGGATTCGTGTTTTGGAATCAATTCGATCTAACGTACAGCCCGTGCAGTTCGATGTACTCAACTTTAAAACAGACATTGAAAACAAGTCAGAATGGCCGGGTGGTCTAAGGCGCTGCGTTCAGAGGGAGGCTGAGTAGTCAACAGCACTACTCTGTTTACACGAGTTCAAAATAGGCTCTGAAAATACTTCAGATTGGTTCATTTCTTACTCAAAAGACCATGGCATATAATGGAGGTTGACATCTAATTTGGCTGAGCTCGGTCGCAGGGAGGCTGAGTAGTCAACAGCACCACTCTACTGTATTTACACGAGTTCAAAATAATCTCTAAAAGTACTTCAGAATGGTTCATTCCGAGTACTGTATTCATGTTTTGGAATCAACTCGATCTAACTTACAGCCCGTGCAGTCCGGTGTATTAAATTGTAAAAAGGTTCTTGAAAATAAGTCAGAATGGCCGAGCGGTCTAAGGCGCTGCGTTTAGGTCGCAGTCTCTCTGGAGGCGTGGGTTCAAATCCCACTTCTGACACACATCACAGTGTTGTAGAATTTCTTACACAAAAGACCATGGCATATAATGGAGGTTGACATCTAATTTGGCTGAGCTCGGCCACAGGGAAGCTGAGTAGTCCACAGCACTCCTCTGTTTACACGAGTTCAAAATAGGCTCTGAAAATACTTCAGTATGGTTCATTCCCACTCCTTAAATCATGTTTGGGAAACAACTCGATCTAACGTACAGCAAATGCAATTCGGTGTACTCAATTATGAAAAGATCCTTGAACAGGTCAGAATGGCCGAGCGGTCTAAGGCGCTGCGTTAAGGTCGCAGTCTCTCTGGAGGCGTGGGTTCTAATCCCACTTCTGACACACATCACAGTGTTGTAAAATGTCTTACTCAAAAGGCCATGGCAGATGATGGAGGTAGACATCTAATATGGCTGAGCTCGGTCACAGGGAGGCTGAGTAGTCAACAGCACCACTCTTTTTACACGAGTTCAAAATAATCTATGAACATACTTCAGAATGGTTCATTCCGAGTACTGTAATCGTGTTTTGGAATCAACTCGATCTAACGTACAGCAAATGCAATTCGGTGTACTCAATTTGAAAAGATCTTTGAAAACAGGTCAGAATGGCCGAGCGGTCTAAGGCGCTGCGTTAAGGTCCCAGTCTCTCTGGAGGCGTGGGTTCAAATCCCACTTCTGACACACATCACAGTGTTGTATATTTTCTTACTCAAAAGGCCATGGCAGACAATGGAGGTAGACATCTAATGTGGCTGAGCTCGGTCACAGGGAGGCTGAGTAGTCAACAGCACCACTCTACTGTATTTACACGAGTTCAAAATAATCTCTAAAAGTACTTCAGAATGGTTCATTCCGAGTACTGTATTCGTGTTTTGGAAACAACTCGATCTAACGTACAGCAATTGCAATTCGGTGTACTCAATTATGAAAAGATTTTTGAAAACAGGTGAGAATGGGCGAGCGGTCTAAGGCGCTGCGTTAAGGTCGCAGTCTCTCTGGAGGCGTGGGTTCAAATCCCACTTCTGAAACACATCACAGTGTTGTAGAATTTCTTACTCAAAAGACCATGGCATATAATGGAGGTTAAATTATAATTTGGCTGAGCTCGGTCACAGGGCGGCTGAGTAGTCCACAGCACTCCTCTGTTTACACGAGTTCAAAATAGGCTCTGAAAATACTTCAGTATGGTTCATTCCCACTACTGAAATCATGTTTGGGAAACAACTCGATCTAACGTACAGCAAATGCAATTCGGTGTACTCAATTATGAAAATATCCTTGAAAACAGGTCAGAATGGCCGAGCGGTCTAAGCGCTGCGTTAAGGTCGTAGTCTCTCTGGAGGCGTGGGTTCAAATCCCACTTCTGACACACATCACAGTGTTGTAATATGTCTTACTCAAAAGGCCATGGCAGATGATGGAGGTAGACATCTAATATGGCTGAGCTCGGTCACAGGGAGGCTGAGTAGTCAACAGCACCACTCTTTTTACACGAGTTCAAAATAATCTATGAACATACTTCAGAATGGTTCATTCCCAGTACTGGATTCGTGTTTTGGAATCAATTCGATCTAACGTACAGCCCGTGCAGTTCGATGTACTCAACTTTAAAACAGACATTGAAAACAAGTCAGAATGGCCGGGTGGTCTAAGGCGCTGCGTTCAGAGGGAGGCTGAGTAGTCAACAGCACTACTCTGTTTACACGAGTTCAAAATAGGCTCTGAAAATACTTCAGATTGGTTCATTTCTTACTCAAAAGACCATGGCATATAATGGAGGTTGACATCTAATTTGGCTGAGCTCGGTCGCAGGGAGGCTGAGTAGTCAACAGCACCACTCTACTGTATTTACACGAGTTTAAAATAATCTCTAAAAGTACTTCAGAATGGTTCATTCCGAGTACTGTATTCGTGTTTTGGAATCAACTCGATCTAACTTACAGCCCGTGCAGTCCTGTGTATTAAATTGTAAAAAGGTTCTTGAAAATAAGTCAGAATGGCCGAGCGGTCTAAGGCGCTGCGTTAAGGTCGCAGTCTCTCTGGAGGCGTGGGTTCAAATCCCACTTCCGACATACATCACAGTGGTGTATGTTTTCTTACTCAAAAGGCCATGGCAGACAATGGAGGTAGACATCTAATGTGGCTGAGCTCGGTCACAGGGAGGCTGAGTAGTCAACAGCACCACTCTACTGTATTTACACGAGTTCAAAATAATCTCTAAAAGTACTTCAGAATGGTTCATTCCGAGTACTGTATTCGTGTTTTGGAATCAACTCGATCTAACTTACAGCCCGTGCAGTCCGGTGTATTCAATTGTAAAAAGGTTCTTGAAAATAAGTCAGAATGGCCGAGTGGTCTAAGGCGCTGCGTTCAGGTCGCAGTCTCTCTGGAGGCGTGGGTTCAAATCTCACTTCTGACACACATCACAGTATTGTAGAATTTCTCACTCAAAAGACCATGGCATATAATGGAGGTTGACATCTAATTTGGCTGAGCTCGGCCACAGGGAGGCTGAGTAGTCCACAGCACTCCTCTGTTTACACGAGTTCAAAATAGGCTCTGAAAATACTTCAGTATGGTTCATTCCCACTCCTGAAATCATGTTTGGGAAACAACTCGATCTAACGTACAGCAAATGCAATTCGGTGTACTCAATTATGAAAAGATCCTTGAAAACAGGTCAGAATGGCCGAGCGGTCTAAGGCGCTGCGTTTAGGTCGCAGTCTCTCTGGAGGCGTGGGTTCAAATCCCACTTCTGACATACATCACAGTGGTGTAAATTTTCTTACTCAAAAGGCCATGGCAGACAATGGAGGTAGACATCTAATGTGGCTGAGCTCGGTCACAGGGAGGCTGAGTAGTCAACAGCACCACTCTACTGTATTTACACGAGTTCAAAATAATCTCTAAAAGTACTTCATAATGGTTCATTCCGAGTACTGTATTCGTGTTTTGGAATCAACTCGATCTAACTTACAGCCCGTGCGGTCCGGTGTATTCAATTGTAAAAAGGTTCTTAAAAACAAGTCAGAATGGCCGAGTGGTCTAAGGCGCTGCGTTCAGGTCGCAGTCTCTCTTGAGGCGTGGGTTCAAATCCCACTTCTGACACACATCACAGTGTTGTAGAATTTCTTACTCAAAAGACCATGGCATATAATGGAAGTTGACATCTAATTTGGCTGAGCTCGCTCACAGGGAGGCTGAGTAGTCCACAGCACTCCTCTCTTTACACGAGTTCAAAATAGGCTCTGAAAATACTTCAGTATGGTTCATTCCCACTACTGAAATCATGTTTGGGAAACAACTCGATCTAACGTACAGCAAATGCAATTCGGTGTACTCAATTATGAAAAGATCTTTGAAAACAGGTCAGAATGGCCGAGCGGTCTAAGGCGCTGCGTTAAGGTCGCAGTCTCTCTGGAGGCGTGGGTTCAAATCCCACTTCTGACACACATCACAGTATTGTAGAATTTCTCACTCAAAAGACCATGGCATATAATGGAGGTTGACATCTAATTTGGCTGAGCTCGGCCACAGGGAGGCTGAGTAGTCCACAGCACTCCTCTGTTTACACGAGTTCAAAATAGGCTCTGAAAATACTTCAGTATGGTTCATTCCCACTCCTGAAATCATGTTTGGGAAACAACTCGATCTAACGTACAGCAAATGCAATTCGGTGTACTCAATTATGAAAAGATCCTTGAAAACAGGTCAGAATGGCCGAGCGGTCTAAGGCGCTGCGTTTAGGTCGCAGTCTCTCTGGAGGCGTGGGTTCAAATCCCACTTCTGACACACATCACAGTGTTGTAGAATTTCTTACTCAAAAGACCATGGCATATAATGGAGGTTGACATCTAATTTGGCTGAGCTCGCTCACAGGGACGCTGAGTAGTCCACAGCACTCCTTTGTTTACACGAATTCAAAATAGGCTCTGAAAATATTTCAGTATGGTTGATTCCCACAACTGAAATCATGTTTGGGAAACAACTCGATCTAACGTACAGCAAATGCAATTCGGTGTACTCAATTATGAAAAGGTCTTTGAAAACAGGTCAGAATGGCCGAGCGGTCTAAGGCGCTGCGCTAAGGTCGCAGTCTCTCTGGAGGCGTGGGTTCAAATCCCACTTCTGACACACATCGCAGTGTTGTATATTTTCTTACTCAAAAGGCCATGGCAGACAATGGAGGTAGACATCTAATGTGGCTGAGCTCGGTCACAGGGAGGCTGAGTAGTCAACAGCACCACTCTTCTGTATTTACACGAGTTCAAAATAATCTCTAAAAGTACTTCAGAATGGTTCATTCCGAGTACTGTATTCGTGTTTTGGAATCAACTCGATCTAACTTACAGCCCGTGCAGTCCGGTGTATTCAATTGTAAAAAGGTTCTTGAAAATAAGTCAGAATGGCCGAGTGGTCTAAGGCGCTGCGTTCAAGTCGCAGTCTCTCTAGAGGCGTGGGTTCAAATCCCACTTCTGACACACATCACAGTGTTGTAAAATGTCTTACTCAAAAGGCCATGGCAGATAATGGAGGGAGACATCTAATATGGCTGAGCTCGGTCACAGGGAGGCTGAGTAGTCAACAGCACCACTCTTTTTACACGAGTTCAAAATAATCTATGAACATACTTCAGAATGGTTCATTCCCAGTACTGGATTCGTGTTTTGGAATCAATTCGATCTAACGTACAGCCCGTGCAGTTCGATGTACTCAACTTTAAAACAGACATTGAAAACAAGTCAGAATGGCCGGGTGGTCTAAGGCGCTGCGTTCAGAGGGAGGCTGAGTAGTCAACAGCACTACTCTGTTTACACGAGTTCAAAATAGGCTCTGAAAATACTTCAGATTGGTTCATTTCTTACTCAAAAGACCATGGCATATAATGGAGGTTGACATCTAATTTGGCTGAGCTCGGTCGCAGGGAGGCTGAGTAGTCAACAGCACCACTCTACTGTATTTACACGAGTTCAAAATAATCTCTAAAAGTACTTCAGAATGGTTCATTCCGAGTACTGTATTCGTGTTTTGGAATCAACTCGATCTAACTTACAGCCCGTGCAGTCCGGTGTATTAAATTGTAAAAAGGTTCTTGAAAAGAAGTCAGAATGGCCGAGTGGTCTAAGGCGCTGCGTTCAGATCGCAGTCTCTCTGGAGGCGTGGGTTCAAGTCCCACTTCTGACACACATCACAGTGTTGTAGAATTTCTTACTCAAAAGACCATGGCATATAATGGAGGTTGACATCTAATTTGGCTGAGCTCGGCCACAGGGAGGCTGAGTAGTCCACAGCACTCCTCTGTTTACACGAATTCAAAATAGGCTCTGAAAATATTTCAGTATGGTTGATTCCCACAACTGAAATCATGTTTGGGAAACAACTCGATCTAACGTACAGCAAATGCAATTCGGTGTACTCAATTATGAAAAGATCTTTGAAAACAGGTCAGAATGGCCGAGCGGTCTAAGGCGCTGCGTTAAGGTCGCAGTCTCTCTGGAGGCGTGGGTTCATATCCCACTTCTGACACACTTCACAGTGTTGTAAAATGTCTTACTCAAAAGGCCATGGCAGATAATGGAGGTAGACATCTAATATGGCTGAGCTCGGTCACAGGGAGGCTGAGTGGTCAACAGCACCACTCTTTTTACACGAGTTCAAAATAATCTATGAACATACTTCAGAATGGTTCATTCCCAGTACTGGATTCGTGTTTTGGAATCAATTCGATCTAACGTACAGCCCGTGCAGTTCGATGTACTCAACTTTAAAACAGACATTGAAAACAAGTCAGAATGGCCGGGTGGTCTAAGGCGCTGCGTTCAGAGGGAGGCTGAGTAGTCAATAGCACTACTCTGTTTACACGAGTTCAAAATAGGCTCTGAAAATACTTCAGATTGGTTCATTTCTTACTCAAAAGACCATGGCATATAATGGAGGTTGACATCTAATTTGGCTGAGCTCGGTCGCAGGGAGGCTGAGTAGTCAACAGCACCACTCTACTGTATTTACACGAGTTCAAAATAATCTCTAAAAGTACTTCAGAATGGTTCATTCCGAGTACTGTATTCGTGTTTTGGAAACAACTCGATCTAACGTACAGCAATTGCAATTCGGTGTACTCAATTATGAAAAGATTTTTGAAAACAGGTGAGAATGGGCGAGCGGTCTAAGGCGCTGCGTTAAGGTCGCAGTCTCTCTGGAGGCGTGGGTTCAAATCCCACTTCTGAAACACATCACAGTGTTGTAGAATTTCTTACTCAAAAGACCATGGCATATAATGGAGGTTAAATTATAATTTGGCTGAGCTCGGTCACAGGGCGGCTGAGTAGTCCACAGCACTCCTCTGTTTACACGAATTCAAAATAGGCTCTGAAAATATTTCAGTATGGTTCATTCCCACAACTGAAATCATGTTTGGGAAACAACTCGATCTAACGTACAGCAAATGCAATTCGGTGTACTCAATTATGAAAAGATCCTTGAAAACAGGTCAGAATGGCCGAGCGGTCTAAGCGCTGCGTTAAGGTCGTAGTCTCTCTGGAGGCGTGGGTTCAAATCCCACTTCTGACACACATCACAGTGTTGTAAAATGTCTTACTCAAAAGGCCATGGCAGATGATGGAGGTAGACATCTAATATGGCTGAGCTCGGTCACAGGGAGGCTGAGTAGTCAACAGCACCACTCTTTTTACACGAGTTCAAAATAATCTATGAACATACTTCAGAATGGTTCATTCCCAGTACTGGATTCGTGTTTTGGAATCAATTCGATCTAACGTACAGCCCGTGCAGTTCGATGTACTCAACTTTAAAACAGACATTGAAAACAAGTCAGAATGGCCGGGTGGTCTAAGGCGCTGCGTTCAGAGGGAGGCTGAGTAGTCAACAGCACTACTCTGTTTACACGAGTTCAAAATAGGCTCTGAAAATACTTCAGATTGGTTCATTTCTTACTCAAAAGACCATGGCATATAATGGAGGTTGACATCTAATTTGGCTGAGCTCGGTCGCAGGGAGGCTGAGTAGTCAACAGCACCACTCTACTGTATTTACACGAGTTTAAAATAATCTCTAAAAGTACTTCAGAATGGTTCATTCCGAGTACTGTATTCGTGTTTTGGAATCAACTCGATCTAACTTACAGCCCGTGCAGTCCTGTGTATTAAATTGTAAAAAGGTTCTTGAAAATAAGTCAGAATGGCCGAGCGGTCTAAGGCGCTGCGTTAAGGTCGCAGTCTCTCTGGAGGCGTGGGTTCAAATCCCACTTCCGACATACATCACAGTGGTGTATGTTTTCTTACTCAAAAGGCCATGGCAGACAATGGAGGTAGACATCTAATGTGGCTGAGCTCGGTCACAGGGAGGCTGAGTAGTCAACAGCACCACTCTACTGTATTTACACGAGTTCAAAATAATCTCTAAAAGTACTTCAGAATGGTTCATTCCGAGTACTGTATTCGTGTTTTGGAATCAACTCGATCTAACTTACAGCCCGTGCAGTCCGGTGTATTCAATTGTAAAAAGGTTCTTGAAAATAAGTCAGAATGGCCGAGTGGTCTAAGGCGCTGCGTTCAGGTCGCAGTCTCTCTGGAGGCGTGGGTTCAAATCTCACTTCTGACACACATCACAGTATTGTAGAATTTCTCACTCAAAAGACCATGGCATATAATGGAGGTTGACATCTAATTTGGCTGAGCTCGGCCACAGGGAGGCTGAGTAGTCCACAGCACTCCTCTGTTTACACGAGTTCAAAATAGGCTCTGAAAATACTTCAGTATGGTTCATTCCCACTCCTGAAATCATGTTTGGGAAACAACTCGATCTAACGTACAGCAAATGCAATTCGGTGTACTCAATTATGAAAAGATCCTTGAAAACAGGTCAGAATGGCCGAGCGGTCTAAGGCGCTGCGTTTAGGTCGCAGTCTCTCTGGAGGCGTGGGTTCAAATCCCACTTCTGACATACATCACAGTGGTGTAAATTTTCTTACTCAAAAGGCCATGGCAGACAATGGAGGTAGACATCTAATGTGGCTGAGCTCGGTCACAGGGAGGCTGAGTAGTCAACAGCACCACTCTACTGTATTTACACGAGTTCAAAATAATCTCTAAAAGTACTTCATAATGGTTCATTCCGAGTACTGTATTCGTGTTTTGGAATCAACTCGATCTAACTTACAGCCCGTGCGGTCCGGTGTATTCAATTGTAAAAAGGTTCTTAAAAACAAGTCAGAATGGCCGAGTGGTCTAAGGCGCTGCGTTCAGGTCGCAGTCTCTCTTGAGGCGTGGGTTCAAATCCCACTTCTGACACACATCACAGTGTTGTAGAATTTCTTACTCAAAAGACCATGGCATATAATGGAAGTTGACATCTAATTTGGCTGAGCTCGCTCACAGGGAGGCTGAGTAGTCCACAGCACTCCTCTCTTTACACGAGTTCAAAATAGGCTCTGAAAATACTTCAGTATGGTTCATTCCCACTACTGAAATCATGTTTGGGAAACAACTCGATCTAACGTACAGCAAATGCAATTCGGTGTACTCAATTATGAAAAGATCTTTGAAAACAGGTCAGAATGGCCGAGCGGTCTAAGGCGCTGCGTTAAGGTCGCAGTCTCTCTGGGGGCGTGGGTTCAAATCCCACTTCTGACACACATCACAGTATTGTAGAATTTCTCACTCAAAAGACCATGGCATATAATGGAGGTTGACATCTAATTTGGCTGAGCTCGGCCACAGGGAGGCTGAGTAGTCCACAGCACTCCTCTGTTTACACGAGTTCAAAATAGGCTCTGAAAATACTTCAGTATGGTTCATTCCCACTCCTGAAATCATGTTTGGGAAACAACTCGATCTAACGTACAGCAAATGCAATTCGGTGTACTCAATTATGAAAAGATCCTTGAAAACAGGTCAGAATGGCCGAGCGGTCTAAGGCGCTGCGTTTAGGTCGCAGTCTCTCTGGAGGCGTGGGTTCAAATCCCACTTCTGACACACATCACAGTGTTGTAGAATTTCTTACTCAAAAGACCATGGCATATAATGGAGGTTGACATCTAATTTGGCTGAGCTCGCTCACAGGGACGCTGAGTAGTCCACAGCACTCCTTTGTTTACACGAATTCAAAATAGGCTCTGAAAATATTTCAGTATGGTTGATTCCCACAACTGAAATCATGTTTGGGAAACAACTCGATCTAACGTACAGCAAATGCAATTCGGTGTACTCAATTATGAAAAGGTCTTTGAAAACAGGTCAGAATGGCCGAGCGGTCTAAGGCGCTGCGTTAAGGTCGCAGTCTCTCTGGAGGCGTGGGTTCAAATCCCACTTCTGACACACATCACAGTGTTGTAAAATGTCTTACTCTAAAGGCCATGGCAGATAATGGAGGTAGACATCTAATATGGCTGAGCTCGGTCACAGGGAGGCTGAGTAGTCAACAGCACCACTCTTTTTACACGAGTTCAAAATAATCTATGAACATACTTCAGAATGGTTCATTCCCAGTACTGGATTCGTGTTTTGGAATCAATTCGATCTAACGTACAGCCCGTGCAGTTCGATGTACTCAACTTTAAAACAGACATTGAAAACAAGTCAGAATGGCCGGGTGGTCTAAGGCGCTGCGTTCAGAGGGAGGCTGAGTAGTCAACAGCACTACTCTGTTTACACGAGTTCAAAATAGGCTCTGAAAATACTTCAGATTGGTTCATTTCTTACTCAAAAGACCATGGCATATAATGGAGGTTGACATCTAATTTGGCTGAGCTCGGTCGCAGGGAGGCTGAGTAGTCAACAGCACCACTCTAATGTATTTACACGAGTTCAAAATAATCTCTAAAAGTACTTCAGAATGGTTCATTCCGAGTACTGTATTCGTGTTTTGGAATCAACTCGATCTAACTTACAGCCCGTGCAGTCCGGTGTATTAAATTGTAAAAAGGTTTTTGAAAGTAAGTCAGAATGGCCGAGTGGTCTAAGGCGCTGCGTTCAGGTCACAGTCTCTCTGGAGGCGTGGGTTCAAGTCCCACTTCTGACACACATCACAGTGTTGTAGAATTTCTTACTCAAAAGACCATGGCATATAATGGAAGTTGACATCTAATTTGGCTGAGCTCGCTCACAGGGAGGCTGAGTAGTCCACAGCACTCCTCTCTTTACACGAGTTCAAAATAGGCTCTGAAAATACTTCAGTATGGTTCATTCCCACTACTGAAATCATGTTTGGGAAACAACTCGATCTAACGTACAGCAAATGCAATTCGGTGTACTCAATTATTAAAAGATCTTTGAAAACAGGTCAGAATGGCCGAGCGGTCTAAGGCGCTGCGTTAAGGTCGCAGTCTCTCTGGAGGCGTGGGTTCAAATCCCACTTCTGACACACATCACAGTGTTGTATATTTTCTTACTCAAAAGGCCATGGCAGACAATGGAGGTAGACATCTAATGTGGCTGAGCTCGGTCACAGGGAGGCTGAGTAGTCAACAGCACCACTCTACTGTATTTACACGAGTTCAAAATAATCTCTAAAAGTACTTCAGAATGGTTCATTCCGAGTACTGTATTCGTGTTTTGGAATCAACTCGATCTAACTTACAGCCCGTGCAGTCCGGTGTATTCAATTGTAAAAAGGTTCTTGAAAATAAGTCAGAATGGCCGAGTGGTCTAAGGCGCTGCGTTCAGGTTGCAGTCTCTCTGGAGGCGTGGGTTCAAATCCCACTTCTGACACACATCACAGTGTTGTAGAATTTCTTACTCAAAAGACCATGGCATATAATGGAAGTTGACATCTAATTTGGCTGAGCTCGCTCACAGGGAGGCTGAGTAGTCCACAGCACTCCCCTCTTTACACGAGTTCAAAATAGGCTCTTAAAATACTTCAGTATGGTTCATTCCCACTACTGAAATCATGTTTGGGAAACAACCTCGATCTAACGTACAGCAAATGCAATTCGGTGTACTCAATTATGAAAAGATCTTTGAAAACAGGTCAGAATGGCCGAGCGGTCTAAGGTGCTGCGTTAAGGTCGCAGTCTCTCTGGAGGCGTGGGTTCAAATCCCACTTCTGACACACATCGCAGTGTTGTATATTTTCTTACTCAAAAGGCCATGGCAGACAATGGAGGTAGACATCTAATGTGGCTGAGCTCGGTCACAGGGAGGCTGAGTAGTCAACAGCACCACTCTACTGTATTTACACGAGTTCAAAATAATCTCTAAAAGTACTTCAGAATGGTTCATTCCGAGTACTGTATTCGTGTTTTGGAATCAACCCGATCTAACTTACAGCCCGTGCAGTCCGGTGTATTCAATTGTAAAAAGGTTCTTGAAAATAAGTCAGAATGGCCGAGTGGTTTAAGGCGCTGCGTTCAGGTCGCAGTCTCTCTGGAGGCGTGGGTTCAAATCCCACTTCTGACACACATCACAGTGTTGTAGAATTTCTTACTCAAAAGACCATGGCATATAATGGAGGTTGACATCTAATTTGGCTGAGCCCGCTCACAGGGAGGCTGAGTAGTCCACAGCACTCCTCTCTTTACACGAGTTCAAAATAGGCTCTGAAAATACTTCAGTATGGTTCATTCCCACTACTGAAATCATGTTTGGAAAACAACTCGATCTAACGTACAGCAAATGCAATTCGGTGTACTCAATTATGAAAAGATCTTTGAAAACAGGTCAGAATGGCCGAGCGGTCTAAGGCGCTGCGTTAAGGTCGCAGTCTCTCTGGAGGTGTGGGTTCAAATCCCACTTCTGACACACATCACAGTGTTGTAGAATTTCTTCCTCAAAAGACCATGGCATATAATGGAGGTTAAAATATAATTTGGCTGAGCTCGGTCACAGGGAGGCTGAGTAGTCCACAGCACTCCTCTGTTTACACGAGTTCAAAATAGGCCCTGAAAATACTTCAGTATGGTTCGTTCCCACTACTGAAATCATGTTTGGGAAACAACTAAATCTAACGTACAGCAAATGCAATTCGGTGTACTCAATTATGAAAAGGTCCTTGAAAACAGGTCAGAATGGCCGAGCGGTCTAAGGCGCTGCGTTAAGGTCGCAGTCTCTCTGGAGGCGTGGGTTCAAATCCCACTTCTGACACACATCACAGTGTTGTAAAATGTCTTACTCAAAAGACCATGGCATATAATGGAGGTTGACATCTAATTTGGCTGAGCTCGGCCACAGGGAGGCTGAGTAGTCCACAGCACTCCTCTGTTTACACGAATTCAAAATAGGCTCTGAAAATATTTCAGTATGGTTGATTCCCACAACTGAAATCATGTTTGGGAAACAACTCGATCTAACGTACAGCAAATGCAATTCGGTGTACTCAATTATGAAAAGGTCCTTGAAAACAGGTCAGAATGGCCGAGCGGTCTAAGGCGCTGTGTTAAGGTCGCAGTCTCTCTGGAGGCGTGGGTTCAAATCCCACTTCTGACACACATCACAGTGTTGTAAAATGTCTTACTCTAAAGGCCATGGCAGATAATGGAGGTAGACATCTAATATGGCTGAGCTCGGTCACAGGGAGGCTGAGTAGTCAACAGCACCACTCTTTTTACACGAGTTCAAAATAATCTATGAACATACTTCAGAATGGTTCATTCCCAGTACTGGATTCGTGTTTTGGAATCAATTCGATCTAACGTACAGCCCGTGCAGTTCGATGTACTCAACTTTAAAACAGACATTGAAAACAAGTCAGAATGGCCGGGTGGTCTAAGGCGCTGCGTTCAGAGGGAGGCTGAGTAGTCAACAGCACTACTCTGTTTACACGAGTTCAAAATAGGCTCTGAAAATACTTCAGATTGGTTCATTTCTTACTCAAAAGACCATGGCATATAATGGAGGTTGACATCTAATTTGGCTGAGCTCGGTCGCAGGGAGGCTGAGTAGTCAACAGCACCACTCTACTGTATTTACACGAGTTCAAAATAATCTCTAAAAGTACTTCAGAATGGTTCATTCCGAGTACTGTATTCGTGTTTTGGAATCAACTCGATCTAACTTACAGCCCGTGCAGTCCGGTGTATTAAATTGTAAAAAGGTTCTTGAAAATAAGTCAGGGTGGCCGAGCGGTCTAAGGCGCTGCGTTCAGGTCGCAGTCTCTCTGGAGGCGTGGGTTCAAATCCCACTTCTGACACACATCACAGTGTTGTAGAATTTCTTACACAAAAGACCATGGCATATAATGGAGGTTGACATCTAATTTGGCTGAGCTCGGCCACAGGGAAGCTGAGTAGTCCACAGCACTCCTCTGTTTACACGAGTTCAAAATAGGCTCTGAAAATACTTCAGTATGGTTCATTCCCACTCCTTAAATCATGTTTGGGAAACAACTCGATCTAACGTACAGCAAATGCAATTCGGTGTACTCAATTATGAAAAGATCCTTAAACAGGTCAGAATGGCCGAGCGGTCTAAGGCGCTGCGTTAAGGTCGCAGTCTCTCTGGAGGCGAGGGTTCAAATCCCACTTCTGACACACATCACAGTGTTGTAGAATTTCTTACTCAAAAGACCATGGCATATAATGGAGGTTGACATCTAATTTGGCTGAGCTCGCTCACAGGGAGGCTGAGTAGTCCACAGCACTCCTCTCTTTACTCGAGTTCAAAATAGGCTCTGAAAATACTTCAGTATGGTTCATTCCCACTCCTTAAATCATGTTTGGGAAACAACTCGATCTAACGTACAGCAAATGCAATTCGGTGTACTCAATTATGAAAAGAACTTTGAAAACAGGTCAGAATGGCCGAGCGGTCTAAGGTGCTGTGTTAAGGTCGCAGTCTCTCTGCAGGCGTGGGTTCAAATCCCACTTCTGACACACATCGCAGTGTTGTATATTTTCTTACTCAAAAGGCCATGGCAGACAATGGAGGTAGACATCTAATGTGGCTGAGCTCGGTCACAGGGAGGCTGAGTAGTCAACAGCACCACTCTACTGTATTTACACGAGTTCAAAATAATCTCTAAAAGTACTTCAGAATGGTTCATTCCGAGTACTGTATTCGTGTTTTGGAATCAACTCGATCTAACTTACAGCCCGTGCAGTCCGGTGTATTCAATTGTAAAAAGGTTCTTGAAAATAAGTCAGAATGGCCGAGTGGTCTAAGGCGCTGCGTTCAGGTCGCAGTCTCTCTGGAGGCGTGGGTTCAAATCCCACTTCTGACACACATCACAGTGTTGTAGAATTTCTTACTCAAAAGACCATGGCATATAATGGAGGTTAAAATATAATTTGGCTGAGCTCGGTCACAGGGAGGCTGAGTAGTCCACAGCACTCCTCTGTTTACACGAGTTCAAAATAGGCCCTGAAAATACTTCAGTATGGTTCATTCCCACTACTGAAATCATGTTTGGGAAACAACTCAATCTAACGTACAGCAAATGCAATTCGGTGTACTCAATTATAAAAAGGTCCTTGAAAACAGGTCAGAATGGCCGAGCGGTCTAAGGCGCTGCGTTAAGGTCGCAGTCTCTCTGGAGGCGTGGGTTCAAATCCCACTTCTGACACACATCACAGTGTTGTAGAATTTCTTACTCAAAAGACCATGGCATATAATGGAGGTTGACATCTAATTTGGCTGAGCTCGGTCACAAGGAGGCTGAGTAGTCCACAGCACTCCTCTGTTTACACGAGTTCAAAATAGGCCCTGAAAATACTTCAGTATGGTTCATTCCCACTACTGAAATCATGTTTGGGAAACAACTCAATCTAACGTACAGCAAATGCAATTCGGTGTACTCAATTATGAAAAGGTCCTTGAAAACAGGTCAGAATGGCCGAGCGGTCTAAGGCGCTGCGTTAAGGTCGCAGTCTCTCTGGAGGCGTGGGTTCAAATCCCACTTCTGACACACATCACAGTGTTGTAAAATGTCTTACTCAAAAGGCCATGGCAGATAATGGAGGTAGACATCTAATATGGCTGAGCTCGGTCACAGGGAGGCTGAGTAGTCAACAGCACCACTCTTTTTACACGAGTTCAAAATAATCTATGAACATACTTCAGAATGGTTCATTCCCAGTACTGGATTCGTGTTTTGGAATCAATTCGATCTAACGTACAGCCCGTGCAGTTCGATGTACTCAACTTTAAAACAGACATTGAAAACAAGTCAGAATGGCCGGGTGGTCTAAGGCGCTGCGTTCAGAGGGAGGCTGAGTAGTCAACAGCACTACTCTGTTTACAGGAGTTCAAAATAGGCTCTGAAAATACTTCAGATTGGTTCATTTCTTACTCAAAAGACCATGGCATATAATGGAGGTTGACATCTAATTTGGCTGAGCTCGGTCGCAGGGAGGCTGAGTAGTCAACAGCACCACTCTACTGTATTTACACGAGTTCAAAATAATCTCTAAAAGTACTTCAGAATGGTTCATTCCGAGTACTGTATTCGTGTTTTGGAATCAACTCGATCTAACTTACAGCCCGTGCAGTCCGGTGTATTAAATTGTAAAAAGGTTCTTGAAAATAAGTCAGAATGGCCGAGCGGTCTAAGGCGCTGCGTTTAGGTCGCAGTCTCTCTGGAGGCGTGGGTTCAAATCCCACTTCTGACACACATCACAGTGATGTAGAATTTCTTACACAAAAGACCATGGCATATAATGGAGGTTGACATCTAATTTGGCTGAGCTCGGCCACAGGGAAGCTGAGTAGTCCACAGCACTCCTCTGTTTACACGAGTTCAAAATAGGCTCTGAAAATACTTCAGTATGGTTCATTCCCACTCCTTAAATCATGTTTGGGAAACAACTCGATCTAACGTACAGCAAATGCAATTCGGTGTACTCAATTATGAAAAGATCCTTAAACAGGTCAGAATGGCCGAGCGGTCTAAGGCGCTGCGTTAAGGTCGCAGTCTCTCTGGAGGCGTGGGTTCTAATCCCACTTCTGACACACATCACAGTGTTGTAAAATGTCTTACTCAAAAGGCCATGGCAGATGATGGAGGTAGACATCTAATATGGCTGAGCTCGGTCACAGGGAGGCTGAGTAGTCAACAGCACCACTCTTTTTACACGAGTTCAAAATAATCTATGAACATACTTCAGAATGGTTCATTCCGAGTACTGTATTCGTGTTTTGGAATCAACTCGATCTAACGTACAGCAAATGCAATTCGGTGTACTCAATTTGAAAAGATCTTTGAAAACAGGTCAGAATGGCCGAGCGGTCTAAGGCGCTGCGTTAAGGTCCCAGTCTCTCTGGAGGCGTGGGTTCAAATCCCACTTCTGACACACATCACAGTGTTGTATATTTTCTTACTCAAAAGGCCATGGCAGACAATGGAGGTAGACATCTAATGTGGCTGAGCTCGGTCACAGGGAGGCTGAGTAGTCAACAGCACCACTCTACTGTATTTACACGAGTTCAAAATAATCTCTAAAAGTACTTCAGAATGGTTCATTCGGAGTACTGTATTCGTGTTTTGGAAACAACTCGATCTAACGTACAGCAAATGCAATTCGGTGTACTCAATTATGAAATGATCTTTGAAAACAGGTGAGAATGGGCGAGCGGTCTAAGGCGCTGCGTTAAGGTCGCAGTCTCTCTGGAGGCGTGGGTTCAAATCCCACTTCTGACACACATCACAGTGTTGTAGAATTTCTTACACAAAAGACCATGGCATATAATGGAGGTTGACATCTAATTTGGCTGAGCTCGGCCACAGGGAAGCTGAGTAGTCCACAGCACTCCTCTGTTTACACGAGTTCAAAATAGGCTCTGAAAATACTTCAGTATGGTTCATTCCCACTCCTTAAATCATGTTTGGGAAACAACTCGATCTAACGTACAGCAAATGCAATTCGGTGTACTCAATTATGAAAAGATCCTTAAACAGGTCAGAATGGCCGAGCGGTCTAAGGCGCTGCGTTAAGGTCGCAGTCTCTCTGGAGGCGAGGGTTCAAATCCCACTTCTGACACACATCACAGTGTTGTAGAATTTCTTACTCAAAAGACCATGGCATATAATGGAGGTTGACATCTAATTTGGCTGAGCTCGCTCACAGGGAGGCTGAGTAGTCCACAGCACTCCTCTCTTTACTCGAGTTCAAAATAGGCTCTGAAAATACTTCAGTATGGTTCATTCCCACTCCTTAAATCATGTTTGGGAAACAACTCGATCTAACGTACAGCAAATGCAATTCGGTGTACTCAATTATGAAAAGATCTTTGAAAACAGGTCAGAATGGCCGAGCGGTCTAAGGTGCTGTGTTAAGGTCGCAGTCTCTCTGCAGGCGTGGGTTCAAATCCCACTTCTGACACACATCGTAGTGTTGTATATTTTCTTACTCAAAAGGCCATGGCAGACAATGGAGGTAGACATCTAATGTGGCTGAGCTCGGTCACAGGGAGGCTGAGTAGTCAACAGCACCACTCTACTGTATTTACACGAGTTCAAAATAATCTCTAAAAGTACTTCAGAATGGTTCATTCCGAGTACTGTATTCGTGTTTTGGAATCAACTCGATCTAACTTACAGCCCGTGCAGTCCGGTGTATTCAATTGTAAAAAGGTTCTTGAAAATAAGTCAGAATGGCCGAGTGGTCTAAGGCGCTGCGTTCAGGTCGCAGTCTCTCTGGAGGCGTGGGTTCAAATCCCACTTCTGACACACATCACAGTGTTGTAGAATTTCTTACTCAAAAGACCATGGCATATAATGGAGGTTAAAATATAATTTGGCTGAGCTCGGTCACAGGGAGGCTGAGTAGTCCACAGCACTCCTCTGTTTACACGAGTTCAAAATAGGCCCTGAAAATACTTCAGTATGGTTCATTCCCACTACTGAAATCATGTTTGGGAAACAACTCAATCTAACGTACAGCAAATGCAATTCGGTGTACTCAATTATAAAAAGGTCCTTGAAAACAGGTCAGAATGGCCGAGCGGTCTAAGGCGCTGCGTTAAGGTCGCAGTCTCTCTGGAGGCGTGGGTTCAAATCCCACTTCTGACACACATCACAGTGTTGTAGAATTTCTTACTCAAAAGACCATGGCATATAATGGAGGTTGACATCTAATTTGGCTGAGCTCGGTCACAAGGAGGCTGAGTAGTCCACAGCACTCCTCTGTTTACACGAGTTCAAAATAGGCCCTGAAAATACTTCAGTATGGTTCATTCCCACTACTGAAATCATGTTTGGGAAACAACTCAATCTAACGTACAGCAAATGCAATTCGGTGTACTCAATTATGAAAAGGTCCTTGAAAACAGGTCAGAATGGCCGAGCGGTCTAAGGCGCTGCGTTAAGGTCGCAGTCTCTCTGGAGGCGTGGGTTCAAATCCCACTTCTGACACACATCACAGTGTTGTAAAATGTCTTACTCAAAAGGCCATGGCAGATAATGGAGGTAGACATCTAATATGGCTGAGCTCGGTCACAGGGAGGCTGAGTAGTCAACAGCACCACTCTTTTTACACGAGTTCAAAATAATCTATGAACATACTTCAGAATGGTTCATTCCCAGTACTGGATTCGTGTTTTGGAATCAATTCGATCTAACGTACAGCCCGTGCAGTTCGATGTACTCAACTTTAAAACAGACATTGAAAACAAGTCAGAATGGCCGGGTGGTCTAAGGCGCTGCGTTCAGAGGGAGGCTGAGTAGTCAACAGCACTACTCTGTTTACAGGAGTTCAAAATAGGCTCTGAAAATACTTCAGATTGGTTCATTTCTTACTCAAAAGACCATGGCATATAATGGAGGTTGACATCTAATTTGGCTGAGCTCGGTCGCAGGGAGGCTGAGTAGTCAACAGCACCACTCTACTGTATTTACACGAGTTCAAAATAATCTCTAAAAGTACTTCAGAATGGTTCATTCCGAGTACTGTATTCGTGTTTTGGAATCAACTCGATCTAACTTACAGCCCGTGCAGTCCGGTGTATTAAATTGTAAAAAGGTTCTTGAAAATAAGTCAGAATGGCCGAGCGGTCTAAGGCGCTGCGTTTAGGTCGCAGTCTCTCTGGAGGCGTGGGTTCAAATCCCACTTCTGACACACATCACAGTGTTGTAGAATTTCTTACACAAAAGACCATGGCATATAATGGAGGTTGACATCTAATTTGGCTGAGCTCGGCCACAGGGAAGCTGAGTAGTCCACAGCACTCCTCTGTTTACACGAGTTCAAAATAGGCTCTGAAAATACTTCAGTATGGTTCATTCCCACTCCTTAAATCATGTTTGGGAAACAACTCGATCTAACGTACAGCAAATGCAATTCGGTGTACTCAATTATGAAAAGATCTTTGAAAACAGGTGAGAATGGGCGAGCGGTCTAAGGCGCTGCGTTAAGGTCGTAGTCTCTCTGGAGGCGTGGGTTCAAATCCCACTTCTGACACACGTCACAGTGTTGTAGAATTTCTTACTCAAAAGACCATGGCATATAATGGAGGTTAAAATATAATTTGGCTGAGCTCGGTCACAGGGAGGCTGAGTAGTCCACAGCACTCCTCTGTTTACACGAGTTCAAAATAGGCTCTGAAAATACTTCAGTATGGTTCATTCCCACTACTGAAATCATGTTTGGGAAACAACTCGATCTAACGTACAGCAAATGCAATTCGGTGTACTCAATTATGAAAAGATCCTTGAAAACAGGTCAGAATGGCCGAGCGGTCTAAGCGCTGCGTTAAGGTCGTAGTCTCTCTGGAGGCGTGGGTTCAAATCCCACTTCTGACACACATCACAGTGTTGTAAAATGTCTTACTCAAAAGGCCATGGCAGATGATGGAGGTAGACATCTAATAAGGCTGAGCTCGGTCACAGGGAGGCTGAGTAGTCAACAGCACCACTCTTTTTACACGAGTTCAAAATAATCTATGAACATACTTCAGAATGGTTCATTCCCAGTACTGGATTCGTGTTTTGGAATCAATTCGATCTAACGTACAGCCCGTGCAGTTCGATGTACTCAACTTTAAAACAGACATTGAAAACAAGTCAGAATGGCCGGGTGGTCTAAGGCGCTGCGTTCAGAGGGAGGCTGAGTAGTCAACAGCACTACTCTGTTTACACGAGTTCAAAATAGGCTCTGAAAATACTTCAGATTGGTTCATTTCTTACTCAAAAGACCATGGCATATAATGGAGGTTGACATCTAATTTGGCTGAGCTCGGTCGCAGGGACGCTGAGTAGTCAACAGCACCACTCTACTGTATTTACACGAGTTCAAAATAATCTCTAAAAGTACTTCAGAATGGTTCATTCCGAGTACTGTATTCGTGTTTTGGAATCAACTCGATCTAACTTACAGCCCGTGCAGTCCGGTGTATTAAATTGTAAAAAGGTTCTTGAAAATAAGTCAGAATGGCCGAGCGGTCTAAGGCGCTGCGTTAAGGTCGCAGTCTCTCTGGAGGCGTGGGTTCAAATCCCACTTCTGACATACATCACAGTGGTGTATGTTTTCTTACTCAAAAGGCCATGGCAGACAATGGAGGTTGACATCTAATGTGGCTGAGCTCGGCCACAGGGAAGCTGAGTAGTCCACAGCACTCCTCTGTTTACACGAGTTCAAAATAGGCTCTGAAAATACTTCAGTATGGTTCATTCCCACTCCTTAAATCATGTTTGGGAAACAACTCGATCTAACGTACAGCAAATGCAATTCGGTGTACTCAATTATGAAAAGATCCTTAAACAGGTCAGAATGGCCGAGCGGTCTAAGGCGCTGCGTTAAGGTCGCAGTCTCTCTGGAGGCGTGGGTTCTAATCCCACTTCTGACACACATCACAGTGTTGTAAAATGTCTTACTCAAAAGGCCATGGCAGATGATGGAGGTAGACATCTAATATGGCTGAGCTCGGTCACAGGGAGGCTGAGTAGTCAACAGCACCACTCTTTTTACACGAGTTCAAAATAATCTATGAACATACTTCAGAATGGTTCATTCCGAGTACTGTATTCGTGTTTTGGAATCAACTCGATCTAACGTACAGCAAATGCAATTCGGTGTACTCAATTTGAAAAGATCTTTGAAAACAGGTCAGAATGGCCGAGCGGTCTAAGGCGCTGCGTTAAGGTCCCAGTCTCTCTGGAGGCGTGGGTTCAAATCCCACTTCTGACACACATCACAGTGTTGTATATTTTCTTACTCAAAAGGCCATGGCAGACAATGGAGGTAGACATCTAATGTGGCTGAGCTCGGTCACAGGGAGGCTGAGTAGTCAACAGCACCACTCTACTGTATTTACACGAGTTCAAAATAATCTCTAAAAGTACTTCAGAATGGTTCATTCCGAGTACTGTATTCGTGTTTTGGAAACAACTCGATCTAACGTACAGCAAATGCAATTCGGTGTACTCAATTATGAAAAGATCTTTGAAAACAGGTGAGAATGGGCGAGCGGTCTAAGGCGCTGCGTTAAGGTCGTAGTCTCTCTGGAGGCGTGGGTTCAAATCCCACTTCTGACACACGTCACAGTGTTGTAGAATTTCTTACTCAAAAGACCATGGCATATAATGGAGGTTAAAATATAATTTGGCTGAGCTCGGTCACAGGGAGGCTGAGTAGTCCACAGCACTCCTCTGTTTACACGAGTTCAAAATAGGCTCTGAAAATACTTCAGTATGGTTCATTCCCACTACTGAAATCATGTTTGGGAAACAACTCGATCTAACGTACAGCAAATGCAATTCGGTGTACTCAATTATGAAAAGATCCTTGAAAACAGGTCAGAATGGCCGAGCGGTCTAAGCGCTGCGTTAAGGTCGTAGTCTCTCTGGAGGCGTGGGTTCAAATCCCACTTCTGACACACATCACAGTGTTGTAAAATGTCTTACTCAAAAGGCCATGGCAGATGATGGAGGTAGACATCTAATAAGGCTGAGCTCGGTCACAGGGAGGCTGAGTAGTCAACAGCACCACTCTTTTTACACGAGTTCAAAATAATCTATGAACATACTTCAGAATGGTTCATTCCCAGTACTGGATTCGTGTTTTGGAATCAATTCGATCTAACGTACAGCCCGTGCAGTTCGATGTACTCAACTTTAAAACAGACATTGAAAACAAGTCAGAATGGCCGGGTGGTCTAAGGCGCTGCGTTCAGAGGGAGGCTGAGTAGTCAACAGCACTACTCTGTTTACACGAGTTCAAAATAGGCTCTGAAAATACTTCAGATTGGTTCATTTCTTACTCAAAAGACCATGGCATATAATGGAGGTTGACATCTAATTTGGCTGAGCTCGGTCGCAGGGACGCTGAGTAGTCAACAGCACCACTCTACTGTATTTACACGAGTTCAAAATAATCTCTAAAAGTACTTCAGAATGGTTCATTCCGAGTACTGTATTCGTGTTTTGGAATCAACTCGATCTAACTTACAGCCCGTGCAGTCCGGTGTATTAAATTGTAAAAAGGTTCTTGAAAATAAGTCAGAATGGCCGAGCGGTCTAAGGCGCTGCGTTAAGGTCGCAGTCTCTCTGGAGGCGTGGGTTCAAATCCCACTTCTGACATACATCACAGTGGTGTATGTTTTCTTACTCAAAAGGCCATGGCAGACAATGGAGGTAGACATCTAATGTGGCTGAGCTCGGTCACAGGGAGGCTGAGTAGTCAACAGCACCACTCTACTGTATTTACACGAGTTCAAAATAATCTCTAAAAGTACTTCAGAATGGTTCATTCCGAGTACTGTATTCGTGTTTTGGAATCAACTCGATCTAACTTACAGCCCGTGCAGTCCGGTGTATTCAATTGTAAAAAGGTTCTTGAAAATAAGTCAGAATGGCCGAGTGGTCTAAGGCGCTGCGTTCAGGTCGCAGTCTCTCTGGAGGCGTGGGTTCAAATCCCACTTCTGACACACATCACAGTATTGTAGAATTTCTCACTCAAAAGACCATGGCATATAATGGAGGTTGACATCTAATTTGGCTGAGCTCGGCCACAGGGAGGCTGAGTAGTCCACAGCACTCCTCTGTTTACACGAGTTCAAAATAGGCTCTGAAAATACTTCAGTATGGTTCATTCCCACTCCTGAAATCATGTTTGGGAAACAACTCGATCTAACGTACAGCAAATGCAATTCGGTGTACTCAATTATGAAAAGATCCTTGAAAACAGGTCAGAATGGCCGAGCAGTCTAAGGCGCTGCGTTTAGGTCGCAGTCTCTCTGGAGGCGTGGGTTCAAATCCCACTTCTGACATACATCACAGTGGTGTAAATTTTCTTACTCAAAAGGCCATGGCAGACAATGGAGGTAGACATCTAATGTGGCTGAGCTCGGTCACAGGGAGGCTGAGTAGTCAACAGCACCACTCTACTGTATTTACACGAGTTCAAAATAATCTCTAAAAGTACTTCAGAATGGTTCATTCCGAGTACTGTATTCGTGTTTTGGAATCAACTCGATCTAACTTACAGCCCGTGCGGTCCGGTGTATTCAATTGTAAAAAGGTTGTTAAAAACAAGTCAGAATGGCCGAGTGGTCTAAGGCGCTGCGTTCAGGTCGCAGTCTCTCTTGAGGCGTGGGTTCAAATCCCACTTCTGACACACATCACAGTGTTGTAGAATTTCTTACTCAAAAGACCATGGCATATAATGGAAGTTGACATCTAATTTGGCTGAGCTCGCTCACAGGGAGGCTGAGTAGTCCACAGCACTCCTCTCTTTACACGAGTTCAAAATAGGCTCTGAAAATACTTCAGTATGGTTCATTCCCACTACTGAAATCATGTTTGGGAAACAACTCGATCTAACGTACAGCAAATGCAATTCGGTGTACTCAATTATGAAAAGATCTTTTAAAACAGGTCAGAATGGCCGAGCGGTCTAAGGCGCTGCGTTAAGGTCGCAGTCTCTCTGGAGGTGTGGGTTCAAATCCCACTTCTGACACACATCACAGTATTGTAGAATTTCTCACTCAAAAGACCATGGCATATAATGGAGGTTGACATCTAATTTGGCTGAGCTCGGCCACAGGGAGGCTGAGTAGTCCACAGCACTCCTCTCTTTACACGAGTTCAAAATAGGCTCTGAAAATACTTCAGTATGGTTCATTCCCACTCCTGAAATCATGTTTGGGAAACAACTCGATCTAACGTACAGCAAATGCAATTCGGTGTACTCAATTATGAAAAGATCCTTGAAAACAGGTCAGAATGGCCGAGCGGTCTAAGGCGCTGCGTTTAGGTCGCAGTCTCTCTGGAGGCGTGGGTTCAAATCCCACTTCTGACACACATCACAGTGTTGTAGAATTTCTTACTCAAAAGACCATGGCATATAATGGAGGTTGACATCTAATTTGGCTGAGCTCGCTCACAGGGAGGCTGAGTAGTCCACAGCACTCCTTTGTTTACACGAATTCAAAATAGGCTCTGAAAATATTTCAGTATGGTTGATTCCCACAACTGAAATCATGTTTGGGAAACAACTCGATCTAACGTACAGCAAATGCAATTCGGTGTACTCAATTATGAAAAGGTCTTTGAAAACAGGTCAGAATGGCCGAGCGGTCTAAGGCGCTGCGTTAAGGTCGCAGTCTCTCTGGAGGCGTGGGTTCAAATCCCGCTTCTGACACACATCACAGTGTTGTAAAATGTCTTACTCGAAAGGCCATGGCAGATAATGGAGGTAGACATCTAATATGGCTGAGCTCGGTCACAGGGAGGCTGAGTAGTCAACAGCACCACTCTTTTTACACGAGTTCAAAATAATCTATGAACATACTTCAGAATGGTTCATTCCCAGTACTGGATTCGTGTTTTGGAATCAATTCGATCTAACGTACAGCCCGTGCAGTTCGATGTACTCAACTTTAAAACAGACATTGAAAACAAGTCAGAATGGCCGGGTGGTCTAAGGCGCTGCGTTCAGAGGGAGGCTGAGTAGTCAACAGCACTACTCTGTTTACACGAGTTCAAAATAGGCTCTGAAAATACTTCAGATTGGTTCATTTCTTACTCAAAAGACCATGGCATATAATGGAGGTTGACATCTAATTTGGCTGAGCTCGGTCGCAGGGAGGCTGAGTAGTCAACAGCACCACTCTACTGTATTTACACGAGTTCAAAATAATCTCTAAAAGTACTTCAGAATGGTTCATTCCGAGTACTGTATTCGTGTTTTGGAATCAACTCGATCTAACTTACAGCCCGTGCAGTCCGGTGTATTAAATTGTAAAAAGGTTTTTGAAAGTAAGTCAGAATGGCCGAGTGGTCTAAGGCGCTGCGTTCAGGTCACAGTCTCTCTGGAGGCGTGGGTTCAAGTCCCACTTCTGACACACATCACAGTGTTGTAGAATTTCTTACTCAAAAGACCATGGCATATAATGGAAGTTGACATCTAATTTGGCTGAGCTCGCTCACAGGGAGGCTGAGTAGTCCACAGCACTCCTCTCTTTACACGAGTTCAAAATAGGCTCTGAAAATACTTCAGTATGGTTCATTCCCACTACTGAAATCATGTTTGGGAAACAACTCGATCTAACGTACAGCAAATGCAATTCGGTGTACTCAATTATGAAAAGATCTTTGAAAACAGGTCAGAATGGCCGAGCGGTCTAAGGCGCTGCGTTAAGGTCGCAGTCTCTCTGGAGGTGTGGGTTCAAATCCCACTTCTGACACACATCACAGTATTGTAGAATTTCTCACTCAAAAGACCATGGCATATAATGGAGGTTGACATCTAATTTGGCTGAGCTCGGCCACAGGGAGGCTGAGTAGTCCACAGCACTCCTCTCTTTACACGAGTTCAAAATAGGCTCTGAAAATACTTCAGTATGGTTCATTCCCACTCCTGAAATCATGTTTGGGAAACAACTCGATCTAACGTACAGCAAATGCAATTCGGTGTACTCAATTATGAAAAGATCCTTGAAAACAGGTCAGAATGGCCGAGCGGTCTAAGGCGCTGCGTTTAGGTCGCAGTCTCTCTGGAGGCGTGGGTTCAAATCCCACTTCTGACACACATCACAGTGTTGTAGAATTTCTTACTCAAAAGACCATGGCATATAATGGAGGTTGACATCTAATTTGGCTGAGCTCGCTCACAGGGAGGCTGAGTAGTCCACAGCACTCCTTTGTTTACACGAATTCAAAATAGGCTCTGAAAATATTTCAGTATGGTTGATTCCCACAACTGAAATCATGTTTGGGAAACAACTCGATCTAACGTACAGCAAATGCAATTCGGTGTACTCAATTATGAAAAGGTCTTTGAAAACAGGTCAGAATGGCCGAGCGGTCTAAGGCGCTGCGTTAAGGTCGCAGTCTCTCTGGAGGCGTGGGTTCAAATCCCGCTTCTGACACACATCACAGTGTTGTAAAATGTCTTACTCAAAAGGCCATGGCAGATAATGGAGGTAGACATCTAATATGGCTGAGCTCGGTCACAGGGAGGCTGAGTAGTCAACAGCACCACTCTTTTTACACGAGTTCAAAATAATCTATGAACATACTTCAGAATGGTTCATTCCCAGTACTGGATTCGTGTTTTGGAATCAATTCGATCTAACGTACAGCCCGTGCAGTTCGATGTACTCAACTTTAAAACAGACATTGAAAACAAGTCAGAATGGCCGGGTGGTCTAAGGCGCTGCGTTCAGAGGGAGGCTGAGTAGTCAACAGCACTACTCTGTTTACACGAGTTCAAAATAGGCTCTGAAAATACTTCAGATTGGTTCATTTCTTACTCAAAAGACCATGGCATATAATGGAGGTTGACATCTAATTTGGCTGAGCTCGGTCGCAGGGAGGCTGAGTAGTCAACAGCACCACTCTACTGTATTTACACGAGTTCAAAATAATCTCTAAAAGTACTTCAGAATGGTTCATTCCGAGTACTGTATTCGTGTTTTGGAATCAACTCGATCTAACTTACAGCCCGTGCAGTCCGGTGTATTAAATTGTAAAAAGGTTCTTGAAAATAAGTCAGAATGGCCGAGTGGTCTAAGGCGCTGCGTTCAGGTCACAGTCTCTCTGGAGGCGTGGGTTCAAGTCCCACTTCTGACACACATCACAGTGTTGTAGAATTTCTTACTCAAAAGACCATGGCATATAATGGAAGTTGACATCTAATTTGGCTGAGCTCGCTCACAGGGAGGCTGAGTAGTCCACAGCACTCCTCTCTTTACACGAGTTCAAAATAGGCTCTGAAAATACTTCAGTATGGTTGATTCCCACAACTGAAATCATGTTTGGGAAACAACTCGATCTAACGTACAGCAAATGCAGTTCGGTGTACTCAATTATGAAAAGGTCTTTGAAAACAGGTCAGAATGGCCGAGCGGTCTAAGGCGCTGCGTTAAGGTCGCAGTCTCTCTGGAGGCGTGGGTTCAAATCCCACTTCTGACACACATCACAGTGTTGTATATTTTCTTACTCAAAAGGCCATGGCAGACAATGGAGGTAGACATCTAATGTGGCTGAGCTCGGTCACAGGGAGGCTGAGTAGTCAACAGCACCACTCTACTGTATTTACACGAGTTCAAAATAATCTCTAAAAGTACTTCAGAATGGTTCATTCCGAGTACTGTATTCGTGTTTTGGAATCAACTCGATCTAACTTACAGCCCGTGCAGTCCGGTGTATTCAATTGTAAAAAGGTTCTTGAAAATAAGTCAGAATGGCCGAGTGGTCTAAGGCGCTGCGTTCAGGTTGCAGTCTCTCTGGAGGCGTGGGTTCAAATCCCACTTCTGACACACATCACAGTGTTGTAGAATTTCTTACTCAAAAGACCATGGCATATAATGGAAGTTGACATCTAATTTGGCTGAGCTCGCTCACAGGGAGGCTGAGTAGTCCACAGCACTCCCCTCTTTACACGAGTTCAAAATAGGCTCTTAAAATACTTCAGTATGGTTCATTCCCACTACTGAAATCATGTTTGGGAAACAACCTCGATCTAACGTACAGCAAATGCAATTCGGTGTACTCAATTATGAAAAGATCTTTGAAAACAGGTCAGAATGGCCGAGCGGTCTAAGGCGCTGCGTTAAGGTCGCAGTCTCTCTGGAGGCGTGGGTTCAAATCCCACTTCTGACACACATCGCAGTGTTGTATATTTTCTTACTCAAAAGGCCATGGCAGACAATGGAGGTAGACATCTAATGTGGCTGAGCTCGGTCACAGGGAGGCTGAGTAGTCAACAGCACCACTCTACTGTATTTACACGAGTTCAAAATAATCTCTAAAAGTACTTCAGAATGGTTCATTCCGAGTACTGTATTCGTGTTTTGGAATCAACCCGATCTAACTTACAGCCCGTGCAGTCCGGTGTATTCAATTGTAAAAAGGTTCTTGAAAATAAGTCAGAATGGCCGAGTGGTCTAAGGCGCTGCGTTCAGGTCGCAGTCTCTCTGGAGGCGTGGGTTCAAATCCCACTTCTGACACACATCACAGTGTTGTAGAATTTCTTACTCAAAAGACCATGGCATATAATGGAGGTTGACATCTAATTTGGCTGAGCCCGCTCACAGGGAGGCTGAGTAGTCCACAGCACTCCTCTCTTTACACGAGTTCAAAATAGGCTCTGAAAATACTTCAGTATGGTTCATTCCCACTACTGAAATCATGTTTGGGAAACAACTCGATCTAACGTACAGCAAATGCAATTCGGTGTACTCAATTATGAAAAGATCTTTGAAAACAGGTCAGAATGGCCGAGCGGTCTAAGGCGCTGCGTTAAGGTCGCAGTCTCTCTGGAGGTGTGGGTTCAAATCCCACTTCTGACACACATCACAGTGTTGTAGAATTTCTTCCTCAAAAGACCATGGCATATAATGGAGGTTAAAATATAATTTGGCTGAGCTCGGTCACAGGGAGGCTGAGTAGTCCACAGCACTCCTCTGTTTACACAAGTTCAAAATAGGCCCTGAAAATACTTCAGTATGGTTCGTTCCCACTACTGAAATCATGTTTGGGAAACAACTAAATCTAACGTACAGCAAATGCAATTCGGTGTACTCAATTATGAAAAGGTCCTTGAAAACAGGTCAGAATGGCCGAGCGGTCTAAGGCGCTGCGTTAAGGTCGCAGTCTCTCTGGAGGCGTGGGTTCAAATCCCACTTCTGACACACATCACAGTGTTGTAAAATGTCTTACTCAAAAGACCATGGCATATAATGGAGGTTGACATCTAATTTGGCTGAGCTCGGCCACAGGGAGGCTGAGTAGTCAACAGCACCACTCTTTTTACACGAGTTCAAAATAATCTATGAACATACTTCAGAATGGTTCATTCCCAGTACTGGATTCGTGTTTTGGAATCAATTCGATCTAACGTACAGCCCGTGCAGTTCGATGTACTCAACTTTAAAACAGACATTGAAAACAAGTCAGAATGGCCGGGTGGTCTAAGGCGCTGCGTTCAGAGGGAGGCTGAGTAGTCAACAGCACTACTCTGTTTACACGAGTTCAAAATAGGCTCTGAAAATACTTCAGATTGGTTCATTTCTTACTCAAAAGACCATGGCATATAATGGAGGTTGACATCTAATTTGGCTGAGCTCGGTCGCAGGGAAGCTGAGTAGTCAACAGCACCACTCTACTGTATTTACACGAGTTCAAAATAATCTCTAAAAGTACTTCAGAATGGTTCATTCCGAGTACTGTATTCGTGTTTTGGAATCAACTCGATCTAACTTACAGCCCGTGCAGTCCGGTGTATTAAATTGTAAAAAGGTTCTTGAAAATAAGTCAGAATGGCCGAGTGGTCTAAGGCGCTGCGTTCAGGTCACAGTCTCTCTGGAGGCGTGGGTTCAAGTCCCACTTCTGACACACATCACAGTGTTGTAGAATTTCTTACTCAAAAGACCATGGCATATAATGGAAGTTGACATCTAATTTGGCTGAGCTCGCTCACAGGGAGGCTGAGTAGTCCACAGCACTCCTCTCTTTACACGAGTTCAAAATAGGCTCTGAAAATACTTCAGTATGGTTCATTCCCACTACTGAAATCATGTTTGGAAAACAACTCGATCTAACGTACAGCAAATGCAATTCGGTGTACTCAATTATTAAAAGATCTTTGAAAACAGGTCAGAATGGCCGAGCGGTCTAAGGCGCTGCGTTAAGGTCGCAGTCTCTCTGGAGGCGTGGGTTCAAATCCCACTTCTGACACACATCACAGTGTTGTATATTTTCTTACTCAAAAGGCCATGGCAGACAATGGAGGTAGACATCTAATGTGGCTGAGCTCGGTCACAGGGAGGCTGAGTAGTCAACAGCACCACTCTACTGTATTTACACGAGTTCAAAATAATCTCTAAAAGTACTTCAGAATGGTTCATTCCGAGTACTGTATTCGTGTTTTGGAATCAACTCGATCTAACTTACAGCCCGTGCAGTCCGGTGTATTCAATTGTAAAAAGGTTCTTGAAAATAAGTCAGAATGGCCGAGTGGTCTAAGGCGCTGCGTTCAGGTTGCAGTCTCTCTGGAGGCGTGGGTTCAAATCCCACTTCTGACACACATCACAGTGTTGTAGAATTTCTTACTCAAAAGACCATGGCATATAATGGAAGTTGACATCTAATTTGGCTGAGCTCGCTCACAGGGAGGCTGAGTAGTCCACAGCACTCCCCTCTTTACACGAGTTCAAAATAGGCTCTTAAAATACTTCAGTATGGTTCATTCCCACTACTGAAATCATGTTTGGGAAACAACCTCGATCTAACGTACAGCAAATGCAATTCGGTGTACTCAATTATGAAAAGATCTTTGAAAACAGGTCAGAATGGCCGAGCGGTCTAAGGCGCTGCGTTAAGGTCGCAGTCTCTCTGGAGGCGTGGGTTCAAATCCCACTTCTGACACACATCGCAGTGTTGTATATTTTCTTACTCAAAAGGCCATGGCAGACAATGGAGGTAGACATCTAATGTGGCTGAGCTCGGTCACAGGGAGGCTGAGTAGTCAACAGCACCACTCTACTGTATTTACACGAGTTCAAAATAATCTCTAAAAGTACTTCAGAATGGTTCATTCCGAGTACTGTATTCGTGTTTTGGAATCAACCCGATCTAACTTACAGCCCGTGCAGTCCGGTGTATTCAATTGTAAAAAGGTTCTTGAAAATAAGTCAGAATGGCCGAGTGGTCTAAGGCGCTGCGTTCAGGTCGCAGTCTCTCTGGAGGCGTGGGTTCAAATCCCACTTCTGACACACATCACAGTGTTGTAGAATTTCTTACTCAAAAGACCATGGCATATAATGGAGGTTGACATCTAATTTGGCTGAGCTCGGTCACAAGGAGGCTGAGTAGTCCACAGCACTCCTCTGTTTACACGAGTTCAAAATAGGCCCTGAAAATACTTCAGTATGGTTCATTCCCACTACTGAAATCATGTTTGGGAAACAACTCGATCTAACGTACAGCAAATGCAATTCGGTGTACTCAATTATGAAAAGATCTTTGAAAACAGGTCAGAATGGCCGAGCGGTCTAAGGCGCTGCGTTAAGGTCGCAGTCTCTCTGGAGGTGTGGGTTCAAATCCCACTTCTGACACACATCACAGTGTTGTAGAATTTCTTCCTCAAAAGACCATGGCATATAATGGAGGTTAAAATATAATTTGGCTGAGCTCGGTCACAGGGAGGCTGAGTAGTCCACAGCACTCCTCTGTTTACACAAGTTCAAAATAGGCCCTGAAAATACTTCAGTATGGTTCGTTCCCACTACTGAAATCATGTTTGGGAAACAACTAAATCTAACGTACAGCAAATGCAATTCGGTGTACTCAATTATGAAAAGGTCCTTGAAAACAGGTCAGAATGGCCGAGCGGTCTAAGGCGCTGCGTTAAGGTCGCAGTCTCTCTGGAGGCGTGGGTTCAAATCCCACTTCTGACACACATCACAGTGTTGTAAAATGTCTTACTCAAAAGACCATGGCATATAATGGAGGTTGACATCTAATTTGGCTGAGCTCGGCCACAGGGAGGCTGAGTAGTCAACAGCACCACTCTTTTTACACGAGTTCAAAATAATCTATGAACATACTTCAGAATGGTTCATTCCCAGTACTGGATTCGTGTTTTGGAATCAATTCGATCTAACGTACAGCCCGTGCAGTTCGATGTACTCAACTTTAAAACAGACATTGAAAACAAGTCAGAATGGCCGGGTGGTCTAAGGCGCTGCGTTCAGAGGGAGGCTGAGTAGTCAACAGCACTACTCTGTTTACACGAGTTCAAAATAGGCTCTGAAAATACTTCAGATTGGTTCATTTCTTACTCAAAAGACCATGGCATATAATGGAGGTTGACATCTAATTTGGCTGAGCTCGGTCGCAGGGAAGCTGAGTAGTCAACAGCACCACTCTACTGTATTTACACGAGTTCAAAATAATCTCTAAAAGTACTTCAGAATGGTTCATTCCGAGTACTGTATTCGTGTTTTGGAATCAACTCGATCTAACTTACAGCCCGTGCAGTCCGGTGTATTAAATTGTAAAAAGGTTCTTGAAAATAAGTCAGAATGGCCGAGTGGTCTAAGGCGCTGCGTTCAGGTCACAGTCTCTCTGGAGGCGTGGGTTCAAGTCCCACTTCTGACACACATCACAGTGTTGTAGAATTTCTTACTCAAAAGACCATGGCATATAATGGAAGTTGACATCTAATTTGGCTGAGCTCGCTCACAGGGAGGCTGAGTAGTCCACAGCACTCCTCTCTTTACACGAGTTCAAAATAGGCTCTGAAAATACTTCAGTATGGTTCATTCCCACTACTGAAATCATGTTTGGAAAACAACTCGATCTAACGTACAGCAAATGCAATTCGGTGTACTCAATTATTAAAAGATCTTTGAAAACAGGTCAGAATGGCCGAGCGGTCTAAGACGCTGCGTTAAGGTCGCAGTCTCTCTGGAGGCGTGGGTTCAAATCCCACTTCTGACACACATCACAGTGTTGTATATTTTCTTACTCAAAAGGCCATGGCAGACAATGGAGGTAGACATCTAATGTGGCTGAGCTCGGTCACAGGGAGGCTGAGTAGTCAACAGCACCACTCTACTGTATTTACACGAGTTCAAAATAATCTCTAAAAGTACTTCAGAATGGTTCATTCCGAGTACTGTATTCGTGTTTTGGAATCAACTCGATCTAACTTACAGCCCGTGCAGTCCGGTGTATTCAATTGTAAAAAGGTTCTTGAAAATAAGTCAGAATGGCCGAGTGGTCTAAGGCGCTGCGTTCAGGTTGCAGTCTCTCTGGAGGCGTGGGTTCAAATCCCACTTCTGACACACATCACAGTGTTGTAGAATTTCTTACTCAAAAGACCATGGCATATAATGGAAGTTGACATCTAATTTGGCTGAGCTCGCTCACAGGGAGGCTGAGTAGTCCACAGCACTCCCCTCTTTACACGAGTTCAAAATAGGCTCTTAAAATACTTCAGTATGGTTCATTCCCACTACTGAAATCATGTTTGGGAAACAACCTCGATCTAACGTACAGCAAATGCAATTCGGTGTACTCAATTATGAAAAGATCTTTGAAAACAGGTCAGAATGGCCGAGCGGTCTAAGGCGCTGCGTTAAGGTCGCAGTCTCTCTGGAGGCGTGGGTTCAAATCCCACTTCTGACACACATCGCAGTGTTGTATATTTTCTTACTCAAAAGGCCATGGCAGACAATGGAGGTAGACATCTAATGTGGCTGAGCTCGGTCACAGGGAGGCTGAGTAGTCAACAGCACCACTCTACTGTATTTACACGAGTTCAAAATAATCTCTAAAAGTACTTCAGAATGGTTCATTCCGAGTACTGTATTCGTGTTTTGGAATCAACCCGATCTAACTTACAGCCCGTGCAGTCCGGTGTATTCAATTGTAAAAAGGTTCTTGAAAATAAGTCAGAATGGCCGAGTGGTCTAAGGCGCTGCGTTCAGGTCGCAGTCTCTCTGGAGGCGTGGGTTCAAATCCCACTTCTGACACACATCACAGTGTTGTAGAATTTCTTACTCAAAAGACCATGGCATATAATGGAGGTTGACATCTAATTTGGCTGAGCTCGGTCACAAGGAGGCTGAGTAGTCCACAGCACTCCTCTGTTTACACGAGTTCAAAATAGGCCCTGAAAATACTTCAGTATGGTTCATTCCCACTACTGAAATCATGTTTGGGAAACAACTCGATCTAACGTACAGCAAATGCAATTCGGTGTACTCAATTATGAAAAGATCTTTGAAAACAGGTCAGAATGGCCGAGCGGTCTAAGGCGCTGCGTTAAGGTCGCAGTCTCTCTGGAGGTGTGGGTTCAAATCCCACTTCTGACACACATCACAGTATTGTAGAATTTCTCACTCAAAAGACCATGGCATATAATGGAGGTTGACATCTAATTTGGCTGAGCTCGGTCACAGGGAGGCTGAGTAGTCCACAGCACTCCTCTGTTTACACAAGTTCAAAATAGGCCCTGAAAATACTTCAGTATGGTTCGTTCCCACTACTGAAATCATGTTTGGGAAACAACTAAATCTAACGTACAGCAAATGCAATTCGGTGTACTCAATTATGAAAAGGTCCTTGAAAACAGGTCAGAATGGCCGAGCGGTCTAAGGCGCTGCGTTAAGGTCGCAGTCTCTCTGGAGGCGTGGGTTCAAATCCCACTTCTGACACACATCACAGTGTTGTAAAATGTCTTACTCAAAAGACCATGGCATATAATGGAGGTTGACATCTAATTTGGCTGAGCTCGGCCACAGGGAGGCTGAGTAGTCCACAGCACTCCTCTGTTTACACGAATTCAAAATAGGCTCTGAAAATATTTCAGTATGGTTGATTCCCACAACTGAAATCATGTTTGGGAAACAACTCGATCTAACGTACAGCAAATGCAATTCGGTGTACTCAATTATGAAAAGGTCCTTGAAAACAGGTCAGAATGGCCGAGCGGTCTAAGGCGCTGTGTTAAGGTCGCAGTCTCTCTGGAGGCGTGGGTTCAAATCCCACTTCTGACACACATCACAGTGTTGTAAAATGTCTTACTCTAAAGGCCATGGCAGATAATGGAGGTAGACATCTAATATGGCTGAGCTCGGTCACAGGGAGGCTGAGTAGTCAACAGCACCACTCTTTTTACACGAGTTCAAAATAATCTATGAACATACTTCAGAATGGTTCATTCCCAGTACTGGATTCGTGTTTTGGAATCAATTCGATCTAACGTACAGCCCGTGCAGTTCGATGTACTCAACTTTAAAACAGACATTGAAAACAAGTCAGAATGGCCGGGTGGTCTAAGGCGCTGCGTTCAGAGGGAGGCTGAGTAGTCAACAGCACTACTCTGTTTACACGAGTTCAAAATAGGCTCTGAAAATACTTCAGATTGGTTCATTTCTTACTCAAAAGACCATGGCATATAATGGAGGTTGACATCTAATTTGGCTGAGCTCGGTCGCAGGGAGGCTGAGTAGTCAACAGCACCACTCTACTGTATTTACACGAGTTCAAAATAATCTCTAAAAGTACTTCAGAATGGTTCATTCCGAGTACTGTATTCGTGTTTTGGAATCAACTCGATCTAACTTACAGCCCGTGCAGTCCGGTGTATTAAATTGTAAAAAGGTTCTTGAAAATAAGTCAGAATGGCCGAGTGGTCTAAGGCGCTGCGTTCAGGTCACAGTCTCTCTGGAGGCGTGGGTTCAAGTCCCACTTCTGACACACATCACAGTGTTGTAGAATTTCTTACTCAAAAGACCATGGCATATAATGGAAGTTGACATCTAATTTGGCTGAGCTCGCTCACAGGGAGGCTGAGTAGTCCACAGCACTCCTCTCTTTACACGAGTTCAAAATAGGCTCTGAAAATACTTCAGTATGGTTCATTCCCACTACTGAAATCATGTTTGGGAAACAACTCGATCTAACGTACAGCAAATGCAATTCGGTGTACTCAATTATTAAAAGATCTTTGAAAACAGGTCAGAATGGCCGAGCGGTCTAAGGCGCTGCGTTAAGGTCGCAGTCTCTCTGGAGGCGTGGGTTCAAATCCCACTTCTGACACACATCACAGTGTTGTATATTTTCTTACTCAAAAGGCCATGGTGGACAATGGAGGTAGACATCTAATGTGGCTGAGCTCGGTCACAGGGAGGCTGAGTAGTCAACAGCACCACTCTACTGTATTTACACGAGTTCAAAATAATCTCTAAAAGTACTTCAGAATGGTTCATTCCGAGTACTGTATTCGTGTTTTGGAATCAACTCGATCTAACTTACAGCCCGTGCAGTCCGGTGTATTCAATTGTAAAAAGGTTCTTGAAAATAAGTCAGAATGGCCGAGTGGTCTAAGGCGCTGCGTTCAGGTTGCAGTCTCTCTGGAGGCGTGGGTTCAAATCCCACTTCTGACACACATCACAGTGTTGTAGAATTTCTTACTCAAAAGACCATGGCATATAATGGAAGTTGACATCTAATTTGGCTGAGCTCGCTCACAGGGAGGCTGAGTAGTCCACAGCACTCCCCTCTTTACACGAGTTCAAAATAGGCTCTTAAAATACTTCAGTATGGTTCATTCCCACTACTGAAATCATGTTTGGGAAACAACCTCGATCTAACGTACAGCAAATGCAATTCGGTGTACTCAATTATGAAAAGATCTTTGAAAACAGGTCAGAATGGCCGAGCGGTCTAAGGCGCTGCGTTAAGGTCGCAGTCTCTCTGGAGGCGTGGGTTCAAATCCCACTTCTGACACACATCGCAGTGTTGTATATTTTCTTACTCAAAAGGCCATGGCAGACAATGGAGGTAGACATCTAATGTGGCTGAGCTCGGTCACAGGGAGGCTGAGTAGTCAACAGCACCACTCTACTGTATTTACACGAGTTCAAAATAATCTCTAAAAGTACTTCAGAATGGTTCATTCCGAGTACTGTATTCGTGTTTTGGAATCAACCCGATCTAACTTACAGCCCGTGCAGTCCGGTGTATTCAATTGTAAAAAGGTTCTTGAAAATAAGTCAGAATGGCCGAGTGGTCTAAGGCGCTGCGTTCAGGTCGCAGTCTCTCTGGAGGCGTGGGTTCAAATCCCACTTCTGACACACATCACAGTGTTGTAGAATTTCTTACTCAAAAGACCATGGCATATAATGGAGGTTGACATCTAATTTGGCTGAGCCCGCTCACAGGGAGGCTGAGTAGTCCACAGCACTCCTCTCTTTACACGAGTTCAAAATAGGCTCTGAAAATACTTCAGTATGGTTCATTCCCACTACTGAAATCATGTTTGGGAAACAACTCGATCTAACGTACAGCAAATGCAATTCGGTGTACTCAATTATGAAAAGATCTTTGAAAACAGGTCAGAATGGCCGAGCGGTCTAAGGCGCTGCGTTAAGGTCACAGTCTCTCTGGAGGTGTGGGTTCAAATCCCACTTCTGACACACATCACAGTGTTGTAGAATTTCTTCCTCAAAAGACCATGGCATATAATGGAGGTTAAAATATAATTTGGCTGAGCTCGGTCACAGGGAGGCTGAGTAGTCCACAGCACTCCTCTGTTTACACAAGTTCAAAATAGGCCCTGAAAATACTTCAGTATGGTTCGTTCCCACTACTGAAATCATGTTTGGGAAACAACTAAATCTAACGTACAGCAAATGCAATTCGGTGTACTCAATTATGAAAAGGTCCTTGAAAACAGGTCAGAATGGCCGAGCGGTCTAAGGCGCTGCGTTAAGGTCGCAGTCTCTCTGGAGGCGTGGGTTCAAATCCCACTTCTGACACACATCACAGTGTTGTAAAATGTCTTACTCAAAAGACCATGGCATATAATGGAGGTTGACATCTAATTTGGCTGAGCTCGGCCACAGGGAGGCTGAGTAGTCCACAGCACTCCTCTGTTTACACAAATTCAAAATAGGCTCTGAAAATATTTCAGTATGGTTGATTCCCACAACTGAAATCATGTTTGGGAAACAACTCGATCTAACGTACAGCAAATGCAATTCGGTGTACTCAATTATGAAAAGGTCCTTGAAAACAGGTCAGAATGGCCGAGCGGTCTAAGGCGCTGTGTTAAGGTCGCAGTCTCTCTGGAGGCGTGGGTTCAAATCCCACTTCTGACACACATCACAGTGTTGTAAAATGTCTTACTCTAAAGGCCATGGCAGATAATGGAGGTAGACATCTAATATGGCTGAGCTCGGTCACAGGGAGGCTGAGTAGTCAACAGCACCACTCTTTTTACACGAGTTCAAAATAATCTATGAACATACTTCAGAATGGTTCATTCCCAGTACTGGATTCGTGTTTTGGAATCAATTCGATCTAACGTACAGCCCGTGCAGTTCGATGTACTCAACTTTAAAACAGACATTGAAAACAAGTCAGAATGGCCGAGTGGTCTAAGGCGCTGCGTTCAGGTCGCAGTCTCTCTGGAGGCGTGGGTTCAAATCCCACTTCTGACACACATCACAGTGTTGTAGAATTTCTTACTCAAAAGACCATGGCATATAATGGAGGTTGACATCTAATTTGGCTGAGCTCGGCCACAGGGAGGCTGAGTAGTCCACAGCACTCCTCTCTTTACACGAGTTCAAAATAGGCTCTGAAAATACTTCAGTATGGTTCATTCCCACTACTGAAATCATGTTTGGGAAACAACTCGATCTAACGTACAGCAAATGCAATTCGGTGTACTCAATTATGAAAAGATCTTTGGAAACAGGTCAGAATGGCCGAGCGGTCTAAGGCGCTGCGTTAAGGTCGCAGTCTCTCTGGAGGTGTGGGTTCAAATCCCACTTCTGACACACATCACAGTGTTGTAGAATTTCTTCCTCAAAAGACCATGGCATATAATGGAGGTTGACATCTAATTTGGCTGAGCTCGCTCACAGGGAGGCTGAGTAGTCCACAGCACTCCTCTGTTTACACGAGTTCAAAATAGGCTCTGAAAATATTTCAGTATGGTTGATTCCCTCAACTGAAATCATGTTTGGGAAACAACTCGATCTAACGTACAGCAAATGCAATTCGGTGTACTCAATTATGAAAAGATCTTTGAAAACAGGTCAGAATGGCCGAGCGGTCTAAGGCGCTGCGTTAAGGTCGCAGTCTCTCTGGAGGCGTGGGTTCAAATCCCACTTCTGACACACATCACAGTGTTGTAAAATGTCTTACTCAAAAGACCATGGCATATAATGGAGGTTGACATCTAATTTGGCTGAGCTCGGCCACAGGGAGGCTGAGTAGTCCACAGCACTCCTCTGTTTACACGAATTCAAAATAGGCTCTGAAAATATTTCAGTATGGTTGATTCCCACAACTGAAATCATGTTTGGGAAACAACTCGATCTAACGTACAGCAAATGCAATACGGTGTACTCAATTATGAAAAGATCTTTGAAAACAGGTAAGAATGGCCGAGCGGTCTAAGGCGCTGCGTTTAGGTCGCAGTCTCTCTGGAGGCGTGGGTTCAAATCCCACTTCTGACACACATCACAGTGTTGTAAAATGTCTTACTCAAAAGGCCATGGCAGATGATGGAGGTAGACATCTAATATGGCTGAGCTCGGTCACAGGGAGGCTGAGTAGTCAACAGCACCCCTCTTTTTACACGAGTTCAAAATAATCTATGAACATACTTCAGAATGGTTCATTCCCAGTACTGGATTCGTGTTTTGGAATCAATTCGATCTAACGTACAGCCCGTGCAGTTCGATGTACTCAACTTTAAAACAGACATTGAAAACAAGTCAGAATGGCCGGGTGGTCTAAGGCGCTGCGTTCAGAGGGAGGCTGAGTAGTCAACAGCACTACTCTGTTTACACGAGTTCAAAATAGGCTCTGAAAATACTTCAGATTGGTTCATTTCTTACTCAAAAGACCATGGCATATAATGGAGGTTGACATCTAATTTGGCTGAGCTCGGTCGCAGGGAGGCTGAGTAGTCAACAGCACCACTCTACTGTATTTACACGAGTTCAAAATAATCTCTAAAAGTACTTCAGAATGGTTCATTCCGAGTACTGTATTCGTGTTTTGGAATCAACTCGATCTAACTTACAGCCCGTGCAGTCCGGTGTATTAAATTGTAAAAAGGTTTTTGAAAATATGTCAGAATGGCCGAGCGGTCAAAGGCGCTGCGTTAAGGTCGCAGTCTCTCTGGAGGCGTGGGTTCAAATCCCACTTCTGACATACATCACAGTGGTGTATATTTTCTTACTCAAAAGGCCATGGCAGACAATGGAGGTAGACATCTAATGTGGCTGAGCTCGGTCACAGGGAGGCTGAGTAGTCAACAGCACCACTCTACTGTATTTACACGAGTTCAAAATAATCTCTAAAAGTACTTCAGAATGGTTCATTCCGAGTACTGTATTCGTGTTTTGGAATCAACTCGATCTAACTTACAGCCCGTGCAGTCCGGTGTATTCAATTGTAAAAAGGTTCTTGAAAATAAGACAGAATGGCCGAGTGGTCTAAGGCGCTGCGTTCAGGTTGCAGTCTCTCTGGAGGCGTGGGTTCAAATCCCACTTCTGACACACATCACAGTGTTGTAGAATTTCTTACTCAAAAGACCATGGCATATAATGGAAGTTGACATCTAATTTGGCTGAGCTCGCTCACAGGGAGGCTGAGTAGTCCACAGCACTCCCCTCTTTACACGAGTTCAAAATAGGCTCTTAAAATACTTCAGTATGGTTCATTCCCACTACTGAAATCATGTTTGGGAAACAACTCGATCTAACGTACAGCAAATGCAATTCGGTGTACTCAATTATGAAAAGATCTTTGAAAACAGGTCAGAATGGCCGAGCGGCCTAAGGCGCTGCGCTAAGGTCGCAGTCTCTCTGGAGGCGTGGGTTCAAATCCCACTTCTGACACACATCGCAGTGTTGTATATTTTCTTACTCAAAAGGCCATGGCAGACAATGGAGGTAGACATCTAATGTGGCTGAGCTCGGTCACAGGGAGGCTGAGTAGTCAACAGCACCACTCTACTGTATTTACACGAGTTCAAAATAATCTCTAAAAGTACTTCAGAATGGTTCATTCCGAGTACTGTATTCGTGTTTTGGAATCAACTCGATCTAACTTACAGCCCGTGCAGTCCGGTGTATTCAATTGTAAAAAGGTTCTTGAAATTAAGTCAGAATGGCCGAGTGGTCTAAGGCGCTGCGATCAGGTTGCAGTCTCTCTGGAGGCGTGGGTTCAAATCCCACTTCTGACACACATCACAGTGTTGTAGAATTTCTTACTCAAAAGACCATGGCATATAATGGAGGTTGACATCTAATTTGGCTGAGCTCGGTCACAAGGAGGCTGAGTAGTCCACAGCATTCCTCTCTTTACTCGAGTTCAAAATAGGCTCTGAAAATACTTCAGTATGGTTCATTCCCACTACTGAAATCATGTTTGGGAAACAACTCTATCTAACGTACAGCAAATGCAATTCGGTGTACTCAATTATGAAAAGATCTTTGAAAACAGGTCAGAATGGCCGAGCGGTCTAAGGCGCTGTATTAAGGTCGCAGTCTCTCTGCAGGCGTGGGTTCAAATCCCACTTCTGACACACATTGCAGTGTTGTATATTTTCTTACTCAAAAGGCCATGGCAGACAATGGAGGTAGACATCTAATGTGGCTGAGCTCGGTCACAGGGAGGCTGAGTAGTCAACAGCACCACTCTACTGTATTTACACGAGTTCAAAATAATCTCTAAAAGTACTTCAGAATGGTTCATTCCGAGTACTGTATTCGTGTTTTGGAATCAACTCGATCTAACTTACAGCCGGTGCAGTCCGGTGTATTCAATTGTAAAAAAATTCTTGAAAATAAGTCAGAATGGCCGAGTGGTCTAAGGCGCTGCGTTCAGATCGCAGTCTCTCTGGAGGCGTGGGTTCAAATCCCACTTCTGACACACATCACAGTGTTGTAGAATTTCTTACTCAAAAGACCATGGCATATAATGGAGGTTGACATCTAATTTGGCTGAGCTCGCTCACAGGGAGGCTGAGTAGTCCACAGCACTCCTCTGTTTACACGAGTTCAAAATAGGCTCTGAAAATATTTCAGTATGGTTGATTCCCACAACTGAAATCATGTTTGGGAAACAACTCGATCTAACGTACAGCAAATGCAATTCGGTGTACTCAATTATGAAAAGATCTTTGAAAACAGGTCAGAATGGCCGAGCGGTCTAAGGCGCTGCGTTAAGGTCGCAGTCTCTCTGGAGGCGTGGGTTCAAATCCCACTTCTGACACACATCACAGTGTTGTAAAATGTCTTACTCAAAAGACCATGGCATATAATGGAGGTTGACATCTAATTTGGCTGAGCTCGGCCACAGGGAGGCTGAGTAGTCCACAGCACTCCTCTGTTTACACGAATTCAAAATAGGCTCTGAAAATATTTCAGTATGGTTGATTCCCACAACTGAAATCATGTTTCGGAAACAACTCGATCTAACGTACAGCAAATGCAATACGGTGTACTCAATTATGAAAAGATCTTTGAAAACAGGTAAGAATGGCCGAGCGGTCTAAGGCGCTGCGTTAAGGTCGCAGTCTCTCTGGAGGCGTGGGTTCAAATCCCACTTCTGACACACATCACAGTGTTGTAGAATTTCTTACTCAAAAGACCATGGCATATAATGGAGGTTGACATCTAATTTGGCTGAGCTCGGTCACAAGGAGGCTGAGTAGTCCACAGCACTCCTCTGTTTACACGAGTTCAAAATAGGCCCTGAAAATACTTCAGTATGGTTCATTCCCAGTATTTAATTCATATTTTGGTATCAACTCGATCTAACGTACAGCCCGTGCAGTCCGGTGTATTCAATTGTAAAAAAATTTATTGAAGATAAGTCAGAATGGCCGAGTCGTCTAAGGCGCTGCGTTCAGGTCGCAGTCTCTCTGGAGGCGTGGGTTCAAATCCCCCTTCTGACACACATCACAGTGTTGTAGAATTTGTTACTCAACAGACCATGGCACATAATGGAGGTTGACATCTAATTTGGCTGAGTAGTCAACAGCACCAGTCTTCTAGCACGAGTTCAAAGTAATCTATGAACATAATTCAGAATGGTTCATTCCGAGTACTGTATTCGTGTTTTGGAATCAACTCGATCTAACTTACAGCCCGTGCGGTCCGGTGTATTCAATTGTAAAAAGGCTCTTAAAAACAAGTAAGATTGGCCGAGTGGTCTAAGGCGCTGCGTTCAAGTCGCAGTCTCTCTTGAGGCGTGGGTTCAAATCCCACTTCTGACACACATCACAGTGTTGTAGAATTTCTTACTCAAAAGACCATGGCATATAATGGAAGTTGACATCTAATTTGGCTGAGCTCGCTCACAGGGAGGCTGAGTAGTCCACAGCACTCCTCTCTTTACACGAGTTCAAAATAGGCTCTGAAAATACTTCAGTATGGTTCATTCCCACTACTGAAATCATGTTTGGGAAACAACTCGATCTAACGTACAGCAAATGCAATTCGGTGTACTCAATTATGAAAAGATCTTTGAAAACAGGTCAGAATGGCCGAGCGGTCTAAGGCGCTGCGTTAAGGTCGCAGTCTCTCTGGAGGCGTGGGTTCAAATCCCACTTCTGACACACATCACAGTGTTGTAGAATTTCTTACTCAAAAGACCATGGCATATAATGGAGGTTGACATCTAATTTGGGTGAGCTTGGTCACAGGGAGGCTGAGTAGTCCACAGCACTCCTCTGTTTACACGAGTTCAAAATAGGCCCTGAAAATACTTCAGTATGGTTCATTCCCAGTATTTAATTCATATTTTGGTATCAACTCGATCTAACGTACAGCCCGTGCAGTCCGGTGTATTCAATTGTAAAAAAATTTATTGAAGATAAGTCAGAATGGCCGAGTCGTCTAAGGCGCTGCGTTCAGGTCGCAGTCTCTCTGGAGGCGTGGGTTCAAATCCCACTTCTGACACACATCACAGTGTTGTAGAATTTCTTACTCAACAGACCATGGCACATAATGGAGGTTGACATCTAATTTGGCTGAGTAGTCAACAGCACCATTCTTCTAGCACGAGTTCAAAGTAATCTATGAACATAATTCAGAATGGTTCGTTCCCAGTACTGTATTCGTGTTTTGGAATCAACTCGATCTAACTTACAGCCCGTGCAGTCCGGTGTATTCAATTGTAAAAAGATTCTTGAAAATAAGTCAGAATGCCCAAGTGGTCTAAGGTGCTGAGTTCAGGTCGCAGTTTCTCTGGAGGCGTGGGTTCAAATCCCACTTCTGGCACACATCGCAGTGTTGTAGAATTTCTCACTCAAATTACCATGGCACATAACAGAGGTTGACATCTAATGTGGCTGAGCTCGGTCACAGGGAGGCTGAGTAGTCAACAGCACCACTCTACTGTATTTGCACGAGTTCAAAATAATCTCTAAAAGTACTTCAGAATGGTTCATTCCGAGTACTGTATTCGTGTTTTGGAATCAACTCGATCTAACGTACAGCCCGTGCAGTCCGTTGTATTCAATTGTAAAAAGATTCATGAAAATAAGTCAGAATGGCTGATTGGTCTGTGGCGCTGTGTTCAGGTCGCAGTCTCTCTGGAGGCATGGGTTCAAATCGCACTTCTGACACACGTCACAATGTTGTAGAATTTCTTACTCAACAGACCATGGCACATAATGGAGGTAGACATCTAATGTGGCTGAGCTCGGTCACAGGGAGGCTGAGTAGTCAACAGCACCACTCTACTGTATTTACACGAGTTCAAAATAATCTCTAAAAGTACTTCAGAATGGTTCATTCCGAGTACTGTATTCGTGTTTTGGAATCAACTCGATCTAACGTACAGCCCGTGCAGTCCGGTGTATTCAATTGTAAAAAGATTCATGAAAATAAGTCAGAATGGCTGATTGGTCTGTGGCGCTGTGTTCAGGTCGCAGTCTCTCTGGAGGCATGGGTTCAAATCGCACTTCTGACACACGTCACAATGTTGTAGAATTTCTTACTCAACAGACCATGGCACATAATGGAGGTAGACATCTAATGTGGCTGAGCTCGGTCACAGGGAGGCTGAGTAGTCAACAGCACCACTCTACTGTATTTACACGAGTTCAAAATAATCTCTAAAAGTACTTCAGAATGGTTCATTCCGAGTACTGTATTCGTGTTTTGGAATCAACTCGATCTAACGTACAGCCCGTGCAGTCCGGTGTATTCAATTGTAAAAAGATTCATGAAAATAAGTCAGAATGGCTGATTGGTCTGTGGCGCTGTGTTCAGGTCGCAGTCTCTCTGGAGGCATGGGTTCAAATCGCACTTCTGACACACGTCACAATGTTGTAGAATTTCTTACTCAACAGACCATGGCACATAATGGAGGTAGACATCTAATGTGGCTGAGCTCGGTCACATGGAGAATGAGTAGTCAACAGCACTCCTCTGTTTACGCGAGTTCAAAATAGGCTCTGAAAATACTTCAGAATGGTTCATTCCCACTACTGAAATCATGTTTTGGAATCAACTAGATCTAACGTACAGTGAGTGCAGTTCGGTGTACTCAACTTTAAATCAGTCAGAATGGCCGAGTGGTCTAAAGCGCTGCGTTAAGGTCGCAGTCTCTCCGGAGATGTGGGTTCAAATCCCACTTAAAAGCAAGGGCTTTTCATTAAAGAAAGATCACAATCTTAAAATAAGAAAATATTGACTTAAATTTAGCAAAATCACATGCAAACGGGGCAAGAATTTATCACTTGCAGTGTAACAAAGCTCGATAATGTCATATCATTAGATATAAAAGCAACGGACATGAAGTAAAAAACCTTTTCAGGGCACCAAAAAAAAAATAAATATAGCAAATTCTTTGGTCAGAACTAATAGAAAGTCAAATTTTGCTATAATGGGGGACATAAGTGACATTTCTACTATTGTATTAACAAATGTCAGAACTAGTAACCGTACTCTGATTCAAGCAGTTAAAACTTTCAAAAAGAGTATTTCTTCGTGTAGATGTAGAAACAATACCACAGGTACAGTGGTGTAATAACATGCAATATTAAGGCATATACACAAAAATATGAACAAAAATAATACATACCGACTTTAAAATAAGCAGGATCTCTTTGCTCTAGAAAAGACAGCAACTTCCTGCTAGTTTTTGCACCTTTTTGGAGGACCAGATCAAAGAGAGACTCAGCTTGATGTCTCGTTTCAGAGATCTTCACAATGATTCCTTGCCTTTCCCTGCCAGTCAAGACATGAGCCTCGTCAAGATCGTCCAATAGTTCACATAAAAGTGAAAACGACGACTGAGAAATAAACTCGGGCCACAACTTCTGAAGCTCCATTTGAGCAGAATCTGAAAAGCCTGAAAAATAGATGCAATCAGGAAAAAACAGATTAGATATTTCAGACAGGCAGAACATACAATCATCCCCAGGAAAGACATTCGCAGAGGTCTAGAGTACAACTGTGTCAATTTTCGCAAAAATCGGTTTAGCCGTTTCGGAGCCTCTGCGTCGGTATTTCTCAACTGGTGGGTCAGGACACAAAAGTGTGTCACGGATCCATTCTCAGTGGGTTGCGGGCCTCTGCCCAGGCAAGATAATGCTAAGAAGAAAAGATCGTTAGATCTCTTCTCTTTAAGTCAATCGCCTCTGTCCCAATTGTGTTTGAGAAGGACAATATTTCATTTAATGGTGATTTTTTTTTCTTCTGCCAATTGTAACGGGTCCCAAGAAAGTTAGTGATTACAGCAATGAAAAGTGGGGAACAGTGAAAACAAGGATAGAGTCAAAGAAGGAAATGATAGCGAAATATGAAAATATTGTACGAGTGTCTGAACCACTGCTTGAAGGTACAAAAAAACGTTTAAACATTTTATATTTGCCAGTATATTGACCTTTATTACCTACACAATTAGGTAATTAGTGTTGTTTAGGTATGTTTTATATATATATATATATATATATATATATATATATATAAAATCGTTCTTCATGACGCTCTCTGCGCTTTAAACAGATCCCTGAGACTATCACACAGTGTTCTGGTTTGCCCGCGTCCCTGCGTCCTAGGCACATCATTTTTCCTGGGGACGCATTGTGTCAAATCGACGTGCGTCCCCGGGATGCAACTTTTTTGACACCAAATTGTCATTATTACTTTTTTTTTTAACAAAGATTTACCGCACTCCAAACTTTTCGTCAGGCAGATCCGCCATTGTTGTTTTGGTCTCGCGCCGATCTCGGCAAACGAGATCTCGTTGCTTCGAGATAACGTCATTGTTTTGGTGGTTGTCGAGTGAAAGAGAAATAAGCCTCCGTAAAAACAGTTGGTATTAGGTGCAAATCAACAAAAAATTGGTAATTTCTTCAGTGTCGGTAATAAGTCGAAACATAATACAGAAAGTGGTAACAACGGCAATAATTCCGGCACGAAAAAACGTCGGAGAAATTCTTCAGAAGACCGCGAAGGCAAGGAAAACACGTGTTTTGAAGCGAACAATTCAACGAAAGAGAAACAAAAGAATACTCCTAGCAAGAAAAGGACTCTTCTGCCAAAATGGACTCAATTATATTCCTGGTTACGCTATGAGGCGGATGATAATAGAGGCTACATGTTCTGTGATGCGTGTACCCAGCGTGACAAAAAAAATGGTTTACATAAGTCATTTCGCAATACGAACTTTCAGAAAAGCACATTGGATTGGCACAACGACAATGAAAACCACAAATTAGCTATGGAAATTCCGTTGCTGCATTTGGACCTTGAGAGGGCATTACAACTGTGGCGGGACGGCAAACCACGAAGAATTTATGAACTGAAAAATCTGAAGTGCTTAAAACTGCATAAATATATAGACTAATATTTCAGCAATATTATTTTGTATAATGTACAATATTTTTGTGAACTAAAAAATTTGAAGTGATAACTGCTGTCTTTGTATTACCAATTAAGTGTGATGATTACAACTGAATGAATATATAGATTTATATATTTATTTATATATTTGTCGCCGATTTACAATTTCAACCTCGATAACACTAAATTTTGGGGACCCATAGATCTCTGGTGGGACCCATAGATTTTTGAGCATGCGAGTCCCCGGGACCCATCACTTTTTAGAGGTAAAATGAACACTGTCACAGTGCAGGTGCATTTATACAGAGACTTGATTGCACACAGATTCAGTCCATTTATCATCGTTAGTCATTTAGATAGACATTGAATAATTCAGAGATCCTCACTGAACTTCTGGACAGTTTACTGCACTGAAAGAAAAAGGGCTGAATAATTTTACACACCCACTTTTTCGTTTTTTTATTTGTTACAAAAGTTTAAAATATCCAATAAAGTGTGTTCCACTTCATGATTGTGTCCCACTTATTGTTGATTCTTCACAAGAAATTACAGTTTTATATCTTTCTTTGAAGTCTGAAATGTGGCAAAAGGTCACAAAGTTTAAGGGGGCCAAATAGTTTGTAAAACACTGTACAAATATATATTCACTTTATATTTTGCCCAGCCGAAGTCATTCAGAAAACTTACCTTTGGTCTTACTAGTGTCACTTGGGCTGCTGGTTCCACTGGTTGCACTAGTGCCTGGTTCTTGAACTGAAAAAGATGCAGTTACAAATTCATTGCAGTTGCTTTTTTTGTAAATAATGACAATATCGGCTCAGTCATGAATACGCATGCTTATTAACGGTAAGTGTCAACTCACCGGGCGCTTTAAAAACACTAGGATCTATTTGCTTGAGAAAAAACAGCATTTTGCTGCTTGCTTCTGAGCCTTTCCGAAGAATCTGATCAATCAGGCACTCTGTTTGTTGTGTCAGGTCAGGATTCTTCCGCATCATCTCATATATTTCACTGAAGTTCAAGACCTGGGCACCTTCAAGATCACCCATGAGCTCATGTAAATCTGACATAGACAACTGTGATGAAATCTTCGGCCTCAAGCGTTGAAGTTGCATTTGTACGTAGTCATCTGTAAAGCATAACAATAAAAATAAAAGTCCAACAGAGAATCTTAGATAGTTAGATATGAATCTTCCGAGTGCTTGTAAACAATCGAAAACAAAGACGTGTTGAAGTTAATGTTGGTAGCTCTATTCAGCAGTAATCGGCAACCTTTTCTCTACCAACAGGTTTAATGTCTGACCATATTTATGCTGCCAGGCCCCATAATCTTTAGTAACAACAACGACAACAATAATGAGAAGAAGAAGAAGAAGCACCCCAAATCCACTGTTTAATCACTAGACCACAGGGATCTAGATAAAACAGGAAAAGGCATTACATTTTATCTCATCATCACACCGACCCACGTTGGACAATGTTGTTTTGACTGAAGTCTTTCCGTTTATGCTTCATTACAACTAGGAGTGGGCGATACTGGGAAATTTAGGAACAAAGTAAATGCATGGTGGTATAATGATCGGTTTGAGATTCTTTTTGCTTGGAAATGTCCCGATCATTGAACAATTGAAACAAACAGCAATGTAACAAATAATATAAAAACTGTACAAACTAAAATACTGTAATTTCTGGACTATGATGGGCACACGAAAACTCCAATTTTGCCTGAGATCAGAAAGTGTCGCTTTTCAATCAAGTCAAGTTAAATTGATTTGTATAGCCCTTAATCACAAAATGTCTCAAAGAACTGGACAGTTGTAAAAACGGTAAATAAATTCGGTGATGCGTAATTATAATGAAATGTTACCACACATGATAACCATTTAAGAAGTAACAGATTCAATTTTATTATTCCCTAATATTTAAATATGAAATATATTTTTTTATCATCTGTTTTAGTCTTATGTGCCTTTTAGTTCGATGCAACTTAATATATGAAAAGATTTTTGACAATGGGGTACTTTTGGTGCGTCTTATCGTGAAAAAAATATGGCATTTTTTGTTGCACAATATTCGGATACAATATCAGTAGTCCAAATAAAATGAAATCACAATTGGATTGAACTAGAAATTCAAAATGTAAGTGTAATCTTACAAGAGGGCAGCACGGCGGTGCAGTGGTTAGCGCGTGTGTGGCACAGTTCTGAGGTCATGAGATCAAACCTCCTGTGTGGAGTTTGCATGTTCTCCCCGATATAGCTTGGTTTGACGCGCACACGGACTTTATCGGTCCACGGCACGGTGGTTGCCAACCACTGCTATACAGCACCGAATCGGTTAGTGTTTTGGGATTTCCTTACCAAGTCCCTGTTGACTCAAAATTTGAAACATGTGGCTGAACTTCTTTATTATAATAAAATGTCAATAAAATGTGATCTCACTTTAATGATTGCTCAGCAAGAGTCATTGAAGAAAATGAATACAACTTACAGCCGCTGGCTTTGCTTGTAGTACTGGTCCCACTGGTGCCTGCTTCTCGTCCCAAAAAAACAGACATTTACAAATTATGAACCAAAAAATTAAGTTAGCAGGTAAATATGTTTAAAGTATTTAGGTTAGTACTTTGGTGTGTAACCCACGACTGGCTCAGGAGCCGCATGCAGCTACTGAGTGGCTCCCAGGCGCTTTTCTCGAAAAGTTTTACAAATTGAAAAAGATGGGGCTAGGAAATATATTTTTGTTTGGCTCTTTTCCTGGTATCGGGTTGTAAAAACATGGAATACTAGTTCATCAACTGGCTGAACAAGGAAAACTCCCCACATCTTCATTCACAACACTTATGTCTTCATCCGGACCTGCAGAGGTCAGTACAACCGTGAACAAAAGTTCCCAACTTCTTGTCAGGTGACAGAAACGTCCTGATAAACCACCATATACAGACTTCAAACCCAACATGTGCTCGAGAGACAATGCAACCAAAAGTTTATCAAGCACAGCTTGAAGAATCTAACAGCAAAATCCTCAGATTGACTGTTGATGAATGACAAAATTAAGAGCTTTTATTTTGCTTTTAATCACTTATGTGGAAGATGTGTGTTCAGGTTGTGTTTGCAATTGGTTACTTAAGTTAAATATTACAAATATTTCACTTTATTTGGTTTGTAGTTTTACTGACATGTTTAGTTTGAAGAACTAATACTGTTTGATGGCTCAGATTATTTGGGATCCTTGAAAGTTGAGGCCAGATATTAGTTTGGCTCATCTTATCTCATCAGCTGCACCACTTATCCTCAATAGGGTCGCGGGGGTGCTGGAGCCCATCCCAGCAATCATTGGGCAGTGGGCAGGGGACACCCTGAACTGGTTGCCAGCCAATCGCTGGGCACACGGTGACAGACAACTCACTCACTCAGTCACACCTAGGGACAATTTGGACCGGCCAATCCACCTGAAATGCATGTCTTTGGAATGTGGGAGGAAACCGGAGTGCCCGGAGGAAACCCACGCAAGCACGGGGAGAACATACAAACTCCGCACAGTAAGGCCGGGAGCTGGATTCGAACCCACGCAGGAGGTTCCCACGACCTCAGAACTGTGCCGCACACGTGCTAACCACTGCGCCGCCGTGCTGTAGTTTGGCTCATGTTTAAATATAATCAATTGAATTACTTCAATGTACATTTTGGTTAAATTAGTAATCCTTATGTTTAATGGTTATTTGAGTTACTTGCCTTCTAGTTTAGTTCAATCTCAAACCTGAGATGTCTGCCATGAACCCACCTGATGCTAAGCTTTGGATGCCAATCTATTTCATTTGTGGTTATTTGTAATTACAATAATTAGCAATTTATTTGTTTTTTTATATAACTTGAAGCAAGTTGTACTCTTAACAAGTCGCTTTTCCGCTCTTGTGTTTGATGTTTTCAACCTGATAACTCCCTTTCAACCCACTGATAAATTTCCTGTCAATTACTGTCAACCGGGAACCCCTTCATCCCACCTTAAATTTCAATAAAAAACAAAGAAGGGAAAAAGACTGAGTTGTAACTTGCAAGTTGGAGTGCAAACTTAGTATGAAATCAAACCAAACCAAACAACTTGTACCTGGTTAACCCCTCATATGCAGCAAAGTCATATATTGTGAAGAGAAGTCGTAGTTCTCTGGCTTGAACTCCTGCCTGGAGAACTTAGATGTAATGCTAAACTACGGGGCTGCACTCCTCTTCCTCTCTCTCCACTGTCCCATGTTCAAAGAGCTGTGCATTTAAAGGGGCAGCATCACAAGCTGCTATTTTTTGCCATTTTGTTTCTATAAATATATGCTGCGTTTTATTGCACTTTAACTTTTGTTGTTTTTTGAATCTTCAAAATAAAGATGACATTAAATATTTATTTTTCTATTGCATTTCTTTAATTTTATCAAAGCAATGAAACATAGTGTAATTTATCAAGATCTTAATGAAGTTGAACTTGAGGCGGTATCTAGAACAGAGTAGTCGAGAAGTGCATCCACAGGAAGTGCTGCATCCAACTTTATTTTGATAGGAGGCTAATATTGGTAATATAGATACAGACAGCATGCTTTGCATTCATTAGACTATTTTTTTTTTGTTTTTTTGTTTTTGTTTTATGGTCGAATATGGCTCTTTTAACATTTTAGCTTGCCAAACCCTGATAAGTGGATTCTGTTTTTAAATATTGGAAACCTGCAAAGCATTTTGCATTGCATGCCAGTTTGTTATTTTTACTATTTAACCTCATGGTTGTCCGTTGTTTTGACTATTATGCACTGTTCATGTCATTGTCACTGTCAGCCAATCATGTTGATGTTCCTTGATTTCACACCCTTCAGGGCGGATCTGCTTTTGTAACCTAGGAAATTTAATAAACAGGGCTAGCCTAGATGGTAGGGCGCCCGCTTTGAGACTGGGAGGTCGCTGGTTCTCGGCCGAGTCATACCTAAGACTTATAACATTGGTTAAAATGGCGGCGCACTCTGTTGGCTGCGGCTGCATCAGCTCGCAACAACGGGTCAGGTGTATCGACATTTCGTTCTGTGTACATTGTTACAAATAATGACAATACAAAGGAAATTATTATTATTATTATTATAAAGGGGATGTCTTTTCGAACAGGTTGGAATTTTCTTCTCTTAGGTTTGGGTTCTCTCCTGTTGTCTTTGCAAGATGCCGCCCCAAGACTTCCCGGAAACGTTCACGCATCGATCGATTAGCTTGAGCCCGACGAACTGTTGGAACTAACAAACTAGTCTACTATCAAACAACACGTTGGCCGTTAAAAGTGAATTTTAAGTGTCAGGGAGCGGCAACGTGATGCCCGGGGACAAGCATCTATACATGACGTTGCAAAGGAAGGCTAAAAGAGACAAGCAGGGGGCATTTCTCGGGGCGTGGATAATCTGGATGCTAAACCATTACACTGGCCAAAAGAGATAAGAATGCAGAAAACAGAACCTTTCAATAGGATACATTTTTTTATGTAGAACAAAGTATGTGAAGTTATTAAATGTTTACAATTTTACATTTATTATGGAATAATAATCTTGTCTGTTTTGTATTTATGTTCATGTTAAAAGCACACATTTTGGGTGAAAAGGACAAATTGTATTTGTATTTCTGTTTTTTTTCCTTCATATTTCAAATTTGTATAGTTTTGATAGGATGTAATTTTATGGAGAAGTATGTCAAGTTATTTAATTTTTACATTTGTTTATTCTGGAATAATATTTTTGTCTGTTTTGAATTCATATTCATGTTAACTAAAGACATTTCTGGTGAAAAGCGCACATTTTATTTGCATTTATATTTCGGTCATATTTTTAAGTTGTTTAGTTTTGACAAAATATATTCCTTTGGAGAACATAGTATGTTAAGTTATTTAACGTTTAATTTTGTTTGTTCAGCAATAATATTCCTGTCTGTTATCAATCCATCCATCCATTATCTTCACCCCTTATCCTCAGTAGGGTCGCGGGGTTGCTGGAGCCCATCCCAGCCATCTTCAGGCAGTGGGCAGGGGACACTCTGAACTGGTTGCCAGCCAGTCACAGGGCACACAGAGACAGACAATTCACTCGCTCATTCACACTTAGGGACAATTTGGACCGGCCAATTAACCTGACATGCATGTTTTTTGGAATGTGGGAGGAAACCCGAGTACCCAGAGGAAACCCACGCACGCACAGACAACATGCAAACTCCACATGGGGAGGTTGCGGTAGCTGGACTTGAACCCTGAACCCCTGTACCGTGGAGTTGCGCGCTAACCACCCAGCCGCTGGGCCCTCCTGTTATGAATTCATGTTCATGTTTAAAAAAAAAAAAACTCAAGTTCTAGCGTATTCCATAAACATTTACCTTGTTCTACCCTGCGACCAAATGTGTGGTTCGAGTTTTGGCCCTCTGTGCAGTTGAGTTTGACACCCTTGCACTATTCGATCACTATATTGTTACAACGTTAGATTTCATGTTACTTAGTGTTGGAAATAGAGTTGCTGTATATAAAAAAAGACGAACATGTGCTTTTCACCTGAAATTTGTCATCCATCCAACAAACTCAACCGCGTTGTGTTGCTGCACACACCATAGTTGGAGGCACACCCCGTCACATATAGACACAACAAAATATAATTCAACCGTGGAACAGTGAGGATTGTATCAAGTCAAGTCAAGTTATGTTTATTTGTATAGCCCTTAAATCACAAGGAGTCTCAAAGGGCTGTACAGATCACAAATTATTGCAAACTACAGACTATTATTACACCATCCCCTGATCTAAAACCTAGACGAGGGCAAGGAAAAACTCAAAAACCTCAACATGAAGAAAATGAGGAAACCTTGAGAAGGGACCCACATAAGGTAATCCCGCTTCCAGGATGATCAGGCTGCAACAGATGTTGCAATAACAAATAATACACAGACATTGTCAACGTGAAATACAGGTCATTCATAAACTATAGAATATGAGTGTGTTTTAAGCCATCTCTTCTTGGCTCTTGGGATCACTAGTAGACCAGCATTTTCAGAGAGAAGGCTCCGGACCGGAACATAGGGGGAAATCAAATCTGAAAGATATGAGGGAGCAATCATTTAAAAATAAAAAAAATTATGAGCATATATCATTTTCATATTGGGAATGTTGACCACATTCCAAAATGTAACCCAAAAAACTAATGTGTTGACAATTTTGAAAAGTGGGTTTGCTTACATTTTTTCATATATTTTTGTGGCTATTCTTTTTACAATGAATTGAAATGTATTGATCTTTCTTTTTTGTTTGCATGGTAAGTCCAAATTTAAAATGGTTTTCTGATAAAGTGGTAGGAAAAGACATATTTGTAGTTGTATAGCATACAATTCCATGTTTTTATGTTTATTGTCAAATGAATTGATAAACACTTGTATCCTGGAAGGGGGATGACCTCATGTGCGGTCCCTTCTCAAGGTTTCTTCGTTTACCTCATGTTGAGGTTTTTGAGTTGTTCCTTGCCCTCATGTAGGTTTTAGATCAGGGGATGGGGCTATACGAATTAACATGACTTGACTTGATAAATAGCTCTCAAAATTTGATCTCCGGTGTTCATGTCCACCTCACAATGTTCAGAGTGACGTCACGTAGTCGAAAGTGAAAGTAAACTACCGCCAAAAAATAAGAATTAAGTTAACTACCCAAAAAATAGTAATAATAAATTGTGTAATACGCTGTGACTTAATCTACTCGCTAAAATCCAAAAGAGTATTTACCAATACTTTCTTCCTCTGCCGGGTGACGTATCTCCTTCAGCGAAGTACTGATAACGGTGAAAGCTTCTTCCTCGCCCAGCAAAGAAGTTAAGACAGCCAGGAGCTCCTCCGTCGAACTGTACGTTCCTTCTATCAACAATTTTCGGCTCCGCAATAGTTGGACTATCTTCTGCAACTCGTCGCTTTTCAAAGTCGACAGTGCTTGAGTTGCTCTGGCCGAACTTGAAGCCATTGCTGCTCACCGACTTGAAGGACGAAGGGCGGGTCGATTCAAATATCGATATTGTCGATACAGGGAAGGAGCCTGTGGTGCATCGATACTACTGGCTTGTGTATTTTTGTAGTATTTTTGTGGTACAGTATTTTTAGTATTTCTGTAGTTTCATTTTTTATAGTATTTTTCAGTGTTAATGTACTACTATTTTGTTAGGAATTATTTAGTAGTATTTTTGTATAATACTATGAATGTAGTGTATTTTTGTAGAATTCTCTGTAGAAGTGTTTTCGTAGTATTTCTGTAGTATATCCATAATATATTTTTGTACTATTTCTGTCATAAAATTTGTGTTGGTGTATTTTAGTATCATAGTTTTCTGTAGTGGGCAGCACGGCGGCGCAGTGAGGATAAGCGGTACGGCTGATGAGATGAGATGAGATGAGTTTTCTGTAGTATTTCTTTAGTAGTTTTGTAGTACAGTATCTTTTTGTAGTAATATAGTTTTTCATTCATTTTTTAATAGTCTCATCTCATCAGCTACACCGCTTATCCTCAGTAGGGTCGCGGGGGTGCTGGAGCCCATCCCAGCAATCTTCGGGCAGTGGGCAGGGGACACCCTGAACTGGTTGCCAGCCAATCGCAGGGCACACACAGACAACTCATTCGCTCATTCACACCTAGGGACAATTTGGACCGGCCAATTCACCTGAAATGCATGTTTTTGGAACGTGGGAGCAAGTACTGCAGTATTTCTGCAGCAGTATTTTCTCAGTATTAATATACTACTATTTTGTTAGTAATTATTTAGTAATGTTTTTGTATAATACTATGACTGTAATGTATTTTTGTAGAATTTTCTGTAGAAGTGTTTCCATAGTGGCATTTTCGTAGGATTACTGTAGTATTTCCATAATATCTTTTGTACTATTTCTGTCATAAAATTTGTGATGGTGTATTTTTATTATCATGGTTTTCTGTAGTATTTCTTTACTAGTTTTGTAGTACAGTATTTTTAGTATTACTGTAGTTTCATCTTTTATAGTATTTTTCAGTCTTAATGTACTACTATTTTGTTAGTAATTATTTAGTAGTATTTTTGTATAATACTATGATTGCAGTGTATTTTTGTACAATTTTTTGTAGAAGTGTTTCCAAAGTAGTATTTTCGTAGTATTTCTGTAGTGTTTTTGTAGTATTTCCATAGTATTTTTTGTACCATTTCTGTCATAAAATTATGACCTCCCTATGTATTTTAATATCATAGTTTTCTGTAGTATTTCTTTAGTAGTTTTATAGTAGTATTTTTTATTATAGTACCACTGTAGTAGTAGTTTTGTAGTTTTTCTATAGTATTTTTTTTCTTTTTTTGTTGTCATAAATATTATTATTGATGGTGTATTACTAGTCTGTAAAGCCATTTGAGACTTCTTGTGATTAAGGGCTATACAAATAAACATGACTTGACTTAAAGTGATTTAGGATCAGTGGACACTTCTTTCCAATTGAGAACATCACATTACACAAATCATTGTTGCATTTGATTCAATGCAGCTCAAATGAAGACTACTATCATGATATTGGGTGGTAAAATATTTCATACAACCACTTTATAACATACTCTAACTGTAATACACCGGAGCCCCCACAGATTTTTTTTTTTCCGTTTTCTTTTGTTCATTGTGACAGCATGTTTTGCCTTTGGGTAGCATTGTCTAGCGTTATTCATCATTCGTCTATTCATGTTTATTTGTATAGCCCATAATCACAAGGAGCCTCAAAAGGGCTGCACAGACTATTGCAAACTACAGACTATTATTATACCCTCCACTGATCTGAAACCTACATGAGGGCAGGGAAAAACTCGAAAAAAAACCTCAGCATGAGGAAAATAAAGAAACCTTAAGAAGGAACCGCAGTTGTAAGGAAAATTATGGTCCGAGTGTGCCTTTTATACGATATTATATACTTTTACTTTTATTTCCATTTAGTCAAAAATTGTGCAGTTGCGTTTTCGAGTTGTTTTCCGGAGAGACTCAGGAGGACGGATTGAATGGCAACGGCTATGGCACGAATACAGACGACGAGACGGCTTACCCAAACCACACTTCCAGGGGATGTGTTAGAAGCAAAGTGCCACTGCGGGAAAATCAGCAAAAACGCAAGGCGCCTCAAGCTACATCAACCCAGGACTATCTGTGGGAAAGGGGAAAATATATGCAGCGCATGGTGGAAACACTCAGTGAGACGTAGGAGGACTCCAGTCAGGAAGCACCACACAGTACAGGAGACCTCTCCGCATCTGCCGCACCCCTCGACCACAGAGTCCCCTGTTACACAACCCTGGTGGGGTAAGCCGCCTCTGGATTAGGAGGGAGAAGTTTAGCTGGGGACCATGAGAAGAAGGCCAGTGACTGACCATCACTGCAGGCCCGCCAACTCGAGAGCGTTGTGGTTTAGGGTCAAAACGCCCATTCACAGTTGGACACCACCTGATGACATCTTCTCCTGGTTGAAAGCTACAGTCACTTTTGGAGTGACTGTTAAGAGTAGCACTAATTTAATTATGTGTTTTCAACCTGTCTCTTTGCCATTTCTGTAAAGCACAGAGTCCCCTGTTACACAACCCTGGTGGGGTAAACCGGGTAAGCTCTGGATTAGGAGGGAGAAGTTTATCTGGGGACCAAGAGAAGATGGGCAGTGACTGGCCCTCACTGCCGGCCTGCCAACTTGAGGGCGTAGTGGTTCAGGGTCGAAACGCCCAATGACAGTTGGACACCACCTGATGACATCTTCTCCTGGTTGAAAGCTACAGTCACTTTTGGAGTGACTGTTAAGAGTAGCACTAATTTGTGTATGTTATAAGCAGTGTTCCCTCTAAGCTGTGCGCGTGCGCAATTGTGCACTGCTCGCACATTCACAGCGCACAAGAAAATCTAGCCAGCGCAAAAAAATGAGGGCTCAAAATTACTTATTTAACTTACTAACTTAAGTCGCTTTTAAGTCAAAGTTACAGTGCATGACGGTAAAAATACATGAGTTCCCCTGACGTTGTGTCCTAAATGCGGTATTTTGAAGTCAATGTCGAACGAAGTTGAAAAGTAAAGTCAGTAGAATTTGTCAAGAACCGGCTTCTTCGGCTCGGCTCACTAAAAAGAACCGGCTCTTTCGGGTCCTAAACGGCTCTTCAGGTTATTTTTGCTTCTTTAATCCCAACATGACCAAATATTATGTAAAATTATGCACAAAATGACTTAAAGGAAGGGGGGAATAAAACATAAAAGAAAAAAAATACCAAAATGAAAAAGTAGTGAAAAGCTGAGAAAAAAAAGAAACAAAAGGAAGAGAAAAAAAGAAGGAAGAATTTAGAAAAAAGCCAGAAAGAAAGAAAAGAAAGATATGTAGGAAAAGGGTAAATAGAGAACAAAAAGAAAAAAGTAACAGCTCTGAAAAAATAAACACAATGAGATTTTTTTTAAAAGTAGAAAAAACCCACGGAAAAAAGAATAAAAAGTTTGTGTTGCATTCAAATAATTTCCAATTATATCAAGTGAATCTTGTTGCCAACATTGTACTTCCACTAAAAAATGTGATTAAGTACAGTTCTGTATATTACAACCGACTAAATAAGCCCCCAAAAATGTTAATATTATGCGACAAAATATGTTAGGAAATAAAAAGAAATGGATATCTTGTGAAAGAATTGTAAGAACAAACGACGTTTGTAGGCTGTACAACCTTTGCAATAGTACATGAGTCAATTCATTCAAAAGAGAAAAATCATTTTGCATTGCCGGAAACTCGGCAAAATGTCACTTGATGTCAAGTTTTGGACATGTTTGATAATGGATTAGTTGCCACATTTGGGATTGCTGTTGCTCACTGTTGTTTCAAGCATTGCTCACAGACTTTGTGTGAATGCTCAGACCCGTGGAAAATTAGAGGGAACATTGGTTATAAGTAACCCGTTTGTGTGGTTCAAGCTTCGAAATGGTCGTCTCGAAATGGCCAATTTTGGAAACACCTAGACTTACCATTAGCAATAAGTGTAAAATACAATGTTACGTTTTTCAGATTGTGATCAAATTTGACAAGGTACTCGTTATGCCTTCAAGCTATTGTCTTACATGTTTTCCAGTAAGATGCGCATGCTACACTCATCTGCAGACATCTCATTGCAGAAGAAAATCGGGTGATAATAACACCCTTCTGTTTCTGTTCATTGAGATTTCTCATTATTAGTGGCGGTGCAATGATTATTTCAGTTTGCGAAAAACGTCTTAGTGTTACCTTCCAAAAGAGGCCTAAACCGTGCATATTTTTCCGTTAAAACAGCATTCAATTTACTTCGGGTATGCCTTGGATTTGGATTCTAGGAGAATTTTACAGGAAGGGTTGTTCTAATGATATAAGATATAATAATTTGTTAGTATAATTGATAAAAGAAGCGTCCAAACTTATTTTTGGAATGTAAGTCTTATACGCCTGTGGCTTTAACCTGTCATCCCCTTTTTCCCTTTTTAGGTGATTTGTTCATTTTGTGATGTGATCGTCACGACCAGAAAGGAATCAGGACCCAATTGCGTAACGTTTACCACAAGTTTTATTGAAAGAAAGAGGAAGTGCTGCGCCCACGATCCAGTGTTCGCTGGACGCGGCAGGCAAGTCGCTCTCGGATTGTGATCCGAATACGGAAGTGGATCTTCCGTAGCGGGCAATGGCGGTGTCAGGGACGGGAAAACAGGTTGACAGGAGAGCAAAAACGTGGTCGGGTCAGAAACGGGTCGTAAGCCAGGACGGAAGAACAGACGTGGTTGGGATCAAAAATAGGTCGTAGCTGGAGACAGACGGGGAGATCAGGAACGGACAGATGGAAAAACGGGAGCAAAAACGGGACAGGCGGGAGTCAGGATCAAAAAGCCTGCCTTGTATCAACAGAGGTTCACAGACGGACTGACAACCGGAGAGTGACAGGACTGGGGTTTAAATAGGGACAGGGAGCCAATTAGAGCCTGCAGCGGCTGGCGTCAAATGACTGGGCACAGGTGATTCACATCGGTAATCATAACAGTGATGTTTGATGCGACATGTTTAAAAAGAAACGAAAAAATACAAATATATGTTTGTTTTCCCTGGCTGTCTGACTGACACAGTACGCACAATGCCGTTTTAGTTGGCTGTGTTTCAACGAGAGTGGAGAATCTGTCGACGGCCACTCCTGTTTTTGAATTGTCTTGTACACACCTTCTGACACTTCCGCTTCTCTTTTCCTTCACCAGAATGTCTTTCACGGGCAAGTATGAGCTAGAGAGTCAGGAAAACTATGAAGAATTCCTCCAAGCAATCGGTATTGGATTCAGTTCTTCCTACATCTGGAATATAAGAATCTAACCTTTTGTTCAATACTACTGTTTTGGATTTTAGGACTTCTTAGTGCCAAGACTGACAGTAAAGTCGTAACTGAAGTTCTTCAGGATGGGAACAACTTTCTGTGGACTCAAAGCATCCCCAACTGGACTTGGTCTAATAAGTTCACTACTGGTCAGGAATGTGAGCTGCTGACAATGACTGGATCCAAGTTCAAGGTGGGACTTTCAAATACAGGGGTGGGCAACTATATGGAGTCGTGGGCCGCCTGGGGTGGGAAATCTTGGCCGAGGAGCCGAACCTGGAACCCTATACAATTTTTTCATTTAATGGTAAATATACATGGAAAGATCTACATGTTGTATTTCTTTATAGGACTCACACTTTAAGCAAAACGATATAAAAGGTCTCCGTTTAAAGCACTGAATTGGATAGTTTCTTAGTGTTACTTTGGTTGTACTTTTTTGGTATTTGTGTGGTATTTCTGCAGTCGTATTTTTGTCGAATTTCTGTGGTATTTTTGTAGCATTACTGTAGTTTTATTTTTGTAGTATTTCCATAGTAATACTTTTGCGGCATTTCTGTAGGATCTGGCAGATTTTTTTGAAGTATATATGTAGTATTACTACAGTGGAATGTTTGATTTAATATTTGTGTAGTAGTATTTTGTTGTATTTCTCTCATAGCATTTTAGTAGTATTTCTGACTTAATATTTCTGTAGAAGTATTTTTGAGTTGGATTTTTTGTAGTATTCTTTTAGTATTTCTATAAAATTACTGTAGTTTCATTTTGGTTAAATATTTCTGTAGTATTTTTTTTTATTAATTGCACTACTGTAGTAGTATCTTTGTATATTTTTTATTTTCAGAATTAAAGCAAAATAAAATATGCAGTCCCTGTTTTTAGCGCTAAATTAGATTTTTAAGTTTTGTTGTGGTTTTGTAGCATTTTTGCAGTATTTCTTTTAAGTGTTTTCGTTTGTAGACACACACACACACACATAAAGGGACAATAGGGACCAATTTGGCACCATAAAAATATTTGTATTAGTAGTATTCTATTTATTCTATATATATATATATATATATATATATATATATATATATATATACACACATTATATTTTGACAATTTTAATTTTGCAGGCCGAATGAAAAAGCCCTAATAACCGCATGTGGCCCCCGGGCCGTAGTTTGCCCACCCCTGTTCTAAGACAAACTTATCAGAATTAGAACAAAAAACCTTTTCTGGGTTTTTTCAGGCTCCTGTCAGTATGGAAAGTGGGAAGATCTCAGTCCAATTCCCTCAGTATCTCTTCTCAGCTGAAATGGTGAACGATAAGTTGGTCATGGTGAGTATCGTTCATTTTAACAACTTACATTTCAGACTTCATCAGATGACGAAACAGATGAAGACATTCGGATCAAACCATTCCCAGAGCTTTTGTTTTCCCTTCTTGATTTGTTCAGAAGTGTACCACTCCAGGAGAAAAGGGCGTGACTTTCACGCGAGTGAGCAAGAGGACATCCGACTGAGTGCAAGACCAAACACGTTTGAGGAGAGTTCAAATTGCATAAGGTCCGTTAGTAAATCTGTAAAACCAGCATTTTGTTTTGTATCAATAAAACATCAAGAGACTGATTTGTTTTCAATTTTTTTGATGGAAAACTTTGTAAAAACGGAACCCCAGAGAATATCTACCCTAAATTCCGGACTATAGAGCGCACCTGATTATAAGCCGCACCCACCACATTAGTCCAGGTGCCCATTGAAAGTAATCCAAGGAAAAAAAGGGTATATTTCCAAAGGTAAGGGTGGGAAAAATATATATCCACTATTGTCGGCCACGTCCACAAACACGTCTCACCTTTACTCCACTTCCTGTCAGCCCGCGTTTGCCCCGCCCCTTCTTTCTCATTTGCTCGTACAAAACATATCAGAATAAGTTTCTAAAATAAATACATTACAAAAATATACAGTTGCAAATACATATTATACATGGTTACATATATTTACAAAGAAAGACGGTACACCGAGAGAGTTTTCGAAGCTTTAATAATAATATTATACCTGTCATCTCAAACCGTGCTTGTGAAGGGTAGCAAAACGCTACTAGCAAAACGCTCGCAATACAGTAAACAGCTCTGTTAAAAAAAACTTACTGTGCTTGTAGTAAGCACGGTAAACCGTTCTCATCTTCCTCCTTATAACTGACATCATCAAAGACGTCTTCCTTCAGTATGGGAAAGAGACTTTGGCATATAGATGTCGTCCCACACTCCCTTAATCAAAAACATGCTAGCATCACGCTCGCAAAGTAAAGTTTACGTGCGTAACTCTGTTTCCTTCTTTACCGGACTGCCTGATTGCGTTTAGCTTGAAAGTTGCGCCATGTGCCTTTCTCTTTGCAATTTGCATGATGAGGATATGTCTACGCTAATTTAATTTGTGCACAAGCTAAGAAGTTGGAGTTTAAATCTTACCTTTTGTACTCGAGCGCCGCTGGCGGCCGTTAGAAAAATTACATAAATAAGCCGCATCACTGAATAAGCCGCAGGGTTGAAAGTTTGGGAAAAAAGTAGCGGCTTATAGTCCGGAATTTATGGTATCTACCTACTTCCATGCCCACCTAATCACACAAACCAAACCACCCAGACATACTGACCTATCTACCTAGGGCCTGCCTACCAACATTCCTACCTACTGAAGACTTTTACACATTTGACTATAAAGGATTTTGTACGATCAAATATAAATTACCTTTAAATGCAAAAGATATTCACTGGCTGAGCTGTGGGGTGAGGTCAATGCAACCTAGTGAAGAATGATGTTTACAGGAACCGCGGGGAACTGGGACAAAGAGCTGATAAGATAATCAGCACTTCTCGACGCAGATGGCCCTGGTGACGTAGAAACACTCGGGGATGTTTTGACCATTTCAGACATCGAGGCGAGGAGGCTTTCCTGGCACGCCCATGGAAGGAGCCGGCACACCAGCTTGCGGGGGGGAAATTGTGGGCCAGGAGAAGGTAGCGAGAAGATCAAGAGAGGAGTCTTGACAGACACTCGAGCGACACTAATCCGGCTAATTCTGCCATATATTCGATGGAGTTCACTCAGTTAAATTGCCTAAGAAATTTAATCTGCCCCTGTGTGGAAATTACAGTCTCTTGTCCATATTTCCCCATCAAGAAACGCGCACGCATTGTTAGGTGAATTCAGGTTGTGTTTGGTTAATGGAGTCAGATAACTAATTAGAACAATTTGGTAAACGGTGCATTTTTAATATTTATTTCCTATCACTACCTACTGAAGGTGAAAGGACATTCCCATGTTGTTTTCCGGGACCAGACCGAGTATTTGGACTTTGAAGAAGTGCAGTTGAGGACATTTAATACAAAGTTTCAAAATAAAGGTAAAAATCAGAGTCCACACTGGATCAATGGATGGAGACGCGTTCTCCCACCAAGGGCACGCAAGAATGTCTCTGGCCCTCTCGTCGTATAGTTAGGAATATTTGCAAAAAATAGAACATAAATGCAGCACAAATAGACACCCAGAACTCACACTAGGTAGAGTCATGTTTTTTGTATAGCCCTTAATCACAAGGAGTCTCAAAGGGCTGCCCACACCACAGGCTATTATTATACCATCCCCTGATCTAAAATCTACACGAGGATAAGGAAAAACTCAAAAACCTCAACATGAGGAAAATGAAGAGAGAAGGAACCGCACATGATTATTCCCCTTCCAGGATACAAGTGTCCAGAGAACCTTTTTCTAGATGTTATTTGTGTCCCCGTGTAGCTTCTTGCAAACACCTAACGGTTTTTGGTAGGTTTGCAGAGGTTTTATGCTCTCTCCGTATATTATTGCTTGCACAGTGCTCCCAGAGATGTGTGAATGTTGCCGAATTGTCCAGTATCCCATTCCAGCTTTGAACTTTTCCGCATCTTTATCCGGGACCTGGCAGGTGTGTCACAGACAAGAAACAGACACAGGACCCAATAGCTGCCGTTTTCTCAGTTTTTATCAATAAAGAGGGAGAGTAGGGCTTGCTTCCACGATCCGATGGTTGACGAAAAAAGGTAGCAGGAGACGCGAAAGTGGCACTTCCGTGTTCAGCGAGGATGGTCGAAGACAGGTAGGAAATACAACTCGTTAGCTGGGACGATGAGATAAGGAAGGTGTGTCAAGTTCGGAAACGAGGTCGGCAACGGGTGTTAGGCAGGTAGCGGGGCAAAACAGATCGGATAACGGGAAGGCAGAACGGGGCAGAGTCAGGTCCGGAAACAGGTTGGCAACTAGGATCAGGCAGAGAAAACAGGGCAGGAACAGAGTCTGAACGTGAGAGCTTGCCGAGCTGGGAGCAACGGTTCGCATAACAATCTGACAGGGATCTCTTGACAGCCGGGGGTTTAAAAGGAGTTCATAATGGTTTTCATAATGCTGTCTGTTCTCAACGTTCCATTTTCACTGCCATCTGAGCCCATCACAAATCAGGTGCATTTGAACCGAGACTTAATGACACATAAATGCTCTCTTGTTTGTGCTTGTCAGTCATTTAGGTTGACATGTCATTCAAAAATCATCAGCTAACTTCTGAAGCTAGTTGCCCAAGTTGGGAGAACAGGGGGCCAATATTTTTGCAACACCTATTTTATTTCATTTTCCCCCATCCAGCCATCATCTGCATTATCCTCATTAGGACCCCGGGGGTGCTAGGGCTCATCCCAGCTATCTTCGACCTGACATTCATGGTTTTGCCCAAAGATAGCTGGGATGGCTCCAGCAACCCCGTGACTCTACTGAGGATAAGCTGTGCAGATAATGGATGGATGGATAGAGAACGGGTCTGGGCTTAATTAGTTGAGAAGAGAGTGAAGGAAATACTATATTTGGGTGTGACGCGTACTCCTAATTTTTGATAATAAAATTTAAATTTTGCCTGACTTGTTCTCAAATCATTTATTGTTATTGTATAATGACTTGTTTACCTGACTGCCCATTTTGCACATCTGGTTAGCTGCTCCTCTTGCACTCTTTGCACTACTGTATAATACTATACATAGCTATAAATTATTTAGCATATTATTAGTACTCCAATACTCTAACTCAGTACAACATTTATTAAAATCTGTACATTCAAGAAAACTGTGCGGGTCAGATGTATCGACATTTCGTTCTGTATACACGTGTACAAGAATGACAATAAAGTATATCTGAATCTGAAAACTATGAACACAATTCCAACATAAAATAAACAATATTTTTATTTCATGCACTTCAAAGTCAAAGGTGGAGGGTACGGCCGAACAGTAGCATAGGCAACAAACAATGGCAACAAAAAAACAAACAACTTAAATCAGATAAAGGAGTTAACACTTAATACTAATTAACTATTGTGTTCCATTTTTGATGTTGATTAAACATATTTGATTTATTTAGGCGTGAGAAAATATTGTGAGCACTCAATTCTACTAACCGTGACACTTTTTTAAAAATGACTAGACTGCTCTTCTAATCTGCAGTTTTTGAGGTGGGTAGATCGTTCGGACTTGTAAGTAGCTCGCGTGCTGAAAGTGTGAGCACCCCTGCAATACACATTAAAGCTACATCTAGTACTCAAATCGCAAACACTGTCCCTTTAAGATTTTTTAACACAGTTGAAAGTGTAGCCTTAGTCATCAGAACATCCAGTCAAAAATATTTTCAATCGATTTATTCTTTCAATGTCACGTGATTTTCAAAAATACACAATTTTACAGTTCAGTGTGACAGAGGAAACTATTAGTTGGTACATTAAAAATAATCTACAATAAAAAATAATACAAACTTGTGGTGATGTCTGTGTGGTTTGGTGCTAGAAAGAACTGCACCAATGAGAACATGCGGTCACATGCTAATCTAAAAACCTTCCAGTCACTTTGCCTTTAAAGCTGGCAGCTGCAATATGCAACACAGTTGCTTTGTTCTTGGAGCGCCCTCTACAGAAATGTTTAACATCATTTAAACCGGTGTCATCAACTGGTGTCAGGAACAAAAATTGGGTCGTGGGCGTTTTCCCTGGCAGAATAAAAAAACTGAGGGTGAATTACACTTCTTAACAGTGGTCGGCAGTGATGTCCTGCTCAATTTCGTTTACCTGTCCAGTCAATCGGTCCTTTTGAGAGGGACCACATCTAATTTGATTGGTTTTATTTCCTTTTTTGGCGCCCGTAATAATGGGTCCCAAGAAAGTTAGTGATAAGGGGAAGGAAAAGTGGAACACCGTGACAACAACGATCGAGTCGAAGAAGGAAATGACTGCGAAATACGAAATTGGTGTAAGAGCGCTAGTAGAAAGTACAGTAAATTGTATGAAAATGTTGTATTTTTAGCTTTTTATCAGTATTTGAATCTTTATTAAAGACATAATTAAATAATTCTCTGTGTTTACACCTTACAGCCTTTTTAATATTTTGAATTTCTTTTATTATGTGGCTTTTTTCAGCAGTTTTAGGGGGTTGCTTATATACGATTTAGGGCTTTTGAAGGGTAAAATTAGGTCACAACAAATCCAGCCCAAGGCGGCCCTAGAGCATTAAAGCCTGAACCAGGTAGATTCGGAAAAATTCACTTAATTTGGGGGACCAAGCAAACACAAATTGTAATATTCTATTTGTGGGAAATGTTTTATTAAGTCTTAATTGACTTTTGAGAAAAATGATCCACCTGTCATTGTTCTTAGTATTTTTCTTTGTGGAGGGTCCGAGCGTGCAGATGGGGGCGGCGGAATTCATCACGCAGATCCTCCACACAGAAAAAGAAACAAAAAACAATGACAAGTAGATAATTTAAGAAAAAAAAAGGCCGTAAGAGAGAAGCCCGGCCCATCCCGCACCCGAACATGATTAACATTTAAGGCCCGACTCCAATTTCATGTCAGCCTCTGGTCGGACTCAGGCGTAAGATTTTACCTCTAGCAAGTATGTACTGTACAAGTCATTTTGATTTTGCTGGTCATCTCGTTTTGGGGTAAAAAAATAAATAGAATAGAATATGCCTTTATTGTCATTGTTACAACATGGGCTATGCTGTGACAACAAAATTGGACGACTCCAGTTCCACATTTACAGTGAGGATAAGGAAACAAAGAGATAAAGGAACAAAGAACTAACTGACTTTGTTGTAAGTAGGTTTTGTTTTCCTCCGGGGGGGGGGGGGGGGGGGGGGGTGTTGATGAGGGGGGTGAGGGTCAAACAGAGTTGCTGGATACAACCGGAATGTTTGATGTTTGAAATGAGATTCTACTATCTGTAGTTAAACTGTACAATCTTTTCATGGGATACATTAGAGAAGTGAGATTTTTTTTCATGATTTGGGTCGCAGCTTGTTATTCATGTAGAATGGTTAAGTTTTACAGTATTTGTTTTTTGTTACATTGCTCCATTCTGGTTTGACTCTCTTGTTCTGAAACAGTTGTAATAGAAATATTTGTATTACTTTTGTTATACTGAACTGTGGGTGTACATGTTTCCCTGTATTTTTTATGCGGCTATTTCTGATTTTTGAAAGCACTTTAGGCGGTCGGCTTCAATGGGACTATATACGGTAATTCGAAACTAGATAGTTCCTTTCAGAGTAACACACAACTTTTGGGTGTCTGTAATCTAGGGGTATACGGAATTACCTATTACATGAAGTTACTAGTAACTGGAACTAAATACTGGTTTTCAGTAACAAGGCTAACACTGGTCAGAAGTGACTGTAAAACAGTACAATAGTAAATAATAAAACTGCTACTTTTTATCTGGGGGGGGGTCTGATTGGAAAAAAGAAAAAAAACCTAACTATATGTTTGTTTGGTAAACGAGTTAGCTAAATCCCCCTTTTTAATCTGTTACGCAGTCATGACATAATCAAAAGAAGCTCAACAACCAATCCCAGCTGACTTGCCTGCTGAGCTTTCAGTTACTTGACTGATTTTTCCACACATGGTGGAAGAAACAAGAGTATTTTGCTACTTATCTATATTTGGAAAACATGATATTAATCTGGAATCAATTTTTTAATGAAAGCGACAAAAAACGTTATTTAAAAAAGGGTTTTCTTTAAAGGTCAATGACATCCACAGCGGCAAAATTGAAAATAAACCGTGAGACAGGAAGGAAACAAACATTTGAAAATCTGGATGTGTTTAAACGAACAGGACGTCGAAAATGGGGGGCTTTATGAACGCAGGACAGAATTACAATACTCAGTTGGCCGTTAAGACGACTGAATGACTCAGATGTCAAATAACATATTTTCAATCGTTCACTGCTTAAGATGCCATTTTAACAATACTTCTAAAAAATTGTATTGAAACAGGGAGTCAAATAATGATCTTTCAAAGTAAAAATGTTCAGCTGACAGATAATTTTTCAATATTTATTTTATAATTCTATTTACTTTGCTGCTCGTTTACCAACTTTACTAAAAGTCATTCTTAAAATAAGAGAAAAAATATAAGAAATATTTAATGGAATTAATAAGAACAAAAATAGGTATTAGATAGTAAAAATTAGTTTAAAGGGACAGTATGTATTATTTGGCGCCTCTCAGTGGTTTAAAAAAACTTCATTCATAGAGAAAAAACAATATTGATTCAGAAAACAAGCTAAAATATATATACCATAATTTAATCGTGCATTTTGAAAAATACTGAGAAATTATTACACAACACGAGCCTCACCTAAAAGGAGCCGATAAGAGTGTCTGCCATCTTGTTGCGACAAACACCCCAAAACTTAAAAAAGGCTGGGGAAAAAAATGAAAAGTAAAATTTAGTGGTTTGGTCACTTTGAGTCGCTGTACTTTGTATTCTTCCTTGTGCTTTTTAGCACTTATTTCCTGCTTTGCGAAGCAATACAGCAACCTCTAGTTGTTAAAGAGTACACTGTCATGGACCGCCGTGTCACTATAGAAATTGTTAGCCAATTTGACTGTGCCCTCGTGAAAATGCAGCCATTCATTTGTAGCTAATTTGCCCAGAATATTCTGTAATAAAAACTATGAAATATCTGCTCATCTCCACAGCTTTTGTTTTGCACGACCCGACGCCTACAACACATCCCGCCTAGGAAGGTATTCTTCTTTTTGCTCTAAAGCACTCTTTTTTTGTTACATGACATGATACAGTGCCTCTGGTGGTCAAAAAATACACGCTGTCACTTTAAAGGAATAAATTAAAACAACCCCGCCCCCAAGAAGAGGGAATAGCGAAAATGACATCAATTAAAATGTTTAAAATGAGCATAATGATCCGCCAAATCAGATGATAACTATGTTTTAAGATTATTTTTCACATTATGAGCAAGCAGTAAATAAGTTAAAGGGAAAGTGTGTAACATTTGACCACTAGAAGTCACTGTATTGTGTCATGTAACTGAAAAACGAGTGCTAAAAAGCACATGGGAGAACACAATTTACTGAAATTCAAAGTGACCATTTTTTTGCCCAGCTGTTTGTGAAGAAAAGAGAAAAATAAGAAAAAGTCGAGAAAAAGAAAAAGTAAAAAAGAAGATAATTAAAAAGGAGAAAACACAGAAGGAAAAGCCTAATGTATGTAAAATTAAGGCAAATTTCTCAACTTCCAAGTAGTTAAACAAAATGCAGTTTTATAAGATGGTTGATGTATTTTCCTTATTAGAGTATTCAAAACGATACTGTCTTTTTTAATGAATGGTTGTTTTTTCCCCCTAGGCAGCGCAAAATAACACAAACTGTCCCTTTAACTATGCTAGAATTTGTCTTCACAGTGTTAGCTGGCAGTAAATGATTTCATAACAATCCCTCCTCAATATTTTTGGAAACGCACGACTGGTCAGTGCCTTAACCCGGATTTCAAGCATTCTAGCGCACGTTATAGCTTGTAACCTGAGCCTGCATGACGGTACAAAAATATAAAAACCAAAAGATTATAAATACCAAAAAAAGCTATGGCATGTTCCAATGTAATATTCAAGTAATCTTCAAGTCCCTGATACTCGAGTGGTTCACGTAAACATTATTAACACAAACAGAACCAGCAGTTCAACACAAGGCAGCAGCAGCATTTGGATATGTACACCGCATCGGTACTAGGTCCAATTCCCTTGTTCCGGTCCAGAGTCTTGAAAACCTGCTTCAGGAGATTTTTGAAGACTGGTGGGGGTGGGAACTAAAGCAGGCCAGTGCAGGATTTTTTTTTTTTAAACATTTTTACGATGTGGACGTCACCTGCGGTGCAGCAAACAAGGAATTGTTCCGACCCTAGGGGGCCGATGCAGGAATTCCCGGAGGGTCCCCCCTTCGGCCTTGGCATGTTGAGTCAATGTTGGCTGGCCCACTGCAAAATAAAATAAAAATAAATAACTTGTTTCTTGAACAAGAAATACTATCCTTGAAGGTAATTACAAATTCTTAAAAATGCAAAATGTGAGGAAATAGTACCGTATTTTTGGACTATAAGGCGCACTTGATTATAAGGCGCACCTTTAAAATATTCATCTGTGAGCTATTTATTTCATTTTTTAAGCCTATCTGTGACTATTAGGTGTATAAAATTAAAACTACATTAAAAAAAAAAATCTGAAAACTTAAAAAAAAAAAACATAGTTCAAAAATTGGAAATCGAATTTTACAGCAAAATTAACTTGATTTGTCCATAAGTGGTTAATTTATGAAGAATTTATTTGTATTGTTATGTATTACTGATTTTATTTACTGTATTTCCAGTCTACAAGGCGCATCAGATAATAAGGCGTGCTTTCTAATTTTTGGCAAAGTTGTTTTTTTAGGTGCGCCTTATAGTCCAGAAAATACGGTATATGGTTTTGGGATTGAATCTGTAGACATTTCATCTGTATGTTCCGATTAATTTCCGAGGTTACGCATTTTGAAGACAGCATCTCTTTGTCATCTTTACGCCATCGGAGCACCCCAGCAAGCCGGTCGCCATATTATTTTACATGTTAATAAGTCCAAGAAGGAACCAGTGTTTTAAGCAATGTTTTGGTAGTTTTTGTGGCTGAGGTGGATGCAGAATGGTACAACCAAGGTTGGGTAGTTATGGATGGAATACATGTTACGGCGTTACGTAATCAAGATAAAGAAAAAAAGACGGAATCAAATCACAGGTACATTTAGTTAAAATAAGGATTACGTTGCAAGAAAACAATTATTTTTTTTTAAACTATATTTCGTATACACAATGCGCCGATTGTGTCATAACTTCAAACACTGACATGGGAGAGACAGAAAGAAATTAGGTGAGCACACAAACAGGAGCTACTTTCGCTGGCTGTATCTGTAGTCAAGACATAAGCGAGCTAAACGGCTGCTTCGGGTCCCACAACCACTAGGGGGCCCCCCAGGTTTTGTTAACTTTTTTTGGTGCCAACATAGTCACTTTGTGTGTCCACTCAAAAATACTTCTACAGAAATACAACAAAAATACTGCACATTAACTACAAAACTAAATATCAAATATATTGCTTAAAACAGGGACCTCATGTTATTTTGCTTTAATTCTGAAAATTAAAAAAAAAAGGATAGAATTACTACAAAAATACTACTACAATAATACTATATTACAAAATACTACTACTGATTTACTCCAAAAATAATACAAAAAGAAAAATACAGTAATATTACAAAAATACGAAAGAAATGAGAAAAATACTACTATGGAAATACTTCAAACATTCTACAAAAATAATACTAAAATACTGCTTTGGAAATACAGTGGGACCTCGCTACTTCGCGGTTCCACGTTCGCGCGTTCAGAGCTTCGCGGGTCTGAAAAAAAAAAAAAAAAATAGAATGAAATAATAAAAAAAATATATATTTTTTTTTTAAGCATTTTTGAAGGGGCGTCACTACTTCGCAGATTTTCACTTTTCGCGGGTGGTTTTGGGCCCCATTAACCAGGTCTAAAAAATAATAATTAAATAAAATAATTTTATTTTTTTAAAGTTTTTTTTTTTAAGCATTTTTGAAGGGGCGTCGCTACTTCGCGGATTTTCACTTTTCGGGGGTAGTTTTGGTCCCCATTAACCGCAATAACCGAGGGATTACTGTACATCAATAATACTTCTATTGAAATACTAAAAATATATATAATGGAAAAAACTACTAGAGAAATATTATTACAAAAATACTACTACAAGAGGTTTACAACAAAAATACTGCAATTACACCTATAGCGATAATACAAATATTCTATGGAAATGTAAAAAAAAAAAACTACAAAAATAAAACTACAGTAACACTGTACTACAAAAAATACTACAGAAATACAAAAGATATACAACAAACATTCTTATACGGAAATACTACAAAATACAACAGAAATGGGACAAAATTACTAAAAAAAAAATCTACAGAAATACAAAAAAATACGCCTACGGAAATACTACAGAAACAGTACAAAAATAAAACTATAGTAACACTACAAAAAACTACAGAACTTCAATAAAAAGGCGACTTCAGAAATACTAGAAAAAAAAACTAAAAAAGAAAAAAACCTACAGTAATACTTCAAAACAAACGACAACTTCAGTAAGTGCTTAAAACAGGGAACTAATATACTATTTTGCTGTAATTGTTGTCTTTTTAAAACCAATTTGATGAAACTAATCTATTTAAAAAGAAGTATAACATGCCACATGGCGGCCCCCAACTCCAAATAGTTGCCCACCCCTGGAGTATAGCATGGAATGAATTCCAGAAGGTATTCAAATTAACAAGTAAGAGGGGGCCCCAAATCTAATTTTGCTTAGGGCCCCATGAAGGCTTTGGTCGGTCCTGTCTGTAATGCACAGATTGCACCTCACCACCACAATTTTACCTGTGTTGCAGGTAAAATCACTTTTCTTTTTGTCAGTTTTTTATTTCTCCTTCAACGTAGCACTCTAGTTGATTTGGCGCAAGCTACTAACGTGCATGGGCAGCAAAGTTACTTGCTAGTGATGCGTTCAGGGACATTTAGTAAATATAATGTGCATCTTCCTTTGGCTCCATGTCATATTAGGATGTGATTTTAAGGTTCCGTTGGTATTATACAACATTGTGTATGGACTTGCCCCCTTATATCTTTCAGATATATTTTTCCCCAGATGTTCCTGCTCAGAGCCTTCGCTCGAAAAATGCTGGTCTGCTAGTGCCCCATGAGCTAAGAAGAAATCCGCAGTTCAAGAGCGTTCTCCATCCTCCCCCCTCAGATTTGATCTGCAACCTTAGAGGAACTGTTTAAATCAAAGCTTAAAACACACTTCTGTTCTATAGTTCATAAACGAACTATGTTTCAAGTTGTGTATGTGTATTGCAACATCCATTGCAGCTTGGTCATCCTGGAAGGGGGATAACCTCATGTGCGGTCCGTTTTCAAGTTTCCTTCAATCTCCTCATGTTGAGGAGTTTTGCCTGGCCCTCATGAAGATTTTAGATCAGGAGATGGTGTAGTTTGGAATAGTCTGTGATCTGTGCAGCCCTTTGAGACTTATTGTGATTAAGGGCTATGCAAATAGACATGACTTGACTATTTTGCAGTTAATTGTTGCTCAAAATACATCCTGTGACCACTGTATTGTTGTGATTTGAGAATGATTAACTTAGCCTAGTAAATCTAAATAATTTCAAGAGGTTTGGCATCCCCTATTCAAACAGGTAAAAAAGTTTTTGGGAAATTTAGAAACTGAACAATTGGTGTATTTAAAAACACATTGGCTTTTTCAAGTCCTCCTAGTGTAAAATAAAACAGCATATCTTGTCTACCATGTGAAAGACACCATATTGTATTTGCTTAAAAAAAAGTATCCTACGTTGTTAGAATTTGGGGCAGCACGGCGGCGCAGTAGTTAGCGCGTGTGCAGCACAGTTCTGAGGTCATGAGATCGAACCTCCTGTATGCCGTTAGCATGTTCTCCCCGGGCTTGCGTGGGTTTTCTCCGGGCACTTCGCTTTCCTCCCACATTCCAAAAACATGCATGTCAGGTGAATTAGCCGGTCCAAATTGTCCCTCGGTGTGAATGAGCAGGTGAGTTGTCTGTCTCTGTGTGCCCTGCAACTGGCTGGCAACCGGTTCAGGGTGTCCCCTGTCCACTGCCCGAAGACAGCTGGGATGGGCTCCAGCACCCCCGCGACACTACTGAGGATAAGTGGTGCAGATAATGGATGGATGTAAAAATTTGAGCACTTTTAAGTAGGACTACAAGCAACTACCTAACCTTGGTTTCCTCCAATTCTTGTACAGGGTTACAGTGTTCATTTATGTTAAATAAAATTAAGTCATTGTATTTATATTGTTTTCGTCTTTTATTAGCATATTTGGTATTGGAGTAATCCATTACTTCAATGTGATTACATTACTTATTAGATTTTTTGCCGGGTAAGTAGTAACTAGATCGGATTACATATTTAAAGTACCGTTTTTTCCGCACTATAAGGCGCACCGGGTTATAGGGCGCACCCCCAAAAAACTCATTTTTGGTTCTATATTTTCCATACATAAGGCGCACCGGATTATAAGGCGCTACAATGGGAACGTCGACAAAACAGTCAGATAGTTCAGTCAAACTTATTACCCCCTTAACATTCCGAAAGCTTGCAAAGAAGCAAATACGTGTCGTAGACACGAGCGGATGCGACGTCTGTACGATGTCACCAAACAAACATTTCTTAGTTTCCATTTTATTTTTTGCTGGCAACTGTGTGGACAGCAACGTAAGAATTTTAATTGTGCAGGGAAACGGGGTTCTTTACTGTGCATCTGACAATAAACACTTTGAATTGAATTTTGTTTAAAAATAGACTCATCACAGAAACATCAAGATCGTTCTAAAACAAGATACCGGGGAAATATAAATCCGCATAGCTCACCTAAGTTTTCTTGCAGCCTTCACGTTCATTAATGATACGTAACCATGGTCTTCTTACAACCATGAGTGTAGTAAATCCAGAAGGGCCAAATATTTACAAATACAGAATATTAAAAAATGCTTTCTCTATGTCGTAGTGCAACCCAACCAACGTGTAATTTACATTCATCTTTTTCGGCCAATTGCAGGCTTTGTTTTGCCCCTTTAGCCTATGTGAGCCTGTAAATGATTAAAAAGGATCCGCCCCCTTTACCTCCGAATAACTTTAGCCAATAGTGGCTGATTCAAATGATGATTGACACATTGGTTAGGAAATGAAACGCCGGTATATAAATCCCAGCATACACCCCGGACGACTTCGCCTTCGGGGGAAAATCTAGTCGGCGGCTGCTTGCTTTAGTTGCAAGACTTTGCGACTTAATATTGATCCATATATAAGGCGCACTGTATTATAAGGCGCATGGTCAACTTTTGACAAAAACAAAGGCTTTTAGGTGCGCCTTATAGTGCGGAAAATACGGTAATCCTCCAGACACTGAGTACAACATAGGGCGAGCAGCCAAAAAGGGGTTAAGTAGCAAAAAAAGAACAACAGAGAGCCGCCAATGCGGGGCTAACAGAGGCTGACCAACAAAAGGTGGCTTAAGTCTCGGCAGAAGAAAATGAAGCTGGCCAACCCAAAAAACATGCAGTGAACGGTCAGGCTAGCCAAGAACTAACAATTAAAGGCGGCTACAGCTATGGCGATAGACGCAAAGCCATCCAGGAATAAACTAAGGGACACAGTAAACCCTGCGCAAACGCAAGGCTATCTTACCAAAAGACACGCAATGAGCAGCCAGGCTAACCGGTAACCAACAACAAAAAGCGGCACACAAAGCAGGCAGGGAATAAACAAACCAAGAGCAACCTGAGATTAGATTTCCAGTTTGCTGGAAAGAAGATAAAAACGGAACAAGGACGGCAAAGACGGCGACCGGATTCGGTATCCGGAGTTCGCGTCAGATTCAAATCTTTGTTGTTAAACAATCAGTTTTTCAGTATCTGAAACCATTGACACCACCGCTAAAGGTTCGTACAGGTACGCACTACCAACATCCTGCGTGGTTTATTAGCTAGATGAGACCCTTGCAACGCCCATGCATTAAGATGCCAAATGGTTTAGTCAGTTAATTCATTGATTGCTGCCACCACAGATCAGTTCTCTTTTACCATTCCGCATTGTTTATAGCTAGTTGCAGTATAGTATTTACTTTCCATCCATGGGTCTTGCGAAAAGAGGAGAGAAAAAGAGCCAGGGCTCAACTTACAACTGAAAAGAAGCAAAATATTATCGCAAAATATGAAACTGTAGGTGAAGTTGCAGAATTGGCAAGGGAATATGGGCGAAGGATGTCCACAATCTCCACTGTACAGTGGCGATAGGTATCACTGTTCTATCGAGCTGAAGAACAGGAAAAAAAGAAAATATGGAAGAGCATCTTATGATTTGAATAGGGGAAAAATAGCTGGGAACACAATCATGCAAGCCATCATAAGCGAGAAGGCCTGCGTTAACTATAGGGAATTATAAAAGGACCAGCCGGGGACGTCTTTTTCTGCCAGAAACAAAATTTAAGAGGTGGACCAACAAACCACATCGTGAGGCTAGCCAAACGGATGACATTTAATTGACTTTTTACCTTTTATTTTGTTTTGTGAACTGTTTTTGGCTAATTAAGCTTTGTACTATATACTAACTTTAGTATTTCTTTTGCCTTATTTCTTTGTATTAGTTCCAATTTGTGGATTTATTTATGAACGTTGACTGAACATTAGTGTACCTAAAGGGCAGTTGCAGTTGATTTAACGGGTTTTGGTTGCATTTGATGGCCTTAGAAGAGATTAATCCCATTTCAATTCATTTCAATGGAAAAACGTGTTTCGATTCACAATGGTTTCATTATACAGCGTTACTGCTAGAACCGATTAAATTTGTAATGTGACGTACCGCAGGCCTGGGTCAGAATTTTTAGGCCCCGATCTTACCTCTACGTCAGAGTGATAACTTCCACTGGCTCTCTTTTGTCTTTGGGTCTCTGCTTGCGTTTGAGATGTCTCTGCGAGAGGGGAAGCAGGGCGGGTCGTGGCGAAGGCGTGGCCGTGCCGACGGAGAGGGAGGACAAGTCAGCTAGCGTAGCGGCGGCGGTCGCCGCGCTCTCCCTCTCCGTCTCCTGGCGTCACCTGTCGAAACAACCGGTTGCAAAAGGGGCGTGGTGGGCCCCCAGGTAGCTGCCGGCGTAGGCCACACTCAAGCAGTGGTGCGCCTCTCCGGCGAGGGCCACCTGAACAGAGATGGGGCCCTGCAGCGGCAGAGCCCGGGCCCCCGCCGCTTGGAGGCTGGAATAGGAAGGAAAACCGCTACCGGCCCCGTTGAGGAGCCCCATCCGATGGCTGGGAAAAAAGTCTTGTGACACGCCGACTACGGGACCGAGGGCCTGTGCCTCGGCAAGCGTTTGCAGCTGAGAAAGCGTCGGCGAGTTTTGAGAGAGTGCTGCAAAGCGGTCCGGTTGAAAGAGCAGCTGCGGCGTGGTGGGTGCGGACGACGACGAAGGCGGTTGCCGTTGCACGACGGATGCCGTGGAGAGGTGAGAGGTTTGGCCCTGAGATTGCAGAGAGGAAGCCCGATGAGGGGTGGCGCATTTCGTTTTGTTGGCCTCTTTGACGTCGTTGTCGTGAGCGCTGGCGGAAGAAAAATACACATTTGTGAAGACAGGATGGACCATTGGCAGCCTGTAGCCATTTGAATAATCTCCATTATTTTATTGTAAAACTAATTACAAAAATTGTTCATATTGCGTAAAGAAATGGTAAAAAACAATAAGGGTGTTTCAAAAATCTTGGGCAAATGTTGACATTGAATATCTTCGAAACTATTAGGGATATAAAAACACATCTTGCAAATTCAGAATGTTTGGTTTTACCTGGTTATATCAGTATCAGAAATTATTTTCCCCCCATTTTATTAACACTCCACTTATTGAAACATGAATATTTTGTTTGTTTGTTTGTACATGATTCAATTGTTTGTTTGTTTGTACATGATTCAAATTGAATCTTTTCTTCCGGCGCCGTCACGAATGGCAGCCACTCCAGCAGCTCCCGTGTTATTTTCGATTGTTCTCGATTGTTCTCAGCTCAGGGATGCTGCTGGAAATGTGAATTTCCCTTCGGGGATGAACAAAGTATCTATCTATCTATCTATCTATCTAATCTCATTTTTTACACCTGGAATGGTCAATATGAGCACTATTTGTCACATGACACCAGTGTTCCCTCTAAGCTGCGCGCGTGCGCACTGCTTGCACATTCTCGGCGCACAAGAAAATCTAGCCAGCGCACAAAAGTGAGGACTCAAAATGACTTATTAAGAAGCGACTTAAGTCAAAGTTACAGTGCATGAAGGTAAAAATACACGGGTTCCCCTGACGTTGTGTCCTAAATGCGGTATTTTGAAGTCGAACCAAGTTGAGTGAAGTTAAGTAGAGTATTTCGAGAACCGGCTCCTCGGCTCGGCTCACTAAAAAGGGTCCTAAACGGCTCTTCAGGTTGTTTTTGCTTCTTTAATCCCAACATGACCAAATATTAAGTACAATTATGCAGAAAATGACCTAAAGGAAGGGGGGAATAGAACAAAAAAGAAAAAATACCAAAATGAAAAAGTAGTGAAAAGCTGAGGAAAAAAAGAAACAAAAGGAAGAGAAAAAAAGAAGGGAAAATGTAGAAAAAAGCCAGAAAAAAGAAATGGTAGAACAAAAAGAAAAAAATTAACAGCTCGGAAAAAATAAACACAATGAGATTTTTTGAAGGAACTAAAAAAAAAAGTAGAAAAAAACACAGAAAAAAGAATAAAAAGTTTGTGTTGCATTCAAATAATTTCCAATTATATCAAGTGAATCGTGTTGCCAACATTGTACTTCCACTAAAAAAATGTGATTAAGTCTTATCTTACAACCGAATAAATAAGCCCCCAAACATGTTAATATTATGCGACAAAATATATCTGGAAATAAAAATAAGTGGATATCTTGTGAAAGAATTGTAAGAACAAACGACATATGTAGGCCGTACAACCTTTGCAATAGTACATGAGTCAATTCATTCAAAAGAGAAAAATAATTTTGCATTGCCGAAAACTCAGCAAAATGTAACTTGATGTCAAGTTTTGGACATGTTTGATAATTAATTATCTTGCCACATTTGGAATTATGGTGGCTCACTGTTGTTTCAAGCGTTGCTTACCGACTTTGTGTGAACGCTCAGACCCGTGGAAAATTAGAGGGAACATTGCATGACACACATCAAAAATTGGCCGAACGCGTCCCAGAAATGCATTGTCAATGCTTGCGCAACAGCTTCTGTTATCTGTGCTTTACTGGTTTGTTTTATGTTGATGAAAGATGCCTAAGGACCATTCTTTGAAAGAGAAACAGTCAATGGTCACAGGTACCTTGAGATGCTGGAAAACTGAGTCATGGATAAATTGAGTGAGACAGTGTCTGGTGGCTCCATTTTCCAACAGGATGAGGTGCCACCACACTGGAGCCTCAGGGTAGACAGTTTCTGAACATAACACTGCCAGACAGATGGATTGAAAAGTCAAGACAGAATGATCATATCTCATGTCGTGGCCACTCAGATCTCACACTATGTGACTTATTTTTGTGGGAATTGTGAAAGCATTGGTCCATGCGCCACCTATTTCAAGAGCTGTTGTTGAATTGGAGGCACAAATAACAGAAGCTGTTGCAGCCATTGACAATGCAATGCTGAGACGCGTTGATGTGGGTAATGTGACCAATGGTGTTCACAATGAATATCTTTGAATATTCCATGTAAAAATTGAGATTACCCGCTTCCTGAATTTATCATATGTATTTTTGTATCCTTAATAGTTTCAGGAATAAACAATGGCAAAATCGACCCAAGACTTTTGGAATACCTTTTATACCGTATTCATTTGTGTACAACACGTTTTGTCTTTTTAACCTAAAAATAACTCACGGTATTGTTGCACATTATAAACAAGGTTTTACACTAATATATTCCAGTATTTGCATAATGATTAAGTCAATCGAAAAAAATCACTGACCACAATAGAAAAACATTGAATGCAACCGTCTCTCTTAACCCAAAAGACACCTAAAGTTTATTTTTAGTAACAATATCCAAATTAATTTCATCATTAAAACAGTAAGTCTAGCAACAATAAAGTTAAGGAGGCAAACCATGCCTGAAGAAAAAAGAAAACGTACCCAGAAATAGAATAAAATGTAAGAGATCTTCGAGTGGTTTTAAGTCCAAGGACAAAATGGATATAGAGTGTCGAGGCCAAGACTGCACAAGCCAAACAATATGAAGGCCTCACTGCTTCCACAAGTTGGTGTACACGTATTCTTCGATTTTTTTTATCATGTGGACATTTTGAAGCTGTTTTAAGGGGCTTTAATGAGAGCATATGGTCATTGTATATCGTCATTTGTAACTGGACTTACTTTCAGGGTAATGAGCTACTTTTGCATCAATAAATCAGGGGGTAATAGAATTACTTTTTAAGTGAAATTACTAGTAACTGTAACTAAGAACCGTTTTTCCGTGACACGGCCAAAATTGGTTACAAGTGAGTCCCCAAATAAAACAATTGCAACCAGTCAGTGTGTTTGCATTGTGACTCTTACAGCAGCATGAGTTCAATGCACTGGGTCAGGTGGTCCCATGTGTAGCCGGTCAGTAGATGCAGTGCAGTCGTCCAGCTCGGAGAAATCTGCAGGCAAATGCGTGACGCTGCCACGCATGCAGCAGCGACTTGGGATGGTCGGAAACTGAGGAATGTGTGATCTAAAAAAAAAAAAACGCAAAGGGGAAGTTTTGTCAGTTCTCGGTCGAGAACAGCCCGTTACCGACCGTCCCACCCACCTTGCAGTGAGACTTCCAGGAAGTAGTGTGTGTATTTGTCCATGAAAGCCTTGGTTTTGGAGAGGGACGAGAGGGGCCAACCGTTGTACAGATCTCCCTCTTGTACCGAGGCGTTGAGGTAGTAGTCGATGAAGTGCGCCGGTGTGGGCATGCACAGATTCCAGCCAAATGTCTCCAGCAGAAGCAGCTCCATTCTGATGAGATCCTTTTTGTTGAGGACCATGTTTAAATTACACATGAAACCCAGTGAGTTCAGTTGTTCCAGTTTGGGAACTCGGTCCTCTTTCTCTTCAAATTTACCTAAAACAAAAAAATAATTATATCACAATTACAGAGAACATTTTGCATGGGATTTAGTAGTGGTCATTTATTATTAGCATTAGATGACTATATGGCACAGTGATAAGAACTGAACGGGTAAGCTGATAAATTTATTGTTTTGTAGACCTCTTTCAAAAGCCCTCCCCTGATTCCTTTCTTTTTATTAAATCTCCTTGGTTGCAAAAGCAGATATTCCTTTAAGGGTGTGTGAATTAATAAACAGCACTTTGATTGGCTGACCGTGACACTGATGTAAACAACAATGGTGAGAAATAATAGTCAAAATAATAAACTAGCATCCTATGCAATCTGCTTTGTAGGTGTCAATATTAAAAACAGAATATACTTATTTTAAAAAAAAAAGGAAATATTATTCACTTTGCACATTTGCCCATGTCATATGATGTTGATGAATCTTAGGAGACCCAAAATAATGCACATGATTACATAGTAAATTTGCGCTTATTGTTGTTACTATTTATATTGTATTGGGCCGGGCCATGAAAACATTAAACCGGTCCGTGGTACAGAATAGGATGGGGACCACTGCTCTATAACAATACACGTGTCGTAAAATTAGATGCATAATTCTGAAGGTTGAACCAAAAGGCAGGACGAGGAAGGGGCATCATTTTTAAACTTTAAATGGAGTTTAACTTGCCTTAGTAAGATTCAAGAAACATTCAAGCAAAAAGGATTTAGATAACATGCATTGTACAAGTCAATGCATATATGTTGCATTAAAAGAGAGCTTGAGCGTTATGAAATTAAATATATCTAGTTCAAACCTTTCAGAAAAGCGGGACAGATTTGGTAAGCTAAAAATGTGTGAGGGAAGACCATTTATTTATTCATTGAACAGTGTAATAAATTCACCCATCGTTAAAACAGCTTCCAGTTGCTTCACCTTTTCACAGAGTTCCTTTCCAGTTAGCTTTTTGGTTTGTCTGGCAGTACCTTTTGATATCACATTATTTGAAAACAGAGACAGTCTCTTGGCAAATCAGACAGATGCCATTTTTTGGGATTTCGGTGAAAGAAACACTCCATTTTCCACTTGTCCTGGAAGCGGAGGCCCCCAAAGTCAACATTCATTTTTGTTATTTACAGTAGTTATGTCGGAAATGGGGTGGCAGTAGAGCTACTGCCATCATCTGTACAAATTTTATTCTGTGGTCAACATTACTGGCGGGCCACATATTATTATTTCATAAAAGAGGCAGCGAGCCAGTAAAAATTCGATCACAAGCATTAACTGGCCCCTGGGACGGACTTTGGAAATGCATGATCTCGCCTGAAGAACAACCGCCAGTAGTTAAAACCGTTTGATTTCAAGCTTTTGGGAATCGTTAAGTACCTCTGGTACAGACTGTGCAGTTGAACACTGACTATACTTGACATTATATACCTAGTATTTGTTTTGTTTTATCAATTATCATCCGATTAGTCAACTAATCGTTTTAATAGTCGTTGACTAGTCGACTATTAAAATAGTCGTTAGTTGCAGGCCATATGACAATCGACAAAGTTCCAACATGCTTTAGCATGATCAGCCAGCTATCACAAACCAAGCGTCCTCTTGGCATGAGACGATCGGTTACCAAGCACTGAACATCTGGCTTCAAAGCAAAGCCTTTAAGCCAGCAGCCAGCAATCGAGGAAGCGATAATTCCCGCTAAGGATAACACAAGCCTGACGCTGTCAATGAACAACATCCTCGGCCACTCCACATTATCGTGGAAATTACAGCAGTGGATCACTGAGCGCACCCGTTCCAACTATAGACACCCCTCACCCCCTCTTCTTATTTCCATAGCAACTGTCGAAAGCCTCTGGGTCTGCGTTACCAATGAGGCAGGGACGATTCACCCTTCAATAGTAAGGTCAAACAGCCAGGCTTCATTATAAGACACCGGTTCTAAGGCTGCAACGATTTGTCGTCAGTGTGAACAAAAATCGATAATATAAATAGTTGACAATAAAGTCCATAGTCGACAATTGTTGCTAAAAGAATATAATCACTGCTGAACGTCGCTCATGCGCAAAAGTGTCTATGTTTCGAGGAGTAACAAACATGCAGAAAGGGCGCCGCCAAGATTAGGTAGGTGTAACAAAACTTCTGAAGTTTGGGGGTATTTTAGCCTGGATAGGGTGAATAAAAACACTACTTGCAAAGCAGACCTTTCATACCATAGCAGTAGTAGACAGTAATATGGTGGTTATCCTTTGACCTTTAGATTGACACCTTTCTCGGCCAATAGAAGGCTTCTTTTGATGTCCACAGCCCGCATTAGCCTATACGGGTTGTTTTGATAGAAAGAAGATCGCCTCCAGTAGGTCCAAATATCTTCAGCCAGTAGTAATCGATTCGAATGATGATGGACACATTGGTCAGCCAATGAAATTTGCCACATAAATTTACACAATTTTTCGATATATATATATTCGAATCAGAGGCTAGATTTAACTTGCACAAAGCCATTTTAGATTCATTTTACACACTATTATTTCACATAATCTGCACAATCATTGATTTGACTAATTGAAAGAGAAGTCAAACATTTACAACTCTGACAAAATGGCAAAAGTAAAATACAAATTTGCAGAGGTTTTGGTGCTGTAAATTGGTCGTCTCAAAATGGCCACTTTTGGAAATGCCTCAACCGACTTAAGAAAATGTGTGAAATACAATGTTTAGTTTTTCAGTTCATAATCAAATTTGACAAGGTACCAGGTAAGGCTTAAAACTATTGTCTTGCCTGAATTCCAAATAAGAAGCCCATGCTACACTCATCTGCTGGCGTTTAATTGCAAAAAAAAAATCCAGGCGAGAATCAAAAACCTATTTCCGTGTGTTCTAACTTTGATTACTCAATGTTAGTAGCAATTGAAGTGATAATTTCAATTTGGGACAAAACTCCAGTTTCTCACTACAGCACTCAATTTACTTCGGCTATGTCTTGGATTGGGATATAGGGCACATATTACAGGAAAGTTAAGGGGTTAAATGGACAGTGTGTTATATTTAGTGCCTCCTAGTGCTACAAAAAAACTTTCATTTAATAAAATAAACATTGATTAGAATAATGGGCAAAAATACATCAACCATCGTTCCAACGTTAATTTCAAAAAAATTCATAGGTCGAGAAATGTGTATTTCTTTTACATAGCGGCATCCATATCTAGTATTCACTGACATGTTTGTCTGGCATCTTGCGACTACGCTGTGCTCATTTTGCACTGGTTTTCATTTGCATTAGACAATCCAGTACCATCTAACGGTAAATATAACACAATGTACCTTAAAGGAAAAATGAATAACTATCCGATTCAAAGAATCGTTTCAATAGTTGGTGAGTAGTCCATTATTAAAATAGTCATTAGTTTCAGCCCCTACTAGTTCTAATTTCAAATACTGTATACAAAACAGGTCTCGTTTACCATCAAGCAAGGGAGTCTGCTCCCTCCCAGCAAGTGTGAATTTTGGCACTGACCTACTGTTAAGTGTACGTGTGCAAGCATGAGCAAAACTGCAGCCCAAGTGGTTGTTGGGGTAATTAGCGGCTAGCTAGTAATGGCCGCCCAAACAGGAAGCGCAGCGAGACGAGGCCGTTTACACTCTGCAGCGCTCTTTGCACCATGCGCATTCTGTCACCCTCATATCCCCCTTTTTTAAGCAAGGAGCTGTCTGTCTACTGCCAGACTGCTGTCTACACAGATAGTGCCATAAAAAAGGACATTGATACCCCACCACAAATCTCCGGAACCACCTTCTCTTTGATCTTAGGGGACACGGCAAGTCAGTCTTTTTGTGTTCTTTGACTTTCCGGCTCCTGAGATAAATTGGCTGCCAATTAAAAAATATGCATGAGCTTAAAAGGGAAAAAAGGTATTGGGCAAATTTGAAAAGTCGAAGGACAAAACGCACTCAGCTTTTATGTATTTGTACCTTTCAAAATATGTAGTTTAAAGGGACAGTGTGCATTTTTGTAATGGTTCCTAGTGGGTTTTTTTTTAAACTATAAAACTTTTGCCACTCGTAATTATCAAGCCTCTGGGAATAATTTCAGTCTGAAAATCACTATTAGACAGAAAAAGCAATGTTGGGAATAACACTGTTACGTAACCGCATTATTCCTTCAGTAACGGGGTAATCCAACTAACTATTTTCCCCCGCAGTTACCGTTACTGACGGTCAAAAGCGGTGCGTTACTTTGGCTGCAGAGCCTCAACGGCGGCGTGCGCCCGCAAACTTGATACAATTTTCAGCAACAGGGTTATCGCCTTTCCTCCAAGTTGTTTACGTCACTTTTCGGATCATTTCACCGTTCAAAAAAGAAAATACCATTTAATTAGAGAGCAATTACAAATATAGTATTTGCTAATGCACCAAAAGACGAATGAGTCGAAAAAAAATGTGAGCCCCATATTTGACAGCACCAGTGCCGCAGCATCTGATTCGTGTCATTTGCACATAAAACATCTATACGTGAAAGCTCTCGGTAGAGAACGTGGAGAGCCGGCTCCCCACCAATCAACTGGTTCCCTCCCAGATGCCTTGTTTCCTCTTATGATTGAGTATAAGCATTTTTAGGGGGATTCGGTGTTGTTGATTTTAAATTTGTTGCGCATAAAAAAGGTTAAAATTGTTTTATATTTCATCTTTTATTGTAGAATCATAATTTAACATAAATAATTAATATTCTTATATAAAAATGTCGTGTGTGTGAAGCGTATTCTTATTTTCCTCTTTTATCTCCTTTTACCTTTTATTTGTATTTATCTTTTAATTGTATTTTCTTTTTCTTTTTTACATTTATTAAACTCACTTTATGTTGTTTACTGCTGATTGTTATGTTATCATATTGTTTACTGTTTACATTTGCTGCACTTCAAGTGTAGGATAAGTGTGTTGCTGGTGAGGTGCAATAAATATTAAGAGATTCGATAACTTATTCAACTGACTAATACTGCTCAGAAAATTTCAAATTTTGTGACATTCAACTTATTTTTGAAGTTACGGAAATAGTTACTTTCCCTGGTAGTTACTTTTACTGTAGAGTAATTCAGTTATTAACTCAGTTACTTTTTGGAAGAAGTAACTAATTTGTTTTTACAGTAATGTACCCAACACTGGGCAGGAGTGGCTGTGATCAGATCATTGTCCACACATTGACAAAGCCCCCACTTCCTTGAGTTGCTTCCTATATATCCAGCTGATTGGAGAGTGTAGGCAGCCCGTATAGCGAGTAGGCGCAGCGAAGCAGTGTGGTAAAAAAAGCGAACATATAGATACAGAAAGTTAACCCTTTAAAAAAAACTTTGTTTTAAAAAAAGGTGACGAAGTGTCTTTGTCATTGTCGGAGCAGAAGGGATGACATTTCGTGCACATCCGCGAAAGCCATGGTCACCAAAATCATGTGATTACGACACCGGAAACCCAGGGCGCTGAAAAGTTCTTGCAAAGTTCGGGCATCGTTCATGCATGTTCAGTGTTCTTGCAATAAAATTGAATTTGGGTAATATGAGGTTTTTTACTGTAAACATGTTTACTGTAAACTAATCCAACCTGCTATTGCCAATAATCCTGTTTTCAAAGGGTTAGGTATAAAAAACAAGATTCCTTCTTGCAACAATAGACTAAAATCTGCTCAAAGGAGAAATTGCATGGATGACCACAACTACTTAAATTAAATATGGGTAACTTGAGTTTTTTTTTTAAATTCAACATGTTAACATAACTACAGAAATTGCCAATAATTCAGTTTTTAAAGGGTTAGCGTATAAAAGTAGATGTATTTAGCTTTTCAACTTCATTATTTATACTACAAGTAATACACATTATAAAACAGTATCTAAAGTAAGACAAAGACCAGCCTTGTTTGGCTGGTGCATTCCTATCCAGTTAGTTGAGCCTACCTGGAATGCGAGCGACAAGATGATGCTATCAGCAGTCAACAGCTCGACCTATTTTCGAAACGTCCGCCTACTTCAACGGAACAACACCTCTCCTCTGTCATTCTCACAACGTCCACAGGTGACGAACAGGTGGGGTTAAAGGTTAGGGGTTAGAAAAGATGCGGGGTCTCTTCCCAGGTGTGCAGTTTGGGGGTGGGTGGATTAAAAACAAAAAGCTTTCTTTCTGAAAAGGAGATTGGGGATATTCTGAACAAGCTGTCGGAAATTAAACACCAGCTCGGTAGCCTAGATGGTAGGGCGACCGCACCGAGACTGGGAGGTCGCTGGTTCAAGCCTCGGCTGATTCATACCTAAGACTTACAACATTTGTACTCATTGCCTCCCTCGGCATTAAGGGTTCAATTGGGGGGGGTGTGGTCACCTAATGACTGCCAACACAGCAGTTGGGTCTAAAATGGCGGCGCCCTGTTTGGCTGCGGCTGCATCGGCTCGCTACAGTTTAACTGTACGGGTCAGGTGTATCAACATTTCATTCTGTGTGCATGGTTACAAAGAATGACAATAAAAGTAAATTCTATTCTATATTCTTAATATGTAGCTTGATCAATCTAATTAGATCAGGTGACAGTTTGGCACTACGGCTGGATCCAGACTTTCTGTTCTTAGGAGGGCCGGATCAGATGACAAGGGATCTTTTCTAAACAGATTACATTTACATACTTGCCAACACTACCGCTTTAAGCATTAGACTACCGCTTTTCGTCCCTTAAAAATGCTGACCGCTTTTTTTAACCACTTTCTTAAATTTTTACCGCAAAAAAGAAATCCTGACTAGGGACTAGTATTTTAATCTTTGGCTGGTTGATTTGAAGCAAGACTAAAAGTCTTTGTGCGTCAGATAATCGCATGAGATTTGTTTTGGTAAAAGTTGGCCGCTTTCTGTTTTATACAAGCCCATTTTGTTGTTATTATAATTTTTTTATATTCTGGTAACGGATTGTGTTTTGCGCTAAAAAATGACGTGAGCAATAAAATCAACTGCTTTTTATCAAAAGGTCGGCATTTATGCATTTATTCGAAAAACAACAGGGGGGAAGTTGTTCAAGTTTGGCATTTATTGTGTTAACTGCTTTATTTTAATAATTGAGTGAATGCAGTTTACACCTGAACAAACTCACCATGCTCTACAAACAATGCCTTCTTGTGGCCAAAGAGAGAATTTAAAAAAAAAAAAAACTTTTCATAGAAATAACCTAGAGTCTTGCTACTTTTTGGGACATACAGACGCTCCCCTACTACGAATATTCGACTTACGATAAACGGTACATGCGAACATTTTTTTAGGGATGTCGGAAAATATCCTGGAATTGCTGTGAGTTAGATTTTGTATTGTGACCACTTTTTTTTCGAGTAAAGGACAGTACTGTAGTGCTTCTCTGCTCTACAAACAATACCTTCTAGTGGCCAAAGAGAGAATTGAAAAAAAATCACAACTTTTCATAAAAATAACCTAGAGGCTCGCTACTTTTGGGGACATACAGACGCTCCCCTACTTACGACTATTCGACTTAAAATAAACGGTAGATGCGAACATTTTTTTCGGGATGTCGGAAAATATCTGAGAATTGCTGCGAGTTAGATTTTGTATTGTGACCACCTTTTTCAGAGTAAAGGACAGTACTGTAGTGCTTCTTTCCGCCGCTATCGGCATGTGATGGCGCACAGAGAAGCCACCGAGCATCCACCCCAAAGAAGAAATCTGGCTTCTATTTCCTAGTTCGTGTGTAAACATACAGTGCTACGTATACTAAATCTCCAGCGCGCTCAGAACTTTGACGTTTTTATTGTTTAATATCTCGTGCATCCAAACAATATGGTTGGTGTAAGGTGTAATGAAGAGGCGAACCGAAAGTGGAATAAGAAAGCTTTGATGCGGTTGAGAAAATGGCTGGATCGCTTTTTTGAGGCCACCCTGTAACGGAGGAGGAGCTCTTGAAGCTTATCTTTCCAAAAGTAAGTTACACTTAACTTTATTTATTTTTATAGAGGATATTATTTTATGAAATGTTTATTTTTTAGCACAAAACAATACAGGTTACTTATACAAGCCTTAAACATACTTATATAAACCTTAAACATAAAAAAATAGCACTGAAGCAACTTACGGACAAATTCAACTTACGAACGCTTGAACATAAGTAGGGCAACGTCTGTACAGTGGTACCTCTACTTAAAATGTCTCCACATATAAAAGTACCTGAACGGGAAAATATTGCCTCTAGTTACAGGAGGATAGAGCCATTATTGTATCAGCCCAAATTAAAGACGTTTTGGTAAAATTTCAAGAAGGTTCAGTTTGTGGAAAGGAATCACCCAGAAAAAGTGTTGACCGGTCGGGCTATTGCTCATCATATTTTTCGACTGCCTCGTGCATTTCTGAGGGAATGTTAAAAGCCAACAAAGCAGACATCATTGGATCCGTTTTTCAAGAAAGGCGAGGCAAAACACTGCTGAGGACCAGTAAACAAAGAGGAAGGTTGAAAGGTAAATTATTATTTTAATTTTTTTCCTTAATTTGTTTTTTCACATTACGTGTGATTCTTTTTATGTTTATTGTGTGGTAATCTAATTTTAACATGTATATGTTCTGATGCTCTTTTATGATATATTGAAAAACAGCTCATGCTTTTGTGAGGATTGGAACGGATTAGCACACTTACATTCAAAAGGCATCTCTACTTACAAATGTTTTAGGTTACAAAGCCAATCCCAGAACGAATAAAATGTGTATTTAAAGGTACCACTGTACTAAGAAATGTATGGAACACCGTAACATAGCATAATTAGATGACCCAACATGTTTGGTTCATGGCACTGTAATCGGATCCATGAATATCACATTCAAATGTGTTTTCTTGATAAATGTTCATTCGGTGCTCAGCTCCCTTTTTCCTCTTTGTGTTAACGTCTGTGGAGGAATTTCCGTTGCCCTCCTATGATCCCTTGTATTTACCGCCTCATCTTTCATCGGGAGGGTGAAATTACTCACAGCTCAATCATAGAATCTCCAATAGTCACCCCTGGCAGTGGCAGCTCTCACAATGCAGGTCCAGGTCGACCCCTGACCCCTGATGCTAATCGCCAGTGAAGTAGCCACGAGAAAAGCTAAGAAACGCCCCATGTAAATGTGTGTGTGTGTGTCTGGTGGCTCAGAATCTGCCACAAAGCATGAAAACTCTTATCCGAAGTACCGAATCAGTTTTTTACTTAATTTATCCACTGCCAGTCAACTTTGGAGGCTTGACGTCTATTTCCATCAATGACACCCGATATCCTTCAAGGTAATCCCTAATACTTAAACATGCAAAATGTGAAGTAATAGTACATGGCTTTTGCATCATCTCAATAAATATTTTATTGGTATATACCATTTACTTGCATTGTAAAGGCAGCATGTCTTGTCTCGTCATTCTGAGCAGTAACGTAACCAGAGGAACACCAGCACCCAAGCAAGCCAGTCGCCACATTGATTTACATGTTACACAAAAGCTGTTTCAAGCGCAGTTTTGGTAGTTTTTTGTGGAGGATTCCTTGACGTTATGTCACAGGTGAATGCATTAACAGTACGGCTCACGGTGTTAGTCTTTTTTGCTGTCCGAAAGACAAAAATGTTGCAGAAAATTTGACAAGATTTGTGAGGAACACATGAGTGTGGAAAGGCCTTTCAAAGTAGTCGTTGTTGTGCTCCGTGCCTTTAGAGGAGGACTGCTTAGAAGGGTAAACAATACATCTAGACATGGTTGATGGAATACATGCAGTAAAGCATCTATATTTTACAACCGTGAATATATTCACTCCACCAGTCTTTAGTATGGCTCGTTCCCAACTGTGTGTTCCTGACTGATTAGCCATCTGCGCTTCATAATGAAAATATGCTATATTATCTCCATGCAAAGGGATAGAAACGGGTAATTAGATCAAACACTATCATTAAAGAACAGTCTTGAACACATCCTACTCATCAGTGATCAGGAAACGATGCTTCTCTCCTCGTTGCGAATGTCAAGATCACCCTCGTCCTCGTCACTCGCCTCAACCGATGGTTTGAATTGAGAAGGCTTTATATTTGATTATCTGGCACTTACAGTTATTTTGTTTAGATATATCTGTCAAGGACCTTTTTTTGGGTCATAATCGGCCATAAAATACTTTTCGCTACAATCACTGTGTTTTGGAGCTCGCCTCACATGTAGTGTTAATGGGGTTCGTTGTGTTGAAAATGTCTGACTTCAATGAAGTCACAGGCCAGATGGGTCAACTTTGAGACCAAGTTTCTCGGATACCCCGCCATATGGTATATTTTGCAAAACATTTGCCTAATTGTGGGAAGGAACACAACACGTTAAGTGTCTAATTGAAAACAAAAAAATTGTCTGGGTTAGGGTCAGCAAAAATAAAAGATAACATTTAAAACGATACCCAGAAGTCTTACTAACATCTTTGTGGGTCCTATTGTACGAAAGAATACAGAACTGCGGTGGTGGGTTCCTTTGATATACATTTTAGGAGACCCCACTGCGTGGTTCACCTCTAACATCTCCCGCTTTTCGGCCCCCTCCCTGCTCAACATCAGCCGCAGTCTTGCCTTTGAAGTAGCGCTCTGCTCATTTTCCCAAGCACCCCAAAAAAGGTGGGCTGCTTTTCACTGGCTGCCCAGTCCCAAAACAAAACGAAGTGTCCGAAACGAAGTGAGGGTATTAAAGTAAAAACAGACCCGGGTAGAATAGCAAGTAGAGCTAAAACGATTAGTCGATGTTGTCGCCCAAAATCGATGAAAAAATTGTCAACAATTAATTTCTTTGTTGACTTGTCACCAGACACCGTTTTCCACCAGAGTGAGGCATCTTAAATTATTATAAACTCTCCTGAGTCTTTTATGCGCAATAGTGTCCATCTCGAGTCATAACATACAGAAATGCCATAACATACAGAAATGCCGTAACATACAGAAATGCCGGAGCCAATACCAAGTGCGTGTACCAAAACTTATGAGGTTTGGGAACATTTTAGCCTGGAGGGGGTGAATAAAAAGTTTGCAAAGCAGACATTGGGTTTCATGGCATTGCCTTGGTGATGCATGAACATTTAGAGAGCACTTTGGACAGTTGAACGAAACAGAGTCTGACTCCTCTCTTAAGATTTAAGTTACAATCAAGCAATAGGGTTTTGATGGCATGCACTGCACATTTTATACATGTATATTTCGCTAAAAAGGAGAGCTTGTGCGTTATGCCAGACCGTCCGTGTCTGACAAACATAATTAAGTCAAGTCACATTTATTTATATAGCCCTTAATCACAAAAGTGTCTCAAAGGACTGCACAGGATTACAATTACACCATTACCTGATCTTAAACCAACCTGCGGGCAAGGAAAAACTCAAAACCTCAGCATGAGGAAAAAAGAAACCTTAAAATCAAAAGCTTGCAGTTCGAAGAACAAAAGTCAGTTTTTAAAACCGTTTGATTTCAAACTGTTAAGAATGATGAATAATGTCAGACCTACGATACGCAGGCTGCACCCGCCCCGTTGAATGATTTAATCTGGCCTGCCATAAAGCTCTGAGTATGCCAAAAATGACTCTGAAAAAGTCTCTAGGCCATTTCTATCAGAGGTTATTATTTTTTAATACATGCAAATCAAACGTTCACTCTGGTCAGATATATTCCCAGCTTGAGTAAGCCCAGCCTAGTAGTTTGATTTGATTCAGTCTAATCCTAGGGTCCATGCACTGCTAAAACTTTTATTTTGTATTAATTTTCTATTCATTTCAAACCAGTAGGACAATAAGGCAAAAATTATACATGTTTTCATAGCTTCCACATGAGTTGTATAGCATGGGGAGTTGCTTCATGGGTAAAACTACATCAACTCAAAAGTTTAAAGAAACCAGTTAACACATTCAATGCTAATAATGAAAATCATTTGTTCCCGTTGTTTGTAAATAAATGCTCAGAAAAGATACCTTGACACCTGTGATTATCATATGTAGGGTAATGAATATTAAAGACTAATAATGAAAAAATAAGTTATGCTAAAAAAATAAAATAACATTATTTTTAATGATCAAGCCTGACTGAGAACAGAAAGCCAAGATTGGGCCACATCCATAGTTTACAGAGATACAAATGTTTACAGGATATTTGTTTGTTTGCCTTTCCCTAAAAAATGTTAGGTTTATTAATAAATTTATGTCTCTACTGACTGAGCACTGTGCCTGGTTTTGGATTTTAATTTTTTGTACAAATCTGTAGTATGTTCAATAACATATGTATTTTTAATTTTACCCAATTTTCTTGGGATTATTATCATTTTTGATATAAATAAATAAACTCCTGGCTAAATATAAGAAAATGATTGTTAGCCAATTATTTGACTAATCATTTCTATAGTCGGTGACTCGTGACTTTTAACTTATATAAAGCCAGACATTTCTCACAAAAGGGGAGTGCGGGAGGTGCCAGCCAATTGTTGCCATTTTGACTCATTTTAGACATAGGATATAAAAAGCTTTTACCCTTGTCTTTATTTAGGGGAAAAGTGTGTTTCTAAACTTTACCATGGTTTAGTAAACAATAGATGAACATTACTAAGCTTCATTTGTTTCCTAGAAAACTTCAGAGGAAAAAGCCTTTTGGGAAAGGATGCATTTCATGCAGAACTTTCACTTCAGTGATTCTTTTTTTTCTGTATTTGTGATAACTTCAATATGTAAACAATGCTTACCATAAACACAAGGGGACTTTCCTTGCAACTTTGAAAACATTTCAGCGCACAGTTTCGGTCACTCAAGGGTCGCCTACACACTCTCAAACTGTAGCTAGAGGAAGCAACACAAGAAAGTGGGGGCTCCCTGATAAGTGGACGAAGATGTGATCAAAGCCATTTAAGCCGTCTAGTGGTATTTTGTCATATTTATCTATATTTCATGTTGACAATATCCGTGTATTACTTGTTATGGCAACATCCATTGCAACCTGGTCATCTTGGAAGGGGGATTACCTCATGTGCGGTCCGGTCCCCCTTCTCAAGGTTTCTTCATTTTCTCCATGTTGAGGTTTTTGAGTTTTTTCTTGCCCTCATGTAGGTTTTAGATCAGGCGATGGTGTAATAATAGTCTGTAGTTTGCAATGGTCTGTGCAGCCCTTTGAGACTCTTTGTGATTAAGGGCTATACAAATAAACATGACTTGACTTAATGAAATTCTCAGAAGCTTGATACTTGATCAGCAGCACCAAAGCCTTTATATTCGTTTTTTTTTAATGCAACAAAAATATTTTTTTACGTTTTGTCACTTAGGGACAATGCTTATTAAAACATATTTTTGGGGTTTTGGCACTGAATTACTTAAAATAGTCGTTAGTTGCAGACCTAGAAGGGAGTAGTTAAAAGGACCAATTACAAGGCAGAAGCTCAAAGATTTTTTAACTGCAAACATCATAAGGAATATGAATTGATCTCTTCGTATTGGTCCCAAGGTTGCCCTGGCAACTGCCGTGTCCTTTCATTTGCCAATGTTAGCTTTAAGTCTCTGCCATACAAGCGCAAATGCATTCACCCTGCTCTCAGTCTGCTTTCCCCTCCCCCCTTTCTGGTTGCATGTCCTGCTCGCATTGACAGGCTTTTGTTTGAGGCCTGACTCGGGGAGCATATGGCAGGTGCCCCCTCGGCCCTCGGTTCTTCCCCACCCCGAGCTCGGAGGAGAAAAGCGTGCAGTCGACTCCACAGAATGCTCTTTTTTGTTTGCGGTTTGGGATTCAATTTCAGTGTGCCGAATCGAAATGTTTGCATTCATGAAGAAAATGCTGGATTTGATTCCAGTTGCATGAAATGAAGTACCGTATTTTCCGCACTATGAGGCGCACTGAATTATAAAGCACACACCCCAAAAATAGCATTTTGTTATTTAGTTTTCATATACGAGGCACACTGGAATATAAAACACGGAATTGAGACTACAGTAAGAGCTCCCGTGTCGATCCATGTATAACCGTTAGGCTCTTTTTTCAGTTACGGTATATATTAGTGCAATGATTGTTCCGTCAACTAAGTCTCGCTGACCATAATCGCAAAACATTGTATTCAACGGGAATCAGACCAGGGTTGTTGCTTTAAGAGCTTGACACTTAAGCACTAGACCACCAGATAACAGATGACATACAAAAAGGCATTGGATTTGATCTCATTATCACAGTTTTTACTCCTTGTGTCAGACACACGGATTTGCATAGAGCATTTTGTTCCGTGTCCTGACAGGTTAAACCAGGGGTCTCCAACCTTTTTTAATCCGAGAGCTACTGTTTGTTACTAATTAGAACATACTGTTTGTTACTAATTAGAACAAAGGGCACCTATTTTGATCTGCATTTCTCATACAAAAACTTATCACGTTATTACTATGTATTACCAGGTTTATAATTGTTTTAATGGTTGACCTAGTCTATGTGACCCTTATGCCATTTTTTTGATTATAAAATCACAATGACCGATCACTGGTGTGCTATTTTTTAGAACAGGTCGGCGAAACCTCATCTGTCCTTAGGGGGCACTCTGGGCACCATGTTGGTGACCCCTGGGTTAAACAGTCTCTCCACTTCATCTGTGCATCATTAATGTTATGGTTTAGTATGTATACGTATGTAAAAAAGCTTTAATAGTATTTTGTTGAAAGACTTTGTTCTCTCCATTCACTAACATTTGTTTCTGGCAACATTTAAAGTCCTGTGATATTGAGATAAACTCAAATGCCTCTTCATATGCCTTCAATACCACAGTTTGTCTAGCGGGGTAAAGTGTTGCCGCTCTCATCGCCACAACCGAGGTGGAATCCCATGGCAAACGAAGTTTTGTGATTATGGTCAGCATACTATCCTCTCTCTTGTGTGGGACCTACTAAAGTTTTTTTTATTTTCCTTGGGCTGAGGTTTTTAGTGTTTCCTCGCCTGCATGCAGTTTTCAGATCAGGGGACGTTGCAGTCCTTTGAGACGTTTTATGATTAAGGGCTATATAAATGTTAATTGACACCTATACATACTGTATGCATTTCCAATCTTATCGACTATATTCTATCGTAGATAAGGCAAGCTCTCGGTGCACATTTAAATTTGTGGCAAAATTGGGGTTTTAAGATGCCCCTTATAATCAGGAAAATACAGTGATTTGGGTTTTGTGGCTCATACTAATATTTTTGCGATTGATACCTGCCACCTACAGCCCATATGAGATACACATGTAAAACTTTATTGATTTATAGCCATCTAAAAATAAAAAATCAATTGCAAAATATGTTTAACATTGATGAATCATTTAGACACCATTCTGATTAGGAATTCCGGAAAATTATTTGTATTTTCGTTTCCTAAAAGCATTCACACATTTTTACTCTCTTTCATAATAGAAGTATGATTAACTTTTTGTGTTCTTTGTTGCATGCAAACTTGATTTAAAATTCAGGTTCACACTTTTGGGTGAGGTTTGAGGTTTTTGAGTTTTTCCTTGCCCTCATGTAGGTTTTAGATCAGGGGATGGAGAAATAATAGTCTGTGGTTGGCAATAATCTGGTCTGTGCAGCCCTTGAGACGCATTGTTATTAAGGGCTATACAGATAAACATGACTTGACTTGAGTCAAGTTTGAGATCTGTGTATTTCATTTTTAGCTGGGCAAATAAGGTGGTGAAGTTGGTTTTTTTTGGCCTGATGCCATCGTTTTGCTTCTTTTATGTAGCACAGTGAAAAAAATAAATTGACTGGAATGTAACCTTGCTCAATGTATGAACTTTTTTTAATCCTTATTTTATATTAACGTGTTTCTCTACTAAAAAAATGCATCAGATCATTATCAAAATGCTTAAAATGACTGGTATAGCAGATAAGTTTATAAAATTTAAAATTGATTTACAGAGTAATCAAACCAATATTCTAATATTAAAATAATTATTTTTGCATCTTTGATATACATTTATTCCAAAGAATGTGTCATGCTTAACTAAAAACTATTTTAAATTGATAAGAAACGGAAACCAGACTGTGTAGGTGCGACGCACATACTGCGAAAGTGTAATCATTCCAGGACATCACAGCCTGTAGAAAAAAAGTAAGATTCCTCAGGGGTGTTTGAGGAAAAATACCATAATCGCTAAATAAATGTTTCCAACAGCCAATAATGCTTATTCCCATCGGCGCCTGAAACTCAGACTATAATCTTATTTCAGCAAAAGAAGCTCGCCTATTAACAAACATCCACCCACAAGGACACAATGGAGTAACGGGATTAAGATGCAACAAATGGGGGAGCACAAAGGAGGTAGAGATTAATTACCCAAAACATTTACAAGACTGAATGAGAGGAGCTGTCCCGACTCCATCTGACGGCAGGAGGCAGTGTGACGGTTGGGCCAGATTCAGAGGCAACAGATAACGTTAAGTCAACACAAAATCCAACACCCTGTTTACCTTCATCAATCAAGACTACCAGGTAGTTGGCAGTGGAGCAAAGAAGAGTGAGTCCATCAAAACATTCCATTAAAAAGGACAGACTCAGATTGCCCCGGTCAACAGACTCGGATTTCCCCGACAATATCTAAAAGTACTCCCAAAGCACTTAATTCATATCCAACTGTCTTTGTCGTATTGTAATAAATCCTACCAAATAAAGACGCATGGTAAATCCTGCCTAAGCATCTTTACTTGCAAGTCGCAAAAAAAAAAAAAAAAAACACAACTGCACCTTCCCAAGTTATTGGGTCCCATTCCAGACACCAACATTAGCCAGAGGTTGTGGTGTAGAAGACCAAAAAACTCAGCTCAGTTCCACAGCTAACAGAAAGAAATACGGACACTCCCCTACGTACGACCATTCGAAAAACAGTAGATACGAACATTATTTTCAGGAAGTCGAAAAATGTCTGGACAATGCTGTAGGTTAGATATTGAATTGTGCACCTTTTTCCAAGTACAGGACAGTACTGTAGTGCTTCTTTCCACCGCTACCGGCGTGTGGCGCTGTGAGAGGTCAGCATCCAACCCGAAGAAAAAATCCAGCTTCTACTTCCTAGTTCGTGTGCAAACATACAACGTGTACTGTATCTCTAGCGCGCTAAGGACTTGAAGTTTTTATTGTTTAATATCTCGTGCATCCATTCAATATGGTTGGTGTAAAGTATAAAGAAGAGGCAAGCCGTTTCTTTTTAAATGAAAGTGGAATAAAAAAAGCTTGACGGGGTTGAGAAAATTGTCTGATCGCTTTTTTTTCGTCCACTTTTTCCACGGAGGAGGAAGTCGCCTAACTCTTGAAGCTCATCTCCCAAAAGTAAGTTAAACTTTATCTTTATAGAGCATATTCTTTTATGAAATGTTTATTTTTAGCACAAAACAATATAGGTTACTTGTACAAGCCTTAAACATACTTATATAAACCTTAAAAACACGAAACTTACGAACGATCGTCCAGAACCTATTCACGAACGATCGTCTTGTTCGTAAGTAGGGCAGCATCTTTAGTATAATTTTTGCAGAAAGATTTTAATTGTTTTACACTTGTTTGGCAGGATCGTGAATGCATGTTGAACTCTTGGGGTTAAAAAAAAAGTGCCATTTAATTTTGTCAATAGTCAACGTCAATCTGTCAATTTACTCTTCCCTCACATGTCAACACATTTCAACTACCGAACCCCTATGTTTAATTGTAACCAGTATTAAAAAAATATGTATACGAGGTAGAGGTAAGAGCAGGCCTACAAAATCCAGCTTGACCCTACCCGTGCGTATAAAATCCCGAACCCGCCCAAGTCTGACCGATTAACTTGATTTGAGGGAGAAAACCCGAGGTTAACCCGAATTTTCACATTTATTCGTGAGGAGGAAGGGTGATTTTAGCAGTCTCTGACAAGAACCAATAGGCAAAAAAATAGTGCTCAAATAATATACACAGTTGATGTAAGTGCATGATAATTAATAAGTTGTATTTTAGATGTTATTTTGAAAGGCAAATTACAAACAAACAAAAATTGGGAACAGTGTTTTTCAGTGTTTTTTTACGCGCTTTTCTTGTGGAAAATCTGACTTTGTCCTAACCTCACCCAGTAAATTGAGTTTGAGACACAAGCTGATTCCATGTCCAAATTCATGCACTTTTAAAGGCTTTCAGAGCCAATTTCTCCAGTAAAATAAAGAAAAATATACTTATGTAAACATAGCAACTACTTCAAGCATTTACAAGCAATTCACCCATAAATCAAGCACTTTTCCATCCTTGAAAACACAGTACTAAAATTCAAAGCATTTTCATGGATTTCAAGCAGCCGCATGAACCCTATATATATGAAACACTTTTCTTAGTTCATGCCTTGGACCACTATAAGAGTGGTGGACCAAGAATGGCATGAGTCATAGTCCACCATAACTCAGGTCTATGAGAGCTTGAGTTGAAACATAGCAGCTAGTGAGAACAATTGTGATAACACTAATTATACAAATTCTAAATCTGTGTGGGGACTTACTGGCTAAAAGCAAACAGGAGAGGGCGATGACATAAAGCTGCTTGACGGCCACGTCGTAATGGTCCATGAAAAGGTCCAGCAGGTAAACGGCAAGGTGGCGCGCCGTAGGACACAACTGGTAGCGATTGCTCAGGATGGCTAGCAAGTCTGCAAAGTAGCGACGCATGCCGATCTGCGGTGAGTGTGCTCGGTAAGCGGGCAACTTCAACTCCTGGACAAGAGAGCGAAGGGAAAAAAAAACGTGTAAATGACAAGGTAGTGTTTGCAGGAGGGATCGTAGACCATTTTCATGGCCAAAGTCAAACACTTTTTAAGGACTTTCAAAGACAATTTCCCATTTTCCTCAGTACCATTAAAAGAGATAATCCTGCCTCAAGATCCACATATATATCTGATTTACCGTACATTTGCCTTTTTTAATCTTGCATCAAGACATATGATCTTTGGATCTTCAGTAAAATGCAAATATATTTGCGGAACTGAACAGTACCTGTGAAAATATACAGTAGATGTTGGGTAAAAATTATATGTAGCCTACATTTTTGGAAGTTCCTTCCGTAACCATTTACTACTGGGAGAGGCTTTCATTTTTTGGCATGGCGCCTAATAAATGCCGAGAACTGATATGTTCTCCTAATACACTTTTCATAATTCCCCGTTTAGGTGTAGCATGCACTTGTCCTCTGGGTGCTACGCGTAGGTGTAATGACACTTCATAGGACAATGTCCTACAAACTAATAACAGCTGCTGTTAATCACAAAAGAAGAAGAAATGTCATGACAAACTGAAGCCATCAGAGGGCAGTGTCGGCTTTATTTTTAGGCAGACTTGTTGAGAAACATGGCAACTGTTTAAAGCATTTCACCCAAAATTGAAGCACTTTTCAATCCTTGAAACACAATAATTTAAGCGTTTTCAAAGATTTTAAGCACCCGTACTAACCTTGCGGCAGGTTGTATAGGAAGCAACAGAAGAGGGATGGGGCGGGGGAATAAAATGCACAACAATGCTTTTGTCAACTGCCTAAAGCAGGGGTCGGGAACCTTTTTGACTCAAAGAGCCATAAAAGCAAAATATATTAATTTTATTTTGGGAAAGAGCCACACCATATATTATGAGACAAATTTACTAAATTGCTAAACCCGCGCCCCAGACAAAAGCTTAGTCTTCAGCACATTTATTTTTGACGATTTGATAAAAATTATGAAAAGAGAATAATGCCAGAGCCCGTGTCCCAAAATCAACAAACATACCACTTTAAACTTGTGTCTTTCTTGCAATTATTCAAGATCGGTTAAACTCATTTTGACCCTTTTTTTTCATACATATTGGTTTCAAAACCAGATGTAAGCAGTTATTTTGTAAAAACGTCACAACATTCTGCAAACAGGGAGCCTGATGTGCTTATCTATGGCGCAGACGGCGTAGGGCGAGAGATGGGAGGGAGTGCTTGCACTTTTTGCATAGCTCCACCCATCCCTCCCACTCACCCAATCAAAAAACTAAGATCTCTTCCGGTGTTTTGGCGTATTTACAGTGTGTTCTGTGGATTCATCATAAGGTATCTGAACACTGAAGACAGATAATATAGTGAGGTTTTATATAACGGATTCTTTAGCGATGTACAGCCAGAACAAGTTTTTTTTTTTTTTTTTCGTGTGACACCTTGACTATAAATTGTAGTGAAAAACGTGCCCTATATATTCTGCCAAGCACTATTACAAAGTCAGCTTTGGTCTGTCTTTGTGTGTATCTAAACAGGCATAGTAGTTTACGTGTTGGACGAGATGGAGAAAATTTGCATGCAATCAAATTTGTCTCCGGGCCACAGGTATTCATAGAAAGAGCCATATATGGCTCGCGAGCCATAGGTTCCCGACCCCTGGCCTAAAGCTTTTGTTTGTGGCTTTTTAGTTAGGCACAGCACAAAAAAAAAACATCAACCACGAGTAAACAAAAGGAACATGAGAATATTTGCCCCCGAAAAACAGTTGTGCAATACAATAATGTAATACATACAAATTTGCCTAAAGGGAGTAGGCTGAAGCCGAAGCTTTAAAGTCCTTACCCCTATTCCATTTATTCTTTGCAGGGATGACATATTTAAAATAAAAACAAGAAAACAAAACCTTTCCCCCAAAAAGGGATATTAAAAAAACGAATAAATTACATTTCAAACTTACAATATTATTGCTAGTGACTCCTATAACATAGAATAACCAAAGAAACTCTCCAGAGAAGCCCTGTTTGGTTATAACACCCACAAAATGTTGCACATATAGGAACTTGGATATTGTGAAAAATAACCCAAAATTGATACTGGACAAAATTCACTAATTGAGATTAGTTAATCCAGGTTCTTTTGTTACTTTGCCGAAGCAAAACCAAAAAAATGATTTAAAGTTGCCAACAAAATGGTGTCGTTTTCTTTTAATGCCACAAAATTCTCTTCAATTGTTTTGTTGTTGAGATGAAAATGATAACCTTTTCACGCAAAAAAAAATTCTTAAAAATTGGTATTGTTTAATCCAACCCTCCCAAACTGAGAAGTTCTATCTTAAAGCTACAAAAACTATGTCGTCATTTATTTATAAAAGTCAAGTCATTTAATACAAAAAAAAAACAACTAAAATAAGTCTTTTGTCCCAAATAAGTTTAAATAAATTAGGGTTTTTTTATGTAACACACACAAAGAAACCTTATACTGTGCAGCTTTGTGATAAAAACTCCCTAAAAAGATTGTAATGTTTATACTGGGTTTGTAGGCCTTTTTCATGGTAAAACTCAAAGCACTTGCAAAACCAATTTTTTAACTTCCCCAGCCATCTTGGTCTCCTCCCCTGTCCCCTTCGGCGTGACCGGAAGGGGGCGATCACACTTCACATGACATACTAATACTAATTCAGCTGCCATTATTCACGAGGGAAGAAATTCAATGGTGAAACAAAGCAACCAGTGCAGCCACGTCGGTGTCATTTTTAAGCAGACTTGATTTATTTTTCGTAATTTAATGTTTGGTCAATCGTGTCAGACTGACGTAAAATATGGCAACAATTTCAAGCATTTTACAAGCAATTCACCCAAAATGCAAGCACTTTTCAAACCATGAAAACATAACATTAAAATTAAAGCATATCAAGGATTTCAAGTACCCGTACAAACCCTGTTTATAGGAGCCTAAAAATGTTACTTTTATGATATGATACAACCACCATGCCTGAAAAACAAAAAGGTAATTTAGTCTTAGAACCCCAAAGATATGTACAGACTAACCCCATGTTATCCAAGTAGTTGCTTGTTCTATTTTTATTTATACTTTTACTTTTTTTAGGGTGTTTTGACTCAAGTGATTTAAGAAAGGATGACGCAGCGGCTGTGTGGTTTGCACGTCATCCCCACAATGCACAGGTCCAGAGTTCAATTCCAGCTACCAGCCTCCCCGTGCGGAGTTTGCATGTTCTCTAATGCCTGTGTGGGTTACTTCCAGGTACCAAAGGTATGCATGATTGATAATTGACAATTGGTGACTCCAAATTGTCGCTAGGTATGAATGAATCATAATTGTGTGAGTGAATGGTAGTATTTATCTGTGTGTCATGTGACTGGCTGGCAACCAGTTCAAGGTGTCCTCTGCCCATTGCCAGAGATGGCTCGGAAGGCTTCAGCACCATTGTGACTATGCTGAGGAAAAGCAGCGCAGAAAATGGATGGATTGATTTAAGAGAGTGTGTCAAGTCAAGTCAGTTGTTTTTTTCTTTATTTATACATCTAAAAGGGCTGCACAGACCACCATTATGACATCTCCTGATTTGAAACCCACATGAAGGCAAGGAAAACCTAAAAAACTTGAAAAAAAAGCAGGAAACCTGAAGAAGGGGTGACCCAGAGTGCCAACTCATATTGGTTTAGGTTATTTCTCCCACATTGCAGCAAGGAGAAGCTAATTTGGGTCAATGAAACTGTATTGTTGTTTGTGTGGTGGGATATGTTGGGGGGAGGGGGTTCTCAGAGATTGAAGAGCAGAGGGGATTAGATTTCACCTCTAGCACATCTCCTTTTCATGTCCAATTAGTTGCGTGAGTTTCAAAGTGGAAGGAAGATCCTCAAGGAGCATTAGCATTGAATCAGTCTCAGCGTCTCCGCGCTCAACCAAAAGAAAAACAAAGTGAAGATGCGCAGCCCCCCGGTATGTCTGTCTTCCCCCTTGAGTATTTAAAGGGCATTTTATTTTTTGCGCACAGCAAACTCAAAGAGGAGCACATGCTCACCAAAACTACCGCTTTAGCTGATAGACTACACCTTTTTTCCTTTTAAAACCGCCAACCAATTTTATCTTTTAAAATGTACTGCTATTTCAACAACAACAAAAAATATTGACTCGAGATTAGCTTTTTAAATCGACGGCTGCTTTATTTTGAAGCGAGGCTAAGTCTTTGTGCGTGAATAAACTGCTCCTGACGATCGCACTAGAGTTTAAGCTTGCATAAGTTTGCCACTTCTCGTTTTAAACAAGCCTGTGCTTATTTTTTTTATTTTTTTTTTCATTTTCTGGAGACAGATTGCGTTTTCTAAGTAAAAATAGTGTGCACAATGGAAACTACCACTTTTAATGACAAAAAGTTGGTGAGTATGTGAATGAGTTACAATTGGGGCTCTCCTTAAAAACTTTAAATGTAAATACTTTTTTTTATTAAGTATGTGTCAACAATGCCCAACTGAGTTTAAAGGGCCTTTAAATATATTTATTTTATTTTACTTTTGTCATTGGTGTTCTGGCCACAAATGCATTACGCTGAAACGAAGGAGTCAGGGGTGATATCACGCGCTTGATAGAGGTTTTCCATCATTGTAGGAGAAAAAAGGCGAAATGAAGAGAACGACTGCAACTCGAACCCAAAAAAAGGACGAGTTTATTACAAGTGCGTCTAAGAATTTCACATACTTGCACGGGCAACAAAAAGATCTGTAATTATAATTAGACGGATAATGACGTCAGAAAGTAGAATATTTTTGAAGTTAAGGACACTAACGTTAAGTAATGTCATTGGTTATATAATTAAAGTATTCCAATATTTTGGGTACCCAAGTCAAACTCGATAATTTCAGGTTTGTTCAGTCAATATTCATTAAATATTTGTTGACTATTTTTCAGGAACACCATTTAAAACGTTGCCTTGTCAAATTCAACAGAAAAATCCAAACATGGCTAGGATATTGTATTTAAAGCGAATATCAAATATCGCGATTTTTTTTTTTTTTTAAAAGAAAAAACGGAATACTCTAATTTCAATTTTTAAAGGACACCTCAAACCATGCATCACTTTTGAACAACAACAAAAACTCTTTACTTGAGTATAGTATTTTATTCTTCGTCTGCTTCATTTTGAAATGGGACAGATTGTGTTTCTCGCATTGAAACGGAGTGTGCTATAAAATCTACCATATTTTGATGTCAAGAGGTTTGCAACACCAAATTGACCAAGTGCTTAGCGAAAGAAAAATATTTTTCTATATTCTGTTATAAATGGGTGAAAAACAAAAGCTTTTGAGTTGGAATTATGAGGAGATTTGAGACATTTTGAGTAATCCTATTGGAATTTGTGAAGGGTCCACTATATGGGGAAAAAACATTAGGAGCAAGCATGAGTTAAGCCGAATACAAATTATAAATGAACATACACTTTCGTTCAAAAATTTGGGGTCACTTAGAAATGTCCTTATTTTTTAGGAAAAGCACTGTTTTTTTTCAAGGAAAATAACACAAAGCTAATTCGAAATACAGCCCATATAATATGCATTAACGTAGATGTTATTTTCTAATCTCCATAAATGTATCCAAAACTGGCTCCATCCAGAGTAGAAAGAGAACTGGGAAGTCTCACTACAAAACAAAGAAAAGAGGACAAGCACATTACAGAGTATAGTTTGAGGAATAGAGGCCTCAACTAGCAGCCTGGTAAATAGAATGCGCATAACACCAGTGTCAACATCTAGAGTGAGGAGGCAACTCAGAGATGTGGCCTTTCAAGGCAGAGTGACAAAGAAAAAACTATATCTGCGACTGGCCCAATAAAAAAAGAAAGATTAATATGGGGGAAAGAACACAGACATTTGACAACTGATTTGGTAAATACACATGTGACTTTTACATGAAAAATAGATAACTGTCTGGGTAACCCCAAACGTTCAAATTGTTGTGTAAATTTCAAAAGAGGAATACGTTGGATGGCAGGATAACATGAACTTCTATTGCTGCCTATCTCAAATAGAACAAAAAACCAAACAGATCCTTGGAGCAACTTTTTAATTAACGGAATCCAAAAATAAACACTCTTCACATAGCACCCCTACACCCACAAATCCACATAAAGAAACCCCACCCCCTTGTGCCAGAATCCACCGTACCAACCAGTTACCCCCAAACTCTCCTCCCACTTCTTCGACTATTGCCTTCCTCCCGTCCATCTGTCTGTCTGTCTGGGGGTACAAGACTTGCGGAATTGAGGTGGGTGTTCCAGGAGGAGGGACGAAAAGGGGGCTGAGGGTGGGGGTCAAAGTCTTAGAGGGGTCTCGGAGGGGGAGCAGGAGGTGCCTTTGTGGGGGGGGGACCTGCACCGTAATTAAAGATTCCACAGCTGCTTGTGGCTTATTTGCATGTCTGATAATTTGCCACATGCTCGGCGGTGCCGCCATCTCCCACATCGGTGGACATTAGCATAAAAGTCGGGGCAGTTTGTGAGGAAAATCAGCATCATGAAGGAAACCGGAATGTTGCATGACTTTAATGATCCAGGTTCCAATAAACAGTGGTACCTCTTTGTGCGAACACCTCTAAACAGGAGTATTTCGGTATACCAGTTTCTCTTAAGAAACTAAGTCTTGCTTGCTCAACAAAGGAAAATCCAGTTCATGAGCAGTCCCAGAGGCTACCACCGGACACCGTTCACGACTGCTCGTGACCGCTTACGCCAGCATCAACTCGTCCAGTTTGCACATGCAAACTACTACAGCCCAAAAAATTAAAAACATGCTGTAAAAAACATTTCCATTTAAATTTACAGTAACTTATATTTTAAATGTACAGTAAGTGCTTACATATCAACAGCAGTCTTTCGATCTCATATTTGTCAACATCCACCAATTGCTCCACCTATTAAGGGTTGCAATTGCCTTTATTAAGCAATAATCTACCCTACAAACACAACGCAGCACCTATTTCCACACAGAAAGACAGACTATGTAGAATACGGCGACAATATTAGCATCTACGATGACGTTGTTGTCTGCTACCGGTGACCGAGACGACCCGAAGAAGAGCTCGGTCTTTTAAAAATAAAAATAAAAACGGCTAAAAATTGTCATATAGCGTACACAATGGGAAATGAACAAATATTGTATAACATATGGGGAAAATGTATAAGTTGACACGCATGTGATCTCCATGACTCTTCCTTGCAAACTGCTCAACTAATCAACATTGTAGGAAATAAATGGCATCTATTTTGTTTGTAATGGGTCAAACTATAGAAAAATTGAATATTTAAATTTTAAGTAATCACGTCATCTACAATGGAAAATTAAAATCTAAAATTATTTTTTGTTTGAAAACTGTAATTGAGCAAACCTGTTTTTTTTAAATCTAACAGAAAAATAGGGATTCATTTGACAACCAATTACAATATTTTTCAGTGTACGCGCATTTTTTTAACCTAAAAAGAACCAGTTTGGGTGCACGTTTTATACAAGGTTTTATGGTAGTATATATTTCTGTATTTGTGCAATGAATGATCCGTGGAGAAATATCACTGACGACAATCGTAAAACATGGGATGCAATGGGAATTATACTCGGGTCGTGGCAGTGCCTAATCTTAACCACTAAACCAGCGGTGATATAGCTAACATAAAAATAAAGGCATTGGTTTTTCTCATTATCACAGTATTTTTATTCAGGTAACAGAGACAAAGGTTAGAAAATGGAGAAAACTGTAAGTTGTCCCGAAAGATGTAAATAAACGCAAAAAAAGCACACCAAGGGAAACAACTCTTTGGTGTATCTGATGATGAATCGAACTTTGAAGGATATTAAATACATACATTGTAATAAGTTTTTGTGTTCATAGTTTACGTTATCAATAAACTATTTTAACCATGGCCGGACATACTAAACAAGGTGTCGCTTATGTTTGGTTTGAGTTGAGAAAAATTGAAACAAGCCTTTTTAACCAGACTTTTAATTAAAAAGAATTAGGGGTACGCGTAGTTTTCGATTAGTCATTACAGATCTAATTTGCAAACGAATGCTGTTCAAATGAGTAAGATGTAAATCTCAAAACTAAAACATGTCTTCACTTTTTCTGAAGACAGTGTCATTAAATTATTTTCAGCCGAAGTGAAGACTTGTGAAATAGCGTGCTTTCAAAATAGACGCAAGGGAACCTGTGTCTCACACACGGGTTTAACGACATTTTGTCTTCCATACCCTCTTGTATGCATACGACGGTTCTTTACAATAAGGGCTGCAACGATTAGTCGACTTTGTCGTCAAAAAGAGATCATGGAAAGAGTCAACAATGATTTAAATCGTTGACTAGACACGTTTTTCCAACAGAGTGAGGCATCTTAAATGATTATAATCTCTGCTAAGAGAGGCTCATGCGTAATAGCATCTCTGTCCGTAACATAAAAATGACAATGTACCGAAACTACTAAAGTTTGGGAGTATCTTAGCCTAGATACGGCCAATAGCACTGCGCGATTTTGGAAAAAAAAAAAAGTAATTGCGATTTTTCAGACCTAAATTGAGATTTCGATGCGATTTTGAGAACGTAAACATGGTGACATGCAAACATAACTTGAAATCACGTACTTAGAGACAGAGTATTGGACTGTTGCAAAATATCAACTATAGATACACAAATAAAAACTGAAATGTATGCAGTCCGAAGAACAGACGTCAGCAGATAAAATGTTAAAAAATGCAAACTTCCGCGATTGAAACCATTTGATTTCAAACTGTTTGGAATTGTTGAGTACCTTCCTTCTACATTGGTTGGGTTAAGTGAGGGAGCTGGGAATCCCCTCCTAAGTACCAATCTACCAGAAAGAGTGAAGAATGTGAGCGTGTTCTTGACTTTAGCCACCTCTCACCAGGGGGATATGGCTCCGGTATAATCACAGTACATACAGTACATACCCTCATTACCGACTTTGCAGTTGACTGCTAAATGTACCACACAAAATGCACATATTTGTTTTTTTTTAACTGTTCTACTGCTGCTCATTGTTTTAAAAGGATAAAAAGACATTTTAAATGATTTTAATTTATTAATTATTTGTCTCTAAAAGAATGGACAGAGGTTTATTTCTGCTAAATTATTATTCGACTTATTGTTTCCATAGTCTGTGACTAGCAATCAAAATTGTTGTTAGTTGCAGCCCTACTCATTGATTTTATTATGTTTTATCTGTGGTTTTAAAGCATTTTAAAAACCAAATTTTTAATTTTCAATGTCTTTTCTTCTATGTTTTAACTGTAATTGTGTTTTTCTCTTTGCCATTTCTGTAAAGCACTTTGAATTGCCTATAATTGTCCTATACAAATAAACTTGCCTTGCCATGCCTTGCCTACTCTGCAGCCATAGCGGCTTAACGCAAAAGATCCCGGGCGCGATATCTCGGACAGTACCATTTATTTGCAGCTCGCCGGCTGACAGCTCACTATGAATCGCACCCAGTGTTTCTGAATTGAGAATTGTGCGACAGAACATCTACTTTTGCGCTGACATTTATGAATTGCGAATACGGACGGCTTCATTTTAATTAAGACATGCAGGATATCTGAAATAGTCATATATCATTTTGGGACAGTGCAATGTTGGCGTGGGCTTCAAGGTGCCAGTCAAGAGACAGATGAGTCCATTAAAGTGGCACAGGGGAAGAAATATGACCGCAATTAAGCTTAATTACGACATCCACGATGAATGAGCCTCAACTCATCCGTTTTATCCCGTTTAAACCGTTTTGAATACACAATTAGATTATGTGATTTTTTTACCTCGGACGATCAAGAATCCTCAAGATTTTCCTCTTCTCAACAGTAACATTTTTTTTTTCATTGACTTTCTTTTAAAAGACTGATCCCCCTTATTTAAATTAAAAACATACATTTCACTTAGCAACATTGATCACAAAGTTTCCTAAATTCCTAATATTGTTCAGATAATCAGTGTATAACTTTCAAGAATTTCTTAACAGTGATTGACTGTTTTATAGTCTTGTTAAAGGGACAGTTTGTATTATTTGATCATCATATGGTGTAGTGCAACATAATTTTCCATTTATATTTCCTTATTGTTAACGTTTCAGCTTTTTTGTGGGGATGGGGGGCGGATAATAAAAAAATAAATAAAAACGTAGTGTTATTTCCGAGATGCAACTAACAGCATTGCACAAAGGAATAGTGTGTTATATTGGACCACCAAATGGTCAAAACTTAAAACAAGTACGAAAAAGCGCAAGTAAGAATACAAAGTACAGCGACTCAAATAGACCAAAACCCATTTGACTCATTTTTACTCATAAAGTAAGCCTCAGTTTTGTAGAATAAGTGCTATTTTCTCAATCTACAATTATTTAAAACACATGTTTATATGATAGTTCATGTAAAGAGTAGGTTTGGGCATTTCCAGAAATGGCCATTTGGAGATGACCAGTTTACAACACTAAAACTTTTGCAAATGGGTATTTTACTTTGGCCATTTTTTTTAGACATTTTGAATGAGTTGTAAATGTTTGACTTCTCTTTCCAGAAGTCAAACAATGATTGTTTTCACATGCGCGCAATAATGGTGCATAAAAATAGATCCAAAGTTGCATTTGCGCACTTTATTTTCAGCTCTAATTTGTATACACATCCAAAGATGCTGGCCGAGAGTGGGGTGAATCAAAACCACAGCGCTAACTGCTGTATTGGGAGTCATTTTACGAGTCTGTTTATTTGCAAACAGAAATTATGTGGCGAAACGGATGGATTACGACAGGGAACGTACAACGAAGCAGAAATGCTTTTAGGCGCATTTTTTTTTCATTTCTCAATAGCGTGTGTTTAGGAGTAAATCATTTACACAGTTGGATTCACTGGACGGTCCTGGAAGTAACGACTCCATGCTTACTTAAATTCAGCCCCATTGATGACTGCAAGGGGTCCTAATCGGTAAGCTACACAGACTTCTTGTTTCAGACTGATCGTGATGTTTTTGTGATGAGTAGATTTTGAAATGGCCGGCATATCTTGGATCCCAAGAAAGAGTTTAAGCTCTCGGAACATTAAAGGGTTAACGAGTGCTTATTATGATCTTCTAAGATCATTTGCAAGAATTTTACCTAATCTACATTAATTTGTGGATAAATCAAGGTTGTTTATTCTTATAATCATCAGGCTACAAGGCTATACATGTTGTATTCAGGTGTATTCAGGTGCCGAAAAGATAAAAGGCGCTAGGCAAGGTGAGCTTACCTTGATGCGGAGGGACTGATGAATGTCTGCAGCCAGCTGTCCTTTCCACCATTGCAACTCCCTTTCCATCTTTTCCCATCCAGAGGAGACTTGCAGGATCTGTTTGGACCTGCAAACACACATATTCCAAAACGTCAAATGTCAAGTTTGCATGGGATAACTGGGTTACAGTTACGCCCGGTTCGACATGGGGGCATTCCAAGGGGTACGGGACCTTAAAGAGGGAGCATTATAGTTTAATCATTGAAATAATGGTATTATTTCAGGAAAATAGAGGCCCTGTACATAAATGTATATTCAGAATGCTAATCATTTTTTAGTATAAGTTAATATAAGTTATTAATTGATGAGGGACCGTGTGTATTATCTGACCACTAAATGTCGCTATATTGTGTCACGCAACCAAAAACGAGTACTAAAATACAAAAGGGAGAACACAAACTGTGAAGATGTATGGTGAAACAAGCAATGGTTTTCTTTTAGTTTCTGCCTGACCTTTTATGATTTTTTTTGTTTTTTGGATAACCGAAGAGGAAAGATGGTGGAAAAATATGTCAGCTACCTAGAGTCTAGGTAAAGCTCATAGGATATAAAGAAATGAAAATGTCTCGACTGATGAGTAAAATTTTTAAAAGCATGTTAGTATAACAGTTCATACATTTTTGAGCCTCACTTAAATGGAGCTGACATAATTGTCCACCATCTTGCTGCTACGGGTACCCTGGCAAAAAATTACAAAATGTTCATTTTAGTCTCTTAGAGTCACCATTTTATATATTTTTGTGCTTGTTGCGTGACAATACAGCATCATCAAGTGGTCTAATAATAAACACTGTCCCTTAGAACCTGCAAGTCAGGTGTAGAATTGTGGTAGAAATGTTTTTGTTGTTGACTTTCTTCACATTAACAGTCATTGGATGCTATTGTTCAGACTCACAATGACTTTACCTGGGACCTTTGTATATAAGCCCGGCCCACAGGTGTACAACTTTAACATTCTGCAAAATGTTGGCTGAACAACACTTTTAAAATTATATATTTGTGTTTAATACTTGATCAAACAATCAATATTTTCTGACAACAAATACAACTACCTCCAATGTGGTTCTAAAGGGGCACCACATTGGAGACCGCCGGTATAGAGATTTTTGGAAATATATCTATCCATTGTCCAGTATCAAGCCATCCATCCATCCATTATCTGCACCACTTATCCTCAGTAAGGTCGCTGGAGCCCATCCCAGCTATCTTCGGGCAGTGGGCAGGGGACACCCTTAATTGGTTGCCAGCCAGTTGCAGGGCACACAGGGACAGACAATTCACTAGCTCATTCACATCTAGGGACAATTTGGACCGGCCAATCAACCTGACATGCATGTTTTTGGAATGTGGGAGGAACCCGGAGTGCCCCGAGGAAACCCACAAAAGCACGGGGAGAACATGCAAACTCCACACAGGAGGTTCGATCTCATGACCTCAGAACTGTGCTGCACACACGGTAACCACTGCGCCGCCGTGCTGCCTGTGGAAATACAATTAAGAGCAATATAGAATAGCTTATCCTATTACAGAAAAAGCTATTGAGAAAAGAATTGTGCATAAAAGTTAATAAATCTTAAAATTTGAAGATATAAGGGAAACTTAAATCCCTATTATTAGTATACAAAGCAAGCAAGCGCCAACACATTTTGTAAATTAATGATTGATGTTTTTTGTGCCGTGTCTAAATGAAAAATCAATAAACAAACAAAAAAAAAGTACAGACGTTTCAAATAAAAAATTGTAACTTTCTTTTTCGGTATCATGTTTTGTCATTTTATCACTTTAGTAGCCTGCCCTACATATTATTACCACGGATGACAAGGGATCTTTTCTAAGCAGAACAGAATTATTCACAAACAGTGGGCAAAAAAAAAATGATTTTCATGTTTGGCACTGAATTTGTTAACTGTTTTTTTAACAAATGAGTGAAATCAGTTTTACATGTAAAACAATTCAGTACAAATATAAACAAACTATTGAGGGAGCTATGAATTAAAAAAAAAATACTTGCCCTAATTGTCATACTGCTTTGAAATAAACAAAAACAAATACAAGAGTTTTAGCAGTGAACAGGCAATAACGTCAAACTCCTAGGCTGGGTTTTATGTTTACTGCCCTCTAGCAGCAGGAAGGAGCATTTGGTCTGTATTTATTTATTTAAATAAAATCATAACTTTTGATATAAATGATCTAAAGACTTGCTTTTTTTAAACATACTCACATATTTACAGCTGGTCTGATTAAATAATACAACAGGCCGGATTTCTGTGCTTTTCAAAATCTGGGTCTCACAGGGTTAAATCGTTATTACGTGTTTATCGTTTAATGTCATATAAAAATGTTCACTTCGTTAATATCGATGACAATAAAAGACAATTCTTAAATGTAAATGGTTGCATTTATATAGCGCTTTTCAAGTCACTAAAGACGTTCCAAAGCGCTTTACAAGTGCTTCACATGTACCCATATTTAGAATAACCCAATCAATGTAAAATAAAACCATTTTGCTCAATTATGCATGGTACGTTTGATTGATTAGAATACCCCTGCATAATATTGGTGATTAAATAAACTATTAATGCCAGATTATTTTTAAAACCCCAATGACAAAACAGTACACCACTGGGATACACAACCCTGTTTAAAGACATTTTCGCTTTAAAGTGTGGAATATTTTTGACCCTCACTATACCACATCAAGAACCAGTTATTTCACAAGCTCTAAAATGTTTAAAATTCAAGTTTTGCATTGATTCATATGACAAAGTGCCTAAGAGCCTATAAAATGCTTGACTAGTTATTGGTCGATGTCATACAAAATGCTATTGGTTCGCCTCATGGTATTATGAAAATGTTTATAAACAATTGGCTGAATTACCTCCCACAATGGCTTCCTCTCCTTTCAGGTCAGAATGTTGTCTGCTTTGTCAGTGATACAATACTGATTTCTTTGCTAGCTATGGGTCCTAAGACGTGCAGTGATGGTAGCGAGTAAAACATAATAACCATAGAAAATAAATAGAAAAGGGGCACATGAATAGCTACCCTTGCTAAGTTGCATGGCCGTAACCAATCAAAAATCGGGATATTAATAAAAATACGTAGGTGGAGGAAATCTTATAAAGGGAAAACCATCCTCATCGGTGGAAGCTTTAAAATCATCACGAAATAAAAACGTTAGGAACCACTTTATTATATCATACGTGAGTCTTTGAAGTATATACTGTCAGCACTTCATCAAAGGATGTCAAAACGTCCCAGTGTAACAAAAAAAAAGTTAGTTTTTAGCTTATGAAACATCACAGACACTTTTGATGAAAGCTTTTTAAAAGTCTTAAGTTAAAAGAGAAAACGGTCCACGTTGGATTGGGCTGTTGTGACGTGTTAGCAACACCTTAAGCCACGAGAGTTTAAAGAGCACCCCAACACTCGTGTTTTAAAAACCGTGGCAAAATGCCAAAAATCACGTCGCGGTACCGTTTTTGCCTCATTTCATTGAGTTTTCAAATCATAAACGAAACTTTTCTGTTTCGGAGCTCGTCGCCGTGCCACTCACCGCTCGGTCGGGAATGCCCCCCCAAAGACCCCTTTGTCTCAGTCCGACATCCTGAATGAAACAACTCGGCTCCAGCTCAACTTCAAAGAATGCTGGGGCCGACTCGGAGAACTCGGATAAGTTCGCCCCAAAAGCGGCCCGGTTTGGAATCCTTCCGAAGCGGTTTTGTGGGTCTTGTTGCCACTTTAGCGGGCGTTTTTGCGGGCGAGGGTCTGCCGCTGTGACAAAGTCGCCTGCTCGGCTGCACCAGCTGCCGCCGTAGCGGCGTGAGGATCGTGCGCTTGGCTGGAGAGTCCTTCCTCTCAGATTGGGAAATGTAGTCCTTTTGTGTGTGGGTGCCGGGAAAGGACTACAGATTTCCGGTTTTTCTCTTTTTTCAATCGCTTTACTGAACGATGGCTTTGAATACAATGTCGTAGCCGTTTTTTCCGTGTATAGTGCGCCAAAATCATTCAAAAAATTTTAATTCATTCAATGTCGGACGTTTCCATACCTGTCAAGCTCCAGGGCCCCATGCCCTTACAAACTGTCGTATTTTCCCTTAGAAAATACTTAATAATCTTTCACCATATTTTTTTTCAAACGTGTTTATATATGTAGTTTAACATGTTGTATTGTACATGTGTTTCGTTATATCATATATATTATTAATTAACATTTTGTTGTGAGATGCTGAGTTGTTCGACAGTTTTACAGTAATCCCTCGGTTATCGCGGTTAATGGGGGCCAAAACCACCCACGAAAAGTGAAAATCCGCGAAGTATTTGTTTTTTGATTGTTTTTATTATTATTTTTTTTTTAGACCTGCGAAGCTCTGAACCCGTGAACTCAGAATCACGAAGTTCGGTGTTAGGTTAATTGCCCGGTCCAAATTGTCCCTAGGTGTGAATTAGCGAGTCAGTTGTCTGTCTCTGTGTGCCCTGCGACTGCCTGGTAACCAGTTCAGGATAGCTGGGATGGACTCCTGCAACCCCGTGACCCTACTGGGGATAAGCGGTGCAGATAATGGATGGATGGACAGCCAAAATGCACGAATTTGATTTATTTCCCAAAAACATTGTATTACCGTAATTATATGATGTTACTTAAGCTCCAGATATTGTTTTATTTCCAATATTTATATACATGTTGACCTTTTGGCATTAAGTAGTGGTAGATTTTATGGTGCACTCGGTTTAACACGTGAAAGACAAACTGGATGTGGCAAACTTTTACTAAAACAGAAAATGCACAAAGACCAAGTCTCACTTCAAAATAAAGCAGCCATAGACTAAAATATTACTATTAGGTCAATTTTCTTTATTCTTGTTTAAATTTGAAAAAGCGGTTTGTTTGTTTTTAATCAGTTCATGCTTTTAAGGGGAAAAAAGCAGTAGTCTTACCATACCGGCCGACTCTACATCTGTGTGCGTTAGACTACCACTTAAAATTATTTATCGTCAATGCAATACCAAAATATGTCGACAACAAATGTAATCAAGGCCTCACGTATTCAACCACGTGGCAACGTGCGTAAAATAGTGTCATGAGATAAATACGAATACCTTTTACCATGTTACTTCTACACCCTGAATGGTCCAGTGGTAAGATTTCAGTACTCTCACCGCTGTGATCCAGGTTCAATTCCCATTGAATTCAACATTGCTAATGTTTTTCGACTGATCAATCATCGAGTTATGTTTATTTGTATAGCCCTTAATCACAAAGAGTCTCAAAGGGTGTCAAGGTGGCCGTTTTGGATGTAAATCTCTCAGAATTTTCCATTATGTAAATAACTTGTTTCTATATTCCTAAATACAAAAACAATCTTTCTCTCACACACACACACACACATAAAACAACGTTTCAATAATCAGTCTAATTATATTTCTTGTACGTTTATCAATCTTATATTCTTTTATTTTGAAGTCGTGCTCATGTGTGTGCTGTTTACACTGACGAATAATAAACCACACCACATGGAAGCCTCGTGTAAGTAGTTGCTCCTGCTATCACGATTTAGTTTTTAACAATATATGTATTTTATCTGTGTAAATACAGCCACCAAAGAGTCTTAATAATGACTCTCTCTGACAAAGGGCTGCACAGATTATTGCAAACCACAGACTATTATTACACCATCCCCTGATCTAAAACCTACATGATAACAAGGAAAAACTCAAAACCTCAGCATGAGGAGAATGAAGAAACCTTGAAAAGGGACCACGTATGAGGTAATTCCTCTTTCAGGATGACCAGGTTGCAATGGACGTTGAAGAGCATCAACAAACACTTCACAGACATCTTAAACATGAGACATTGTTCATTGGGTGGCAGTAGCTCAGGAGGTAGAGCGCTCCGTTTGGGATCAAGAAATTGCAGTTTGAATCCCGGCTCCTCCATGTGGGTAAGACACTGAACTCCTAATGCCCCCAATAAGCATGGCTGCACGGCCACTATTGGTGTGTGAGTGTGTGAATGAGTAAATTGTAAAGCACTTTGACTTGAATGGCGCTATACAGGTATAAATGCAGATCATTTAATTTCATTCATAACCGCTCAGATAAAGTAAAATACTACCATAAGTCTTTACAGTGGGCAGCACGGCGGCGCAGTGGTTAGCGCATGTGCAGCACAGTTCATGTCTTGGGAACCTCCTGCGTGGGTTCAAATCCAGCTCCAGCCTTCCTGTGCGGAGTTTGTATGTTCTCCCCGTGCTTGTGTGGGTTTCCTGCAGGCACTCCAGCTTCCTCCCACATTCCAAAAACATGCATTTCAGGTGAATTGGCCGGTCCAAATTGGCCCTAGGTGTGAATGAGCGAGTGAATTGTCTGTCCCCCGTGTGCCCTGCGATTGGCTGGCAACCAGTTCAGGGTGTCCACTGCCCGATGATTGCAGATATGTATCCAGCACCCCCGCGACCCTACTGAGGATAAGCAGTGGAGCTAATGAGATGAGAAGTCTTTACGTGTAGATATATGGTATAAACAAAAAATAAAACACTTTTTATTTCTTTCTGTGAAGAGCCCAGTACCAAACCACTCACGATCTGAGGGTCCACGCCCAGGTGCTAGTTAATCACTGTCCATAAGCAGGGTTGGGTAGGGTTACTTTAACTGGATTACTTTTAATTACTTTTGGATTACTACAATACCAAATATGCTAATAAAAGACAAAAAAAACTAAATATGAATACAATGATGACTCACAACACGTGGTAAGCTTTCTCTCCTGGCTTTGATCTCTTTGATCTCCGGCAAAACTTACATAAAATGCGACAGAAACAAAATGAAAATAAATCCAAACAGCTTGCCAACATCATTTTTGCCGTTCCATGTGTTCCGTTACTCCAAGCCTGCACAAAATTTAGTCATTTTACTCATATTTAGTTTGTTTTGTCTTTCATTAGCATATTTGGCATTGGAGTAATCCAAAAGTAATTGAAAGTAATCCAGTTAAAGTAACCCTACCCAACCCTGTCCATAAGGACAAGTCTTTTCACCCGCTTCCCTTAAAAATGAACCCAGAACAATAGACGGTGAAAGCGCACCCTCTCGTGGAGATTCCACGAACTGTCCAACATCTCTAATAAGGTTTCTTCTTTGCGGATTTTGCGTATTGCTTTAGGGAACCGGGGGAAAACGAGGTGTTGGTGTAGTGGTATAAAAAATTAAAGAGTGACAAAATAACTCAGCAAACTGAAATATCAAAACAAATCAAATCAAAATGTATTTGTAAAGCACTTTTCGGCAACGACTTCAACACAAAGTGCTGTATAAAAGCATTCAATGTACAATTACAAAAAAATCCGTGTGTACTGTATGTATATAAAATCAGGGTTGGATAGGGTTACTTTAACTGGATTACTTTCAATTACTTTTGGATTACTCCAATACCAAATATGCTAATAAAATAAAAAAAAAAACTAAATATGAATAAAATTACTAAATTTTGTGCAGGCTTGGGGAGTAACGGAATACATGGAACGGCAAAAATGATGTTGGCAAGCTGTTTGGATTTATTTTCATTTTGTTTCTGTCGCATTTTATGTTAGTTTTGCCGGAGATCAAAGCCAGGAGAGAAAGCTTACCACGTGTTGCGAGTCATAATTGTATTCATATTTAGTTTCTTTTGTCTTTTATTAGCATATTTGGTATTGGAGTAATCCAAAAGTAATTGAAAGTAATCCAGTTAAAGTAACGCTACCCAACCCTGTATAAAATCAAGCCTCGTCACCCAGTAAACTAGTTTTTGCGTGAGGCTGTGAACGTGAACTCCAGTGAATGTACATTCGGTCCAGAAGGGGTCATAGTAGAGTCCGTTCTGCTCCGAGTCAAAGATCTGCAACCAGACCTGGTCCAAAGGTTAGAGGTGGAGAACCGTGGCACCAGACGCCACATCGTGGTTCCCGGTATTTGGGTCTTGATCTTGAACATCTTGATCTTGTATTGTCCGTTGTGCACCAGGCCGATGGCGAGGTGCTTGTTGGCTACAGCGATGTCGTAGGTCAAGTAATAAATTCCTGGTATGCAAATTTGCCGCTGCTGGAATTAGTGGTCGCCTTCGTTGAGTAGGATGCGGCCACCAAGAAAAGCCAAACGGGCGGCGGTGCCGCATTTGTAGCCACCCGCTTCTCCTTTCTGACCCGCGTCGCCTTCGTCTCCTTTTGGTCCCGGTTTTCCAGCTGTTCCTGGGGGCCCCCTTTGCCCCTTTGGACCTCGTAGTCCAGCCTTGCCGATGAAGCCCGCACGGCCTTTCAACCCTGGTTTGCCTGGATTTCCTGGCCTGCCTTGATCACCCGAGGGTAGGACACTGGATGATTTCAGGGCCAAAGAGTTGATTTACAACAGTGCTTCTCATTTATTTTACGTCATGACCAGCCCGAAGAAAACCTCTTGCTCCCCCACTCAACAGACCATTATTACAACATCCCCTTATCCGAAACTTGCATGAGGGTAAGATAAACTAAAAAGAAAAAAACATGGGGAAAATTAAGAAACCTTGTGAAGGCAATCCCCCTTTCAGGATGACCAGGCTTCAATCCTCTCTCCTCATCCGTGTTAAGTAAATTTTTGCTCGGTCACTTAAGGGTCTGCCACCCTTCGTGTCTACATTTCAGACTCATACTCGGTGCTATGCGCAAAGAACAGATGCTAAATATCACCGGGACTGGGCGGTCACAGGTTCAAGCTTCTACAAATAAGAGCGTCACTGCCCCTTAGTGTAGGGGAGGTGTAATTGCACATTATTCTAGGACAGGAAAAAAAAATGTTACATTTGATAATCAGTTTTCAAGCGTTACAGTAGTTACTTTTTCGATGGTATTTTTTTAGTATTTCTATAATCGGATTTTTGTTGAAGTTCAGTAGTTTTGTAGTATTACTGTAGTTTTATTTTGTACTATTCCTGCAGTAGTTTTTCCAAGGCAGTAAATTCTTAGTATTTCTGTAGTATTTTTGTTGTATTTCCATAGTAGATTTTTTGTTGTTATGTCTCTAGTATTACAGTACTTAAATGACTGTTTTTTTTGTAGAAATACTCTATCATTTTTCCGTAATTTTGTACTAAATCTGTTGTATTTTGTCGTATTTCTATCGTAGATTTTTTGATGTACATCTGTAGTTTTATTTTTGTAGTATTTTTGTTGTATTTCCATAGGAGAATTTTTGTAGTATCGCTCTAGTTGTATTTTTGCAGTGTTTCTGTTATAATACTTCTGTAGTACTGTAATATTTTTCTGTATTTTTTTTTGTATTGTAGTATTATGAAGTGGTATTTTTGTAGTATTTCTGTAGACAAATTTTTGATGTATTACCAAAGCGATTCTCTTCTCACACCCTCACTATTAGAGAACAACTGATCCCTCATTGTATTGCGGTTTACCTTTCGCTGTTTTGCTACTTTGTGGATTTTCACGGTGACTTGTGTACTACATTCTGATTAGCTAAAAATCCCTCCCCCCCATTTCTGTCTGTCCGTCAATAGTGTTGTTGTCTAAGTTGTACACGTACATAGAGCAGCCTGACAAGCCTACATTACACACAAGCAAATCTATAACAATTTCAAGCTTTCAAAGCCATCATGTCATCAAAACGCTCCACACCGACAAAAGCACATGCGGCTAGGGTCCGAAAGCCAGAAAAAGGCTTTCTATCGCCGACAAAGTTGGACCTCTCAGCATGCCAAACTGAGGAAGTTAAATTAATTTTACGCCACATTTTTGTTTACCAATAACGTATCAACTGTCTATCTATCTTTCTACCCTTGTCATATCCCTCGAGAGGGGTGACCGACAGCATGACAAACACATACAAAACAAAAAAAATAAAAAGGGAAAAGGTAGCGAAAAACACACACAATCATTTTTGGACCATGGCCAACCCAAATGCCCAAACAAGTTAAGCACCTCGGCACCTAAGTTGGTCATGCTTTCGACTCTCCAGATAAAACGGGACACGTGAAAGCAGCCATATCACTTGGGTCGGGGTGACACAACACTCATCTCTTCAACAGCAGGGCCCGACAGCTTTCACTGGTTTACCCCTGCCGCATCATATGGGTGCTCTGCCCATCCCTTAGAACGCGTCTAAACATCCCACTATCCTTTCACAACACCTCTCCATTCATTGACTATCACCAACAAGAGCTCTAGCTTCCATTGTATGTAGACCTCTTTCCTGCAGAGCACTCATAACACTATCCATCCACGTCAATCGCGGCCTTCCTCTTGGTGTCCTTCCATTTACTTCTGCGAAATAAAGATAAAATACATGAGAACAAAATAATGATGAAAAGGTTGGGTCCGAAAATAATTTCCCATCCTTTTCAGAATCTGTAGTGCAATATAGTAGCAAAATCATTGTGAAAATTATAATTTGTCAGTAAAGAGGTTTTGACTAAAAAAAAAAAAAAAAAAAAAAAACAACAAAAACATTTGACAACGTACATTATTTTTTATTTCTTATTTTAAATATTATTTTAATGTTATTAATGACAATCTTTTGTTTTCCAATAATATCCACATAATGGCAACATAAAAAAGTGCCCTGAAATCCTTCCACCCCTTTTTGGGAATCAGTACAGAAGTTACTTCTTTAAAAAATATTTAAAAGTACAATATTTTTGTTAAATGTTTGAGCTTGTAAACAGTGTTTTTGGTTTCAAAGAAAACTAGAATATTTAATGAATAAATAACACTTACTACCTTGCGGATTTGCACTATCGAGGGTCCTTTTTGAAACGCAACCCCGGCAAACAAGAGATACAGTATTAATTACAATCAAAAGAATGATGGATTGTTTTGTGTGCAAAAGGGAACCATTGACTGCTGACCTGCATACCCGACTTGGCAGCATTATAACGCTTTTCTGCCTCTTAATATTTGTGTCTGAATTGGGTTACAAGAAAAAACACACCAAAGACTTTACTTTGAGGTAATGGTGGCGGTATCTTGCGGGCAAAAGCAGTTTATTGCTGAGGGCAAAACTACATATCCCATGAGTACTTGCGAAAAGTTATTTTTGGTAACGGCACCAGAATCCTGACCAGACTGAATCCTTAAATACCCTTTTACTCAAGTAGCAGATCTTTTATTCGTATTCCCAGATACATTTGATTTTCCTTTGGTTGTTTTTTGTAGTTTCAGCCATGACAGAATTGCGCATAGACGTTCGAATCTACTTCTGCCTTAGTAATGCCAGATGAGGAAGTGACGTTTACCGTAGAGCAGTTATATTTGTCGTAAAGCAAAGTTGGAAAGTTTGTAGTTTTTAGACACTAGGGTTATTCATAAGTAGAAATTATATCAAAAGAGGCATACATTATTATGTGAATGTCAAAAAGTTCCTATGTAGTACTTGAATTAAAACAAATATTACACAACGAAGGCAGCGATTGAGAAGAATTTGGATGCTTTTTATCTACAGTATTTTTCATCAGGCTCAAGTCAGAATCTATCGTGAGGCATTATTTGATGTCAGGGTTGGTTCAAATATGTTACAATATCCAAATCTTCACTTTAAGCCCCAGTGTGTAATATTTTACCAATAGATGGCACTGTGTTGTCCAGTGCGAAAGAAAACCAGTGTCACAGAGCACAGTGTAGCAGCAAGTTGCAAGACAAACATGGGAGCGACCTTATTTAAGGGATTCCACCATCTAAAAGAAACTAATTTCTCGACCTGTTTTTTTCACATCAAAGAATTAACATTGATTTAATAGTTCAAGTATTTTTGTGTGGTATTCAATATTTTTTGTACCACGAGGATGCACTTAATATTATACACTGTCCCTTTAACACTTCTTTTTCTTGTTGCAAAAACATTTTCAGCCTGTGACCATAAACTAACCCTGGTCTTGCGACTGACGCGTGTTTAAAACCTCTAATAACTCTTTTTTTCTAGGACATAAATGGTCAGAAGAACAATATTTCCCAATTCTCAAGAACCTCCTTCTCTTTTTCTCCCTTCTCTTCATCCCGCCCATCAGGACCATCCTTTCCAGGCGCGTCCCTTGGCCCCAACACCTCAGATTCCCTGCAGGCCCTGTGGGGCCAGGCAGACTGCAAACCAGATTGGAAGAGTGGATTGTGATGTTGCGTCAGTTTCTGGGTGAGGAATACAAGGACTGAGAGAGGACCGCAGATAAAAAGCAGGACGACACATATACGTGAAGCACAGCAGCCTCTGAGGAGTCATGGACAAGATCAGTTGATATTTAGTGCAGTTTACAAAAACCTGCAATGCAGTTTAATGAAGTGAGGTTCCATTCAGGGATCTTCTACAACTCACTAATTGAAAATAGTGAAGGCGTCTCGCAACACGCAGTCCGTCTTCAGCCTCAGTCTTTTTGGGTTAAGACTGCAATATTTCAGAGAAGCACTAACCAGAAATGTGCAATCCAGTAATTTGGTCCTTACCCTCCAGCCAGCCACCCCTTCCCCCCAAAAAACAACAAATGCTTTCAACATGAGGTCATTATATTCAGGTCGACGCAACACTTTTGCAAAAATGAAGCAATTATGTTGTAAAAAAAGAGTTGTTCTGTTATATATTCTGATTATCAATCCTTAATACTTTGCAAAAACGGGGGGGGGGGGGGGGGGGCAGTTTGCGAGTAGTTGTCTTATTGTGTTTCAAGTTGTGAAAAATGGGGCAGGCAACTTTTCAGATGTCCGGTGTCCAGTAACTTTTTGTCATGAGTTTCAGACACTGCTATCAGAAAGGATTTTCCCAGAAAACCTGGATAAGTCTGGTGGTTCAATAAAGATATCACCAACTAGGAACAAGAAGAAGAGAGGTTGAAATGAATCATTTGCATCTGTACTTTTCTTTTACTTCTAGGTAAATCGCACAAAGTGTGATGGAAAACCCAGGAGTTAAAAATCACTGGAGGTATCAAACAAATGAAACAAAGGTAATATTCACTGTTACCTCTGTAGTTGAACAATTACAGAATTTAACCAAAATATAACGTTTTCATCGAATAATTAGGATGAGATTCACTAGAAACTCAGTGCCAATGACACTTATGGTTGCCAAAATGCATTTGGGATGACCAAGATAAGCTTTTTCCCGTCAGCCCATTTTTTCCTTTTCGTTTTCTCAATAATTTCATTTTAAAGTTGTATATTTTGAATTCACTCTAATCTTGTATTTTGGATGAACAGGGGGGAAAAACAATGTAAATCTATTAATTCATCAATCTTTACTAGGCTGACTGTATATGAGATAAGATGGTACAGATGAGTGACCTTAAGAAAAAAAGGTTCTGTTTTAAAAAATATTGCATTCAAATCTGTACTCATCACGACTCTGAACCAACCGTGCCATATTAAAATGGACTATTAGATATTTTTCTGTTTGAAATTTACCGAAGAAAGTTAGACAACTAAAATTCAGTAAAGTATATATCTCATCTCATCTCATTAGCTGCACCGCTTATACTCAGTTAGGGTCGCAGGGGTGCTGGAGCCCATCCCAATCATCGGGCAGTGGGCAGAGGACACCCTGAACTGGTTGCCAGCCAATCGCAGGGCACACAGAGACTGACAACCCGCTCGCTCATTCACACCTAGGGACAATTTGGACCGGCCAATCCACCTGAAGTGCATGTCTTTGGAATGTGGGAAGAAACCGGAGTGCCCGGAGGAAACCCACGCAAGCACGGGGAGAACATACAAACTCCGCACAGGAAGTCCGGTAGCTGGATTTGAACCCATAAAGTATATATATAGATTTTAATTAGAAAAAAATGCTTGATTTATTTGACTGTAGTTTGTTTTTTAGTAATGGAGAAAAACTGTCACCATGTCTTCCACATAATACTGGAAAAAAAAACAGATTTGTGTTTTGCTGTCGGACTAAACTCAGTCCCTTTTGTGAAATATTGTTTCACCGAGCAACAGCGCAGGTCACTGTCCGAGAAAAGGAGCCATGGGGTCGTCGGGCCGGCAGCGTTTCATTCGGAAGGCCTCGATCTCTTCCTCGGTGGGGGCCTTGATTTCCTGCAGGCTGTGATACGGCCGTTTCCGCTCATCCAGCTGCATCAGGGCATCTACGTGCTTCACACGCTTGTCTTCTGCTTCCAGGGCCTGCCGGGATGGAAACGAGTAAGCAGAGTCAAGACGGTAGAAGACAAGGGGGGGTCCAGTAAGTGCAAGCGAGCGCGTTACCTTCTTCAGCTTTTCCTTCTTTTTCTCCTCGTCCTCAGATTCACTGCTGTCGCTGCTGACAGTGGTGACATTCGTCACGTGTTTCTTTTTCCTTCTATTCCTCTTTTTCTTTTTCTTGTCTTTCATCTTTTGTTGGTGCATCTGAAAGATAAAACAAAGACAGAAAAAAACAGTACAATAAATGATATGGTTTCTGCAGGACAAAAAGATGGTTGCGGTACTAGCTCCATGCCAGAGGGGTGCTGTTGAGTTAGTCTCAACTACTTAGCAGTGTGAAGAACATGAACACTTCTAAAAAGTATTACTTTTGACAGGGATTCCTATCTATGGCATTTCATATTATGTTAATATATCATACCTGTCAACCTCCACGGCTCCATGCCCGTACAAACTGTCGTATTTTCCCGTACAAAATACTCTTACACTGTATCGTTTTTTTTTCTGAATGATGCATGATGGGGAATCCCCAGGCGGCAGACGCATGCAATTGACAAATTTGCGTTTTTCCTTCTACGTTGTACTCGTCTTAAAATGCATAAAAAATGTACTTTGTACGGCAAAACCGTACAGGTTGACAGCATACCTGCCAACTTTTGAAAGTGAAAAAGCCTAGTAGCTAGGGTCCAGGGGCCGCAGGCCCTGGTCAGGTCCAGGACGATGTCCGGTGGGGGGTTCAGGGGGGTGAAGCCCCCCTGAAGTCAAAGGATTTTTAGCATTTTCAGGGCTTAAAATGCAGCTAAGAAGTAACAAATTTTACATTTTTTTCACAATCACAACCTCATGTTTACAGTCAATTTACCTAAACTGTACTGATGGAAATAATCAAAAGAAAGTTCTTTAAAGCTCAACAATGTATTTAATATAACAAAGTCATAGAAAACCCTCATAGTTTTCTTTTCTTTTCAATATTTGATACAATAAGAAACAAAACATTTAATTTTTTATCATTGAAGTAATATTATTCAGTGTTGGTTCTTGGGTTGGTTTTCAGGTTAGTTTGGAAACTTGTTATTTGAGATATTCCAATATATTTGTGAGTGAATAATTATATAATTGATTTTGATCAGTTTTTATATAAATAAAATAACAACCAGGCCCAACACTGACTAATAGTTAAATTTTACATGCAATTTAACTATTGGAAGCAGTTGAAGATAAAACAAAATTTGGCAAACAATAATTAAACTAATTATCTAACTAAGAAAACATTTCACTGGCACATTTCCAAGTGTCACTGCACTGCATACAAGTGTATGTCCATTGAGGCAGTCACTTCTCATCTTAGAAATTCCCAATTTCACTTAACTGACTTCAGCACATATTTAAGCAATAAACAAACTAAAGGCTAAATCTATATATATCATGCAAACAATTTCACTGGCACATTTCTAAGTGTCACTGCTCCATTGAATCAGTCACTTCTCAAAGTGAAGCAAGGCACACCAGAGTCAATTGAACATGCGAGGCCAAAAGATTTTTCTCCGCTGAAAAGCAGATAATAAGAGACTGAAAAGCCATAAACATGCATGGGTTGATTCACTTTAGCAAAATTAATGATATCCAAATGTTCTCCATGTTATACAAGCTACAGCCTAAGCATTATTTGTTTTCCATTGTGCATCGTTTTGATTTTTTCAACTGGTCTTTCGAATGGGTCACACTGTGGCACTTGTATCCAGATGATGTCATCATCATTTTCCTAGTCATCAGGCTGCCAAGCACTTTGGTCGATAGACTTGCCCGGAACTCCGTCTTGTTCTTGTTGACATGACTGAAGATGCGTTCACAGTCTGCGTTGCTGTGATAAATCACCAACACAGACTTGGCCACTTTGAAGAGGGCTCCAAACTTGGCCTTGCCAGTGGCTGGGTCCTTGAGTTTTGAGAGCTCGTTCCACGCTGTGTCCACTCGCTCAGCTTCTGTGATGGCAGGGGTGAGTGGATCGCACTGGTATACGAGGAACTCCTCTTCCAGACTCCTCTTGTCATCCTTGGTCAGGAGGTGAGGGTACCTCTCAGCAAAGAATCTCACCTGGCTGAACTTGCAGTCCTGCCTGTAGCTGATATCCAGCATCCGGGCATTCACCAGAACTTCATCCCCAAAGGGAAATGCGCTGATCATGTAGCTGCATGTGCTGCTGTAGAATGCCCTGACACTGGAAAAGAAAGTGGTGAGGTCACATTCCTTTGCATGTTCAGCCACATAGTCCCTGCAGTTGGTTCCCATGAAGAGATCCTCGTCGTCCTTCTGGTTGGCCCGGTCCTTAAAGTTCACCTTTGTGATGTCACTGGCAGCGATGATGACCTTTGGCTTCATTAAGCACATGATGAGCTTGCTGAACTGAGTCGAGAGCACATGGTGCAAGAGATGCACGCAGGGTTCATCTTTTTGGAGGAAGGTGTTGGTCTCGTTGAAGATTGGCAAGACTGCCATCAAGAAATGGGCATACAACAAAGTGTTCTTGTCACTCATCTTGGTGAGGATAAGGCTGGCTTTGCTGCTGCTGGTCTTGGTGTCATCTTCTTTCTTCTTCTCCTTCACCTTCTTAGACTTGTCCGCCACTTCCTTCTCCTTGAACATGTACCTGGCCAAGTCGAAGGTCTTGGAGGAGTCTGCTTTCTCATCTGTTGCCTGAGGAGCGGCCGTGTCCAGCTTCCTTTTCTTCTCCTCCGACTTCTTCACATCAGGAGTGTAGGGCCTCTTTCTTCCTCTGCTGGATGGCATGCTGGACTTCTTCTCATGACCCACCTCTGCCTCAAAGAACTTGATGAGAGCCGTCCACTGCTGAAGGAGTCGGTCCAAGCAATGCTCCAGGGACAGCCATCTCGTTGACACATGCTTCAGGATCTTGGCCTTGGGTAGACCTTCCTCTTCTTGGAACTGTCGGAGTGCCTGCTTGCGTTTGCTGCTCTTCTCCAAGTAGTAGAACACGTCCACAAGCAGATCATCTAGCTTCACTGGCAATTGCTTCGCCCCTCTCTGAACAGCCAAGTGGATGAGATGGCAGGAACAACCTGCAAATTAATTGCAAAAATTGTAAATGTTCATGGATAAATAGATAATATCCCCAATTCTGGAACATAATCTAAATGCATAAAAACAAGGTTGTCATGGTGTAGTAAAAATTAATACTGTAGTCATAATGTCAAGAGATGTAATGTTGGTGGTAATGGTTAATGCAAGTCCTCATATACCTATGGCTGATGGATTGTAATTTGCTTTAAATCATGTAATTTTAGTAATATTTTATTAAAAACATTATCTGAAGTTTTGATATTTAAAAATTAGGAGTATAAGAAATAACATGACATTTCCTGAAACTACTTTGTAAAACATAACTAATTAATTACATCTATACAAACACACATCTCAAGGTGATTACTATGGGCACATAAAAATAATTAAATGACAAATTTTACTTGAATTAAAATATCTCAATATTATAATTGAAATCAGTACTGTAAAAGAATCTATGGAAAATTGTATTTTCAAGTGATATATTTGATACCATAAATTAATCAGCTTGCAGCGTTTTCGTAATAGGCACATCGATATGAAATAATAATAATTTTGAATAAATTGCATAGTCAATTACCTGCGATGTATGCCGATGGAGATTTTTCTGTGATGAAGGACGCGACTCCTTTCTTGGATCCAAGCATAACAGCGGCGTTGTCGGCAGCAAAACACACTAAATTATCCCAGGGAATGTTGTTCGAGTTCATTTCTTTTTCGATAATCTTAAAAATGTTCTCGCCCGTCGATGCCGTGTTGCATTCTCTCAACGAAAGAAGCACTGACAGAACTTTTCCTGTTTGGTTATCGAAGAATCGTACACAAATTGGATAAAGTTTTACATCGTCGTAGTCTGTACTTCCATCAGTAGACATGCTAAAAGGCGAAGATTTGATGACATCGACGATGCTTTGTGATGATTCTTCACCAAGGCACTGAACGATGTTCGAAGTTTTCGTTCTCCCACAACCATATTTTTTAGCGATCTTAGAATCGGGAAACATTCTCCTGAAAAGCGGTCCCATGTGGTCGGCCATAGCGATTGGAACACCATGTTCAATGATCGCTTCAGTAAATAACACTTCGGCATTTATGACGTCCAAAGAATCGGTTGGGGCGACAAAAAAAGTGGAGATTTTGCCGCTGGAATTACTGTCATTGGCATTTGATTTGTGTTTTTTCGTTCCAACGTGGTCTTTAACGTCGCTAATTCCTCCATGACCCACAGAAAAGTCTTGTCTACACAGTGTGCAGTTCGCGTAATTTTCACCTTTTCTCGATCTGATAATTACTCCAGGGAAAGCTTTGAAATATTCTTCACGAAAGCACTGTAATTTTCGTTTCGGTTTCACAATTTTCTGCACTTTTTCTCCGGTAGATTCCATGATCTATTCAAAGCACCGTGACCTACATCTCGGTTCCTTCTCGCTGCCGATTAAACAATGGCAGTGCTCCAATTGAGCTAAAAATAAACCTCCCGCATGCGCAGACGACTGGCAGTGCCGATAGCCTTTGTTTGAAATGGTACTTCGCGATCTCGCGGTGGAATGTTTTTCGTTCTTTATTTACGATTTTTTTTTTTTTTTTTTAAGGGGAAAACCGTAGTTTTTGTAATGAAACCGAAACACCGTAGTGGGTTCAAGAAAACCGTACTCATTACGGCAGAACCGTAGTAGTTGGCAGGTATGTGACAGGTATTATATATTCTTATTTAAGAAACAATGTCAAGTATTGGAAGCGAAAAAAAATCGATTAGGACAACTCAAAAACACGATTACATGTCAAATTTGGGGGCAGTACTTGCAGTTTTTAATTATGGGACATCTCTTTGTAAAAAATCTAAATTTTAATGGTAATTTTCTGGTATTTGATTTCTTGAATTGTATTTTTTAAAAAACATTATGCATAGAGTATACATAAGAATGAATGTAAAAAAAATTTGTTTAATACGATTTGGCCCTAAGCCTGGTTTCCAATACCATTATGGCTGTTGTGAGTACCAATACCCTGAAATCTAATAACCCCTATATGAAAATAAGGATTAAAATGAAAATGAAATGATTTGCATTTATATAGCGCTTTTCAAGTCAATGACTTCCCAAAGCGGTTTACAGTGTGCTTCACATTTCCCAATAGCGGCCTTGCAGCCATGTAAGGCGCTAACCTGCTTATTGGGGGTAATAGGAGTTCAGTGTCTTACCCAAGGACACTTCGACATGTAACACGGACAAGCCGGGATTCGAACTGGGATCCCTTGATCCCAAGACGAGCGCTCTACCTCCTGAGCTACTGCCACCCTAAGCTTCAAATTTGATAACAAGGCCATCAAGTTGTTTGTATCTTTTACCTCAAGCAGAGACTTAGGCTGTTCTTGGTCTTCTAGTCCATTGACATCCTCTTCAAAAGGAACACACTCAGAGTTGTTCTTGATGAGAAAAACAAATAACAAACATGAGTTGCAACGTCCATGTTCACCAAAAACGTCCTCATTACTCACGATTCCAATGCCAGCTTCTCCGGTGCAGTAACTTTGTTTAACCATAGAGTGGCAGCACTTGTACCCCCAGAAGCCGTCCTTCCAGTAGGAGCCCCAAATACACTGAATAAGGAAAATATTTAGAGCCACTAAGACCAAAAGTAACTGCAGCCAGCCTGGAAAGGCGATCTTCAGTCCTTACGGTGTGATTGTTGATGAGCACGTCTTCTTCATACTTGGAGCGTGCCACTGCCTTCTCCAGACCTTTCAGGACGGCACCGTGACGGGAGTACTCCACGTAGTCTTCAGTCTGAGCCAGCAGCAGCTCCCGCGGAGGGGCGTCCAAGTGCTCCTGGCCACCGTACTGATAAACACACAAGAATTAAAAAAAAAAACTATAACACTGGACAAACGTCATTTTTGAGACGTGGGCATAAGTCAATTCAAGTCAAGTCATGTTAATTTGTATAGCCCTTAATCACAAAGAGTATCAAAGGGCTGCACAGATCACAGATTATTGCAAACAACAGACTATTATGATGCCATCACCTGATATAAAACCTACATGAGGTATTTTATATATATATATATATAGATATATATATATTATAGCTCTTTGGGTCAAAAAAGGTTCTTCAACCCTGTAGTAGTTAGTGATGATGATGACTGGGAAAAAAAAATCCTGTACAGAATTACCATCAAGCAAACCATGAGAGTAAAAAAGTGTTTACATTATCTTTAATATGTGATTATATTTGAGTAAACTACAAGAAAAAGTGTTAAATTGAGAGTCAATATTTCAACCATTTGACAGCAGTCTAGTAGTACCTTCTCAAGGATGCCCTCCCGCTGTTGCTCTTTGAAGTCTTCTTTCTTGACCTTAAAGGAGCGATGAAGCAGCTCCAGCTTCGTGGGATCGGCTTGCAGATGCACTTCCGAGCCCCGCTCGTAGGCTTCCCAAGCAAACACTAGCAGGAGGAGGCAAATGGAACTTCAGGATGCGGTAAATGAACATGCAATTTGATGTTCTCTGTGGTTCATCATGACTGAGAGTTGGATGTTTTAGTGGCTTACTTTGCGTTTGAGCCATGGTGATGGTGTCGCCGCTGTAGCGGGCAAAGTTATCTCCAGCATATCCCACTCTGGAAGCAAAACCCACCAGGAACATCATCAGAGATCATTTTCTTAGCTAAACATTGTATACAGCTCAAGGGAGTAGTTTTGGCATTATTGTTTTGTCCCCACCAATAATATGTAATCACTTAAAAAATGTGACGTGTCCTACCAATATCGAGCTTTGTTTTGTCTCCTACCAATATTATGTGATGAATGTTCCATGTCCCCACCAATGCCAAAATCCTACCTACTCCATTCGTATAGCTCATGTGAGTTTAAACGTAAAATTAGTTTGTAGCCCAAATAATTCAAATTCACGTCTTCTTTGTCATGTTTTGACACCGCAGTTAGGCATACAGAAAACATACAGAAAGTCACCAACACAGCCCAGAAAATCATTGGCTCCTCTCTGTCGAGTTTGAAAGACATTGTTGGCTTGTGATCCTGCAGTAGAGCCAACATTATACTTGTAAAGGACCGAGAGCAGAGGTGCGCTTTAAGCATAAAGAGGGCAAGCCGGGGCTGTGCCGGCAGGCTGAGACCAGCTTGCAACTCGGCCCAAGGCTTGGCCTCCTACCCGGGCGCCGGTTGGCTGAGGCGGGTAAACCAGAAAAGGTTAATTTGCTATGAAAATTGAGATGATAGCACGTTCATGTGGGTTGGTGGAACAAATGGTGCGGGTGAAGAAACAAACTTTAAAACGTGAGCTGTTAACATCTTTTGATTAGATGAGACAAGATGGTGGAGTAACGGGTATCTGTCTCAAAACCAACGTTTTTAAGGTCTCTGTAATAGCAACAGTTGCCAAAACCAGTATCTGCACTTCAAAATATACAGTATACCTATTGGCAGACATGCTATATTATTTTAGATATATATTTTATTTTTTTCAAAGACATTTTACCCTTTTTTCTAGTAAAACAATAAAATATATCCGGAAAATTTTCAAACTTCAGTATATTTTTCTTATCATTTTGGAATACCGGTGCTGTGGAATGCTCTTCCCACTGAGGTTCGATCTGCAACCTCAAAATGAAAATGTTTAAATACAAGTTTAAAACACACTTCTATTCTATAGCATATGAATAACCTATATTTTATGGTGACAATATCTGTGTATTATTTGCCTTCATGTAGGTCTTAGATCAGGGGATGGTGTAATAAGTCTGTGGACTGCAATAATCCGTGGTCTGTGAAGCCCTTTGAGACTCTTTGTGATTAAGGGCTACACAAATAAACATGACTTGACTTGACTCTTATGCCACCTTATGCTCAGTAAAAAAAAATGCTTCACTGTATTTTAGGCACTTGGCAGGGGAATTTTAAGTGCAAGATAACTCTAAATGCACAATTTTGTATAAAATTTCTTCTTGCCCCTAATGTTCCAGCAATTTTTGCCTAAAATCCCAATATAAGACCGACTCAAATTAAATTGAATGCTGTTCTTAAACCATTCATAGAATATGGACGGCTTTGGTCTCCTTTGAAAGGTAAGACACTGAAGTTTTGTCTCAAACCCAAATATTCACTGGAAGTGCTACTAACATTGAGTAATCAGAGTTAATATACACATAAATAGAAGGTTTTTATTCTTGTTGGAATTTAGTTTTGCAAAATAAATGCCTGGAGATGGGTATAGCATGGGTATCTTAGCAGGAATACAATACAGTAGCTTGAAGCCTTGCCTGGTACCTTGCCAAATTTGATCACCATCTGAAAAACTAAACATTGTATTTGACAAATCTTTCCAAGGGAAAGTTTAGGCATTTCCAAAAATGCTAATTTAAAGGCAACCAGTTAACAGCACTAAAATATTTGCAAATGTGTAATTTGCTTTGGCCTATATTTGTAGACGTTGTTAAAGAGTTTTAAATGTTTGAATTCTCAAGTCAATGATTGATAGATAGATAGATACTTTATTCATCCCCAAAGGGAAATTCACATTTGTACACACTTGTGCATAAATATGAATCAATAGTGGGGTTACAAACTATTCCAGGGTCTAATATGAATACAATAAGGACATCTTCAATGTATTCGCACTAGAGGTAAGATCGGGCCAAAAAAAAGCACCCGAGCCCGACGCAGGCCCGAGGGGTATTAAACCCGACCCGGACCGAGCCCGACTAATTAACTGGATTTGCTGGCCCGGCCCGAAAGGGGCCCGAAATTACATATTTTATTTATAAGGAGGGGTGATTTATGATAACAAATTAAACTCTGCCTTTTGTTACAACATCTAGGCCTAAGTTAAATAAAACTGTATAAACATTTACATCTTTTATATTTCTGTGTCTGCACTGCAGATGTTACATTAAGCGACAATCTGTCATTGACGTTTTTTTTTTTTTGAGGTAGCGAAAACATTTAAGGGCGTCCGTCATTTTGACGTGTTGTGCCCTTTTCCGACTCCTATGCAAATCCTCCCCCCCCCCTGATCGTATTCTATATAAAACGCTTATTAAAACAATAAAGCGAGCTAATTATAGTGCGTTTTCCTCGTCAGTTCTCCTCTCTTGAGTTTATCCTTAACTTCTTGTTGGTCCGACTCCATATCGGGGATACCAGGCCAAAATCACGCGAATTTGCGGAGGGGAAGATTATTAAGAGGACAGCATTCACGTCACGTCACGTGCACAGAGCAGAGCATGCTCTGGCTCCGTTAAAAGCAATTACAGCTCCTTCTCCGTTTTATCCAAATTATTTATTTTATAACAAGTATTCCTTGGTCTAGTATCCATACATAGTTTAAGTATATATTTTTAATGAACATATATTTATAATTATTAATTAATTTAAAAAAAAAAAAAAAAAAAAAAAAAAGCAGGACCGAACCCGACCCGACCCGACCGTATGACTGACATTTCAGGCCCGACCCGGCCCGAAATTGCCTCGGGTTCGGGTCATAAATCTTAGGTCTAATTCGCACTACCTTTTTTTATATCCAACTGAGCTGTCATTTTACACAGTCCAAATATACAACATGGATAGACATCGAAATCGTGTAACCGACCTATTTACCTAGCATGATTCTTGATCATCAATAAACTAAAAAATGAATGTGAGCAACGCGTGGAAAGGCTTGCAGACATCTATGACTTCAACTTTTGACCACAAGATTTAACCATTCTTCATCAACAATGAAATACTATCAAAAACAAGTGATATGGACAGCTATCATACCATTCATCGATGAAATATTATAGCAGAAAATATCAAATTGAAACACACACGTGCGCACACACACACTTTTTGCCAGCCCCTCCTCATGACGTTCAAAACTTCTGGCTGACATGGGGATGTGTTTTATTCTTGTTTTTGATTGTCTATATGTGAGGCAAGCCACCAAACAAAACCTCTGAGCTCGAAAAGAAAACGTCTTTAATATATTCGCAGTAAGTAAAAGATTTTCCGTGCTTCGCTATGCAGTGAGCAATAACGTTTTTAGCAGTGACAATGGTTTTCAGGGTCTGTTTGTTTGTCGTACCTGGACACAGCGTGTTTTAATGTCTCAGCCTTGACAAACTCGTCCTTGAATTCATGTTCATGATTCGTTACGTATTGACATTTAAGCCTTGATATGCGAGGTACAACGCTCTCGAGGCATAATGCACAAACAGCACGGTCATTTTTTTGCACAAAGCCCCAGTCATTTGCCCACGCTGGCTGAAAAGAACGACATTTTTTCGCTGCAGGAGCCATCATGATTCATTCGTTTATCGCGCGCCTGTGTTTCGTTGGCTGGGTTAAAACACAGCACAGACAATCTCACAAACGGAGCAGAGGAGGAGGGGTGCGACCGTAAAGTCTCTTAACAACATGGCGCACAACTGAAAACGTCTAAATTTCAGGTAAATGCGCTTGAAAAAAGAAAATCCATTATTATTTTTCCATGCTCCATGCGTGTCATAGGTTGCCGACCCCTGCACTAGACGTCTCTGTGATGAGTACATTTTGAAATGCATATCTTGAATCCCTTTACGCTTTCAAATGATACGTGGCATGACATATTTCAGTGACTGTTGACATCGTACAGACATGTATTTGCTTCTCAACTTAAGGGGTTAACATTGGATCATTAAAACTAAATTGGCATGAAACAGTCAAAAACACTACAAAGTTAACGTTTTTAAAGGAACAGAAAGTACTGCAGACATAGAGAGAATTTTTAAAGAGAATTAAATATATTCTTAGGCATATTATATATCATCTGCAAATTGGGAATGTTTATGATACCCAAAGATTTAACTAAAAATTTGATTTGTTAGAAACATTTTGAAAAGTGGGTTTACGTTTTTGATTTTTTTTTTTTTTTTTACATAAAAAAATTGCTACACATACAATTAAATGTATTGCTTTTTTCATATTTGTTTTGGAAGTCCAAGTGTAATATGCGCTTTGGATGAGGTAGATAGAAGAGTACCCTACATATTTGCAGGTGTATAGCATACATTCTTATGTATTTTTGTTTTTGTTGTTATTTGAAAACTTGGGTTTTTAATTGTTGTATATTATAAAATATTCTGTTGTTTTGAGCAAAAATTTCTATCCATCCAAAACTTCAACATTTTAATGAAGAGGGCGTGATTAAAAAGTGTTTTTTTATAAAATCTGATTAATCGATTAATTGAAAAAAATAATCAACCTATTCATCAATTATTAAAATAATTGTTAGTTGCAGCGGTAATTCTTTTCATTTCTTTTAAATCATTATTATAAATTCATCCTCAATTGCCATGTTTAATCTTGTTGCAAACGATGTTCATTACCTTGTTAATAGTATCAATAAAGACAATTCTACTACTATTTCTTTCCAGGAACTTACTCATCAGGGTTCATCCCAGTGTTGGAGTAAGGGTTCTCTCTCATCGCTCGTGTCTTTGGATCATAGTAAGCTGAGTTTGGATCTAGATTTCTCAAGTACTATGGGGAAGAGAGATTTTAAGTAATTATTATGCACACAATATGACAGTGACGTAAACAATTTGATCGTGAGCCTCTTACTTTAGCTGTATCTTCCCTGATACGCAAATTCCTGACAGTGATTCGTCTCTTGGAGTCAAAGTTCTGTCCGGGCATGTCGATATCATCAGCGTATTTATCTTCGTCCTCATCCTCGCTGTCATGTTCCCGCTCCTATGGTCAAACAATGCCATACATGTATAAAGGATTTCAATTTTTATTTTCAGGATGTCACCATCTTGAACAGTGTTTCTCAACTGGTGGGTCGCGGACCTGTACCCAGTGGGTCTAAGGCCTTTGCTTTGGCAAAATAAAACAAAAAATAACTGAGGGTCAATCACACTTCTTAATAGTAGATTGCGACAATTGCAAAAGAAAAAGACCGTTAAAGCTTGTTTAGACATTTAGCATGGTGAATCGCAGATACGGCAAAGAATGTATCTTGAAGATAAAAGAGGACAAAAACCTCAGTGTGTTTTGTGCAGAAAGGTGCTAGTACTGGACTTTCCAAGCCAATTTGTTTAAATTTCTCCTTTACCAGTAGAAGAAATCCAGTGTGGACCGTGTATTTTACAGATCCACAAATAGATGTGATTTACATATGCAATTTTTAATATTGCGTGTGCGTTTATCAATCATCATTTTTAAATCTTGAGCAAATATATGTGTATCTTAACAATAAGTATTTTCAAGACAATTATCTCCCCATATAGGTGTTGGGTAAAAATATGGTAATTTGTAGCTGACATTTTTAGTTGCAAGTTTTCCCATTACAATTTACCATTGGGAAAGGTTACCTTCATTTTTTTTACTTCCCCATAATAAATATCCGTAATTCATAAATAATCCTTGCTCTATTACACATTTCATAGTGCCTTATATTAGGTCTAGCATGCACTTGTCCTCTTGGGTGCGTCCCATAGGGGGTGATGACGCTCAATAGGACAATGCCAGAAAAACTAATGCAAGCTGCCGTTTCACAAAGGGAAGAAATGCAATGGCAAAGCAGCCACGAGAGAGCAGTGTGTGCATCAATTTTAAGCAGAGTTGTAATATTTGGAAACAGCTTCACACATTTACAAGCACTTCACCCAAAATTCATGCACTTTTCAATCTTTGATAATACAACCTTCAAATTCAAGCATTTTCAAGGATTTCAAGCACCCGTACAAACGATGTCGTCTATTTGTGGTTTCAACTGCAGTCTTTTCGTCCAATTAATTAGTAAAGGGGAATTCAATTTCTTTCAATTGGGTCACGTCTTTATTGAGAACCGCTGATCCAAAACACTCACAGATTGGTCCAGCTTTCCTGAAGCCAACTCATCCTGAAGCTTGTGAGCCTTTAGTGTCCTTTTGGCCTAAGAAGTAAAGAAATAGGACATCACAACATATCTTCAATTGCAAAAGGCAATAAAACTTCACGGATGAAAGAGCTTACCAGATCCACTTTGGCATACTCCTCCACTATCCGCTGGTGCTCCTCTGGATCATAGCCATTCCAACGATCTCGTTTTCCGTCGTAATCCAGTTTGAGTTGAATCTGAGCGTGTTCATCCGGAGCGATGCTGGTGCCAGTAAACTTGGCCCCAACTTTCCTGGGTCGCTAAAAGAAGAGAATTCAAAAGGTTTCAGTGCATCTATTGTCAATTCTGTCGGAGTAATTTTACCTCCAAACAGTCTTTCTTCTTGTGTGTCATTGCTCCGCAGTTTTCACAGGCTCCCTTGCGGAATTTTGTAGCAACTGTGTTCTGATGGTGAAAGTTCCCACGTTAGACAGCTTAATGTGATATATTTTTACAATGTATAGACACATTTTCTTTCCTTCTCACCTCTTGCACTCCTCTTTTATACCATTCTCCAATGTTAGAAAAGTTCTCTTGCAACTCTGTCTGTGGTCTCTGATGTTTTAAAGTGGGCCTTTTGGATGGGTCGATATACCACGGCACTGACGAAATATACTGTGGGATGTGCGGGTTGATGTCCCTGGAAGAGTTGTCAAAGAAAGATCCAGCAAAATGTCTCGAGCAGGGGTTGGCAACCCAACATGTTGAAAGAGCCATATTGGACCCCATATTGAACACAAAAACATTTGTTTGAAGCCTAAAAAAAATGTCAAGTTTTATGTAAGCCTTACAAGGAAGGCATCAAATACTGCATATTTTTAGATTTGTTGGAAATTTTAAGAATGTTTGTCCTCATTTTCCATTCTCAATACTTTTGAAAAAGTGCTAGGGAGCCAATACAGAAGAAGGAAATCTTCCGAGTGCTTTGAAGCCCAGATAAAAAATGGATATGGAGTGTCTCAGTTAAGTGTTCGTTTGCAAGCTCTCAAGATTGCACAAGCCAAGAAATATAAAGGCTTCACTGTTTCCACAGGTTGGTGTACACGTTTCTTTCAATTAATTTTTAACATGGCTATTTTAAAGCAATTTGAGAGCGTATGCTTCAATGAGAGTACATAGGGTAATTTGTAACTAGATAGTTCTGGAGTTAAACGCTACTTTTTGGTGTTGGTAATCTGGGGTTTAACAGAATTACTTTTTAAACAAAGTAAATAAAAACTAACTAATTAATGCATTTTCAGTAACAGACCCATCACTGATAATGTATACCATAACTTTCAACTTATAAGTTTACCCTGTACTGTATTTTTTATTTTGATCATTTCCAAATGTGTACGCCGTATAACATTCTTTGTACGGCGAAAAATTCAATAAATTTTTGTTGGACCGATCTCATCTTGTCCATCTCGGCTCTAATCTGGTATCAGACGACAACGTCATCGTAGATTGCTAATAAATACATATTAAAATTGAAAAGTGCATTTGGGCAAGATCGCTTTTCAATGATGAAAGACATTTACAAATTTCTGCTCTGCTTTCTCCACTCTAATGTTAACAGTGAGAGACGTTTAAGAAGAATATAAGAAGACAATGGGAACTGATACTCGGACATCTTTTGCAAACTAAACTGTGGCAGATTTTGTTAGAGTACAACCATCTGTAGAAAAGACGCCTGCAGAATCCTGCACTGTTGCGTATAATAATCAATACTAATAGTACTGCAAGAGGGGAAAGAATTGAGGTAGATGCTGAAAATTCTTAGTGTTGTTTGTTTGATAAAAGAAATAAACTTGAGAATATACATTATTTTTCAATTTATTCTACATTGTTTGCCTTTCTGTGGGTAAATAGGTGCAACGTTGTGTTTGAAAGGTGTATTATGGCTTAAGGGGAATTGCAATCATTAAAAATGGGAGGCATTGGCGGGGGATGACAGGTATGGTATATAATAAAATCAAGAAATAATAAGGCTTGCAAACACATGAATGTGGACTTTGCTTACTTTCCCTCCTCGTCCACCTCAGCTGGAGCGTTTCCCAGCTTTCTCTGTTCCTCGAGTTCCTTCTTCTTCCTCCAGTCCTCCCGGGTCATCTTCTTGGGCTCATCCAGGTCCACGGCGCCCTCTGCGACAGGGGTTTCGCTGGCCTGCTGCTCCATGACTCAACCTGCGATACGGCATTTACGTTCAAACAAATATTCAAATAGTAAAGAAATAACATAATCAAAGTACAACAGAGGAGGTCTCCACACCGAAGCGCAGAACGTAATTATGTTTGAATTGGCTCCAAAAGATGACAATGGCGCAAAGGAACGACTCATGTCACATTTATTTATAACAAACAAATGTATTACCTTGGCTCACTCCAACAATAAGGGTCGAATTTGGTTCGTTTGTCTTAAATACGTAACATAAATAAACACAGCGCTAGGTTTCAAGCGTCGCCATTTTAGGTCAGGGAAAGTACGTCAGCGCGTTTCCTACTCTGTGCTGTGATTAGATTTGAAAAATAACACAGCGACATCTAGTGGCGTATTGAAAACAGTGCGACCTGCAAGGTTTGTTCTTACGCTTTTCATCTCGTTGTGGGTCTTTTTACTACAAGTATTTAGAAATATTACGTAAGGATTATATCAGGATAACAAGGATATACAATTGTTCAGGTGGAGCAGGTTATTACTGCTACAGAAGGGGTGTCAAACTAATTTTAGTTGGCGGCCACATGTTACAAAAATCATCTTCACGGGGGTCATAAAAAGTCAAGTCAAGTCATTTTTATTTGTATAGCCCTTGATCACAAAGAGTCTCGAAGGGCTGCACAGGTTATTGCGCAGACTATTATTTCAGACTATTATTACACCATCCCCTGATCTGAAACCAACATGAGGGCAAGGAAAAACTCAAAAATCTCAGTGGAAATGTTTAAATCTAAGCTTAAAACACACAGCATATGAATAACCTATATTATTTGTTGACAATATCTCTGTACTATTTGTACTTGCAACATCCATTGCAACCTGGTCATCCCGAAAGGGGGATTACCAAATGTGCGGTACCTTCTCAAGGTTTCTTCATTTTCCTCATGTTGAGATTTTTGAGTTTTTCCTTGCCCTCATGTTGGTTTCAATGTGTTAAATATGGCGAACTGACGTCTGAGCCTTTTAGTGTTACCTGTGGTGTTCCGCAGGGTTCAGTACTTGGCCTCCTTCTTTTCAGCATTTACATGCTTCCATTAGGTGATATTATTCGCAAGTATAATATCCGTTTCCACTGCTACGCAGATGAGACTTAACTATATCTTCCGTTGGAGGAATCTGCCACACTAAATTGTGGAAATTCGGAAGCCTGCCTCACCGAGATAAAAGAGTGGATATCACTCAATTTCTTGCGTCTTAACTCTGAAAAGACCGAAATGTTAGTTATTGGTCCATCTAAATGCGGGGACTTATTCTCTAAAACTGCTGTAAACATTGACAAATGTCACATCACAAAGAGTAACTCAGTTAAAAATGTAGGTGTCATATTTGACCCCGATCTGTCCTTTCAAACACACGTGAAGAAAATTACTAGAACCGCTTTCTTCCATCTTCGCAACATTGCTAAAATTCGTCCTATGCTGTCTCAGTCGGATACGAAGATTATAATTCACGCGTTTGTTACCTCCCGTCTTGATTACTGTAATGCACTACTCTCCGATCTCCTGAAGTCCAGAATCAAGAGTCTTCAGCTGAAAAGTGTGGCTTAGCTGGAGGGTTGGGGGTGTTTTTGGAGGCTCCCAATTAAATAGTGATGTAGGGATTTAAGGTTTGATTATAAAACGATTATGGACTTTCAATATGTTTGCCTTCACTAAGATTTAGACTCTTATTAAGTTTTAACTGCAAACAAACTGCATTTATATAAAGTAGGGTGACCATATTTTGATTTCCCAAAAAAAGGACACTCGGCCCGGCCTCGAGATACTTAAAATATACTTGAAGTTCACTCAAAGATGACTTATCACAGTATTATATTTACAGTCAGCCTCCTCCATATGGATTAAAAATCCAGTTTTATACCACAATAATAGCTATATAACCAAAGACGCAAATTCAAATTCTCAGAGGTTTCTCAACGGACTTTATTATTCCTAAAATAGTAAAACAATAACGTATAAAAACTGGAATGAAATACTGATAAAAATAATGCCTCTGTACCAGCAGATCAACCTTGAACAAATAATAGCGGTCTTTTGAATTCTTACCGCAAAAAATATTCTGAAATAATGTTTTAGATACTTCTTCAGTAGTCATGTTTATTTGTATTACCCTTAATCACAAAGAGTCTCAAAGGGCTGCACAGATCAAAGACTATTACAAACTATTATTACAGACTATTAAACTACATGAGGGCAAATGATACACATTTTATCAACATAAAGTATAGGTTATTCATATGCTATAGAGTAGAAGTGTGTTTTAAGCTTAGATTTAAACATTTCCACTGGGGTTGCAGATCGAAATCTCAGTGGGAAGAGCATTCCACAGCACCGATAGTAATTTAACAAATACCGCCACTTAAGTCTTTATTTTTCTTCCTCATCATTGCTTCATACTTGTTTTTTTAATCCTTCTTGTCTGCCCATCCATATTTTGCAGTAGAGCTGATGTAAATGGTCTGCATTTATGTAGCACTTTTCAAGTCAATGAAGACAACCAGAGCACTTTACAATGTGCTTCACACTTACCCATTCACACACAACGTCAGCCATGCAAGGCCACTACCTGCTTATCGAGGGCATTAGGGATGCAGTGTCTTGCCCAAGGACACTTCGACATATAACAAAAAGGAGCTGGGAATCTTGATCCAGGACGAGCGGTTTACCTCCTGAGCTACTGCCACCCAAAGGTCTTCCCTGGACTTCCCATCACCAAAGCGAAGGTCATCTTGATTAATAGTTAGCGGGCCCCAAGAGGATAAAATTGTTGCAAGAATACAAACAGCACCTGGATATAATCTTAGGCTTCATTACTGATCTGTTATGGTGTTTAACAGTGTGAAACGCAAACACAGCCTCCACTGCGTTTACAGCTCCCCCTGTTTTTTTGGGACTTACAAGGAAGTCTGTCAGTTTAGCAGAATAATTCTCATCACGCACTGTTTTTTTGTGTTTTTCTGTGTCTGTGTGAGCTGTCAGGTCTCCGGCACCTTTGTTAGACACCAAAACATATGTGCAAGCTTCGCACACGGGACACTGCGTCCCATTTGTTTTGACCGGGGCGGTATGTGGGGAATTTCTTTTGCAGATCTGTGAAAATGCACTTTTGCTTAAGCATTCTCGTTTTCTTGGTTACTGAGCAAAACAGAACCAACCACTAGGCAGGCTCCCAGGGAATACGTCACAGGCAACCCCGTGCCGTCATTTTCCGTGCAAATCGGCAGTCAATTTCAACAAACGCAAAATGGTCTTTTAAAAAATTAAAACCGGACCTTTTTTATGAATTTGTAAAACCTTGCCAAGATGTGAAAAGTGGACATGTCAGGGCAAAAGAGGCCGTTTGGTCACCCTAATATAAAGACCTATAAAAAGCAAAATGATAATTGAAATACAGTACTTTCCACTACAGTTTATTTAACTGGGGAAAACTCATGCAGACTGGGAATTGACAAAACCAGCCAACACACTAATTTAAACAACTGATTTAATGATTAAAGTCTTTCAGCTTTTAATCAAAATGTTTACTTAAATATAAGAATGTTGCTGTTACATTTCATATATTTTATAGAAAGGAGCTAAAGCTTCTTTTAACTTCTACAAGACACTCAGGTGCAGTTTTTGTATTTTTCGTATAGCCTTGACTTTTTATTTGAAGTAAAATAGCATCAGGAAGGGTTTCCTCAATGTTGTCTGGTTGATTAATGGTAGTCAGCAAATACAGTTTCAGTGGGTACTTTGGAGACATCCAATGGACATATTTAAATGTACTGGTTTGATGCGATGAAGCCCATTTTTCTCTTGTGCTTCTTAGCACATTCTCACATGTCACATAAAATGGCTGGTGATACATGAGCTATACAGTCTTAAAAAAAAAAAACAACATCTCATTCCGTAATGACTCCAGTGTCTTTATTTTTGCATTTGGGCAAAGTGAAAATGATGAAGTGCACACATACCAGTGGCCACTTGCTCCTTTTTTCTAGACATTATGAAAAAAAACAGTAACAAAATACCTTTTTGTGATTACGGTTTTTGCAGGATAAAAAAATAATTTCATGTAAAAAGACACAGATGTAAACAATGTGTAAGAGAACTTACAAATGAAGCTAAACGCACTAGACACAAATATCGACAGAAGTCAAAAAAGTGGATGACCCTCTACAATCGCCTTCTGGACGAGGCACCATAACAAATAGAAAATGTCGTTGCAGTCGTCTGGGGTGAGAAGGGAACTCTGCACCGAGGACAGAGCAATGTTGCGTTTAACAGTAGTTGGCGTGAGGGTCACTTTTCACCCTAGTCATCCTCCTCTAGGTCTTCATCGCCAGCTTCTTCAGCGTAACCATCCCAACTGCCGTAAACATCAGTTTTGTCCTCTTTGATGCCGTTTCCATGTACCTGTTTCTCACGCACGGCGTCATCTCCATCATCGTCATCGCCGCTGTCATCCTCTTCATCAACTAGGTCTACGTCTATCCCGTAGACCTCCCCTTCCTCTATCTCCCCATCCTCACTGTGACCGTTGGAGGACGCGGGGCTGGAAAACACTTGCTCTTCGGTCCTGTCTGTGAGGTAAGATGGAATGAAACTGGAGGTAGCAGTCTTTGTGTTGATGTAGAGACGAGGAGGAGGGGTTGAAGGTGATGGCCCAAAAGTGGCCTGGTCAGTTGGACCAGCGTGCAAGGCACCAGGGAAAGAACCTTCAGATTCTGAAACTGCGCAAGGCACAGAGGCAGGTTTGGGGGTGGTGGTGCCGGGCATGTATTCGCGGATCTCGCCCGGTTCTAGAGGGTCAGGCCCACAGGGGTCATGCTCGTTGCAGGATAGCTTGCCATCCAGCTTGGAGATGAAGAGCATGCCGTCCAGATGTTTTTTGCAGAAGGAGCTGGGGCACATCTCGCAGAAAGACGCCGCCTCAATGCCGCAGATGTCGCACTGGTGCCGCGGACACTCCCATCGCCCTGGAAATAATATTTTTTTTCAATCATAATAACTGAAAACTTCAGTTTATGTGTATACTACCATATTGATTTGTGTGTAACGAGCATTTTCTTTTACTTAAAACAGAAATTAAGTTTGGATGCTTGTTACATTTGAGGTCTTATGGCAGTAAATATACATCCACATTGATGAAAAGATTGATCTGTTGACCACAATCTCTTTTGTAAAATCGTCAAAAAAAGTGCAAACGAGAAGCATACAAATGTAATTAGGGGAGTGCAATCTGTGTGCAGAGATCGCCCCTCCTACCGCTCACCCAATCAAATTGCTCTGGGCTGGCATTTGGGGGTATCTAGGGTTGTTCTGAGGGTTTTCATTATATAGTGTCTCAACAGTGACCATAGATTTTTTTAATAAGTTTCCATAAAAAGGATTCCTCAGAGACGTACAGCCAAATGGGGTCTGTTGGTATAACAGTGCAAGTGTAAAACTGTAGTTGAAACTTTGCACAATATATTCTGGACCGAATGAACAGTTAACTGTGACGCTCTCACTTCACATTCACTAAAATTGGAAAGTCACAGAAGGAAATACCCTGACACTTATTTTATCTCGGACCCAGTTGCACTGAAAAGAGCCATAGGTTCCCAACCCCTGATATAGAAGGTGGTAGTAACTAAAGGTAATCACTACTTACCTGCAGGTCTCTTGGCCAAGTTGAGGCAGTCGGCATGGTAAACTTTGGGGCAACCAGGCCTCTTACACGACACGATCTGGCCCCCGTCGCCACAGCTGAAGCACTCATCCTCCCTTAACTTGGTTACTTCCTGTTTAGTCTTCTTCTTCATGGACCCTCTTTTCTTGCCCTCTTTCATTTTCTCAGCTGGCGGCTGGTTCTAAAAAAAGGGTCGATTTATAAGGCAAAGTAAGACATTGACAGCCCATCACCGTTTTGTCAATAAATCTTCCATTCACATTGATCAGCTGTCATGGATGTGATTTTCTGAGGGGCACTGTTGTGTGTTGAAATTTTACCTGGAGTAAAACAAATAGAGTTTTCATGTCCTAAGTGGAATTGGAATTCTTACCTTGGGCCGAACTCCGAGGAATCCGCTGCAGTTCGGTGCTCCGCATTTACATGCGGTCTTGCCATTGCCCAGACACTCCAGGTTGTAGTTAAATGTCAGCTCCACGCCTGAAAATACAACGCCCTTCAGTTCAGTATTTTCATAAAGCGATTTGATACACTCAAACCTTTTGGGATGTCTTGCAGAGCAAACAATCCAACACGGGTGTCCCCGTTCACAGTCCATTTCTGAGTTTCACAGTTTGGTTGGCAGCTATGATTCATGAAGCGAGCTTGGTTCCCCTTTGGTCCTGCATCAATGATTCGGTCCTTGAATGATAAAACAGACACATCAAGTATGCGCGGACGATATGACGCCATCAGATTGTGATAGACTTTGATGCGATCGTGAGAAGTCATTCATCTTTAATGCCCATCTTATTCTTGTTCGAGCTTCAGGCCTCGAATCAGAGCAGATTTTCTCTACTCACAAGAAGCTAGCATCGCTTTACAAGTTAGCTCGGCCACTTTAGCGAATAGCATTAGCAGGTAGCCACTTAAGCCACCGTTAGCATTAGGTGCAAGGGGTGAAAATATACAAAAAAATAGGCTTTCTCTAAAAAATAAAACGCAGTTAGTTACTTATTATCAAGTCTAATGTGTCTTTTGGTCTCTTGTTTGTGAAGCTGAAATTCTATTGCATATATGAATATAAAAATATTGGATAACTGCAGCTTTATTCAGAGCATATTTTTGCTACTCAGACAAGCAGCTAGCTTTGTTTTACAAGTTAGGGTTACTAACCTGGCTTTCTTTTCATTTAGCGGTAGCAGGTAGTCAATTATGCCACCATTGGAAGCAAATAGGTACCAAGGGCAAAAACAAAAAAAAACAAGCTCTCGAAAAAATGAAACCCAGTTGGTTGTTTAATTTCAAGTCAAATATGTTTTTAGTCTTTTGTTTTTGTATCTTAAAATTATAATGTAGATATGAATATCGAGCTCTGTTGTGGGCAAAGAGCTGGACAGCCTAACAACAGTAGCTGAGAGACGAGCACTGAAAAAGCTGAGGTCAATCATGGACAATCCATCGCATCCACTACACAGCATTATCTCCAGACAGAAGAGCAGTTTCAGCGACAGACTGCTGTCACTGTCTTGTACTACGGACAGACTGAAGAGATCTTTTCTTCCTCATGCCATGAGGCTCTTTAACTCCACCCGGCAGAGTAAAGGCCCACATTAAACCACACCTTTACCGAATCATACTGCAATATGTATTCTGTGTAGCACTATTTAGTTACTCTATATAACACGCTACAGTGGGCATTTGCACGTCACACTGGGTATTTGTATATTGTATTCTTTTGGCTTTATTATTGTACTGTTCTCAGCTCAGGGATGCTGCTGGAAATGTGAATTTCCCTTCGGGGATGAATAAAGTATCTATCTATCTATCTATCAAAATATTGGATAACTGCAGCTCTATTTAAAAGAAAATTCTTAGGTGAAGCTGGTATCGAATGGGCATAGCATTATAAAAAAACAACAACCAGTTATTTTCCGTTTGTATTTGTGCTGCAGTTTTTTGAGTTAAAAAAAAAAAGTACTTTTTTAAAGTAAGAAATTGTATCCCTTCGCCGTATTGAAGTTCCTTTTTTGGGGTTTCTCTACTTCACAGAATTTCATCATGCTTTATGTTCTGTATTCTGATTGGCTCAACAAAAACCCCGCCCCTTTTCTGCCTAAGGGTCAATAATGTTGCTGTCAAAGATGTACTCGTACATAAAACAGCTTGAGGATCCTTTATTACGTACGCTTGTATCTTTTATAAATAAATCTGTAAATAGGGTTTGTTCTTTGGTTTCAATGTATAGTAAGGTATTTAATCAATAAAAAATAAAGGTTTCTACTTTACTTAAGACTATTGCAGGTCCTTTTAGAAACGCAGCCCACGTGAAAAACGGGGATTACTGCATTTCACTTTTTAAACAAAGATACTGGTAATTTTAAGAAAGCAATTTTGATTTGATATTAATCTTGAAATAAAGTATTGAGTCAAAAATTTTTTGCTTTTCGTAAATTACAGATGGTTTAAGTTTAGTGGCCACGGGTGTCAGAATCTTACCTTGTCGAGCGTAAGCATATAAAAATTAAAAATGTCTTTTTCCTGAGCTTGTTTGATTCGAGCCCGACATTCTTCTTCATCAATCACCTCGCCCACATATTCACTCACGAACAAACCCTTGGAAAAAGAAACACAGAGTATTATTATTGTCAGCGATTTAAAAAAAAAAACCCAAATGATACAACTCAACTCACCTTCTTAATGTCTGACACACTGCGTAAACCCCACCCCCGTGACAGAGTCCTGAATATCTCCACATTGGTGTACTGGCGTTTGGTGAAGGTCTGGTTCTGACATTGCTCTCCCGCTGGGCAAACCTGAGGGTGGCATTCGTACAGCAACATGCGATTTATGCACTCCGAATCCACGCCGCAGGGGTTTTCATCGGACGCTTTGCAGTTGCAGCGTGGGACCTCGGAGAGATCAGCCGTGATGATCTGCACCTTCCCGATCGGCTTATTGAACTAGGACACCAAAATTACACGCTTTTATGATTATGCCGATGTAAGAGAAAGCATGCACAGGGTAAAAATTAACACCTTTATGTGTTTGTATGGTGGAGGTTTCTTATGAATCTTTTTATCCTCTTGAAGCTGCTTCATTTCTTTCTCTGCTTGAAGCTCTTTGAACCTCTCTGCAGCATCAATCAGGGCTGCAAACAAAGACATTTTGATGATCACATTCAAACAGGACCTTAAATTCCAAGTCACAAATTTTTCGCCCTATTTGAAACTCAGTCACTTTAAATACGCTGTGGCTTTTTATTTTTGTCGTGGCGGCACCAAGGAAAACTGTAACCTGTTCTTTTCCACAATGCATGCGCTCTAAATGCATAACACCCCTGTGACGTCTGGAAACATTTATGACTCCCTTTGATAGAAATTAGTCCATGTTTTTGTCAACATTTTGTCAACATTATTCATGTGCAGTAATCCCTCACAGTACCCAGTTTTCGATATTTATCATGGGACAGGCCAAGACAGGCTGTGTGTGTGTGCAGGATTGGTGTGACTGTGTGTGTGACTGTGATAGGCTGATCTATGCTGTCAGTCAAACACCCGGGGCGGGCGCACAAGTCAGTGTGCCCTCAAAAACATAATGCGAAGCTCAGCAACCCGATTGAAATGGTACAGTGTCATAGGACTCATGGGTGGGAAAGTGCCCAACATGCCCCCCAAGATGGCCACTAACACCTTGACTGTTCTTGTAGGAAATGTTAATAGTTGCGGACAAGAGTTTGTTCTCTAAACCATCCCTCCCTATTTCCCTCTTGCTTATGCCTGTGGTTAAATATACTCTGCAAGGTAAATTCAGGTCTTAAAGTGTTCTACTTGCTTATGGCTATACTCTGAAAAGGTAAAGTAGACTGACAGAACATAATACTTTCTTATGCATAAATATATATATATATATATATATATATATATATATATATATATATATATATGAATATATAAAACTAAAGGTTGGTATGTGAGTGTGAATGGATAAGTGTGAAATAAATTGGCAGCAGTGGCTCAGGAGGTAGAGCGCTCGTCTTGGGATCAAGAGATCGCAGTTCGATCCCGGCTCCTCCGTACTACATGTCGAAGTGTCCTTGGGTAAGACGCTGAACCCCTAATACCCCCAATAAGCAGGTTAGCGCCTTACATGGCTGCACGGCCGCTATTGGGAAATGTGAAGCACAATGTAAAGCGCTTTGGGAAGTCTTGACTTGAAAAGCGCTATAGAAATGCAGATCATTTCATTTTCATTTCATTTAGGAGGTCTTCAGTGACTTAAAAAGCACTGTATAAAAGCAGTCCATTTACCATTTTGCCAACAGGTAGTATTTTAATGTCTTGTTACATTAAAAATAAATTCATTCATTAAATTGGACCCTGGGAAAAGTCAGTAGAACGCAATGAAATACTAATCACCAGGTGCTCCGTGGATTTTTATCCGGTCTAGGAAAAGATTGAAGCGGCGTCGGGAGAGAAAGCAAAAGCGGGGCCGCAGATTCAGCCTACGGTTATGTATAAACTGGCAAAAGGCACCCTTGCCGAGCCTTTATCTCACCAACGCCAGATACATTACCCATTAAAAGGATGACCTACAGCTACACCTTGTGAGAAACCGCGACATTATGACTGTTGTATTTTAATCATCACGAGACTAGGCTCAAATCGAGGATCCCCCAATGCTAGCATGCAGCTAGCTGTCTGATTCTTAAGAGTGAAAGGAGAATCCCTCCAATTTCGTTGTACTATTTATATCAACCTCTGTCAATCATTAGGACTTTCCTGCTCCACCTGTGGGAGACTGTGGCTCAAAATTAGGGTCCATAGCCACAGGAGGTAGCATCGACGTTGGAAACACTGACCTTCAAGCTTCTCTATATTGTTATTTTGTTACAGTCCTATATAACTGATATCTAATAACTAAATAAACAAATACATGAATGTTCTTCTCAGGTATTTACTATCCTAGGAGGCTTTCAGAGTGCAACCCCAGCAAAAAACGAGGGATTACTGGGCTACATGACAGAAGATGAATGAGAAGTCTAACAGTACATGACGTAAACGACCTGGAGCAAAACTGAAAATGACGAAGCTGAAAATGGTGTCAAGTTTGAGGGGGCACGGCGCTGTTGGTGTCAGATGTGCACCACATTTAAAATGTAAGTAATTGATGCAAATTTGTTCGTTTTTATGGCTGTTTAATCTGCTAAATTAAGTTTTGTTCTCAAATTGAAGTATTCGGCTTTTAATCAGGTGCGCTCTGTAGTCCAGAAGTTACGGTATTAAAAATGAGATAGGCCCAACGTACCGGTTTTGTAGACAACGTCCGTCCCTTTGACCATTTTCTCGATGTTGTGTGTGTCGCCCTCCATGTAGGGGAACACTCGGGCTTGATAAGTCCACACAAAATCATTGGAGCCAAAAAACTGTACCGGAAACTCCCCGACTCCGTGTCTCATCCTCATGATGTTATCCGGGACATCTTTAGACATACACACTTCGGCAGGCCACCACCTGAAAAGGGTTCGATCTCGTTTTAGTAGTGCAAAAAAGGCACACAATGTATAAGAAGAATTGTTATTCAATGTATGTGTAATTTATAAATATTCAATTCACTTTCAGTTCAGTGCTAAAAGGATGCTCCTTTATAACAGCTAAATTGGCCTCAGGATAAGGCTTTATAGCATTTCATAAAAGCTGCATTTTATTTGTTTCTTACTCATCCAGTACAATAGTTAAATACACTTCAATTATCTTTTATTTCTCATGAGGACGGCTGGGGATAAGAAAACGATTCTGTTCCACAGTAGATGACCTATTTTAAAGATAAATGTAAAAAATGTTGGTTTCAGTTTAGAGGATGGTGTAATTGTGGCCTGTGCAGTCCTTTGAGACATTTTGTGATTAAGGGCTATACAAATAGAATAGAATAGAATATACCTTTATTGTCATTGTTACATTTTGTTGGGTTAACATATTGTGACAACAAATAAATGTGACTTGACTTAAAATGTGTACCCACATGGGTTTATTTTTTAAAAATCTATTTAAATCGTAATTGTCTCGATTGACTATTAACATTTCAATTATTTGATCATGTCACAAGGCCCTATTTTAAATCAATAAATGTTTCTTGATTTGTAATTCCTGCACAATTCCATTCAACCATGACTACCAGAGACTTCTTCACCCACATCTGATCTACAACAAATCAAAAAGTTCCTCAGCACCAGAATACAAAATCAAGACTCACTCTCTATCCTGATGTAGTGTCCAAAATATTCCTTAAACGTCTATAATAGTACTGAAACTGACCTGTAGCGTCCCCATTTGACCCAAAGAATGTCCTTGACACGCGGCTTCTTTCCAGCCTTGCAATCGTTGCAGAACCAGCTGCCTTGAGGCATCTCTATATTCAGACATTCCTGATGAAAAGCAGCAGGACAAGATTCACAGCAAAGCAGACTGCCTCCTGAAAAAAAAAAACAGCAACAAATGTAAACATTGCATGGCTGCTGCATTTTTTGACATTTATTTTTGTGCACAAATGACTTTTGACTTTGATTTGGGACTATGAAACAATTATTACTTAAAGACAATTTGTGCTTAGGAAAATCATTTTAATAATCCACAGTGTTCAAGACTCCAAAATATTGGGGCAGTTACCTTCCGAGCACACAAAACACCAGCTGACATTGATGTGTTCATGGTTCTTGTAGCCTTTCCGAGGAGTAAAGTGATTTGGGCAGAGAAACCCGTTGTTGGTCAGCACCAAGCTGCCAGCTGCCATGCAGTTGTCATTAGCATGGTAGGCTACAGGGCAGCGAAGACAACGAGCTAAACGACCTGCAAAGTATGACGAAAGACGAATAAATATTGTAAATTCCACACGATAGGCTGCTATTTTTACGCTACATTTTGACCACTGCAGCTGTAAATACTGTGCTGCTTATTTATTTTATTCTTGTGGTGGTCCGAAGACAGGGAGCTGCTTTTTTTCACAACCAATGCGCTCTAAAGACAAAACACCGCAATAATTTCTACAAACCTCTGAGTTTTTGCCAACATTATTCTTATAATACATAACAGCCGCAAAGCCGAAGTTTGACTTTTTTTTATTCAATATTAACAACATCCATCCATTATCTGCACAGCTTATCCTCAGTAGGGTCGCGGGAGTGCTGGAGCCCATCCCAGCCATCTTCGTGCAGTGGGCGGGGGACAGCCTGAACTGGTTGCCAGCCAGTCGCAGGGCCAAGCAACTTGACTTACTCTGGATATTTCAACTTTTTCACCCACAAATTGAGTCGTCAATTTATAAATCCAAAATGAACAGCAGTAGAAGTTACACATCAAAATAGCTTCTATTCTCTTTCTGTATCATCAGCGTCAATGTCAGGTTGCTGTAGTTTCCTTTAATTATCAGGAACGATAACAAGCATATGCACTTTGGTCCATTACCGCGCCAAGCGGCAATGACTAAAAACACTAAAAGACGACGCTTCGATTCAATCTGGCACTATTCTCCGCAGTATGGTTGCCCTAGCCCTGTTGTCTAGCAACATAGGCTCACAATTTAAATTGCATTACTCATTCGAGTTGTTTCAGCGTAGTAGTATATATGTGCGCATGACCTAAACAGGACAGAGCAGGACTATAGCATCAGGTGTGTGGGGGCATGGCACCGTTGTGCAGCCAAATGCGTCAATACCAAATTCCCAATGCGGTTGCCAACAGGTATGCAATTAGCTTAAAATGTAAGAAATGGATGTGAATTTGTTCATTTTCATGGCTGTTTAAGTCTACGGCTTAAAATCCAGAGTGGCTTGTCCAGGGACAAAATTTTGTTTCATTCTTTAATTTGAGAAGGCGGTTTTTAACAGGGTGCTCCGGTGGTCTGGAATTTATGGTGGATCACAAGCCGTTCTCAGCAACTTTATTGTCACTTCCTTGATAAAATATGCAATTCCTCACCTTTGGAGCTGCAGGCGTTAAAAGGATTGGCGATGTGACAGGACTGACAAACATGTAAGGGGCATCGGAAGCTTTTGTGATGTCGCTCCGTGGCTGATAATGCCATAACGCAGTCTGTGTGGTAGAACTTTCCGCATAATGGGATTATGCAACGCTTCACACCATCGCTCGACTTCTTGCATACGAAGCATGTGTGAACACCTGAAAAAGAAGCAAAGGAATAATGTAGCGTGTTTTACGCACTAGAAAGCGCACCTAAAAAATTCAATTGGGCCAGAAATTTAAAATGCGCCTTATAACCTGGTGCACCTTATATACCGCAGATAATATTGGAAATGCATTCAGTAATTCTTGTTATGTATTACCAAACAAGGTTTTATGGTAATATCGTATTTGAGCAATGACTGTTTAAATTAATCAACATCGCTGACCAAAGTGTCCAAAATTTATATGCAAAAGGAATCTAACTCGGGCCGACAGGGTACCACCAGTTATACAAATCACATGTGACGAGGCATTACACTTTTTCCTCATTATAACACCGTTTTTATTCTCTATGCCACAACACAGATTTTTTTAAAGTACATTCCGATAGGTTCATCAATCTCTCCACTTTTTCACCTGTGCATCAATAACCTCTTCGTTTTAATAAAAAAGAGCTTGTATAAAGTTGTTGAAACACTTTTTTTCTCCTGTCTCTAATATTTATTGGTGAAGATTTACATACAGACAACTGCATGGGTTTATTATCACAATTCTGATGGGTTGAAAATCCTATCCAATTTTCAGATTTGCATCGTGCATTCTGATTAGTTTGAAAATATCCCTCTACTTCAAGCTCTTTTACGTATGCAAAGATATCAAACAGAGAGGTTATTAACGCAAATGTGATGAAGTTGAGAGACCATTTAACCTTTCAGAATGCACTAGGCGAATCAGTGTTGTGTCACCGTGAGTAAAAGTAGTGTGATGATGAGGTAAGCACTAAGTCCTTTTCATACATCATTTGTTCTACTGGAGGTCTAATGGTAATGTGTTGGTGCTAAAACTGCCACTAGTTGGTTTCAATACTCATCATATACAATTTGTTGTGACTTGAGTTAGCGGCACATATTAGTGTAATGCATTAATACGTTCCCTGTAACACAGAATATCTTACTGCAGTCTCAATTTCTTGCAACATATAGTCCGGTGCGCCTTATGAATTTAAAAAAAAAGAAATAGGACAAAAGACTTCATTGGGGTGCACCTTGTAATCCGGTGTCCCTTATGGTGTGGAAAGTACGCTAATCACATTAAGTTCTAATGACTACTATAGTCAAACATGTCATGTGCCAATAATGGCAATATATACAATGTCAATCCCTCATTTACTATTTACAGTGAAGGAGCTTTATCTTGTGATTTTCAGGCAATCTGAAGCAGTCTTAGTCATTTGTGACTTTCATTTACCAGAGGTGCACTGTTGACAGAGAAATTTTCGCTTTGGTGGCTCAGACAAACCAATACATTCTAGGTGAAAGGCTCCATAGCAGTGGCCGTCACATACAAGAAGATCTCCCGTCCTCTCACATACCTGCATAAAAGTCACAGGAAATCAAGGCCAAGCAACTTGACTTACAGTTACAGATATTTTTTTCACATTAGGAATTTGTCAAGTTAGTTTGGGACATGCGGTTTTTGGAGTCTGTAAATTAAGAGGCATTTCCGACTCAATAGCCTCACATTCTGGGAGAAGGTGTTGTGGAGCTCCTTACCAGGCAGACATTCTCTTTTAAGGAAGTAGCACCTGTTTTCCCTTTTCCATCCACTTGGTAAGATGGGCTGTCGTTCAAACTGGCATCAAGCACCTACAGAAATCAAGACGGCTCATTACAGATGGAGGCTTTTTGTCATCTATGCCAAATAACAAAATGACAGTTTCTGAGAAGACTAAAGGTTTTGCAGTATCACCTCAGATTTAAGGCTTTCGTTGTCTGTGCTATGTTTTTCCTCAGTGCTGCAAGGCAACAACATAGGAGACTTGGCTGCAGAGTCTATTCTGACATCCTCAGTGGAGGCGAGCGGAGGAGTAGTAACAGGGGGGGAAAAGGAACTGGGAGCGGGTTTTTCTTTCTTCACAGTTGCAAGCTGTTCAGTAAAAATGGATTTTGATTAATATTCGACAACACTATGAAATCAGTGGCCGTGATGACAAATTCTCACCATATGTCCTTTAAGTCTGAGCCGCTGAGGTATCACAGTTTTCTTAACCAGCACTTTTACTTGTGTGAAAACCTTTGGAGGGTACTTTGGCTCCTTTGCAAAAACAAAATATTAATTTAAAAAGAAAAATTGAGTACATCAAAAAATGGTTGTCACATTTTCTCAGTGTTTGAGGATAGTAACTGAATGTATTTTAAATGAACTTAAAAGTAAAGACATATTTTTGGACTGGTGTCAATGTATTTCTATTGTGTACATTAATTCAAAAACAAAATTAGATATTTAGTGTACCATGTAAATTGTAAACAAAAAAATGTTAATAATTTTTAAATTACTTTTTAAAAGCACCAATGCAATTGGCAAACAACTTTAGGAGAAGGCTCATAAGTAACTTGTTGACCTTGGTCTTGACTAGAACCCACTGGCATTATTTTATTACTATTTTAGTAAAAATGCATATTACTCTAAATAATTACACCAAAAAGCCATACATTGATTTGTATCTCTTCCCAACCATGGTAGTAGCATTGTCACAAAGGGATACCTCTTTTTTCTACCTTACTTTTTTCCCTTTACTCATTTTTTGTGAGCAAGATTGTCTTTACTGTCATAAACATAAAATGCCAACACAATTCTCTTTGCAGCCTCAGTGTACAGTGTTTACAAAGATTTTTGAGGTTTTACAGCTCCTACCTGTCAACTTAAAAGTTATCATTTCAAATTGTGGACATCATATGAAAATATTTGTATGGGCAAATCATTTTCAACTCGTTTTTTGTTAGACCGACCTCATCTTGCCCATTTCGGCTCTAATCTGGATAATTTCGGTCACTGGAAGCAGAGATTGTAGATGCTAACATTTGTATTTCTTGTTTATTTTGTCTTTGTGATTATGTTGCAACAAACTTAACATCACAAATTGAGCAAATCACCTGAAAATGGAAAACGGTTGAAGCAATAGGCTTATAAAGAGACCCGTCCCCAAAATAACTTTGAATGCTTTGTCTAAGAATAATTTCAACAGTTCATCATATCTTAAAATAGTCGCAGATTTCTTCATATTCTGTCTTGCTATGAGTAAATAGGTGCCATGTTGTGTTGGTAATGTTTATTATTGCATAATAAGGCGTATTGCAATAATGTATAAGGGGAGCAATTTTCTCAGGCTAACAGGTATGAAAGCTAAACATACAATTTAGAAGTGACTTTACCTTTCTGACTTCTTCCTTTGGAGGGTCTAACAATTCTTTAATGTTGGAATCCAAAACCTTATGAGACAACTTCTGAGTCTTTTCTTCTTCCGATATTAAATCTGTAACCCGGAGTAAAAAAATATCAACATTTGATATCAACACATGACACATGGGATTGTTTCAACAGTACCATACCAGATTTTGAAGGTAGATTGGCTTCATCTGCCATGACCTCTTCATGAAGGGGTTCGGTTTGGATTGGGGAGGTAGAAGGCCCCTCATGGGGTTTCTGTTCCTGAGACTGACTGTGTGCTTCTGTAGCTGGAGGTGTAGGGGGAACTATGGAGGCTGATGGTGAGGCTTGTGCCTCTGATGTGATGCCGAGATCCAAGCCCGGTGACACACTCTCACTAACAACCTTAAAAGCACACATGGAATGTACCAAATTATTTTATGCCTCAAATACTCTTTAAAGAAGGTGAGATGGGGTGACAATTAGTCAGGAGGTTGGTCAGCCAAATAAAGCATTGGAGGAAACACTGAATAGGATTAATAAACCTGAACTGGACTATTCTAACCATTTTATCAAGCTGCTTTAAATAATTTCATAATAGGCTTAATAAAGTCATAGTTCAGAATAACATTGCATGATTGTGGTCCATAATCCACTAAAGTAATGACCATGTTACCGTGTCAGATAAATTCAAACTGTGCTTTGTGGATTTCCTTTTTTGGGAGAATATTTGTTCATATTCCTCCATAGACTCCATGAGCCTTTTGGTCGGCTTCCTGAGGCGCTTGTTCTCAGAATGACCTGCAAGGATCCCCAAAAAAAAACCTCCTTAATTTGAAACAAACTTGGTTACAGAATTAGGTGAGATCATGTTCCTCTTACCAGGTGCACCGCTTTCTTCTGAGAATGAGTTGCTGTCTGAAAGCCTCTCAGCTTCGAGAGGAACATCTGGGGATTTTCTCGAAACGCACGATCCATTCGTGTCATTTTCTTCAACCAACTGCCAACGTTTCTTTGGGGCGATGGGAGATTCAGAGCTTTTGTCGAGGTAGACGGCAGCAGTATCGAAGGGAACGGGATCCGTTTCGGCTAGGTGTGCGTGGCCACTGATAAAGTCCTTGCCGGATCCCAAATTGGCCACGCCGGACGAACGTTTGCAGTGAAGTCTCCGTTTTCGCCGTTCTTTATCGGCGTCTTCCATTTGTGACGGAGCATCTTTATAGTGATAAGTGTCCCCAGACAATGCAGTTTTAGTCCTGCATTCTGTTTTTACTGCTGTAGGTTTTCCCAATTGATCAGTTTGAATTTCTTGTCTCAAAGTGCCAGAAGACCCTGGCAGTGGATCACACGATGCAGAAGGCATAACCAAGGGCTCCTCCATGATCAGATTGGGTGATGGCGGGACAACCAGGGGTCTTCCCTCTTTTTCTCTTGTATCATGAACGTCTTTAAGAAGCATGAGAAAGGTACTAAATTTGTATTTGGAATCAGGGTGAAAAGTGGCCAAGCGGGAGTCGCTACTCTCATCCGTGAGAGACTTGAAAGTGACTTCTTTTAAGTCCTTGAAAGCATCCATTGGAGTCATTGACGAAGAGGAGGAGAGGGAAGAAGATGACAAGTCCGTGTTGGAATTGTCCGTTTTGAGTTCTACAGGTTGGGGAAAGGCATCCATGCTTGGTGTTAACAGAGGGACAATGTTTTTTTTCTTGCCCATTTTCCTCGTAGGCCTCTTCGGAGTGCTGTGATTAAGGCGCGAGGACTGTTCAGTATTTGATTCCAAACAGGGAGACAGTTCTGCTTTCAACTCAGCTGTAGAAACTGGTTCGCTTAGATGGTAACCGCAAGTGAGGGCCAAAGCATCTTGAAGCTCTAGACAACTGCCATTATTTTTCACTAATCTTTGACTTTTATAATCAGAAATGTCCATAAAAGCAGAAGTATGTGTTGATTGCTGGGATGTTTCTGTCAACATAGTTTTGACGTGTGTTAAGGGATTTTGTAATTGCCCCACAGGGGAATTTGTTAAGCGCTTTGGACAGTGTAACACAGGTACCGTTTCCAAATCTGCATAAGGAGACTCCTGTTCCTTTATCAGTGCTTGGCTTGTTCCCAGGTCTTGCGTGTCCATGAAACCTGACGATCCCGTCGGCCCACCAATAATGTGCCCAAATATGTCTGACAGACATTTCTTTTTCTTTTTATAAGTTCTGCTTTGAGTGGACAATGTTCCAGGTGAACTTTTAACAACGTGTTGTTCGGGGGTTTTAGGGGATGTGAGACGAGCGGAATCCTCACAGGAGGGGCTCTCCGGAGGTGGACAGTGTACAGACTCCTCTAGGTTGAGGGACACGGCAGGCAAACACGGGGCATTGCGTGGTAGCACAGAGAGCAAATGATCAGCTTGAATCACTCCGATTTCCCAAGCAGACTGCAAATTTTTGGGAACCTGCAAAGAACATTTGAAAGGATCATCAATTATGAAATTAATAGTCACATATTAATTACTTATATTCTTTTAAATAGTCCAACAAATAATTGTTAAGCAACTATTTTAGAACAACTAATATAGTAAAACTCTTTGGGAGGTCTTCAGTGAGTTGAAAAGCCCGATATAAATGCAGTCCATTTACCATTTAGCTACATTATGGCTTGGAAATTCTCAAAATCTTCAGGATTTCATCTTTTCAACTGTAAAAATCTGCCGACTTTTGTTTTTCACAATAGAGAATTGGTTATCTTTGTTTTTGATAGAAATTAAATATTTTGCTGATGTTGTTACAAAATGTCCTTTTTCAAAATTCGGAATATTTGTGAGCCTGCACTTGTTTTGTTTTTTTAACAAATTATTTACTGACATAGAGGTGTCTTTTAAAATGATTAATTTAGAAATTCAATTTTTTAGCTTTATTACAGCAATTTTAGTTTTTTGTGGAAAAACAAATTGGACACTCTGATCTATTTTCTGACAGGGGTATGGGTTTGGCCAGTTACTAAATGATCAATGATTCATTTTTTCCAAGATGATAAAATTAACTAATGTTCCGTTTTAGGATAGCGGGATTTGAAAGAAGCATTTTTGGATTACAACGATTATCAAACAAACAGCCAAGCTCAACTCGCTCATGGGGTTGTTCTATGTCTTTGGCATCATTCTGGCATCAAGAGGCAGCTTGCCATTACGATGATAGAGATGTCCAATGTTTTTGGAAATTATAAAACTACAGACTAATTTGATATGTTACACTTGTTAATTTATTAAAGAGACGAATAATTACATTTTTCAATATCTTGCAGTCTTAAACTACATTTCTCAAAGAGGAAGGCAAACCCATGGAGGAAAAACACAAGCTTTTGAAAAATGATAGCAGCAAAGTTTAAAGTAAGATGAGTACAAAAATAAATCAGCAGTATTGCACCTCATTCCTGTAGGTCAGTCTTAATTTGATACTTCTGCATTTCTAATGTGCATCACTGTTTTGATGATAGTGTTTGGCTAACAGAAATAAAAGTAGGTCACTGACTTCTTTTTTTAATGTGTTAAAAAGTTAAAATATATTCTCTCGTGGTTTATGTGTATGATGTTTATTTCTTTAAAAAAAACATTGAAAGGTGATTTGTTCAGTTTGATACACCCTGGCAATAATGGTAGGAATTGGTTCAGAAGGTTTTTCCTGTTGTGCGGCTACCAACCATGAGTCATCTTTTTTCATCTAGTGCAAACGTTCAGATTGACTGTTTATGTTTGCTCGTGTGTCCTTTACTAGACATATAATCGGTGTGGCCACGGCTTTGTCAATCCATGTACAACTTACCGTGCACTTGTAGTCTTTCCCTTTCGGTTTCCTTCTCTGCCCCATCATGGGCAGCTCATCAAACTGATAACCCCCTTTGAAAGGCAGAACGGCATTGCCCGGGACCCAAGCGGACTCCACCATCTCGCCAATGGTCTCCACAAAGTACATGCGACATGGGCGGGGACTAGGCGCTGGAACAAAACAAAACAAAGAGCTGTGATGATGAAATTGAATAATAACATTCTGTCACAAGCGCTTGGAAAAGCTCACCTTTCAGCTTTGTGTGAAGCCCCAACTGAGGGTCGCAGAGAACTCGGCAGGGCCACCAAGGACGTCTGTTGAACTTTGCCCACACCAACTCACCTTCTGCATGTAGTACTGATGGAGAAGGCTTTGTGTGTGGACTCTTGAATTAGGTGAGAAATAAAATAGCCATTTGAAATATTTAAAACACAATAAATTCTTATATTTCAGTCCAGGGGTCGGGATTCTTTTTGACTCAAAGAGCCATAAAAGAAAAATATCATATTTTTTAAGACTAAATTCAACAAAACCTGCAAACCTGCTCTATAGACAAAAGCTAATTTTTCAGGGCCTTTTATTTCACTTAGTGGTGTTTGATAAAATTGATTCAATAATAATAATAATGGCACTACCTGTGTCCCATATCAAAGACTATAACACGTAAAATTTGTCGCCCTGTAACAGTTAAGATTGTCGAGGTTCATTTTGAACATTTTCGTTGTAAATAATGGATGCAAAACAAGCGAGCAGTTCTTTTGTAAAAATGTCGCAAAATACTGCAAATGAGAAAGATATGGATGTTTTTACCTTTTGCTTAGAGTACACTGGGCCAGACAGAGTGTGTGTGCATTATGTGTGCAGAAATTCGCTCACCCCTAATGGTCACCCAAATTGCGCTGCGTTCTTTGCTAGTGTTTTTGGGTGTTTACAGTTGCGGTTTTCGTCATTAAGTGTCTCAACAGGAAATATACATCGATGAATGTGCATCCATATACAGGATTTCATAATAACGGGGTATCTGGGAGTAACCCTGCGACTGTAAATGGTAGTTGGATCACTTTCTCTTTGTATTTTGGATCGAAATAGGTGTGGACTTTGCATGTACTAGAGTTGAGATGATACAGAGAAGAGTAAGATGGTCCTTATTTTATCTCCATTCTCATGAAAAGAGGCTCGTGAGCTATTCGTTCCTGACCCCTGCGATAGTCAAATGTTGATCCACCAGACCACATATTAACACTTGATGTGTTTGGAGTAAAGATACAGTGCATACATAAATATTTAGGGAACCATCAATCATGCAGGTTCTCCCACATGATGAGAGGGTTGTATTGGTATACTTCAACTATCAACGACTAAATCCATATAGACATACAATTTGATGTTTGAAGAATCAATTAGCTAATTATGGTGTAGAATAAGGATTAAGTAAATGATAAAAGTTGTTTCTCCTCCACACAGGAGAATTTGTGTTCCTACAAAAAAAGTTATATTTTGGATACAATTGAACATAGGAGTCTTCCTCTGGCTCATCCAAGAGGTCTCTAAAAACTTCAGACGGGCGTGGACTTGTGGTGGTGTAAGCAGGCGGACACGTGTTGCACTGAAGGCTGAGACCCTGGCATTGTAGCGCGTTACTGATAGTGTCCTTTGTTATTTTGAGCCCAGCTCTCGCAGGTCATCACTAGCCTATTCACTCAAGGCTACTTACCTATTGCAGATTCAGTCTTTCCAGCCTTTATTTTTTGTGTCCTTTAAAAACTCTTTAGTGTTTGCCTTAATTGAGTTTGGAGTGCGACTGTTTGAGGTTTTGGACATGTGTGCTCTAGAATGTCAAGGAGTTAAAACAGGTAACTAGTGGATGACGGAGGAATATCTCCAAAGAAGTGAATGCTGCGTAAGAGACAGAAATCTTGCTTGTTTGTGGCGATCAAGTATTTATTTTCAACCATAATTTTCAAATAAATTCTTCAAAAATCTCACTTTGTGATTGTCTGGATTTTCCTTTTTTCATTGTGTCTGCCATGGTTGAAGTATACCAATGTTGTCAGGTGCGTCTCTAATCTTTAAATGGGAGAATATTCTTAATTGATGGTTGACTGATTACTTTTCCCTCCACTGTAATTCACACACAGTAAAATTTCCAAAAACAAATAGTAAATGGAAAAAGGCTGATTAAGTTAAAAAGATCAGAAGCCAAGCTTGCTTTGGTAACAAAACAGACAGAAGCTGAATCACAACACAAGCACAGTAATACCTCTATAACATCTTAAACAAAAGGAGAAGCAAATTTGACATGATTAGAAAAATGCTGTCGGTCATACGAGAACAGTGTAATCACTCTTAGATAAAAAACTTTAGCGAGAGATGCAGATCAAATGGCCTTGAAGAATTCCTTGAAAAATATAACAAACAGTATTACTCAAACACGCATTTTTCGATCTGTTCTTCAACCATTTTTAAAAAAAAACTAGATTTTGTTCAAATACTGCAAATTAAAATGCTATAAAGTAATAACTAACCTTTATCTAGATTCATGTGTATTACAAGTAGTGTCGAACTTTAGATTTTAACATTGATATTTTTTGGTACCGTACAATTCTGCTGTGGTGACAAAATAACTCGTTTACATACTTTGCAATAAAATAACTACACATTGTCAACAGCGGACAGTAACTAGGGATAACTTTGTACTAACAATTAAGTAAGCCTTACCAAGATTTAAATTTTTTAAAAACCATGCCAGATAACTTCCACAATTCTCCACCGTCTTTGGAACGACGTTGCAAATTCTCGGTTTCATTTGCAATTTCAATATTTAACACACCTGTATTTGGATTAGATTCATTTGACTGTGGTTAGGATTTATTTTGGTTGCAGGTTGATTCAATGAACAGAAATAATTGGAATGTTAAAATGAGTGTTAAAAAAGTGTTAAGTTACATTGCTGTTGATTTTAACTCTCTTGTGGAATTTTAAGTATTTCAGAGTTATGTAACTTGTAAAGTGGGCATTATTTCACAAAGTTGATCGCCTAGTTTTAAATTACCTCTGAAAAGTTAGAACGTCAAAACAGATGTCTGAGTAATGCTCATTTCCTAATTCTGTACTTTTGATTTAACACCACTCTATATCAACAAAACTATTTAATGGTTCAAGAATAACCTATTTGGAAAGGGTTGATTTAACTGGAGAAATATTGTGTTGCTTGAGGGCAAAATAAATATTGAACAAATGTGCATAAACAAGAAAGACGAAAAATCTGCAGTATTGGAAACTCGCATCATAACAGAGGTAAGATCGGGAATAAAAGAATTCAGCCTGACCCTACCCGCGGATTCTAATACCTGAGCCAGCCCGAGCCCAAAAATTAATTTGATTTGCAGGACCAAGCTCAAAGCAAACCAAAATGTCCTATTTTATTTATGAGGACTTGATTTATGATGACAAACAAACTACTTCTTTTGAAACAAAACCTGAGTTAAAGTAGACTGTATAAACGTTTACATGTTATATTTCTGCATCTGCAGAGGTTACATTAACCAACAATTTTCTATCATTGAATGATTTTTTTAAGATTTGACAGGAAAATGTAAACGGCCGTCATTTTGATGGGTTGAAAATTAGGACATAATCCACAGCAGCAGTATGTCCTTTAAGAGTCTAGCACGAAACTTTTAAGTAGAGACAGAGAGACAAAGAAGAGCAATGAAAAAGAAAGCAGCAAGAGAAAAAAAATGGCCTGACCTGAACATAATAACTAACATTACACCTGGGCGACAAAACAATAACAATTCTTATAGTCATAGAATTCTTGTTGCGCTACATAAACACGTTCGATAAAAGTCAATAATTCAAAGTGTGGATACCACCCAATTACAGTAGAAGATGGGGGCACTAATGCAATGAAGTTATATTTCGTCCCTTCTGACCACCAGAGTCAGTCCTTCAAGCACAGAATTTCACCTTTACGTATGTATTTTGTAACGCGTACGCCATGCAGGCGGCGTTAGCGCCCCCTTCCCTCAGCTTACTATGTCGTCATCCTGTTGCGCTTTTTTGCTGTGTGGACTTGGACCGTGCGGGCGGCGTTCTCGCCCCTTTCCCTTGACTTCTTGCGCCTCGTTCCTGTTGCACTGGTTGCGATGGACGCTTCTTTGTGCTGTGTGTACTGCCGAGCTTGCAGTGCAGGCGGCATTGGCGTCCACTTCCCTCGACTTACTGTATCCACCGCCCTGTGCTGGTTAGCCCCTCCTCTTGTTGGGGCTTTACGAGTGATATTCAACATTCGCTTTCTTGTGGTTGCATGCCTTGTATTTGATTTGAGGTTAGCATTGTGTTGACGCCTAGCCACTGCTTTTTGCAGTCCCTTTTAGTGCGCAAGCACCCCTTGGTGTTGTGGGTGGCCAACACACTTTTTTGGGTGTCTGCCTGACTCTTTCATGGGCGGTCCTGTCTCCCATCGTTCCCTGGGATGCCGCCTCGGCCCACGGTACATTCTGCCCGGCTTTTATTATTGTCTGGTTGTTTGCCTTTCTGTCGGGGTCCCTCCGGGCTGTCGCTCCTTCATCTGGATGTGGTGAGTCTGGGCCTTTGGCGCTTCGGTATGGCCTTTTTTGCCTCCGGGGAGGTGACCCACTGTTCTTCGGTGGGCCCTCGCTTGTGGTGGTGGACGGTCCTCTGGGCGTGGTTGCGCTGGCACACCCCAGCCTGCCAGGTCTCCCATTTGCCTGCCCACTGTGGACTGCACACTGGTGCCATTTACTTTGGTCGGCCTGCACGTGGTTCCCCATTCTGCGCCGGCTGTGCTTAGGAGTTTCATGGCCTGTCCCCAACTGGCTGGCTCGGTTATCCTGACGGGGGGAGGGAGGCAAATTTGGTGTCCCAATCATGCCGCCTCTGCTCGTGTGTTGGCCTCTAATGGGCTTGACTCGGAACCAAGTGTTTGTGCCACAGCCTAGGGCACGCAATTCTTGGCACCTGGACACCTTCTGCTCGCTCGAGGGCATAGTGCGGCTTCGTCCCGTGCAGTTCCTCGAGTCTCATCTCGGGGTCTTTGTGCCACTTCCTGAGGCAGGCATTCAGTTGGTGGGGCTGTTGTGTGCCGTGCGTATGTTGCGCTGCCACATTGTCGCCACTGCAAGTTTTTGTTCGTCCAGTCACCTTCAGGGGTGCGCTGCCATTCTACCAGGGACATTGCAACGTGCCAAACCGCCCTGAAGACAGTGTCCTTCCATCTGTGCTGCCGCCTCTTTGGCCTCGCCTAGCCATTTTGCCAGGGACTCAAGCATTTTTGTGGCTTCCCCACACACCACTCAGCGTGGTCTTTGGTCCAGCCAATCCATGCAATTCAATCCATGCTTGAAACGCAGCCGGTTGGTTGGGACGAAATAGAACGAAAGATACGGAAAGCAGCTCAAACACAGTGAAAGCCAAAGGGCTACAATGCGGTCTAAATGAGTGATAAAGAGACGAAGGTTAACAGCCAGCATACCCACTTAAAACCTGATGAAAGAGTCATAGACAGGAGAGGTCCCTCATCTTCATTTGTTCAAAGGTATTTTGACCACTTAAGAGTCTGATAAAAAGCTCCGACAATCACTGAAAACTTTGCTGACAGAGAAGGGCAACACAACAAACTAATTCCACCATTTAAAACAGTATTTCCTCCTAGAATACTCTGAAAGAAATGCAATTCAGTCCCAATCACGTGCTAGCGGACAAGCATCAACCCGGAGGAAAAAAATCTTCCCACAAATGAACTAGGTAGCAAGGCGCTACCTGTGTATCCCTGCAACTGGCTCCCCCCCGAGAAGGTATTGACTTGATTAATGTTCCTCATATTTGTGAAATGCAGTGTATTAGTTTGTCACAATGAGTCTTTGTTATGACATTAAAGATTGGTAAACCAGCATCAGATTTTCATAACTTTTACACAAGAGCAAAAATTAGACTTAAAATGTCAAAGAAAAAAAAAGACGTGTGATTGTTGCGATAATTATAGATATCGACCGATAAGAGATGTTTTATCATGATAACAATCGCGCAGGCCTAACTGACATTTTAGGCCCGACATGGAATTCGGCGGGTCGGCTTGTGCTTAAAATCTTACCTCTGCATCATAGTTGCTGCCAGATGGTGAAATAAGTCCAGGATCAGCAGAGGCTAGTTCGCCATCACTTTCAGATTCCTTATCAATGCTCCATTTGTCCCTCATTGAAATTTCAGGCAATGCGCTAGGGCTCAGGGTGGGGTTGAGTTCTGACAAAGTTTTTGACATCAGGTTAAAAACAGTAGGCTTGTACGTTCTTTTGTCCGAGAAGTTTAAGGTTCGAGTGCCAGTAACAGCGCGCTCCCAAGTTTGCTGATACGGGTCAAAGGCCTCGCTCCGTTTGTGTGGGACACGTTCATGCTGCTGCTGTGTCTCACTGCTGTCAAACAATGTAGTACCAAAATGGAGGTAGCCATTTGCAATGGGAGAATAACAGTCAACGGTATCCGTAATGTCAGGTTGGATCCCATTCCGGGTGAAGGGTGGCGGAGATCCGAATGATGCGCCACCGTTACAGGGAGAGGGAGGAAAAACGACGGACTGTTGCTGAACTTCGTAGCCGTCCCTGACAGGGCTCAGTGGGAGCAGGCAGTTCCTTGCGCGGAGGTCAGTCTTTTTTGACGAGTTAAAGTTGCAAAGTGGGCTGTAAAGGTTGGACTGGGCCGCCTGCTCCGACTCAAGTCGAGCCATGCCGCACGGCCTTCCGTAAGAAGGGCCGACAGAGCCATTGTGGGGCCCCGGCTCAGGTTGGCTTGTGGAGCTGAATGCTGAGAGGAAAGCCGGTCTGTAGGACTGACTCATGTTGACATGGTTCGCCCCTGTAGAGGAAGGAAGAGTGCAGTTTTAGAGATCTTTGCAATACCCCATATCTTTTCTGTTCAAAGTTTCTATATTACATGTTTTAACCTGAAGCGCCTTGTCTAATCATGTTGCAAAAAATGTTCCACAACATTGATATCAATGACAATAAAGAAAATTTGAATTCTAAAATAAAAATGTAGTGAAAGCAAAAAATTTTTTTTAGCATAGTGATTGTATTTATTGCAGTCAAGAGGGCTTGAATGTAACTCATCTAAAATACAAATTTAAATGCTTCAATTTTTATTTCTAAAACCATATTACCATATTCTTCGCACTATTTTCGGGCGCCCAAGCCAAAAGTCGTCTTTTGTCATATATTTTTCCATACACAAGGCGCATGGAATTAAAACTACAGTAAGAGCTACCATATTTATTCAAGTATAACCATTGCACATTTTATACACTTTCGGCACATATTAGTGCAATGATTGATCAGCTGAAAAATGTCTCTGACTAAAACTAAGAATCATTGTATGCAAAGGGAATCGAACCCGGGTCGTAGCGGTGAAAGCGCCAAAACTTAACCATTAATGGTCTAGATGACATATAAAAAGGCATTATATTTGATCTCCTTATCACACTATTTTTTTAATAACAGTGCTAGATACAAATGTTTAAGATCAGAGAAAACAAAGTCGTCTGAAAGATATTCAGGGAAGTAAATGCAACAAAGAGCAAGGGAAACAACTTTTGGTGTATCTGATGATTAATCAGAATTGGGGTTAATTAACAGTACATCTTTCAGGACGACTTTCTATTCTCTCTATTGTCCAAGATTTGATTTTGGCACTGTGAGAAAAAATAATGAGATGAGATAAAATATACTACCTTTTCGCATGTCATCCGCACAAATAGTTGTCTAGATAAGTAAAGGCACTCATATCAACCTGGGTTCGATTCCTGACTCATACAATGTTTTGCAATTTGTGTCAGCTGTAATTTTTTAATTGATTTAACAGCACAAATTGTACGTACAGTACTGTACGTACAAAATCTTAGTCTTATTTCAAAATGAAGCAGTGGTAGACTAAAAGTCTAGTCTTGAGACAAGATTTTTTTTCCCTTTCATTTAAAAAAAAACAAAAACGTACATCTTTTTCTTTTTACCAGTAATTAACTTGAAGTGGAGAAAAGCGGTAGTCTAACGCATTAACCTGTAGTGTTGGTGAGTATGTAAGACTCATTAAGTCCTTAAAAAGGTTGGTATAAGCACTGATACTTGGTATCGAACCTCACCCATGCCTATAATACCGTTCCCAGTAAAAAAGGAATTTGTGTTTGGTTGTAAATGTCAGAAATGATCTTTTGAGAATAATTTGGTATTCAGATTAAAATAATTAGGAATATAACAGTTCTGATTACAGGTAACGGCTGAGTTGTGAATCATATCCTTTTTTTAGGTATGAGTACTTGCAATTGTAGCAAACACAAGTTTGTCTTGGGTTCTAGTGCAGGGGTCTCCAACATGGTGACTGCCCCCTAAGGACATCTGAGGTGCCCGCGGACATGTTCTGAAAATAGCTCACCCATGCTGCGCCATTGTGGTTCTCTAGGAAAATAATTTTTTACTGGTTGACAAAGTCTTTTTAACCCTTCTATCAATCGTTAACCTGTTAAAATGCATAGCAACAACATGGTAATAACATGATATATGTTGCTTTAGAAATGCATATTAAACAGTGCCTTTTGGGCTTATTAGTAACAAAAAGTAGATTTCAGCTTCTGAAAGGTTGGAGAACCCTGTACTACACCAAACAACATCTAGTGAATAAATATTACACAGTGTCCCTTAAGAAATACAGGTCACTTCTTCAGAGAAAAAGTAATTTTACAAAGTATTTTTTTTATTCGTCTGCATTTATATAGCGCTTTTTAAGTCAATGAAGACTTCCCAAAGCGCTTTACAATGTGCTTCACACTTACACACTAACAGCGGCCGTGCAGCCATGCAAGGCGCCAACCTGCTTATTTGGGGCATTAGGGATTCAGTGTCTTGCCCAAGGACACTTCGACATATAACACGGATAACAAACATCCCTAATAATATTAAATGTGTCTTTGAAAACCCTGTTGAGAAAGTATTTTTCAAGTACTTGTTTTGAGAGGAGTTGTCATTCAATGGTTTGTCGAAAGGAGGCGGGTCACAACAAAAGCCAACTTGTGTATGACACGTTTCATTCATAAAAAAACTGAACGATCATACAACATGGCTTGACTGCTGAGGCCCCTTGCTATGGCGGATAAGTCTCAATGGAGGAGCCTGTGGCAGGAAGGAAGTGGCAACTGCAGAGCTGACACTCAACCAAACACACAAATAGGAATAGACCGACACAGCAACCAAAACCGAACCACGCTTGCACGATAATAGAGGGGGGATCTCCTTCCCTAAAAACTCACCATGTGCTGCTTGGTCACTACGAAACCAAACCCGGGCGCGTGATTGCGAGGCACAAAGCGAGGCTTGAGTGCGCAGATGTGCACAATCCCAGCAGAAGTAGGCCGAAACGACTCAGGCGAGGCGTTCATTCTCCGCAATCGGCGGGCCTCAACTGCAGGAAACACAAAAGTAGCATTTGGGGAAAGGAGGAGGGGAGACACAAAGCGGAGATCCGCAACGACTCGCTGGTGTCAGCAAGACCCACCACCACTTATGGTACTCCCGCTAGCTTATTGACTACATGATCCCCCCGCCTGGTTGGCCTCCCGGTTGGCGTTAAAACAAACCCAGCGAATGTGGTGGTGATAGGGATGGCTCTTTCGTGAACGAAAGAGCTCTACGAGCTGGCTCTCTGAAGTGACGCACGAGAGCCGGCTCCCCATCAATTTGGAACCGGCTACCATCAAATACCATTCTACCTCCCCCTTTTCTCTCTCTTTTTCTCTTTGTCTCCCTCTTTTCTCTTTCCCTCTTTTTTTCACCTTCTTTCTTTCAATCATTTTCCCTTACTTGTTTTCTCTATTTCGCTTATCTTTCTATTGCTCTCTCTCTCTCTCTCGTTTGTTTTCTTTTTATCTCTCACTGTGTTTCTTTATCTCACTTTATATCCCTCTCCCTTTCTCTTTTCCTCCTGCTCTCTCTCTTGTGTTTGTTTTCTTTTTATCTCTCACTATGTTTCTTTCTCTCACTTTATGTCCCTCTCCCTTTCTCTTTATTTTCTCTTTTTCTTTTCCTCTATTATTTCTCCATTATTATTTTTTTCTATCTCCTCTATTTTTCTATATCTTTTCTTTCTCTCTTTTTTTTTACTCAGTCATTCATTATTTGCACCGCTTTTCCTCAGTAGGGTCACTGAGGTGCTGGAGCCCATCCCAGCTATCTTCGGACAGTGGGCAGGGGACACCTTGAACTGGTTGCCAGCCAGTCGCAGGACACACAGGGACAGACAACTCAGTCCCTTATTTAGGGACAATTTTGGACTGGCCAATTAACCTGACATGTACGTTTTTGGAATGTGGGAGGAAACCGGACTGCCCGGAGGAAACCCACGCAAGCACGGGGAGAACATGCAAACTCCACACCAGGGGTTCGATCTCATGACCTCAGAACTGTGCCGCACACACGCTATACTGCGCCGCCGTGCTGCCCCATTATTTTACTCCATTTCTCTTTCATCTATTTTTCTTATTCTCTTTCCATCTCTCTTCTCTCTGTTTCTCCCTCATTCTGTCACTCCTTGTTTTATAACCTTATCTGTTCCTTTATCTTCTTGGCTTTTTTTGACCTCACTGGAGTGTCATGCCCAATTTCGTTGTCACAATATGTTAACCCATTTTGTAACAATGAAAATAAAGGTATATTCTATTCTATTCTGGTTTCTATCTCCTTTTATTACTATCTTACTCTTTATTATATTAAATGTCCCTTTCTGTTTTTCTATCTACTCTTCCTATATCTCTTGAAAGCACTCGTGACTGGTCAATATGAAAGGGGTCAAGCAATAAAGGCTATATAGTAGCATAATACATTCTCAAAATGAAATATTTTGGTGCATAATGTTCCATTATTGTTGATAACATATCATTATTGCAACAAAAATCTAAAGAACCGTTTGGAAGACAAAGGAACCGACTCTTTTCATTGAGCCGAGCCGAACGGGCCGGTTCTCTAAGAAGAGTCGGAATTGCCATCACTAAAACCGAGTGTTGGTGAGCCAATTGGCGAAGCCACACAATCTACCCCCCGACCCCACCCCCACCCCCCCTCTACCGCTCTTCACCCAAGGCCGTGACACCCTAGCCTTGTCGGCCGCGCGCACCTATTTTAATTATCCAGACAAAATACCCACAAATATGTCAATAAACTGAGTCATAAGTGAGAATTTAACCTCACGAGTGTTCCTAAAACGCTAAAAACCTGTTGGGTACTTCCACCTCAGTGCTTCTCGCCAAAAATGCGGCGGCCATGTTGCTTTCTCAACCCCGACGGGGAGAAGAACGAGAGGCCGGTCTAGATACTGAATAAAGGAAATTCATTTCGACAAAGAAACGACAAACAACAGCCACGAAAGGCACTTATTTTTCTGGTGTGACTTCCCCCGACGTTTTCTAACGTAGCCAAAAGACTGCGGGCCACAGCGTGAAAAGGAAGACAAAGACAAGTCAGACTGTATTCGGCACAAAGACTTACCCACCATTATTTTGAATTATCAACTCAAAAACGGTCCTAATCCGAGTTTGAATCACGTTTAAATGTGAGAATCTTCTGAAAACACAAGTACTTAATCTTTCCACGCAGGGCATACGTCACGCCACCCTCCCTAATTAAATTAAACCCCACTTAAAGCTAACCACATGAGATAAACTACCAAGACTTGACCGAAATATATCGTTAATTGATTAAATTAAAGTGCACTTTTAAAGGTTAATCGTTCCTATCGATGGGTGCCCTCTAGCGGAAACATGGCTACTAACATGTTCCATTAGACAATAAACAAAGAGAAAAACTAGGAGAGGTTCTCAACTGGTTTGACTTGAGGATCCACCATCCCACTCCGAGTACAAGCCGCGGCCCGAATAAAGAAAAATAATTCACTGTCAAATGTATGGAATTAAAAGACTTGCTAAAGCAGGAATGGTAGGATCAATTCACCTTTTTTCTCCCCAAAACAAAATGACAAGAAAAACCGAAGCAGCAATACCGTTTATACTCGTTTATATATGCGATGTAGGCTTATAAGCGAGCTCCCAAAACTGCTTTAAAATAGCCACATACTAAAAGAAATTCGTACCCAAAATATAAGTAAAACAGGTACTTAAACAATGATAGTTATTTAATGATGCAGATATCCATCCATCCATTATCTGCACCGCTTATCCTCATTAGGGTCGCGGGGGTGCTGGAGCTCATCCCAGCTATCTTCGGGCAGTGGGCAGGGGACACCTTGAACTGGTTGCCAGCCAGTCGCAGGACACACAGAGACTGACAACTCACTCCCTTATTCACACCTAGGTGCTGCTGGTTACCTGATTGGTTCCCGCTCCTATTTAAGCTCAGTGCTTTCACTCGCCCTTTGTCAGTCCGTCAGCGAACGTCTGTTTACACAAGGCAAGTTCTTTGACTCTCACTCCCGTCGGTCTTGTTTTTTCACCCGTATCCCACTTGTCTGTCCTGATTCCCTGTTTGTCCCCGGCTATGACCCGTTTTTGACCACCGACCACGTTCTGATCTGCCGTCCCGGCTAACAACCCATTTTTGACTACCGACCACGTTTTTCCCGTTTGACCACGCTACGATCTCCCGCTCCGGAAGATCCACTTCCGCATTTCGAACACGCTCCGATCCCGTGAGCGGCTTGCTTCCCTCGTCCAGCGAGCACTGGATTGCTAGCGTTTGTTTTTCCTTTATATATCAATAAGCTTGTAGGTAACGTTACGCATCTGGGTCCTCTTCCTGTTCTGGTCTTGACAATATTGGCATTGAGAAACACTAAAAGAAATTAAAAAAAAACATCGCAATGGTCAGTAAAGATTACTTTTACAGAGCAAGTGCAGGGAAATAAATACGGAATCACTCCATCGTGAGGAAAAAAATATGGAATCATGAAAAACAGCCAAAGCCGAGGGTGACGATGAGGCCATGTTTCTTGACGAGACATTCTGCACGACACAGGAATACGGTCTACAGACGGCTGAGGAATGGGCATCGAACGCCTCACCATGTTCCTCACAGATTCCAATAACATAAAGTTAATATCTTCGAAAATCTAATCGCGTGGCCACATGTTAAACAATACTGCAGGCATGAAAATCCCTCACCAATCAGGAAAATTTGCCGGTTTGAAGTCAAAATGCGTGACCTAGATGAATTGTGTAGATCCAGGGAGAGAACTATTTTTCTGGCCCGGTGCTGAGGAATACTCTGCCCTCTGAGATTCAATCTGCAACCTGAATGGAACTGTTTAAATCTAGGCTTAAAACACACTTCTATTCCATAGCTTATGAATAACGTATATTTCACGTTGACAATATCTGTGTATTATTTGTTATTGCAACATCCATTGCAGGGGGATTACCACATGTGCGGTCCCTTCTCAAGGTTTCTTCATTTTACCCATATTGAGGTTTTTGAGTTTTTCCTTGCCCTCACCTATGTATTAGATCAGGGGATGGTGTAATAATAGTCTGTAGTACTTTCAGCCCTTTGAGACTTCCTGTGATTAAGGGCTATAAAGATAAACATGACTTGACAAAGAAATAACAATCAAAAACAATCACTAGTATTTAGTTGCACCACCTTTTGCTTTTATGACAGCTTGCAGTCTCTGAGGCATGGACTTGATATGTGCCAATCAGTATTCTTCATCAATCTGGTGCAAACTCTCTTTGATTGCAGTTGCCAGATCATCTTTGCAGGTCGGAGCCTTGCTGTGGACATTTTTTTCCATTTCCACCACAGGTTTTCAATTGGGTTGAGATCTGGGCTATTTGCAAGCCATGTTATTGACTTCTAGGTGTCGTATGTAAAGCTATGAGGAGAAAACAAAAGAAAACTGGAGACTGGAAGTCGAAAAGCAGCTGTTCAGTCCTCCTCTTGGCCCTTTTCTCTGATAGACAGACAAAACAAACATACAATATACATAAATATAAATATCTCATCTCATCTCATTAGCTGCACCGCTTATCCTCAGTAGGGTCACGGGGGTGCAGGAGCCCATCCCAGCAATCATCGGGCAGGGGACACCCTGAACTTGTTGCCAGCCAATCGCAAGGCACACAGGGACATTCACACCTAGGGACAATTTGGACCGGCCAATCCACCTGAAATGCATATCTTTGGAATGTGGGTGGAAACCCGGGTGCCCGGAGGAAACCCACGCAAGCACGGGGAGAACATACCTCCAAGACCTTAGAACTGCGCCGCCCTAAGCGGTACGGCTGATGAGATGATATATATATATATATATATATATATATATATATATATATATATATATATATATAGGGCGGCACGGCAGATGGGTGGTTAGTGCGGAGCCCCACGGTGCAGAGGTTCGGGATTCAAGTCCAGCTACCACAGCCTCCCTGTGTGGAGTTTGCATGTTCTCCCCGTTCTTGCGTAGGTTTCCTCCGGGCACTCCGGTTTTCTCCCACATTCCAAAAACATGCGTGTCAGGTTAATTGGCCAGTCCAAATTGTCCCTAGGTGTGAATGAGCGAGCGAATTGTCTGTCCCTGTGTGCCCTGTGATTGGCTGGCAACCAGTTCAGGGTGTCCCCTGCCCACTGCCCGAGGACAGCCAAGTTGGGCTCAAGCATCCCCGCGACCCTACTGAGGATAAGCGGTATATATATATATATATATATATATATATATATATATATATATATATATATATTATACTTGGATCTCAGATGAAAACATAATCACTTTGCTCGTGATAAAGACATTTTTTATTGATTTTTTTTCAACAAAGTGCAACAATACGCTTTTATATGGTTACAAGACAGAGTGAAAAATACGTAATGGGTAGTTAAACAGTCAGACAAATAAGGTCATGGCATCTTTCATGTTAACTACAATGTATTGAGTGAAGTAGTTTCATGAATGTACTGAACTAAGTAGCTTATGCTGTGATTACCAACATTTTTTTTTATTTGGTCCCCAAAAAATCATGTCTCATCTTCAAATATTTATGACATTTCAGAACAATGAAAAGTATTTTGACTAGAAGACAGAATAAGCTGTGATCTTGATTGGGTGCAACGTTTTCCTCTCTCAAATGAGATTATGAACGCTGGTTTATGTACAAGTATCATAAACATCCATATTAACACTTCAGCAAACTGGACAATAAATCCGAAAACAAGTATTATTTAAAGAACAAAAGAAATAACAAAAATACATAAACTCACACATCGTTGATGTGATTGGTTGTTTATCACAAAATACTTAAATCGAAAAATCGACAGAATACTGGTCCTATGTTTGAAAAGCAGGATCACATAACGACAAAAGACTCACTTTTCAACCATCTAAAAGGTAACATGCACGTTCCCTTGCCAAGTCCATTTTGTTCAAAGGGAATTTGTTGATCAGTGTTTCTCAACTGGTGGGCCAGGACCCAAAAGTGGGTTGAGAACCTGTTTTCATTAGGTCGCTGGCCTCTGATTTGGTAAAATAATGCAATGAAAAAAAATAACTAAGGCGATAATTTTCTCCAGATGTGAATTGTCATCTGCCATTTCACACCACAGAAAAAGACAATTTATTTACACAGATAGAGCAGAGAATAAATAAGATATGGATTTTATTATTTTAAAGAAAAAGCCACTGAAGTTTGTAATTCTTTGAAAATATTTTTAATTAAGCATTGAGGAGAACATTATGTTCTTTTGATTTTGCTTGTCATTTTGTTTTGTTTTTTAAAAGTGTGAATACATTCTACTATCTCGGGTTTAAACTGCACAATACTTTATTCAATCAATATGAGAAATTATTTTTTTTAAAATTTGGGTCGCGGCTTGTGATTAGGGTGGGATGGTGGCACCCGAAGTCAGACCAGTTGAGAATCACCCATGTAAATAAAACTGTACACAAGTAGGAAGTACAAGCGTCATTTTTTTTTCTTGCACTCCAACGTTACGAGCTGTTTTCGTTTGTTTTGATGAGAGGCTCGCACAAGTTTCTCTTTTCCATCATGGCGTACGCGAGCAGCGGAAGATCACAGCCAGTGAAGTCCAGTTTTGTCGGTGTGAAGTCGATTTTCTTGGGACCTTCCCCAGCATTTTGCTGCTCCTTGAGCTTGGCCGGGTTCTTGACGCTACCAGGAGGTCTACCGGGGCTCACCTTATACCCAGCAGCTCTGGTGGTACCGAGCGGCCTTCCCGGACTGGTTTTAAAACCAGCAGCCCTTGTGGTCCCGGGGGGACGTCCCGTACTAGTACGGTACCCGGCTAACTTAGTCGTCCCCTGCGGTCGGCCTCTCCTCCCGGATTTCACTTTGCCTGTACTTTTTTTGGCCCCGTCCGGTCCAGGAATTTCCCCGCTGTTAACGTTTAGCGGCTGGAGCTGAAAGGCGTTCTGGGACTCCTGAGTCGGACCCGCCATGGATTTGTGCATGTTCTGTGGCAAAGGGGCCAGGCCTGCGAATGACAGGTGCAAACCGGAGTTTGCAGGGGAGCAGGGGTAGAACTTGTTGGATTGGAGGCTGCATAAATCAAAACGGCTTGCAGGATGGAGGTCGTCTGCAGGCCCGCTCATACAGAAGTCACTGCTACTGCTGTTGCTGCTGCAGGTCACTTGGTGCATCATTTTCTGTTGGCAAAAAAAAAGGGGCGGGGGATCCAAAAAAAGAGGTAGGGGATGTAAACACTGAAACAATAAACTTCATATCCAACACGTTATTCTCGAATTGTGAATCAAACAATGCGCGCTAGCATGTGCGAGAAACGTAGTTTACTACTGTATTATAAACGCTAACCTACGATAAAGAGGGGGGCGGGAGGGGGGCGGTTTGACTCACCTCAGTCTTAGGATAACACACGGCAAAATGTTACAATAGTATTGTTAGCAACGTTCATCTCGGCAAGGAACGTCCAGATGTCCGTAAATAAAAGCTAAAAAATGGCCTTTTTGTTAATCCTTCAGACAGTCGGCGAGATGAGACAGGAAGCCATTTTCGGGTAGGGAAAAAATATGTAGCAAGATAGACCCACAGCGCATGCGCAGTTTATGTGACGTCCCATTTCCGGTAAGAAAGTAAGTTAAATTAAGTAAAATTGATTTCTTAAGTACTTTTCAGCCAATAAATTTGTCACTGAATGTGCTTTTAAACACATTCGATATACAATACCGCACCTAACAACCGAAACACGTAACATACAAACACACACAGTGGTTAAAATCAAATAAAAATTAAAGTAAAGTCATGTTTATTTGCAGGGTTGGGTGGGGTTACTTTACCTGGATTACCTTCAATTACTTTTGGATTACTCCAATACCAAAGATGCTAATAAAAGACAAAAGAAACTAAATATGAATACAATTACTAAATTTTGTGCAGGCTTGGGGAGTAACGGAATACATGGAACGGCAAAAATGATGTTGGCAAGCTGTTTGGATTTATTTTCATTTTGTTTCTGTCGCATTTTATGTTAGTTTTGCCGGAGATCAAAGCCAGGAGAGAAAGCTTACCACGTATTGTGAGTCATCATATTTAGTTTCTTTTGTCTTTTATCAGCATATTTGGTATTGGAGTAATCCAAAAGTAATTGAAAGTAATCCGGTTAAAGTAACCCTACCCAACCCTGTTTATTTGTATAGCCCTAAATCACAAGGAGTCTCAAAAGGCTTCACAGACCACAGATTATTGCAAACCACAGACTATTATTACACCATCCCCTGATCTAAAACCTACATGAGGGCAAGGAAAAACTCAAAAACCTCAACATGAGGAAAATGAAGAAACCTTGAGAAGCGACCGCACATGAGGTAATCTCTTTTCAATGTTGACCAGGCTGCAATGGATGTAATGGGACAATGTTTTATATTTGTCCATCAGATGTCGCTGCAGTGTGCAGTGCAACTAAAAACGAAAGAGCCCAAGGAAAACTACGAATTAGGGAGACTGAAAGTAAGCAAAAAGCACCCTTTTTCTTTTAACTTTTACCCAACCTTTCTCAAAGAAAGACAAAGAGAATGGAAAAATATATATTTTCAAAATTACTAAAAATAGGGAAGAAGAAATAAAAAAAGAGACAAAAAAGGAAAAGAACAGAAGTGGAAAAGAAAGCACAAAAGGTAAATGGAGAAAAAGAAACAAAAGGAAAAGAAAGAAGTCAGAGAAAAAAGACAAAAAATGCAATTTCTTTTGTTTATATCTTCATATTTTGTATTTTTCTTTTTTATTCTCTCCTTTTTTGTCCTCTTTTGTTTCCTTTTTTTATATCAGGTATTTTTTTCCTATTTGTCTTGTTTCAAAATTAATAAAGCATTTAAGTCTCCGTCTTTGGTCTTCTTCTGTAGTAGTTTTAGCACTCGTTTTTGGCGGCAACAAATAAATAGTAAGAGAAATCGGACTAACCATGAGAAGAATGGCACCTAATGATGTTCAACCTTCCTCAATTCTAGTAAAATTTATTTTGTCAGTAGAAAAAAAAAATATCAGTACAGTACGTCAAAAAAATTTAAAAAATTTGTTAGCTCCAGTTTTGTGTTTTTTTCTTTTTCAAGTTTAGACTGACAGTATGTTTTTCCAATTGTCTGTCAGTGTGGCAAAAAAGGCAATACTGGTAATACATCTTAGTTAAAAAGTTTGCTTTAATTTTAGAGTTTACATTATTTTAACCTGTTATTTGAATTTATTGTAACTGTTTCTCATATGTCTAAGAGTATGTAGTGCAGAAGTGGTTGGAAATAGAATGGGAGGAAGGCCCAAATATCGTTATCACGACAACCCTGTATGTAACATCCCACATGCCGACATTTCTTGTGTAAATACCATGTAAATTATAACTATAGCCTTATCCCCCTTGTCTTATAACATTATCTTCTCTGTTCCTTTATCTTCTTGCTCATACCTCACTATGAATGTGTAAAACTGGAGTGTCATGCCCAATTTCGTTGTCACAATATGTTAGCCCATTTGTAACAATGACAATAAAGGTATATTCTATTCTATTCTAAATATGGTTGGATGGATGGGGTGAAACGGGTTGTGAGGTCAGTTAATTAAATGGATGCAAGAGTGTGTGCTAGGGATAGATGTGAATGGCAAAGAATAGTTAGGAATGACTAATATCGGCGCATATGATGCGGAAGGGGTAAACCAGTCTCTCTGCTGATGAAGGATTGCATGGCACAGAAACTGACCCATTGTTGTACTGTGGGATTAATGTTCGGTGTCAGGTTGGGACAAGCGAAGGAGAATGAATGTTTGAAGAATGTCACTGTGTTCTTGCCTCTAGCCTGAGGGGGCATTTGTATACAAATAGATGACATTTTGAAGAAAATACATATTTAAAATGAGCAAAAATAATCTTCTATCGCAAGTGTCAAATTATGTGGTCCAGGACAAGGTTTCCTACGGCCACTGAGATGCTCTTGATACACTGTATCATACACCAGGTATTGCTGTTTTTTCACTGTTCTTCTCCTTTATAAAAGTGGTTTGTGGTTGACAGAATTTGGGACTTTATTATATTGTATTTCAATCTAATAAAATTTTTTAAAAAAGTGTTCAGTGAATGAGTGATGGAAAATTGCTATTGTTTTTCCATGGAAATCACTTTAGCCCACTTTTGCTAAAACAGAAATCATAGGTTACTGATGGCGCCTGGATAAAATACCTGCTGAAGCAGCTTCTGGCATCAATCATATAAATTTAAAAAAAATGGAGGATTGATAATGAATGTATAAAACACATCACAAAAACAATTATTTAGCTTTAGAGGTAAACCCGTAGCTTCTGTATTTGTATTGGCAGTGCTGCTATCAGAGCACATTAGCAACAAGCTTTGCTCAAGCAGCTGACATCACAGACAGGGCTGCTACTAGCTGCATTAGCATTAGCAAATGGTATTGCTAAGACAGCTTTATGCATCATTCCTCTCAATTAAAACATCGGGTATTTGAAATTTAATCCACAGCAAATAAATATTTTTCTTTTAAGTATCGAGTTTTGGGTCGTCAGCCTTAACGGAGTTCATACTTCAATTTACAGTGATTAGCCGTTAGCTTTTTATTATTTAGCATCACTTTAAGGATTACAAGCTGTAAGATACACTTTTGCAACTAGCATTAGCATCTTTCGTTTTAAACATTCCGTCAGTCCCACCTCTGCTTGTAGACAAATTTTGATTCGGTCTTCTTTGACAACGCTGTTTTATTCTTAAAAAAGTAAAATTAAAATATTATGCACATTTTATCAATGTTTTACTGTATTTTGCAGTACAACTTTAAATGGCCTTAGACCAAACACGCTGTTAAATGTTAACCATTATTGCCAACTAAGGAGATGGAGTATAAAAGAAAAAAATGGTAAGTTGCTGCCACCTACTGATATGGATGAATTTTACAGGCTGATCACAGAAAGTTGGCAAAGATACCAAACAATAGCATGTTTTTATAGGCAAAAATAGAATTATGAAGTGTCCTGCGGAAAACTAATTGAATATCCGTGCACTACACTAAAGTACTACACTAGAGTCATAATATACTTAAAAAAAATAGAACATTACCCCAGAAAATAATGTTTATGTTGCACATGAGTATACCGGTATACACAAGATCAACTTAAGACTATCAGTTACTGTTACTTACTAATTTCAATTTTAAAAAAGTACTGTATAATCAATATCTACCATTCTCTTTTCAAACAAAACATGTTTTGTGGCAAATGCCAGAGTTCTTACCATGTCAGTCACAATAGACTGTGTTCTAAATTGAATTCCAATAAAGCTTCAGAAAAAAGGGCTTGTGTTTCTGTAAACGGTCATTACGTAGCCACTGAATCAAAAAACACACACCAATATATATTATTGAGAGTTTTTAATAACATCCATATGAAGTGAAATACAGACACTGGATTTCTGGAGCAACGGCTATGCTAGACAGGTAGCGATTTACACGTGATTATCACGTTTCATCTTGATGTTGGTTTCTCAAACAAGTGAAGTCCGCAAGATTTAGGATTCTCTCATCAGCTTGGTCAGTTTTGTAATCTTCGTCTTGGTGGACATGTCCACGTAGTTATCGCCGATGCTGACGATCATACCGCCCAGGATTGAGGGATCGGACTGCAAAGAAAAAAACGTTTCAACACATGTTCCTTTTGTAACGGCTATGATGAAATTGAATTGGTTGGGAAGACATAATTGAGTGCATTGTTTATGGAATCTGATATTTAAAAGACAAAAGGTTTTAATGAAGACAAAAAAAGCAAATAACGTTCATCTCCATAATTAGAAAAATCATTGCTTATTTGAATATCTGACTATATCTCTTCAGTTTTGTACTATTTAAAAAACTGCAAATTAGAAAATAAAATGATTCAGTCCATCCATCTCTTATCTGCAACGCTTATCCTCAGGAGGGTTGCGGGAGTGCCAGAGCCCATCCCAGCTATCTTTGGGCAGTAAGCTGGGAACACCCTGAACTGGTTGCTAACCAGTCGCAGGGCACACAGAGACAGATAACTCACTCACACCAAGGAACAATTTGGACCGGCCAATTAACCTGAAATGCATGTTTTTGGAATGGGGGAGGAAAACCGAGTGCCCGGAGGAAACCCACGCGGACAAGGGGAGAACATGCAAACTCCACACAGGAAAGTTCGATCTCTTGAGCTCAGAACTGTAGAAACCACACACCCTCTGTGCTGCCCAGATTCAGTACTTTTTTACTAAAAGAAAAAAAAAAGTACAAGAAATACTATCTACCCAGGTTAAAAGCAAAAGTAATTTAGCCAGTTTTGAACTGTCTTGGCTGCTTGCAAACATCTCATCTCATTAGCTGTACCGCTTATCCTCATTAGGGTCGCGGGGGGCTGGAGCCCATCCCAGCCATCTCCGGGCAGTGGGCAGGGAACACCCTGAACTGGTTGCCAGCTAATCGCAGGGCACACGGGGACAGACAACTCACTCGCTCATTCACACCTAGGGACAATTTGGACCAGCCAATTCACCTGAAATGCATGTTTTTGGAATGTGGGAGGAAACCCACGCAAGCACGGGGAGAACATACAAACTCCGCACAGGAAGTCTGGAGCTGGATTTGAACCCACGCAGGAGGTTCCCAAGACATGAACTGTGCCGCACATGTGCTAACCACTGCGATGAGATATTTATATATATATATATATATATATATATATACTGGACTGTCTCAGAAAATTAGAATATTGTGATAAACTTCTTTATTTTCTGTAATGCAATTAAAAAAACAAAAATGTCATACATTCTGGATTCATTACACATCAACTGAACTATTTCTAGCCTTTTATTATTTTAATATTGCTGAATTTGGCTTACAGCTTAAGAAAACTCAAAAATCCTATCTCAAAATATTAGAATATCATGAAAAAGTATACAAGTAGGCTATTCAACTAATCACCTGAATCATCTAATTAACTCGAAACACCTTGCGAGGGTTTCCTGAGCCTTAAAAACACAAGCTTGGTTCAGTAAACTAAATCACAAGTATGGGGAAGACTGCTGATCTGACTGCTGTCCAGAGGACCATCATTGATACCCTCCATCAGGAGGGTAAGACACAAAAAGACATTTCTCAAAGAGCAGGCTGTTCACAGAGTGCAGTTTCAAAGCATATCCACAAAAAGTCTGTTGGAAGGGAAAAATGTGGCCGGAAACACTGCACAACCAAGAGAGATGACCGCAGCCTTAACAAAATTGTGAAGAAGAGCCGCTTCCAGAATTTGAAGGAGCTTCAAAGACAGTGGGCTGAAGCTGGAGTCCAGGTATCAAAAGCCACAGTTCACAGACGTGTCCGGGAAATGGGCTACAATAGCCGTATTCCCATGGTCAAGCCACTTCTGAACTCAAGACAACGGAAGAAGCGTCTGACTTGGGCTATGGAGAAGAAGCACTGGACAGTTACAGAGTGGTCCAAAGTCCTCTTTTCAGACGAAAGCAAGTTTTGCATTTCATTTGGAAGTCAAGGCGCCAGAGTCTGGAGAAAGGCTGGAGAAGAGCAAAATCCAAGTTGCTTGAAATCCAGTGTGAAGTTCCCACAGTCAGCAATGGTTTGGGGAGCCATGTCAGCTGCTGGTGTTGGTCCACTGTGTTTCATCAAGTCCAGAGTAAATGCAACTGTGTACCAAGAGATTTTAAAGCACTACATGCTTCCATCTGCTGAAAAACTCTATGGAGATGAGTATTTCATTTTCCAGCATGATCTGGCACCTGTCCACAGTGCCAAAACCACCAGTAACTGGTGCACTGACCATGGCATCACTGCCCTTGATTGGCCTGCTAATTCCCCTGACCTGAACCCCATCGAGAATTTGTGGGGTATAGTTAAGAAGAAGATGAAAGACACCAGACCTACAAATGCAAATGAGCTGAAGGCCGCTATCGAAGCATCCTGGGCATCAATAACACCTCAGCAATGCCACAGGCTGATTGCATCCATGCCACGCCGGATTGATGCAGTAATCCGTCCAAAAGGATTCCCAACCAAGTACTGAGTGCATCAATGGACATTTTCAAATGTTTGATTTAGTTTTGCTGTTATAAAATTATTTTTTTTTACTTGGTCTGAGGAAGTATTCTAATATTTTGAGATAAGATTTTTTATTTTTTTTCAGCTGTAAGCCAAAATCAGCAATATTCAAATAATAAAAGGCTTGAAATAGTTCAGTTGATGTGTAATGAGTCCAGAATGTATGACATTTTTGTTTTTTTAATTGCATTACAGAAAATAAAGAACTTTATCACAATATTCTTATTTTCTGAGACAGTCCAGTATATGCATTTATTAGAGCTAAGAGTTTGGGGTCGGGTTCGGGCATAAAATGTCAATCATCAAGTCGGGCCGGGATTCTCTCGCAGTTTTTTTAAATGATACACTCGTCATCTCTTCCAACTTTCCTTTTCTTAGTTGAGGATCTGCACAGCATGCACGACACCTTGACAACCTCGGAAGTGTGCCCGTCGGAACCAAAGCGTGCCCATCGAAACCGAAGCGTGCAATCTGAAACCGGGCTGTTCATTTTCGGAAATGGAAAAAAAAAAAAAAAAAATCATTTCTGCAAGGTCGGATGGGTAGCGTGAATGCTGCACTTTTCAAAGTGTACGCACTTCAGGCACTGGGCTGTTTGTTGTCGGAGATTGCAAAAATCACCTTCCCTTAAATTAAATGTGAAAATTTTTTTTTTGTCTGGCTGGATCGCTTAAATCAAGTTAATCTGTCGGGCTCGGGCTGATTCGAGTCGGACTAGATTTCATTTTCCCCCTCATATAGACGCTCCCCTACTACAACCATTCGACTTAGGATATGAACATTTTTTTCAGGACGTCGAAAAATATTTGGACATTTCTGCAAGTTAGATTTTTTTATTGTGTACACCTTTTCCTGAGGACAGAAAATTACTGTAGTGCTTCTTTCCGCCGCTACCGGCAATGTGTTGGCCCTGTGAGAGGTCACCCAGCATCCATCCCAAAGAAATCTGGCTTTTACTTCCTACTTCATGTGTAAACATATTACTAATTTTGACGTTTTTTATTGTTTAATATCTCGTGCATCCATTCAATATGGTTGGTGTGAAGTGTAAAGAAGAGGCAAACCGTTTAATTTGTAAATCAGATCATAAAAGGACCACATTTGTGTTACGTTGAAATTTCAATTCACGACATTTTGTGGCCATAAACCTGTTGCACAGTGTACATGTTATGTTTACATTGTCTCTTTTGAAATAAATGTCAGCTTCCGGACTGACTGACTCAGACTGATGTGTGCATTGTTGAACAGCATTCATGGTTCATTGTCCCAGAAGTGTATGATTTAAGTTGCTTGTTTTTTTTAGAAAATAAAATGAAAATGCAATGTAAATCTTTTGCAATTATATAGTGCTTTTTAAGACAATGAAGACCCCCAAAGCGCTTTACAAGGTGCTTCACGCTTTCCCTTTTACACACACTAACCGATAGCAGCATCAGCCATGCACGGCATTCATCAAGAGGCATTGGGGATTCAGCGCTTTGCCCAAGGAAATTTCGACATATGACACGGAGGAGCCGGGAATCGAACCTGTGACCTCTTGATCTCGTGACGAGCGCTTTGCAATCAATTATATCGAATCGCAATAGTTGTAGAATCACAATAATCAAGATATAAATCGAATCTACACCTTAGTATTGTGATACAAGCGAACAGTGAACAAAACATATCATCCCAACCCTAGAGGAATACCTCACGTATTATTCTGGGAAAGATTAGTCATGTTGTGCTGAAATTTTAATTTATTTACTGTAAAAGGTTTCAGAGCTCTTAGTTTTATTTGAATTCATAACAAACATTCTTTGTTTCTTTTTGCTTTGTTAAAAAATTCTTAAAACCAATTGATAAGCTTTTACAGCAAATTAACATCTGTTCCAAATATCGGTTATCACTCTCTCTTAATAATAACAATAATAATCGGTATCTGCCCTTAGTTTTGACCATTACATCATGTCGTTATCAGCCAATCATGTTGCCGTTCTTTGATTTCCACAAATTACAGCTTATCTGCTTTGTGAAACCTTAGATTTAATAGGAAAAGAAGGCTCAGGGAAGGGCCTTAAAACGGGGTTTGAATTCCTTATCTGAAGGTTTCTCACCCTGTCCTACTTTCAAGTGCAAAATTATTTGATATCTTTTCTTCTTATTTTGAGTCTCTAGTTTAAACTTAAGCGCAATATCAAAAAAATAAAAATAAATTCTACCTTTGTTTCCAGCTTGATAGTTTCGCCCTTTTGAAGGAATCCATTAAGTGCGACTTTCAGCTCGGCAAGATTAGCCTGATCCAAAGGCTGAAAAGAATATAGTTTGTTTTCATGTAAGACACATCATTTATACTTGTTGAAAATATGCTAATATTAGCTAAAAACAAAATGTGTTTGACTCACCTGGGCGGTTGTTACTGTGCAGATGACCTCTCCACGGTGTGCACTCATCATCTTGCCAAAAGCGGCAATGACGTCACCAGTTAGAGTCAAGCGACCGTTGTCAGAAAGGACCGCTGCAGAAACACAAAATACATCAAAAGCTGTACATATTTAGCAAGTCATTTAGACTCCTAATCCAGTCTACTTTCACAATGCAAACAAACTTTAACGCAGTGTTTCTCATATTTATTGTATGACAAGGTAAGAGCGGTACCGCTTCATAAGAGGTTATTCCCGGATTTTCTGATATAAAATAATGAAAAACTAATTGGTCTGTTCCTGAGCTCTCAAAACGCAAATGAACAATAAAAAGATATGAAATACATCTTCCTGATGGCCTAAAACACTTTAGCAATTAAACAAAAATACAATAATAAGATAATAACGAAATCAGATTGAGTTTATTAAGAGGGAGTCGCCGTAACAGTAGTGTGATTTCATTCATCACTTTCATTCACCCATTTAGCTGTGCTAATAACAATTTCACAGTTTAAAACTTTCTAAAAAAAAAATTAACACATCCAAGCTGATTTGTCTCCATTAATTATTTAAAATAAGACAACTGATCAATGTAATCAAATCGTTTAAACCCAAAAAATATAAATATTATTGGTGTGTGAGTTTGTGTGTGAATGGGTAAGTGTGAAGCACATTGTAAAGCGCTTTGGGAGGTCTTCATTGACTTGAAAAGCACTATATGAATGCAGCCCATTTACCATTTAATGAGATCACATTTACGACTTTCAAAATTTGATCTAATAAATTATAATTACAGTTAAGGCTTTATTTTAGAATAATGAATTCAATGCCTTTTAAAACTTTTAAGGATCTGCGGGAACCCTGATGAAAGAGCTGTGGCTCGACCAGTGAGCGGTCTCTAGTGGTAGCCTCTGAAAATGCTCATGACATGGATTTTGGGTTGTAATTTAGAGCACGATTAAGAATAAATCTCGTATATCGAAATTCTCGTGTTTAGAGGTGCTCGTATATAGAGACATAACCGTATTGTTCAAACTACAACTCACTGATGAGGTTCATCGTGATCGGGGAGACTTTTGCTTTTACAAGGGCATCCTGAAAGGTCTTCTGCTTGAGGCTGCGCTTCACATGAGGGTTCATGACAATACTTGAAAGTTTGGGGTCCTTGATGAGGGTCTGTTAAGAAAAAGCAGCATTCACTTGACAAAGTGTGTTTTGCTTCATTTACAGAAGAGCTTTATACACTCACATTCACTTTACCCAGCTCCTGCTCCACTTGGTCCAGTTTCTTCTGCTTACTGGCAGCTGAAAACAAAGCAGTAGCATAGCGACCTTCCACACCATAAACCTGGATAGGTGGCTTGAAGGAAATTCAAAATTAGGTCACTATTTAATACATTTGCATAATAAAGTGTCAGCCACGCTCACTGTATGCTTTCGGATAAACATTTACCTTGATCAATTTGGCTACAGGCCTAACAGCTGATGAGCTAAATTGGCGGGCCTGAATGAAATAAGGAGACAAAAATGATCAAATTATTCTATTGACATAAAACACGCTCAAGGCGCTAACGCGTAAGCTAGCACGTTAGCAGTCATTCAAGTGCAAAGCGGCGTCTAAAGATTTGTGGCAGTCAAATTCAAACAAGAATAAGTCATTAAGGTTTTGGTATGTTGAGATGACTTTGTCACCCAGAAATAGAGATTTCATTGTCGTAAATATAATCATTAGTACAAAATCACTCCTCGTCTTACCTGCTGTCCTAGCATGAGGGCTGCCATTTTCTCCTCCAGCTGTCCAGACTGGGGAACACAGACTGCGCATGTGCAGTCATAAAAGGGGAATATTTGTGGGAGTTGTAGTCCTGATGTCGTATTATAGTCCCAATGCAGTCATTTAAAGTCGTCAGCATATTTATTTACATTCCAGGAACTGCTAGACTAAAATATCTAGGATAGAAGAGTTTTATTTCTTGAAGAAATAAATATTTCACATAAAGCCATTGCCAGCACAATTGGCATAAGCTCAAATTGGTAAGCACAACAAATATTTTACATTGACATTATATTAGATTTAAAATTGAATTATAATTTCTTTTATAAAACATTCTTAACGAAACACTTTGCATACCACGTTGCTTTAACCACATCAGCTGCCATGAAAGATTAAAGTTTAATAAATATATTACTTTCATTTTAATGCCTTTACAAATAATCTTGAAATGTTATTTTGCAAGACTTGACATTTAAGTTATTGCACTCAAATTTCAAATATGGCGAGGACATGGTATTAAAATACCCCCCTAACATAGATTCTTACCCACCAGTGCAGCCTTTCACACAGCTGCAATTGTTAAATTTTTTCCCCATTCCTCATAAGCAACATGTGCCAAACTCAGATTGCTGGCCGAATAAGGCCTACCACATAATTTTATGCAACCTGTGAGACAATGGTGAGAAGCACAAGAGAAAAAATAGCTACCATGTGACAGTTTTAAATGTGTCCTCTGGATGTCACCAAAGCCAGGCACTACTTGCAAAATGTAGCTGTATTTGCTGACTACCATTAATCAACCAGAGAACATTTGATAAACCCATCTTGATGTTATTTTACTTAAATAGTTTCAGACGCAATATTTAAGGCAATAGAATAAATAAATAAAAGCTTTAGCTCTTTTCGATAATAGATATGAAAAACAGCTAAGTTTTACTTTTCGGTGAACATTTTCATGAAAAAATAAAAAGCAGATTTTAAAAACATATCATTGTATGCCATTTTTGTCACTTTTAAGTCTGCATGAGCTTCCACGAGTTAAATGTGGGGTGCATAATATGAGGTGTTGGTAAAGTTTAAAATTAAACATTTTCATTTAAGTACGTGTTATCAATGTCCATCTGTGTTCAAATAGCCTTTATATATTTATTTTCAGCTGCTTTTCTTACTTTTGTTATCATTTTTCAGGCCACAGGACGCATTAGGCTCGAGGAAAGGCAGCGGAAGGGTTGGGGGAAGTGATTTCAAGCACATGGTCATGGTTTTCTTTAATTATAAGAGGAAAATGGTGAGAGAAAAAAAAAAATAGTCAAAATTCCAACCTAAACCCAGCTCAGTAGCCTAGATGGTAGTGTGCCCGCTTTGAGACTGGGAGGTCGCTGGTTCGCGCCTCGACCGAGACATACCTAATTGGTATAATGGCGGCGCCCTCTGGCTGCGGCTGCATCGACCCGCTACAACGGGTCAGGTGTATCGACATTTCGTTCTGTGTACATTGTTACAAAGAATGACAATACAAAGGAAATTATTATTATTATTATTAAAGATGAAAGTTTATTCAACCGCGTCTAAAAAGAGGCATATACGTGCAACCCCTGTAAATAAAATGTAGTGGAAATTAATTTGCTTTTTTTTGTACAAACGCATAGTTGATGAACACAATAAGGCATTTAATTTTAGGTAAGAAAAAAACTATTGAGGAAAAATACCCACTCGTTTTATAAGTAAATATTATATCCCTGAATCAGTTTAATGGTGAAACTCCCAAAAGGCCCCCAGCCCTCCAGCTAAGGCACACTTTTTATCACATTAATCTACAAATCCGGCCCCCGTGAGAACTTTTTTTCCTACCAAGTGGACCCAGAGCTAAAATGGGTTTGATACCCCTGCCACCGAAAAAGGATTTCACAAAATCATTTTTGTCAAATCGCCATGTTTATTTTTCCCCATATTCAGAGTAGTGCATAACTGACAGCATTAACTATACAAAAAAACTGCTAAGAAAATACTTACCAAGGCAGTTCCTTCCATGGGATTTAAAACAAGACCAAATCCTCTTTCTGCAATTAAGAATGTTCTCCAAGCGACCGATAACGTTAGTACGGTAGTCTTAACAACATCGAAATGAGACTAATTTTGCGCGGAGGGCATGCCACAATATACCCAGATAAACTGGAGGTCAGCTGTAAACCTAGCTCAAATGAATCCTTTAAAGCTGAAAGAACTTGAGTAAGACTTACAACTTTCACTGGTGGGATATTTTCATACAAAATAAACATCGTGGATCCTTTTATAAATAAAACAAATATAAAGGTCGGATTTTAGCGTCACAAGCTCCACTTTGTCCTGTACACACACACACACACACACGCGCGCGCATGCGCGCGCAAACAGTACTGCTACTGATACAAGTAGTTGAAAGTGTTCAGTGGTCACTCGAATGTCTCATGCTTTTTCTTCTACTGACATTTTAATCACGATTGCGTGATTAAAGAAAAAAAGGTGACTCGGAGTGGGGGAAAAAAACGTGTCCATGCTCCTGGCACATTGAGCCCCATTTTGAAGAGTGTGCAACAACAATTTACGGAAGAGGTCCGTGAGACTCATCACGATTTGGATTACAGATGATCAGGAGGAAACACTGATATATTTTGCCATAAAGCTGGGACTCCCTCCAATTCAGGCACTGTCGCCAGTTTCTACTGTGTGGACTTTAAACATGTGTTCCGGCTTGTTGCCTTTGCTGTGATGATCCCACATTTGCAGGTAAAGCCGCTCCAAGTCCATTGTATACTGCTTGGTGTTGAAAAGGGGACTGCAAATGCGTTGCTTCCAAACTCGAGCCCTGATCATCTTTAGGCTGAGGGGAAATGGGGAAAAAAAGCGTTAAATCAGATGCAATGTTGACAAATTATAAAAAAAAAATAAACGTTCTTATGAGGCACAAAATTTTAGAAAATCCCTACTATTCCATGTCTGAGCCCAGCTTGACTGCAATGTCTTCATACTCCTGCCGACTATGAGCGATGAGTTCCGGACAGCCGAGGCAGCTGAGTTGTGAAGCGGCCACTCGCGATGCAAGGGTTTCACCTTCACCAGGATACATGCATGAAAATGGTTCAGGGGTTAAAAAGATGAGATGGGTGTGGAGGAAATATGTAACAGTAACCGGTACAGCCCAAAAAATATTGAGCTGTCGACCCACCCTGGTTTTCAGTGATCTGCAGGTGTCACGCACACATACTGTACATACAGTACATCTTAGGGGTATTGCATGAAACCAAGATAAGAGATTGAGCCAGGATATTTTTTTTTTTACCAATATATCCTCAAGTCGGTTGCATGAAAGCTGTTTAAATTTAGCTCAGCTCAGTTACTATGGTGATTTATTCTCCACAGCTAGCCTGCTCCTGACCAAGCCAACAGCCAAGCTAAGATTATCCCCAGAGAAACATCTGGCACTTTTACCGCCTTGTGTAAAAAGAATGGGCATTACGAAATTTCATTTGATTTTCTCGATATGTTGCATTTTATTTATCCTGCATCCAACATGTAGGTTATATTGTCATGTCATTAACCTCTGTTGACTGCTTAATTGCAAGAGTCATTTTGAAGCCATTAATGTAATATTTTTGTTGCTGTCAGACCATGTGTTTAATGGCTTTTCCAATTAAGGAAGCTTGTGAAATGGCCATCAGAACTTTTATGAATATGTATATTATTGATGTTTTTGAAATTCTGAAAAGGGACAAAAAAAAAAAAGTAATTACAAGCGTACTATAGCATATATATAGGCCTATTTCCCATTCATTTGAGAGAAGTTTGTTCTTTCTTAATGGTCAATGAAAAATCTCATGGAAATCTCACGATACCCCCACCCTTTCCCTCAAAACATTTACTCCTCGGATTTACATAATTCATTTTAGTCACCTTTATCGTTTTCGAAATGGGCAAATTTCGCCAAAATGTGAGATTTTCATGCCTGCCAGGATATTATTGAGTGACAAATAGTCTATAGGAATTCTTAAAATAATCTTGCAATTATTTTTTCGTTCCAAAATAACCAACCCTCACCTGGCATAGTGACCATGGGCGTTCCAGCCCACAAAACATCCATGCCTGTAGTGTGACCGTTGCACAAAGGCGTGTCGAGGCACACGTCAGCCAGCTGGCCCCTCCTAACATGTTCTTCTTTGGGGGCCACCGGGGAGAAGATGATGCGAGAAGCGGGGAGCCCCATGTTCTGAGCGTACTGCTGGATGTTGGGCTCGCCCACGGCAGGGAACCGAAGGAGCCACAAAACACTGTTTTGTACACGTTTTAAGATCTGTTCAAAGAATTGAAAATTGTTTTAAATGTTATATACACACAATCTAAATGAAATAATAATTATTCTTGTGTACTGAAGAGTAAGGTCGCAAAAATTGGTCAATGTTGTTGACAAAAATCGACAATAAAAATTAGACAATATATTCAATTGTCGGACAAGTTTAAGTATGTGTGTCATAACTTCTAAGGTTTGAGCAATTTAGCCTGGTTACATCCAACAAAAAGACTACTTGCAGAGAAAAGTCAGTTGAACGAAACAAAGTAACGTACAAGCCAAATTGAACATTTAAAACCGGTATATATCGCTACAAAAGAGAGCCTGAGCGTTATGCCACTGTGCCTGAAAAACATATTTAAAACAAATGCATGCAGAACTAAGACATAATCTCAGATGTCACAGACTTTGCAGTTGACCACTCAATGTACTTCACAAAAATGCATATGTGTTTTATTTACTGTTTTACTTCTTCTAATGAGCATTGGTTCACAGGGATAAAAAATGTCTACTTGGTTTTAATTTATTGTTTCTTCTCCTGTCCCTAAAAAGTGGACAGGTTTATTTATGAATTAATGTCCCTTTTGACTGAGCATTGTGCCTAATTTAATTTAGATAGGGCATTCTTATTTAATTATCGTACGAATCTACAGATTGTTCAAGAAAAGATGCATTTTTTACTGTTCCAATCTTTCTTATGTCAATATCATCTACCACAATTATATTAACTTCATGCTAAAAAAAGTTATTAGATAAATTTTCAGTGACTAGTTAAAATAGTCATTAGTTGCATCCCTACTGCAGAATAGAGGTGGCTCTGACTTACATTAGCCCACATTTGAAGAGTTGGCGGATCAATTTTGTAGAGCTGGTTAAAATTGCAATAAACGATGGAGTCCTCTGGGAGACCATACTGGGAGCGGGTCGTCACAACAATTGTGCGCGGCACCTCCTCCCCTGTTGCAGCTTTATTGTTGATCTGAAAACATGGTGAAACATTATCACCTAACAGAAGTACAGCACATTGGAGCATTCATGAATGGATGATCACCTCATACCTGTGTGGTGGCAAGGCCATTGCTAACAGTGAAGCTGTTGATGGTGACCTGTATTTGGCCTTGGTTGATCATATTGATGATTGCTTCAGCAGCTGTGTTCATAGGGATGACAGGCATCGACAGTGCTCCATTAGTGTCTGCAGCAGGTTCTTGATTGGTGTCGCATTTCATCTGGCCCAAAAAAAACCCAGGGAAAATGTTAGTCTAAAATAGATGACAAATGAATTCATCCTTTTTCAGATATCAAGGCTTAATCCTGAGATACATTTTTGGCCACCATCCAAAACATGAATTACCGTACCTTTATCACTTTAACATCTGGCAAACTGTCCAAGAATGCCTTCAGGTCAATGCCATTTAGAACAATGCGGTTGTCAAAGATGTGTCCATTTGATTTGAAATCAATCACAGCTTTTTTCTTTAGAACAAAAAGAGAAAGCCATTTCAATTTAAAATATTTAAACTTTGAAATGTCAAAAATAATGACAGTACAGGACCAACCTTGAGATGAGGAAACATGTTGGCATGGTCTCCAATGAAAAACGTATGTGGCATGTAGGCGACTTTCTCAGAATACTGCTCGACTACTTCTGCAGGTGACGTCTCCTTATCTGTAATGATGTAGTCCATAAAGGGAGCTCCGCTGGTTCCGGGGTAACCTAGCCACATAGCCTAATGTAGGGATTAAAACCAAATGATTAAAAACTAGCAGCGTTCAGTGTTTGTATACCTTTTTTACAGTCAAATCAAATTCAAACACTTTTTAAGGACTTTAATAGCCAACTTTCCAATTTATCCAGTATTACAAAAAAAAAAAATCAGTGTAGATCATAGATTTTACAGCGCCACAAATACATGTATTATTTACATTATATACTTGTGTGCATTTATCAACATGTTTTAGGATTTTGAGTAAGTAGCGTAGACGATATGCTTAATAGGATAATGTCATACAAAGTAATGACAGCAGCAGTTTATCACGAGGAAAGAAGGAATGCAATGTCAAAACAAAACTACCAGAGTGTCTACGTCGCTTTTGAGCAGACTTGTTAAGAAACATGGCAACAATTTCAAACATTTACAAGCAATTCACCCAAAATTCAAGCACTTATCAATCCTTGAATACACATTAAAATTCAAGCATTTTCAAGGATTTCAAGCACCCGCACAAACCCTGAGGATTGACTCTTCATGACATCAACAACAAATTTGAGAATGACCATGGAGACAGTGACCCAACCTGAATGGGAGCAGGGCGGAGAGCAAATAGCTCATTTCTGGCTCCTTTGGTGTAACCATTCATGTTGACAAGAATGTGGACCCCGTCTTGGTGAATGCGATCAGCTGCCTTGCCATTACAAGGAATCTACAAATAGAGATATTGTGGTTTTTATTAATCTTTTGGGAGCCTTGTTCTAGTTCCTAAACATTTCAAACCGGTTGGTTGCAGCAGATAGTCAGTAAAAGGCACAGATAAATCACCTGTGAGAGGTCTGTGAAATTATGCGCTTCTGCCACTACTTTCACTCTGAAGTTTGTACTGTCGTCAGGACTCAGCGCGTAACAAAACACCTTGAGGAAAATACACAAAAATGTTACTTAATTCTTTTGGACAAAACCCGATTGCAAATCATTTGCGGCTGTAATTTAAAACTGATGAAGTTAGCGAAAATGGCAAAGATGACTCACTTCAAATTTCTCTGGATTGTGCATTCCTGGAATAGACTGCATCAAGTGGGAGGTTGGGTGGTTTCCGAAGTCTGAGCTGACATAGCCAACACGTAAACGTCCACCGTTAGCAGTCAGTTCTTTAGGATGCTCATAGGCAGGCTTGTGTAATGCATTGATCTGTTCAATAAGTAGACGTTTAGAAATAAGAAAGTAAGAGGATGCCTTTATAGATGCTTTAAATGAATAAAATAAGTTTTATTATATACTACTGTATTAAAATATTACTTCTGTGTACCTTGTCCAAACAAAGGTTTCCGTGGCGCTCAGCGATGGCCTTGCGAAAACCATGAGACAGTGGGTAGAGCATACTGTGGTGAGGGTGCACAGATGGCAAGCGATTCTTTTCCAGCTGGTCAGCAACAATGCTAACTAGTTTTTTCATCCGCTCATCATAATCAGTCCAATCGCACACAATCTAAAAAGGAAAAAGGGAAAAAAAAAATCAAACAATGCTGTCATAAAAGCAACAACAACATAAATGAAATAAAAACAAGCACAAAAAAAAAAACTATACAAACCTGCAAGCAATGTGCTAGGTTACAGTATGCATCAGGGAAGTCAGGCTTGAGTTTCAATGCAGTGCGGTAAGATGCAATGGCCTCTGGGATGTTTCCAGAATCCTAAAAGACAAAAGCCCCAGAACAGTTCAATATTTGTAGCATGGTACGTTCGTATCTAAATAAATAGAAATCAACCTACTTTTAGTTTAATATTATCATGTTTTGTAATAACATAAGTTGAAAAGTTCTGAAAGAAATATTGTTAAGCTGAGGTGTTGCAATTTTTTTCTTGCCCTCATGTATGTTTTATTTGCTGTCATGGTCTTTCTGGACTATTTTACAGGCCTGATGCGTCGTTGCTGTCATCCACTTTCTGGACGAATTTCAACATATTACTTATTGTTTTCTTTTATTGATGTTCACTATGCTTTATGTACTGTTATCCAATGCTAAATGTATTACAACCTGGTCATCCTGGAAGGCGGATAAACAAATGTGAGGCCCCTTCTCAAAGTTTCTTATTTTCCTCGTGCTGAGGTTTTTAGTTTTTCCTTGCCTGCATGTTGGTTTAAGGTCAGGGGATAGTGTAATAGTTGTCTGTAGTCAGAACAACCCTTTGAGACTTATAGTGATTAAGTGCTATACAGATTAAAATGACTTGACTGGTATCACATACTTTGTGTATTGAAGCCAAGTTGCTGTGGGCGTCAGCAAAAGCAGGATTAATGTGGATGGCACGGGTATAGCACTGCAGCGCTCCTTGCACATCTTGCATTTCCTTAAGCGTGTTGCCCATGTTTGAGTAGGCATCCGCAAATGTGGGGCTAATTCTGCAAACAAAGACAGTGTTAAGAGTTTCTGTTCTCACACCCATGTGAAGCAGGGTTTAGAGTAAGCCTATCTTGGCCACAATGTATCAAGGCAAAATTGTATGACAAAACATTTTGCACTCATAATCCCAGATAAGACATTTAGATATGGCATATTTATACTATCACTAATATTGAGTATATTAAGACTACAAACCTGATGGCCTCCTTGTAGTGCATGAGGGCTTCCTGGAGCTTCCCCTGCTGTTGGAGGACACTCGCCAGGTTGGAATGAGCTGCGGCAAACTCTGGGAACACCTAGAAACAAACATTTATTAGACCATTCTGACCCTCATTGCCATCAAAATTTTATCCAAAAGTATATGAATCAATCTAATCAAACAGTACCTCTAACGCTTTCCTATAAAGTTGAACTGCTTCTTCAATATTTCCTTGTTCACGTTTGATGTTAGCTAAGTTGTTAAGGGAGTCTGCGTGTGTTGGGCACAAACGCAGAGCTGTGTTGTAGCACTCTTCCGCTTCGGACACCTGCAGATATTTGCCAGGCAATCGTTAGTCAATTATTAGTCGACTAATGCAATAGTTGTAAAAATCATCCACACGCTTACATTCCCTTTCTCCTTCAATGCGTTTGCCAAATTGCAGTAGGCATCTGGAAAGTGAGGTTGTAACTCAATAGCTCGGCGATATGTGTCAATAGCCAAGTCTATGAGGCCTTGCTCATAGTAGACACAAGCCAGATTCCCATGGACAACAGCATGGTTGGGACTAAGATTCAGGGCTCTTAAATATCCAGCCACAGCTCTGGAAACACAGAATAATTGATGTACTGTATATGTATAATAGTGAGGCTGTATAGAACACATGTAACTATGTGCAATTGTTAACTTTTGTCTAAATGGTATTAAATTGGCAGGTTTGAGATTAATGACCTGTCAAAGATTCTGGCTTCCTTCAAAACATTTCCTAAATTGATGTAGGCATCAAGGAAATTCGGGTCCAGTGTCACTGCCTTTAAAAATTGAAAAACAAATACACATACAAGGAGAATCAACAATCTATTTTTGATTTCAGATTTTACAAGTTCATAATATTTGAAAATCAAACGTCACTGACCTTTTCAAAATGGTGTATGGCCAACCATATCTCCCCCTGGGCATTGAACACACAACCCAGGTTGCTCCAAGCCACTGCAAAGTTGGGCTGAGTCTCAATGGCTTTCAGGTAGCAAGCCTTGAGTTCCCAAAAGGGGACAAAAAAAAGAAACAGGAAGAGGATAGACAGAAAGGGGAGGTGGGGTGAGTTGAGGAGAGGATTGGGGATTGTAAAAAAATAAAAAAAAGGTTGAGAAAAAGAAAAAAAGGAAACAAATAAAAAAAACAAAAACAAAAAGGGAAAAGAAAAACAAGTTAGTGACTTATTTCCAAGAAATCAAAAAGTGAGTCTACAGTACGGGCACGCATGCGCATAAGTCTGCTGCGCAAAGCTGCATTGCTTTTTCCTACGCTGCGCAGATCCAACCGACACCTTCACATTGGCCCTCATCGCCCAGTTACGGCCACAATTGTAAAAGCCAAGTGGCAAATTTATTTTTCAGTCCTTCAACCCACCATAGATTAACTACAAGCCAAACTGCTATACAACATCTCACAACCTGCGATGGGGAACTGATTGTGCAGGTGAAGGTCCCTGAAAAGCATGCGCAACAAAATTATGCAGGCGCGCGGGGTGCACCAATTGTCACACCACAACGTGCTGCGCTTGCGCGGCCTTGCCCCTGGCAGAGGCATTTCGCTTCGCTCGCGGAACAGCCTTCTGCAATAGCAACAGATCAACACCCCCTGGCAGAGAACCTGCCATACCAGACTGGCACACGCTCGCCCCCTTTTTCTCTTTGGAGAATTGCCATTGGGCTCTCATTTGCTAAGCTTCAAGAGCTGAAGTTATAATACAAAAAAGAGGGAATTTTTGTTTTATTTTAAGGCCAAACTACAGAGAAATTGGGGCATTTGGGAGCAAGGCTGGCTTAAAGGATAGACAGGTCTGCTACTAAGAGGCCATAGGGATTGGGGAAAGGGTCGCTCGCATGCTGGCGCGCTTTGCGTTTTAGTTGCCTGGTGGGCATCGCTGCGCAGCCCATGCGCTACTGTAGACTCACAGCGCAATATCTGCATCATCAGAGCGCTGCAACGCAATAAAGACGGGATAAACAAAACAAAAACTGGAAAAATAATCAAGAGTTATACAAGAGTTAGAACATTCTTACTTGTTTTTCGCCATTACGACTTCCAAATCCAAGTTTCTTTATAATTAACATGGAACTCAGTAATTAGTATAAGCATATTTTAAAAATGCTTACTGTCTTTTCTTTAGCTACTTTTTTCATTTGCTCTTCAAGAGATGCCACAAGAGAGGAACTCAAGCGTGAAGTGAGGTGTTTTTTTCTTTGGCTGGCTGCTACAAACCCGTTACCATATTTTCGGACTTTGTCAGAGTGCTGGCCGCGGCTGGCTGGAAGAAGAGAAGACTGAGGCTGCCCCTAGTGTTCCTTTCCGCCGGGCACCTACGCAGGAATAGTGTCACCCACCTGAAACCTTCTATACAATAATTTCATTTGAGGAAAAACCAAAAGAGACAAAATCAGAAACCACATGGTTAGTAAATTTGATAAACAAAGCATTTGTCTTTCAAAATGGAAATTTAGGAGGTTCTTCCAAAACACAACAAACAACCTTCTAGATTTAGCATTCATCCATGCAAAAAAATAAATAAATGTACTTGATAAGAAAAACAAAAAGATGTTTCGGGTAGCAGTGGGGGAAGAAAGGCTTTGTGTGTCAACAATTTCAAGTTCGAGCAAAATTGTATGAGTTCAATTTTCTGTCACTAGAGGAGGGCAATTACTGGCTTGATCTTACCATCATGAACTGACCCAATTGCTTTGGGGGAAATTACAGGTCTGAAGCATATAGAAAAAAATAATCATTGAATTTCTGTCTAATATTTGAATGCTTTAAGTGCTTGGCAGCTCTCTTGAATCCTGGCCAATGGGATAGGGAGAAAGGTCTGTGGTTTATTATGATCTAGAAGTCTCCACAGCTCTGAAATGAAGAAGTCATCGCTGTTGCTGCGCGCGCCTGTCCTTTTGGGAACCGCATCTGACGCAGGCGGTGGAATACAGAATGTGAGCTGTCTGCCGGACACCAATGAGGGGGCACTACTGACAGGTACCAAGTTCGTACTTTTTCATGTATATGGCTGACTTCCCATGTGTGCAATAGAAAGTATTTCAGTGAGATAACAAAACTGTCCGCATGGACAGCATTACTGAAAAGCCTTCTGGCTGTTTTGGTAGATGAGTGAAAGGTCAGGAAGACAGCTCTCGGCGCGCGTGCTCCACCAAACCTTAGCAAGCGCGCGGGGGGTAGAGCGACAGAGCAGTGGAGCATGGAACTCCCTGATACTCCATCCCCACTCCTTGTAACCCCCCAACTAGCATAAAATAAGAGGACCTGTAACCACAGTGACAACTGCATAACTCCAGATTTGACCTGACCCAAGGAGCCCCATGTAATCGGAAAAGAATTGAAGTGGCAAATAGATGCAGAAAAGAATTTGAAGTGGCAAAATAGAAAAAGCCTTAAGCTGTCTGTAAATGGGAGTAGGAGAGAGGATGAGTACACTGTCTAATCACTAGCTATAATACTGGAGTACAGTGATTAGGTTACAAACCATCTTATCTTTAGCACTGCAAATATTAACTAGTTACTAATCAGTTCATATATTAATCATAGACCGAGCCAGCATTTTCCCCCTGTAGTCAACTGCCAAATGCATGGAAAAATGATGTCAAGTGTTAGCCTTAATAGAGCCTTTCTTCCAAAAGGGAGGGAGCAACCTTTTGTACAGGGTCAGGATAAAGCAAAAATAATGACAAATGGTGATAAAAGGGGTAGAAAGGAAAACTAGGAACAACTAAAAATGTATACATTGTTTAAAGAAAATACTTAATAACAAAAAACATAGAATTTAATTGTTTTGGTGTCTCTCACATGGGTTCTAGACAATTCATGGCCCAAAAATGTAAAAGTATTAACAAGTATGCAATGCACACTTCTACTGTGAGAGGAAAAAGGCTTGTTTTCTTGGGAAACTTATTAGGCTTAGGGTATTTATCTATATTTACAAAAAAAAAAAACTGGTGTAAGGATGATTTTTGTAGGAGGGATATGGAAGCACACAGAAAAAGCAATGGTAAATCCACATCATTTCTAACGCCAGGGGGTGTTTACATACCTTGGCCTCCTCCAAGCGCCCAAGTGCTTTAAGCAAGTTGCCCAAGTCGCTGCGCACACAGTAAAGATCCTAAACCAGACAAACCACTAGTCAATATTTTGCCAATGACACTTTTGTTTTGATCCAACTGTGTTAGACTCACAGGGTTGTACTGTAACGCCGACACATAAGCCTGTACTGCTCCTTCCATGTCCCCTGCAGCGACTAGAGCTGCGGCCAAATTGATGTAACCGTCGATGAAATCTGGCTTCAAATGCAGAGCATGGCGGTAATGTTCAATAGCTTCTTGAAGCTGTCCTTGCTCCTTGTACACGTTGCCCAGGTTGGAATATGCTTCGGCTAGCATCGGGTTTTGTTTAATGGCCAGAGTGCTGAAATGAGCTGACCTGTTGAGCCAGAAATGGTTGCACATTTTTTTAAGAGGAAGAATGCAAAAAAACTATAATAATATTCAAAAAAACTGACCAAAATAATAAATTTTGTCAAAAAAATTTCAGATTAGGAATCACATCTTTAATTTCTTGTATTAATGTATTAATGTAATGAATGACAAAACATTTAACTGAAGCTAGCTCAAAGTATACAAATCTGAGTTTAAGAAACCTCTTAGCCACTGCTTTAACCGAGGGAAGATATGTTTAAAAGATGACTTTGCATAGCCGGGGAAAAAAAGCTTTTTAAACGACAAACATACACCGTGTGTGCTCAAACAGCGTAACATTAAATTTGTCCAGCTCACCTGTCCAGTCTTCGACACTGGAAATGAATGGAAGACAGAAGCAACAGTACGCCTGTATTATCAGGCTCCTGGCGCCACAGCTGCATGCAGTGGCGTTCTGCTGCCTCAAATTCTCCCGACTGGTATTCCCGGTGTGCCAGCTCAGCCAACCCTTGGAAGGAAAGAATACGTTTTGTCGGTTCTTGAGCACCAACACAGCCCAAGGAGCCAGGGATGAGGGGGGGGAAACAATACATTAGATGTGATGGATGAAAATGGCAAACAAATAAAAAAACTAATTTTAATAGTGATAAGAGAAAGCTGATAGAACACAAAATTAGTACTGTTTTTATTTGTGTATAACGCAATTTTTAACCTAATAAGGAACTCAAAAATTCAGGTGAGCATCATAGATTTTGCCAATTGATCAGGTGAAAAACATCGGTGACCAAAATCGAAAACCATTGGATCAGCGGGAATCAAACCCGGGTTGTGGCGGTGGGAGCAATGAATCCTCATCACTGAACCACCAGAGATATAGAAAAGATTCAAAGGCATTAGCTTTTATCTCATCACATTATGTTGAGTCACAATATCAGATTTTTTGTGCATATCACAAGTCACAATGACAATAAATTTGTCACAAATCTTAGCATATAATTTTTTATTATATTAACATGTGAAGTGCACAATGAAATGAACATTCGTCCCTGATACAATGACTAAAATAGAGTGATAATGAGATGGAATCAACTACCTTTTCACATGTAATCTATACCTTTGGTAGTACAATGGTCAGGATTAGGCACTCAGCAACTGTGACCCGGGTTCAATTACTGTTACACCCAACCGCAAAGTTCGAACTGAGAAAATGCTAAATACATTTTATACAGATTTATAATAATAATAGGTGCGCGTTAAACACGGGTGCACATTATACACAAATAAGTACAGCATATTAAACTAAAAAAGAGGAGGGTTGTCCTTTTCTTTTGTTTACAATTCAAGTTGGGATAACTAAAGTGAAAACAACTATTAATTGGCCATTATATATAAATATATATAGAAGAACAGTTTCCCATGCACGAATAAGCACTTCAAAAGAAAGCTGGATAGCAAGACAGCTCATAGTTGTTTTTGTACCAAAGACGCATGCTGCCTTACAAATAATTACTGCATGGTGAAAACAATACATGCATGTGGTGAAAACAAGTATGGGAGGGATACAGCACCAAAAACATCATTCATTTGCACATATTGAGACACTGATTTAGTGCTGTTTTCTGCATCGACCCGGGACATGTCATGGTGGTAATAGAGACAGAAATATTAAAACCTGCAGAAGAAGGACAAATAACTCAAGATTAACAATAGCAGGGTAAAGTGTATTATATAACCATTCTCAATTCTACCGATAGGGTTGTCGGTATAACAATCTGATAAAAAAACATCAGCTAAATGTTAAGCAATCGATCGATCAAATACAGGATGCAGATCCAATTATTTGATCAAATTGGTCAAATTCAAGCGCGAATGGACCATGTCTGGTTTAGTACGCCATTTTGGATTTTTAAAAGGGAACTAACCTGTACTGTCGGCCACGTTTCCCACGGAGCTCGCCATCTCCTCGGTCTTCGATTCTTTCACGTTGGACGTCAATGTGTCAGCCGGCAGATTTACAGTTTAAAAAGGAAAATGTACGACCGGAGAGTCGTCTTTGTCGAACAAACGGGACAGCAAACACGTTGCCAGCCAGGAGGCGAACCGTAACCTTTGTTTTTCTTCGCGTCAAGCGCTCCTACGGGAATCTTGCAGCGTATGTCCGGTTAAAATAATAGCATTGAAGCTCTAGTCTATACGTATTATGTATTTGAAGAGACATTAATTGCGTTTTAAAAGCTATTCCGGCTAGCGCTAGCAATAGCTTCGTGACAGCGCACTCATCGAGTAGAAAATGGCGAAGTGGGTGTAACTAAAATTTGGACAGAAAGTAGTTCCGGTCCTTGCCGATTTGATGCGAATAAAAACAAAACGATTGTATCGGTTGAACATCATTTAATGATACGCATCTTTCTTATCATAGTTACCGTGTAAATACAAGTCACAAGTACACATCACTGATAAATAATCAAAAGAACAATAGCGAACTGTAATACGCGGATGTATACATTAGCGCAGTAAAGAAAAGTGAAGTTACACGCCTGTAAAACTGATGCGCGAGGTGATCACGTGACAGTCTAAAATAAGACATGCAAATACGCTCAAACAAAGATCCAAGCACAAAAACCTGCTCAGTTTTGTTGTAAAAGTAATTACTTAGTGTAATGTATTGTAGCGAATATATTTATCAACACAAAGCATTCAAGTGTCTGATTTACATTTTTGTAACAATGGAATAAATAGTATCGGAATCTTGAATAAAATGAGTGCAAAAAAACACAAGGAACAATACAAACTAAGGATACTCAAAATGGACCATTTGTCATATCTTTTTATGCTAAGTCTGCCCAGTCTTTTGGAGGTTTTTGAGTACAGGTAGCAGCAACATTGTACAGACACGTCCGCTCCCTCAGGGTGAGCATCATGTAATGCAAAATTAATACAATTTTTGGACCTATGAGTATTATACAAAAAAGTATTTTTATTTGATCAAGTTCTTTTGCTTATTATTTAAATCAATATTTGTTTCATTGAATGAAAACGTTTTTTTTCTATCACTAGGAAGTGGTAAATAATACACACTGTCCCTTTAAGGCACAGGTGTCAAACAGGCGGCCCGTGGGCCAGATCAGGCCCGCTAAGGATTGAATCCGGCCCGCGAGACAAAAATCAGAGAAGCGCAAGAGAAAAACAAGCTGCAGGTTGAAATAGGTCCACTTGATGTTGCCAAAGCCAAGTGCCTCTCACTAAGACACTGTACTTTTATTTATTTCTCTCTCTTTCTTTTCCACCCCTTTTCTCCCACTCTCTGTCTCTTTCACTCTCTTTGTCTCTCTTTTTCTCTTCCTTTGTTGCTCTTTGTCTCTTTCTCTTTCTGTGTCTTTTAACCTCTTTTGCTCTAACTTCTTTTTTCCTTTTCTCTCTTTTCTCTTTCTCTTTTCCTACCCTTTGTGCTTTCTTTTCTCTTTTCTCTCCTTCTGTCTTTCTATTTCTCTTTGGATTTCTTTCTTCCTCTCCCTTTCTTTTCCCCCTCTCTCAGACTTTTTATCTTTTGTTTCTCATGCTCTCCCCCTCTCTCTCTTTTTCTTTCTTTGTCCCGCCCTCTCTCCTTTTCCACTCCCTCTTTCTCTTATTTCTTTCTCTCTTTTTCTTTCTCTTTAATATACTGGTACGCCCCCCGACAGAAAGTTTGTTCTATCGTGTGGCCCCCCAGTTAAAATGAGTTTGACACCCCTGCTTTAAGGGCTGAAAACGTGCTGTTAACAAGAACTAGCAGGTCACCTTTGTGTTCTCCGAATGAAAATAATGATGATAATGATATGAGTAATAATAGGAATAATAATAATGATTATAATATACAGAAATATTTGATTTTTTATAAACAAATGATCGCGGGTCACCTTGCGTTCTCCGAATGAAAATAGTAGTAGTAATAATAATAATAGTAATATGTGATATGTGATAGTCCGTGTATTTTTGCTTGCTATCCAAAATCCAAAATCAATATTATTTTTTAAATGAGTTTTCCTTGCCCTCATGTAGGTTTTAGATCAGGGGACGGTGTGATAATAGTCTGTAGTTTGCAATAATCTGTGGTGTGGGCAGCCCTTTGAGACTCCTTGCGATGAAGGGCTTTACAAATAATGACTTGACTTGACATTGTTATCCACTATGAGGCGTTGAATAATACACATTGCCCCTTTAAAATATATCGTAAAACACTGATCGACTTCTTTTGTTCAAATGGAATGAAGTACAACATTATGGTCAACAGAGGGCAACCTTTATAAACGAATAAATTCTATTGAATCAAAAACGACGTGCATGCTCAAAATGAAAAATATATTATTACGAAATGCCCCACCGGGTCATAAATAAAACAATGAATGGGAAAAAACAACAACACGTTTGACGATAAGTGAGAGTGCTGCATGAGTCATAGAATTCCCAAACCAAGCACACAAAACTCTCCATTGTTCAAAAGTTGATAGCCTAAAAATGTTTTCGTAAGAGTAATACATATTTACGTGAATCATTTGGCCTCGGGTATTGCCTGATTTCTCGTGAAGGAATTTGTGTCATTGTAATTGTAGATCAAAAACCCAGACAAATAAAATTATTTATCTGCGCGGTTTGTTCAGCTGAAAGCGAATGGCACAAACCCACTACTAGTGTTGGGAACGTTACTGAAAAACTGTGATTTGTTACAAGTGTAACGGGTGTAATAATAACTTTTATTTTATTGAAATTCCTGCTAAAATATGTGTATAGTTTTTGGTAAATGTCCTGCAATGATTTTTTTTTTTTTTATTTTTTTTTTTTTTTTTTTTTTTTTTTTTTTTTTTTTTTTTTTTTTTTTTTTTTTTGGATGATGAGGTTTTTATTATTACAGTTCTGCAAATGGATGAGTATAATGGGTGGGGTTTGGTTTTGGCTTCTAACATGTGACCAGGAGGCGGGGTTTTGTCAGTTTAACCAGAGTACTACAAAGGTAAGACATATCTTTTGGTGCTCCACAAAATAAGTTAATTTTAAACTTTATAACCCCAGCTGACAAATCTCTCACCATGCATAGTAATGTGATTGATATTGTCAAGCTGTTTAGGTTTATTTTCGTTTTGTTTCTGTTTTACTAAATCTTAATTCCCCTTGTAGAGATCAAAGAGATCAGACCCAGCAGAAAAAGCTAATGTTGTGACTCATCATTGCAGGACATTTACCAAAAACTATACACATATTTTAGCAGGAATTTCAATAAAATAAAAGTTATTATTACACCCGTTACACAAGTACGAATTACTTCATTTAAAAAGTAATTCCGTTACTGCTCAGATTACCGACAACCTAAAGTAGTGCGTAACTTTTAAAGTAACTATCTACAGTAGATGCAAATTACTGTACATTCTCGCATTGAAGTGGACCCCCTAAAACTGCTTTAAAATAGCCACGTAATAAAATAAATATAAGAAAAGCAGTGAACCCTTCATATCTCTTGGCTTGTGCAATCTTTGTAAACGAACACAGCCGAGGCACTCCATATCCATTTTGAACTGGGCTTCAACCCACACAAAGATTTCCTTCTCAATTTCTAGGGTCTAGCCAAGATGGTTTTTTTCCAACAGGCATGGTCCATCCATCCTTTATCTGCACCGCTTATCTTCAGTAGGGTTTTCAGGGTGCTGGAGCCCATCCTAGCTATCTTCGGGCAGTGGGCAGGGGACACCCTCAACCGGTTTGCCAGCCATACCCTCGGAGAATTAAGACCGGCCAACTAACCTGAAATATCATACTTCAAAGTATCATATTTGTTACACATTCAGTACTCATTTATCCCTTGAGAAAGTAAATGATATACTGTACATTTAGCAAAGTGGTGTTTTTGGCTATTAATACATTCGAAAGCCATCATATTGAACAATTTGGTTTTCAGTGATCTGTTTACAACATATTCAAATTTGTAAGCAAACTTTCATTTTGGTTTAAAGCGCAAAAACTTCATGTCACGATTACCTGTGCCCGCTCATTTGGCGCCAACTGCTGCGGGCTCTGATTGGCTCCCTGTCTCTACTTAAACCCAGTCCTGTTAATCCCCTGTTGTCAGTCCTTCTGCGAACCTCTGTTTATACGAGGCAAGCCTTTTTCGACCCTGACTCCCGCCTGTCCCGTTTTTGCCCCCGTTTGTTCCGGCTACGACCTGTTTTTATCCCTAGCATGTCTCCTCTCCCATCCCCGTTTACGACCCATTTTTGATCCCGACTACGTCTACTCTCCCGTTCTGTCTTAAGACTCGTTTCTGACCCCGACCATGCTTTGCTCTCCCAGTCTCGGCTACCGACCAGTTTTTTCCGTCCCTGACACCCCCATTGCTTGCTACGGAAGACCCACTTCCGTGTTCGTATCACAATCCGAGTCCGAGAGCGACTTGCTTCCCGCGTCCAGCGAACACCGGATCGTGGGCGCAGCCTTTCCTCTTTTTTTCAATAAAACTTCTGGTAAACATTACGCAATTGGGTCTTGTTTCCGTTCTGGTCCTGACACTTCATCCACGATTTATTTCATAGTGTTTACATATGGCTATTAAATATTTTGTTCTTCCCTTCGTTATACGCTTAGGTTTGTTCGCAAAATCTACGTACATTTACCTTCTGGCTGACTCACCATGGAATCGGGGAACCAGCATGGTTTTCCAAGCTGCTGTGTTGGAGAAATAAACACCCAGTTTCCAGTTTACCTGGATCCAATTCTAAAGCAACAAGTAAATATGAGTAATATAATATATTGTATTCCTTTTTTTTATCCAGAGTAAACACTATTTTTGGGTCACATGCAAGTGTGTCATTGAATGCCCCAATATTCATTTACTTGACTAGAAACATCACAACAGGCAGTCACAACAAACAATATGAATTAATTAATCAATGAGTGTCCTTGGCAGCACGGTTGGCGCGTGTGCGGACAGGAAATGCCAACAGGAAACAGGACCGAATTAAAACCCACGTCTTGCGGGGCAGAGGTTCGTTGACAGACTGACAAAGGAGCACTGATCTTAAAATAGAAGGAAAGCCAATCTGTCAACGAGCCGCAGCTGGCGCCACATGGGCGGGCCAATTGGGCGCCGTGTCAACCGTGACAATGTCATGTGAATTGGCTGGTCTAAATTCTCCCTAGGTGTGAATGAGCGACAGAATTGTCTGTCCCTGTGTGCCCTGCGACTGGCTGGCAACCAGTTCAGGGTGTCCCTTGCCGACTGCCCGATGGCAGACGGCTGGGATGGGCTCCAGCACCCTCGTGACCCTACTGAGTATAAGCGGTGTAGATAATGGATGAATGAGTGTCCTTTATTGTCATTATACAAGTACAGCAAAACTAGAGGGCTTCTCTTTCTTGGGCAATTAAAACAAATTGAAAAGGTAAAAATGTGTAAAAAGGATTTAAAAACAACCCCCATTACAGACAATATATTAAAGCTAAATAATATGTGTATACTCACAGTGGCAGTTGTTAAGTATATTAGAACACAAATTGTCTTTATTGTTATTGATATCAACATTGTGAAACATTGTATGCCACGAGATTAGACATGGCACTGCAGGATAAAACATGTAATATAGGGACTTTGAAGAAGTAAGAGATAAAAAAAATAGAATAGGCCTAAAAAAGATGTATAACGACAACATAGTGCTTAGAAAACTGGCCCAAGTTATGATAATAATGCAAAAAAGAATTGTGCACTGTAACAATAGTGCAATGAAAATAAATGTATGCTAATAAACGCTTTCGATGGGACCCACATTTCTTACTAATTCTTGTTTAGCAAAAAGGTTTAACTTTTATGAATGCACCACTGTTTGGAATGGTGTGGTTATGTGACACTCCACCAGCGATTATTATTGTGCACCAAAGGCTTGGGAAGGAGCCAATGCTTAGAAGTTTCCTGTAGCATTGCATCTCCATGGCCTCGATTTTCTTTTCCAATTTGCTGTGAGAGTCCATGTCTTGCGAGTGTAGAGGAAGATGGGAGTAACCAGCGCTTGCATGAGTCTGATCTTTGATTTCACTGCTATGTTCTTGTCCCTCCAGATGGGTTTGGCAAGTGCAGCTGTTGTTTGAGCTATCCTGGCCATGATTTCTAGTTCTGATCCCTTTTCTGATATGGCAGCTCCAAGATATTATATTTGGTAACAGGTTCCAGCTTTCTGTGGTTGATGGTGACGTTTGTGGTGTTACCTTGGGGATTGTCGGTCATTACTTTTGTTTTTTCTGTGCTGGTTTCCATCCCATACTGGGTTGATGCTTTGTCGAAGCGATTGACCTCTCTGAGTTCCTGTTGGTCCCCCTGCCAAACCGGAGGTTAGTGATGTTGTGTCCCCCAATACTAACTGTACCTTCATGTTGCTCCTGAGCTTCGGACATGATCCTCTCCAGGAAGATGTTGAATAAGTTGGAGAGAGAATGCAGCCTTGTCTCAGACTGGGGTTCGAAACCACGATCCAATGAAACCATTGATAAGTACCATTGATAAGGAGCAGTATTTTGTCCATCTTTTCATAATCTCTTTTTCTTCAATTTGCTTATTCCCTGCGTCATCCCAAATGCAGCTGACTTTTGGCTGTTTTATTTGTGTGAGGTATTTTACAATCTGAAAGGCTTTCTTTGAATAGTTCTTCTTGAGGCAATCTTCTTTTCTTCTTTAGTTCTCGCCCCGTGTCGTACTGCTAAAGAATTTCTTTTGTAACCCAGGGCTTTATCTTCTTCCTGTGTTTTCCTACAATTTTTTTTTTGCTGCTTCAGTCATTGTCTCTGAGAACTTGGTTGTCAGGATTTTGTCATCTTACTCCAAGGCGAGCAAAGGAGCAAACTTGCGGCCGATAAAGGCCTGGAATCTCTGGACTACCTGTGGGTCTTTCAGTCACTCCAGGTCAAACTTGATCCGTGGGTTCCCTGACTTCTAAACCTTCTGGAGTAAAATAAGGAAGTTCATCATGACTAGGTTGTGATCGCTTCCCACATGGGCTTCTGGATATGTGTGCGTGCTTGCTGTCTTGATTCCACTATGGAAACGTTGTGGAACTGTGATGTAGTCAACCTGACTATGTTGGATCTCATCCAGGTTTCCATGTCCATTTTCTGGAGTTCTTGTGTTTGCCAAGAGAGTTTGCCAGCACCAAGTTGTTGTGGCTAGCTAGTTCAAGAAGCCGTTGACCTCTTTCATTGGTTGTAGTTAGAGCTTGTTCCACTTGTTTTCTTTCGTTCTCTATGAGCATTCACAACAATTTGTACATTCCAGTTGCCTTTCAGGATAATGATATATTTCTTTGGTGCTTTGTCAATGATGTATTGAACCTGGGAATGAAAGTCCTCAGTTCCTCTGTCACTGTGTTTTAAGGTTGGTGCAAAGGCCTGGACGACTGTGATGTTGAACGGTGAGGCACTGAGGCATATTGTGATGAGCCTGCTTGAGATTGGGCATCATTCTATGCAGAGGCCTTGATATCGTATATTGAAAACACAGTCCATGTCACCACATACACCACTCACACGCAAACGATTGTCATACGAAGTAAAACATGACTAGATTACGTTGTCCAAGGTATTGTGTTCATGTAAAACAAAGGCAATGTCAAGATCAAACAAACGTCAAGGTTAAAACTGACCATTAGCTTGAATAATTTAGCTTTGCGAACAACTACTACAAAGAAAGAAAGACATATACTCAGAATAAAGTTGTATAATGTTTTCTTCCAAAACGCAAACAAACTATTTCGACCAGCCGAGTATAAATAAGTGGCTAATAACATGGCTAGCAGTAGCGGTCAAAAAACAATGTTTAAAACATGAGTTGAATAAAACAATGAGGCGACTCAATGTTTTGAGCAAGGAACTAAAATAGTTCTTCATGGTAGTATCTCCATGTTGCAGACGAGACTGGAGCGTTGACAAACACATGGCGAGTCTTGGTTGCTTTGAGTGCCCGTAGTAGTGAGACCTGAGACAAACATGGCGGCAACTTCTAGAAAGAGATGACAAGAAGTAAAATAAATACAAATTTCTCTACCTATGATTTTTTTTAAATGAAAGTAAACATTGGCATACAGTATACAGTAATCCCTTGATTATCGTGGTTAATGGGGACCAAAACCACCCGCGAAGAGTGAAAATCCGCGAAGTAGCGATGCCCCTTCAAAAATGGTTAAAAAAACCCCATTGTTTAAATTTAAAAAAAAATTGTTTTATTTTATTATTATTATTTTTTAGACCTGCGAAGCTCTGAACCCGCGAAAGTGGAACCACGAAGTAGCGACGCCCCTTCAAAAATGCTTAAAAAACCCCCCCCCAAAAAACCAAATGTATTTATTTATTTATTTTTTAGATTATTTTATTTTATTATTATTATTTCTTAGACCTGCGAAGCTTTGAACCCGTGAACGTCGAACCGCGAAGTAGCGAGGTTCCACTGTATATTTTTGTTTCGTATTCAAATCAATGCTTTTTAGGTAATTAATTAATGTTTTTGGTATATTTCTATATTTTGTATATTTTTATTTTGTATTTTTTTTTATATTCCATTCTGCCCCATTAAAACAATGTTTTTCAACCGTTTTTGAGCAAAAAATCCCGCGGTATACCACCAGTTGGTGCCATTGCATCTCCAGTAAAAGTAAATCCAAACCAAAGATAGTTTAGTCGTTGGATCGCACAGGCAAGTAAATGGGGTCATTTCCCATCGCACCGAACGAGAGTTGATTACTGTGCACAACTTTGGCACAAGGGGTCTAAAAGCATTGAAAATACATACGTTTCTGCTTAATATTTAAATTATTATTGTTTTTTTTTACTCCGAAGAGGCACAAAACAATATACAATGTTCTTTTAACTGGTTATAGATGCACTATAAATCAACACTTACCAAACTCAAATTGAAATACATGTAAACAAAACATAAAGGGACAGTGTGTAATATTTAGTGCTGCCTGGTTGTACAAAAAAACTTTAATTCAGTAAAAAAAGCAAACATTTTTTTGAATACTGGCCAAAAATACACACACTATCCTACTAATGTTATTTTTTAAATAAGAAAACATTGGAATTTTGTATTCTATTTACACCGGGGATTCCCCCACTTACCGTACCAGACAACACAGTGCCGTCTAGTGGTCAAATATCCCACATAGGGGTTTAAGGCTTAAAACTTCTGGTTAAGTGTGGATGATGTGACATTTTATCTAAGTTTCGAAGGAAGTAGTTTGAGGATTTGTGGGTGTCAAATTGCAGTTATCTCAGATTAACGATCAGTCTCATATTAGTTTTTGAAAGAGCGTTCTATTGTATTCCTTGTAAGAGGTTCATTTATTTGGAAAAATTCATGAATAATTTTAAAGAAAAACAAGCAATATTGGTTGATAAATACACAACAAAATTCATTCAAACTTAGTTAATAAAAATGTCAGGACCAGAACGCAAACAGGACCCAATTGCGTGACGTTTACCACTAGTTTTAGTGAAAGAAAGAGAAACGATCCGGTGTTCACTGAACGCCGGAAGCAAGTCGCTCTCGGATTCGGACTGGGATCCAAACACGGAAGTGGATCTTCCGTAATGAGCGATGGCGGTGTCAGGGACGGAAAAACTGGTCGGTAGCCGGGGCTGGCAGAGCAAGGCATGGTCGGGTCGGAAACGAGTCATAAGCCAGAACGAGAGAGTAGATGTAGTCAGTGACAAAAAGAGGTTGTAAGCCGGGACGGGAGAACAGACGTGGTCAGGAGCAAAACAGGTCGTAGCCGGAGACAGACGGGAGCAAAAACGGGACAGGTGGGAGTCAGGGTCGAAAAAGGTTTGCCTAGTATACACTGAGGTTTGCAGGCGGACTGACAACACGGGACAGACAGGACTGGGTTCAAATAGTGACAGGGAGCCAATCAGAACCCGCGGTGGTTGGCGCCAAATGAGCGGGCACAGGTGAGTCACATTAGTAATCATGACAAAAAACATTTCAGCAAGATGAAAATTGGAACATTATGGGTTTTCTGGAGTGTTTTGAAAAGTGGTAGGTATATTGTTCACTGTGTAAATAGCTAATGAGAGGAATGAGCAGAGATTTTCATTGGCGTGTTTCAAGCGTTTGACCCCAGCACCAATCGGCAGTAATTTTTCCTGTTGCTACAAATACTAAGTAGCGTCATAACCCAACAATGCATTTTGTTTTTAAAAAATGTACATCATTAAAAACGTAAATCTCATTGATTATGCTAATGATGTAGATCGAAAAGTAGGGAAAAGTAAACTGTCAAATAAAGTTGATGTATTGTATGTCGTTAAGTAGAATTCTCCATGCTAAGATTTTTTTTTCTGGAGTCATTTTATCAGTTTCTCCGGGCCGGTTAACATAGCTGCCTGTCTATGTTGTGTATTTATAAAAAGGGGTGTCCCCATTTTCCCATATGGTTCCCCAGTGGGAAAGCAAATGACATCATCGCCCCTGTTGGATTTGCCATGTGTGCCTAGAGCATGTGAGGGCTTCAGGGCTCATGTTTTCTTTCCACACGCTCCACTCCTTTGCTCTCACTCTTTACTCTGCCGCCCGATGATGTCATGCCATGTGTATGTGGGGATTACATCCGACGACCTTTATCTTTGTGCAAGCCTGCCGTTTGTTGCATCTTCTCTTGCACATCCAGAGGGTCGATTGAGGGGGACAATTAACACCCCCGCAGCAAACCCAACTTTCTTTTGCATTCACATGGGCTATTTTTGGTCGCACGTGAGAGCGGGTGTTTCAATAGCTCGGTGGTTGTTTTTAAAGTGCATTGGCTGGAGATGTCAAGAGCTTAATTGGTGCCTCTCAATAGGCGGCCTCGATTTCAACCCGCCAGATAAAATCTAACGCAGCACGATGACCCATATTTTTTAGCCCTCGTTTTGTTTGTGAACGTGGTTAATTTGAGGGTTGAGAGAGTTTATGTGGTATATACCGAAAACTTGAATACAATGAACTACAAATAGTCTTTCATTTGTTAAAATAAATGTTAAAAGGCAGTGGTGGACTGTTCGTTTCACTCCCAGGTCTTGAGTCATGTCCTTCTTAGTCTAGCTTGAACAAATAGACAATCAAATACCATAATTTAGGGCATCACGGTTCTAGAAATCCTACACAGATGCACACATGCGCACTGCTGGAAGTAACATGGCCTTAATCGTCTGCAATACAGGCAATTTTAAATACCAATAAACCCGAGTCAGTAATTAAAATGCATCACGATACATATTAATGCAAACATTTAAAATTGAATAATTCCTCACGATATCTTGCTTCTCTAGAAAGGTCTGTCTTGATCATGGCTCTGCAAGTATATCTATCTGCGACCAAATCTTCCAAATCTTTGTTGTCATATCCTTCAGCCATAGTGGGTTAAAACTGTGAACATGACAAACTTTAAAAAAGCTATGATGTATTTTGGTTGATCTGCATATTGCTGCTTTCTTGTAACTGATGTAACTATCCAATTACAAGACGCGTACATGTCACTTCTTCAAGTTTTACGGCAGTTGGTACCGTTATTTTGGTGCATTACCGCCCCCTGTCAAATTCAACAGGAGGTCTTGTAGCTGGCCTTACCGATGCCATCGCGGGATCTGATTGGCGATTGCAACAATATATCAGCTACATGTATCATTTGCCTACAGGGCTCAGACGCCAGCACTGTTGGTTCTGAAGGCCTTGGGCAGATTTCATACAGGCTAACGACACAGGCTAGCTGAATTCCAAAAACTGTGACCTAAAACTACTGGACGGAGTGTCACAAATATATAATGAAAAGTAAAAATTATTGAGAATAATTATAAAAATGTATACATTTTGGAAACATACATTTAAGATAAAATTGACTTTTGTTACACTTGTGATAATGATATTTGGTTAATGAGAAGAACTTGCTGGCCTCGAAGGTCCACCATTGCTGATTTTTGCTTACAGCCTACTAATATACTTTTTCATGATATTTCACATATTTTGGGAGTGAATGTTTGAGTTTTTGCCATAGTCAGCAATCTAAAAACAATTGAATTGTGACGTGTGACTTTTTTTTAAATGCATGGCGGAAAATAAAGATTTTTTTATCACAATATGGTACTTGTTTTAGCCAGTCTTGAAACAAACTCATTCTATTATATCATATTATATTATGGGGGGCAGTGGCTCAGAAGGTAGAGCGCTCGTCTTGGGTTCAAGAGATCGCAGTTCGAATCCCGGCTCCTCCGTATTACATGTCGAAGTGTCCTTGGGTAAGACACTGAACCCCTAATACCCCCAATAAGCAGGTTAGCGCCTTACATGGCTGCACGGCCGCTATTGGGAAATGTGAAGCACAATGTAAAGCGCTTTGGGAAGTCTTGACTTGAAAAGCGCTATATAAATGCAGATCATTTCATTTCATATCATTACGTCATTTGAAAAATCCAACCCAGTCTTTAATCGTTTCACACCCCATGTATATAACAGTATCAAATAAACTGCAATTTACACCCCTACTCTGATCTGCCCCATTTGTTTATTCAACTTTAACATGAACTGTCATCTTGACATGTAACAAAGAGATTAAAAGACATTCATAATGAAAGGCTACTCCATTTTTCTTGCGAATAACATCACTCTGTTTATCATGACACTTATCTTGCTCAGGACGATGAGTCCGTCACTGCTGCATTTCTGAGTAGAGACTATACTCAGTACCATTTGACAATATATCAATTGTATCATCATGCTTATGTTTGTTTTCAGTTTCAAATGGTAAAAATAATTCACAAGACCTGCAAATACTTAAAAAATGTGCAAAAAGACAACAATTTTCGGATGTTCCCCAGACATGTGAATCATCTAAGGCTGTTTGATTCATGTTCCGGGCCTTTATTTGAACCGTTTGTTGGCTGCAGACTGTTGTTTATAGCTGCACATTTCGTACTTAGAAGTCGTGATGGGACGTGCAAACCCAACTCCCCCGTAAACAGCTGGACTCTTTGATGTTTGACTGAAAAAATGCAGAGATCTGTGTTGAAAATTTAGGGTGTTCCCCCCCAAAATAAACTTTATATTATTTGATGTTGCCAGTTATGCAATAGGTCTGACTCCAGCTTGACTTGACTGGCATGCAGTCGTTTTCACGTCAGATTCGATTTTGAATTAAAAAGATTAACCGTGATTGAAAAAACACCATTGACTTTTGCATTTTTCTTGCATTCACTTCAGTTAGGATGAGCAAGTACAGATAACAGCTATTTATATCGCTGCTGATGCAGTTTTTAAGTTATCATTACTCACGATGGTAAGTGATACGAGCATCGTCGGCCTTTTTGTGGCCATTTATCATTCAGGAACTTTAAATTGAAGGCATCATAAATTTATTGTAAATTAATGAATTGAGAAAATATTTTATTGAAATTTACACATTTTGCATATTTATTTTGCAGAGGGAACAACATTTTACATACTAATAATTGTCACGGTTGCCCAATGCCCTTACTTGGCCCCGCCCGTTGGGCGCCAGCTGCGGCTCGTTGCCTGATTGGCTTCCCTCCTATTTAAACTCAGTGCTCTCATTCACTCCTTGTCAGTCCGTCAACAAACCTGTGCACTTGCGAGACTTGTGTTTTGACTCTGTCCGGTAGTATCCTGCTCGTGTATCCAGTATCTGGTATCGATCCCGCCTGTCTCGTCCTGTCCGGTATCTTGCTCCATTGTCTGGTATCGACCCCGTCTGTCTCGTCCTGTCTGGTATCTTGCTCCAGTATCCAGTATCGATCCCGTCTTTCTCCTCCTGTCCGGTATCTTGCTCCAGTCTCCAGTATCTGGTATCGACCCCGTCTTTCTCGTCCTGTCCGGTATCTTGCATCAGTCTCCAGTATCCGGTATCGACCCCGTCTGTCTCCTCCTGTCCGGTATCTTGCTCCAGTCTCCATTATCCGATAACGATCCCACCGGTCTCATCCTGTCCGGTATCTTGCTCCAGTCTTCGGTATCCGGTATCGATCCCGTTTGTCTTATCCTGTCCGGTATCTTGCTCCAGTATCCGGTATCGATCCCGTCTGTCCCGTCCGTTATCTACCTGTGCGTTCTGTATCAATCCCATCTGTTCTGTGCGGCCTCGATCTCGTCTTCCTCTGACTTCTCTGTCTCACTTTTTTTGCCCAGCGATCGCCGCATCCCTGGCATTTGTGTTCACGCGCATGACTGCCCCATTCCCGTAAAATAAAGCTTGTATGAAAACGTTACGCGTCTGGGTCCTCCGACTGCGTGGGTTTTGACAAATAGTATCTCCATGTGGTTTTGGTATAGATAGCTCCTCAACATTTGTTTGTTAAACTAGAATTGTCTTTATTGTCATTGATAACAACTTGGTGAAAATTGTTTATAAGATTGGATGTGGCACTGCAGGATAAACATATATTCGAAGACATGAAATAGAAAAATAAGATAATATTAAATATTAACCTGAGACCGGTCTAAGTCGTAAAAAGGGGTAAGAAATAAAATTGATTGGTATTGATCTTAAAAAGTGTCGACAATCCCTGAAAATCAGTGCAAACAGTGTGCATTGCTTCAAATGTGGCTTTCTTACTCAAAATCCCAAAAAGCGTCATTTTTTTATGAGAAGATTAAACAATGACTCTCAGAAGAGTCATTTTAAAATAACCACCTCTAAAAACCATGTCTTGCAAACATAAATTGCCAGCCGGGCAAAAATTAACGGGTCCTTATTTATTTATGTATTTATTTGTTTATTTATTTTAATTTCCATCTATATCTGGCTCAGCATTTGTGTTGTTGGCTCTCCATTTTGACGGACAATTTTGTGTATTGTATTTTAAGTTTATGCTTTAAAAAATGTAATATATTTTGACTTATTTTTCTCATAAAATGCTTATTTTTTTAAATAAGCAGAATTGCCTTAACTAGTAGATTCTAGATCGTTTGCTCATTTGAACATTTTTAAAAAATTTTGTTAGAAACTATTGGTAAAATGATCTGTCATTAATTACATTTGACAATTTGACCATTTTTAAAGGTGGGGTGCGTCAATTGAGGTGTCCTTAAAAGTTGAAAATAGAAAACTTTCTCTATTTACAATGCCCAACTGAGTTCCAAGAGCCTTTATTTTAGTATTTTCCAACGCGCATATCTGCTTGTATCTTACTTTTAGCAAAGCTGTTCGGGGCTGACCACATCAAGGTAAGAGAGTGACTTCATGCTCGTTCCGCATTTTTTTACGTTTCTATTTATTAGTGTAACATGAAAATAGTGAAAGTAAGAAAAGGCCGGTTTTAAGTACAGTCAAAACGCCAACCCAAATCCCCCCAAAAAGAAAAAGAAGAGTTTATTAGAGCACATCTAAGAAAAAATGCACTTGCGCACACATCATAAGGAGCATGACAGAGGCTGCAATAATGACATAAGCCAGGAGATGGCAGAACTCTGTGAGTAAAAAATGTTCAAAATTTCATACAGCTCCTTTAAGCATATTTATTCTCATCTCATCTCATTAGCTACACCGCTTATCCTCAGTAGGGTCGCGGGGGTGCTGGAGCCCATCCCAGCAATCATCGGGCAGTGGGCAGGGGACACCCTGAACTGGTTGCCAACCAATTGCAGGGCACACGGGGACAGACAACTCACTCGCTCATTTACACCTAGGGACAATTTGGACCGTCCAATTCACCTGAAATGCATGTTTTTGGAATGTGGGAGGAAACCGGAGTGCCCGGAGGAAACCCACGCAAGCACGGGGAGAACATACAAACTCCGCATAGGAAGTCTGGAGCTGGATTTGAACCCACGCAGGAGGTTCCCAAGACATGAACTGTGCACATGCGCTAACCACTGCGCTGCCGTGCTGCCCAGGATATTTATTGTTTATTCAAATAATTTTTTTTAATCACAAAAAATTAAAATATTTTCTGTCAAATGCTTTGTATTGAGCGGCAAGGCGGACGACTGTTTAACAAGTCCGCTTCACAGTTCAGTGGTCCCGGGTTCTCGGGTTTCAGCCTTGATGTGTGGAGTTTGCATGTTCTCCCTGTGCCCGAGTGGGTTTTCTGTCGGCACTCCAGTTTATTCCCACATTCCAGAAACATCCCAAGTTTATTGGTGACTCCAAATTATCCTTATGTATGTGTGCCCAATGGTTGGCTGGAAATCAGTCCTTGTCAGTCGGGTTGGGCTCTGCGACCCTAAGTGAGGATAAATAGTTCAGAAAACAAATGAATGTATTTCATCAGTGTGTAAACGGATCCACAATTTTGGGCCATTGACCGGATATTACCTAGAGCTGAGATTTTTAGATCTCCTTTTCGAGGTGTCAGGGCCTGTCTGCTGAGCCACTATCTTAGTGTCCCATCAAGTCACTCATCATCATGACTTCTTGACCCGGGTTAATCCTCATTCTTCTTCCTCTTGTTTTTGAGTATGGTTGCAAAAGGTCCAGTAACACTCTAGGTGACGACAGCCTTTATCAATCCCGTCAAATGGTTGACACAACCATGTTCCTTTGAAATCACCAAGAGGGATTTGGTCAAAAATTTATGGAATGTCAATATTTGAGCCTAGTCTGTTGTTTCAGTTACACATGAAAAAAAAATTCTAAAATAGCTTTTTTTTTCATCTTCGCAAAACCACAAATTTGGCCGATGCTGTCTCAATCTGGTTCTGAGATTTTAAATCTTACGTTAGTTACTTCTTGTCTCAATTGCTGTATTGTATTGTTCTTGTATCAATGATGCTTTTTGTGCAGCTATAGCTGCAGTAAATGTTTTAGAGCCATTTTTTTTTATTGAGGGTGGGATTGATTCAGATGTAGCACTACTCTAGTGACTTGTTTACCTGACCGCCCATTTTGCACATCTGGTTAGCTGCTACTCTTGCACTCTTTGCACTATTGTATAATACTATACATAGCCATAATTATTTAGTATATTATTAGTACTTCAATACTCCAACTCAATACAACATTTTATTTATATCTGTACATTCAAGGAAACTGTGCGGATCAGATGTATCGACATTTCGTTCTGTATACACGTGTACTAGAATGACAATAAAGTATATCTGAATCTGAATCTGAATCTGAAGGCCTAATTGTGAAATGCACGGTCAGTCACTGCTTGTGACTTGACTTCAGTACCTTGTCTAACTTTTACCTGGAAATCATTGCGTCACACCTACACACATCCTGTTTTGGAATAATATCTCAACCACAGACCTGCTGATTTTAACACGGTACACCACAGATTTTTAATGGAAACTGCGGCCTTCCCTATGGGGGAGTTCAGATTGTATCTACCATGTAAAAATTCTCCCCGGGTAGAAAAGTCTTCTCATCCCTGCTTTGCCAGATCTCATTTAGATCCACCCGAGGGAGCATCGGATGGCGCGCAATCCCAGAGACATTCTGTCTGGGCTGGGGAGGGATTAAAGTCGACTCCCTCAGGCTACCTGGAGCCATAGAGGGGCTCCTGTATGCCTTTGTAGGGGTACACGGTAAATTGCTCAAGAATCACTTGCTGTTTTTTGGATTTTTGTGTTGCTTAGGCTGTTTCGTAAACTGTTATACAATCTTATTTTATTCGATTGCACAAGCTTGGTCTTGCTTTATGTGGCATATTGGATTATGTGATCATTGCATCATATCCGAGTGTTGTTTTCCAGTCTTGGTTTTGGGTTATTTGATCCATAGCCCCAATTGCGTTTTGTTTTGCTTTTGTCACGCCAAACAAAATTATACTTACAGACTGAGTCATGTCCTGGCCAGTTTTATCGCCAAACCAATCCTGTGTTAAGATATTGCCTTTTAACTGTTTGCTTGATGTTTTCTTTTCATTTATATGATTTTTATGATTTTTTAATAGTACCCCCCTCTTTTCTTTTTTTGTCTTATCTATTGTCCCCTGCCAACTGCCCGAAGACAGCTGGGATGGGCTCCAGCACCCCCGCGACTCTATGTGGTGCTGATAATGGATGGATGGATGTAAACTCAAAGTTAAAACGTATGGTTTCAAAGGAGTGCTGTATATAAAACTTGTTTTTAAAATATGGCTGCAAGGAGACTCTGCCAAAAAAATTGTGAACTGGAATGTGGACATTTGAGCCTTAATGTCACTGAATATTTACTGTTTAAAGTTATTTTCACATTTTATCTCATTCACAACTTTTCCACAGTACGTACAATTATATACTATATCTTCTGGACTCTAAGGCGCACCTGACCACAAGGCGTTCCCTCAAAATATTCATCTAAGAGGTATTTTTTAATATATAAGGCGCACCGGACTATGAGGCGGATGAAATTAAAAGCACGGGTTGCATTAATAGTACTTATTCATAGAACATGGATATTAGATTATCTAGTTTCATAACCAAACTAATTCATGCATTAATGGTAACCGTATGTTGAAGTATTTCACTGTATTTTACATCTCTGATTTTATTTACCAAAATCTTGGTCTGTAAGGCGCACTGGATTAAAAGCATACTTTTGAATTTCTGGCAATTTTTTATTTTTAAGGTGCGAAAATACGATTTTTTTATGAATTCGATCATGACCAATCCTTGAAATAAAAATGTATAACCTGTTCAATGTTTCGGGCTAGTTATGGTACATTTATTGTACTCAGTAAGATCAAAGAACACACTTGTTTGGGGCATATAAAAGAAAATTGGTACTACTGAAACATGAATACGATATTACCTTTTGCCAAATTCTATGAGCTTTTCTGCACAATTCAAGTGACCCTGCACACCGGTAACAGTTACAGCATACAGCGATTGAACGGCGTCCAGCCCTGAGCAAATAGGACGAATGTTGAACCACGATAAAAACGTTGCAAAACCTTTTATGCGGAAAAACGGGCCATCCGTCACTGGTCCCGTTTCCCTGTTGGTGCCCCTCTCCTCTCGTGGGTTACGTAACAATAGGCCCTACCTTGTGAGTCAGTCGTCGGGAGGGGTGTAGGGAAGTGGGGTTTTTGTCCGCAAAAAAGGTCAGCTTCTTATTGGATTGCTGGTTTAAGATCAGGTAATTGTGCAATTTTGTAATTGTAATCCTGTGCAGTCCTTTGAGACATTTTTGTGATTAAGGGCTATATAAATAAATGTGACTTGACTTGATTGTTAGCAAAAAACGCCACTTTGTTGTCCTAAAATCCTTCCTCACCTTCGTACTACGCTTGTGAGGGTGCGGCCGAGGGTGCGTTAAAGGTAATCCACCATTCTTAAACATGCAAAATGTGAGGAAATAGTACATTTTTTGTTTTCACAAAATCAATATATATTTCATCGGTATTCCAATATTTTTCCAAGACAATACATTTTGAAGACTGCATGTCTTGTCTTTGCCATCTTGAGCTGTGACGTCCTTGGAGGAACACCAGCACCTGAGTAAACCAGTCGCCATGTTTACGCGTTAACTAGTCAAAAAGGCGATGGGTGTTTAAGGTGAAGTTTATGCAGTTTTCATGGAGAGTGCCTTGGTGTTGTGTTGCCGGTGGATTCAGTAATGGTACAACCATTGGCTACCAGCTATAGTGAAGTTTGGCTGGTCAATCAATTATTTCAACAAATAATTGATCAATTAAGATAAAAAGCTAAATGTAACCGGGTTTGTAAAAACCAAGGCTGTCGCAGGCTTGGTGGGAAAATGCAAGGCTGGCCGATCAAAAAACACACAGTGGGCAGGCAGGCTTACCGGGAACCAACAATGAAAAGTTGCAGCGGCTACGGTGAAAAACGCAAAGCCGGCCGAGAATAAACAAAAATAGACGAACCACGAAACATGGCAAAACTGTTGCTATGGTCAGGCTACCTGGTCAAAAAACATGCAGTGAGCAACTAGGTTAACCGGGAACCAACGACGAAAAGTGGGTACGGCTAGAGCGATAAACACAAAGACGGCCGGGAATAAACATACCAAGGAACATGGCAAAACAGGCTCTAACGACAGTCTAGCCGGTCAAACAACACACAGTGGACAGCCAATGAGTGCCAACTGGAAGCAAACAAAACAGCATAGCCCTCGGCAGCCCCGGCATAAACAGGGAGCTAGCCGGACTGAAAGTATACCAATCATGACACACACGCCGAAAAATACAAAATAAAAAGCCGCAATCACCTACCTACAACCAGAAATGAGTGGTATGCAATCACTGTCTGTTTTTTGCTTCACATGTTGTGTTAATGGGATTCGCCATTTTGATAGTGTTGTGTACCTTCAATGACATCACAACTTTACAGCAAACAAGCCAGATGGGTCAACATTTGAGATGACATTTCTCGAGTCCCCCGGGGCTTGGAATAATTTGCAACATATTTGCACAATTTTGGGAAACACTACTAACTGGAAAGCAAAATTCCGTTCGGGAATACCTTAAACAGCAAACGCGCTCTGTCCAGGTCGACGGTTTTTATGTCAACAGCGATTAATAACGCTCTTCATGTCGGCGTGAGAACTGTTCGCTTTCTGTCTTATTGATGCAGCTTCAAGTTATATAACCGCACCATTTGCCACAATAAAGGATTAGGAAGTCTTTGAAAAGATAAGCTTTATGACAGGTAATAAGTGACCCGAAGCTGTTTTTCGATCTTTGGTGTTTTATACCTAACGTATTTATGTCATTTACTTTCATCGGTTGGAAGCAAATGAACCAGACATCAAAAAACCTACTATGAGCCTCTCACAAATCAAATCATATCAGCGTTTTCCCACCCACTTCTCTTCCTTTCCAGATATCCTGTTTATGATTCTCACAGTCACAGAAAAGCAACGGAAATCAGGACTTGCTGTTGGCGAGACTAATTCAACTCGTTGACAGAGAATTTGGGATGATTTTCTAGCTTTGAACCAAAAATATCAGGGCAAAGAGCGAAAATGTGTTCATTATCTGTCCAAAATGGGCCTGAGCAGTGCCAGACTGTGAAAGGAAGAGGGAAGAATTTGGGAGGAAAAGGCGTAACTGCAACCATTTGACCACTACATCCCAAACTCTTGCCAGGGGGGCCAGTAAAACAACAGGCAATAGACACAACTCTCCTAAAAGGAAATAATCATCTGCCCCACAATTCAAGAGTTTGGGATGAGTTCTACATTAGCGGATACATTTCAAGTAACAGTTGTAAGTTGGACTGAGGAAAAAGCACTTTGACTTGAGATTCTTAAATGTACTCCTAAACATTTTTTTTTTAATTAGGCACATAACGTGCAGTTTTCCTCCGAACAAATAGGCAAAAATGGTGCAAAATATTCCATGCGCAGGGGGATTTGTGTCACGAACCAGGACAGGAAACTGGAATGAGAACCCAATCGCGTAACGTTACTCACAGTTTCATATTATTATTCAGCCAGTATCAACCATCAACATGATATCTACCGGAAATCATTTTGTCACGCGAAGCTATCGACGTGACTCATCGCCTTCAATCGACGCCGGGTTTTTAGACCCAACTGCTGTGTTGGGAGTCATTAGGTAACCAAACCCGCCAATTCCAACCCTTAATGCCAAGCGCCAAGCAGGGAGGCAATGGGTACCAATGTTGTAAGTCTTAGATATGACTCGGCCGAGGCTTGAACCAGCGACCTCCCAGTCTCTGAGCGGGCGCCCTACCATCTAGTCCACCGAGCTGGTATTATTGGGGAGAGGAAGAATGAGCGCAGAATCGATCCGGGGATCGATGGTCGCGGAAGTAGATTGAAATCAGAACTAAGGAGTGGTCAAAATCAAACGATCAGGCTAAAAATAAAACAGGATCAAAACACAGGCAAAAACGGAGATTCACAGGACTTGGCATATCACACTGAGTCTAGCAGGAGTTTCGCAGACGCTCTGACACCAGGCGACTCATAAGACCGCGTTTAAATAGTCCGGCAGCAATCTGTCAACACGTTTCAGCTGGTGTCAATGGGCAGGGCCAATTGGGCGCAGTGGCAACCGTGACAGAACCTGGCGCCACACGGCGGGGACCAATTGGGCACCATGACAACCATGACAATTTGAATACTTGAGTCTCGGAGTTGACCCATCTGGCTTGTTTGCTGTAGAGCTGTGGCATCACAAAAGGAACACAATACTGTACTTTAAAATTAGTGAACCCCATTAACACAACATGTAAGGCAAGCTACATAACAGACGGCAATTTTAGTGAACCACTCATTACTGCTCAGAGGTGGGCGATTGTGTTTTTTTTTTGTATTTTTTGGGGCAGGTGTCGCGGTTGCTCTAATTTTGTCCGGCTAGGTCCCATACATTCTGTGTTCACGTTTTCTGCTTTGATTACCTGTTGGTTTGTTGTTTATGTATAATCCACGCTCCCTCCCCCAAATGCTGCCTGACTGCTACTGATGACACAAATATGCGCATTGAAGCTGAACCCCTGATTTATGTATTTTTATAGTTATAAATTCCGCTTACATGCAAGTATACACAGTAGAGACAATATATCCATGAGGAGAAATTCAGTGTTCTCATGCTTTGTGCTTGAAACGGCACTGCTGTAACTATTCATTTGTACTTCGTATGTAAATATAAACATTCCCTATCCTGTAGTAACACTGGTAGAGTTACTAACTGTTATTGGGAACGTGTTAAAGTGCTTGTTACAGAGACAGTCAATTGCGTTCCAGGAACACGTTTCTTTCTAACACATTCGTCCCAACACTGCAAATGTTGTTGGTGTCACAGGAAGAAATCAGAGGTTATTGCCCTTTTATGTTACAGTGTACTCAATCTAAAGGTTCCTTCCTTGTCGAAACATCACAGGAAGTCGATTTTATTTTGATTTCTGCATATTTGCAGATTGACACGATTACATCCCTTTGCCGTTATCTCTGGGGAAAACAATTAGAGGAACTGGCGACGCGGACGCGGTCTTGCTGACTGCATGAATGAAAAGTGAAAACAATGTGAACTCAAAACTGGGGCCAAGTTCAGGAACTTCTCTGGGCTCAGCTTTGCTTAGCTCAGATAAGAGTTTATATGGGGTTATTCCGTGGAATTCTCCCATGAGTAAAGTCAATGTGAACTTAGGGTAATTTTCTAACAGGACGCAAGGATGGTATAATAAAGATTGGCTCGAGTTTCACCTAGCAGGTCTGAACATAAGAAAGCTTCCCTTGAGGGTCTATCCAGGAAGCAGACATGGTAATAAAATCTTCTGGATTGCATATTCAGAAGTGAGGGTCAACGAGCGAACAAGGAGATGACCATAAACACCGCACTCACACAGTTGCACACTACAAATCAATAAAGTATATTCTGTCGAGTAGAGCCGCAACGATTACTCGACATTGTCGACAAAAATAATGGTTGAATTCCATTGTCGACCATTGTTACTAGCCACTTTTACCCACAGAGTAAGGCATCTATCTCTACATGGATAAAATCTTTGCTGAGAGTCGCTCATGTAGAATAGCGTCCCTGTCTGAAGCGGTAACATACAGAACTGACTGCATCAATATCTAGTCCTCGTACCAAAACTTCTAAAATTTGGGAACATTTTAGCCTAGATACGGTGAAAAAAAAGACTTTTTGCACAGTTTGCAAACCAGACCTTGCGTATCATGGCAGTAACTCCGTGATGCACCAACTTTTAAGAGAAAGCATGTTGGACAGTTGAACGAAACTGAATCTGACTCGCTCTGGTCAGCTTCAAGTAACATTCAAACCAATGAGGTATTGATGGCATGCATTGTACATTTAATATGCGTATAATTCACTATGAAAGAGAGCTTAAAAGTTACATCAGATGGTGCCTGAAAACGAATATATTTAGTCTGAAGTACAAAGGTCAGTGGTTAAAACTAATATCGGTTGTTAAAACCATTTGATTTCCAACCATTGAGAATTGCTAAGTACTTTTGTTACAGACTTTGCAGTAGATTACTGAATGTACTTCACAAAATGCTCATAATATTTCTTTTATTCACTGTTTTACTGCTGCTAATGAGCTTGTTCTTGGTTAACAGGGATAAAGAATGTTTCCTTGATTTTTGGTGATTTTTGTATCTACTGACTAAGCACTGTGCCCAATTGGTTATAGATAATTTCATTTTTATACTAACCACAGTAGGTTCAGTAATATTTTTTTCCATCCATCCATCCATTATCTTCCGCTTATCTGGGGACGGGTCGCGGGGGCAGCAGCCTTAAAAGGGAAGCCCAGACGTCCCTATCCCCAGCCACCTCCTCCAGCTCATCCGACGGGATCCCGAGGCGTTCCCAAGCCAGCCGAAAGACACAGTCTCTCCAGCGTGTCCTGGGTCGCCCTCAGGGCATCCTGCCGGTGGGACATGCCCGGAACACCTCCCGAGGGAGGCGTCCAGGAGGCATCCTTATCAGATGCCCGAGCCACCTCAACTGGCACCTCCCAATGCGGAAGAGCAGTGGCTCTACACAGAGTCCCTCCCGGATGACTGAGCTTCTCACCCTATGTTTAAGGGAAAACCCAGACACCCTGCGGAGGAAACTCATTTCGGCCCCTTGTATCCGGGGTCGTGTTCTTTCGGTCATAACCCAAAGTTCGTGACCATAGGTGAGGGTAGGAACTTAGATCAACCGGTAGATCGAGAGCTTTGCCTTTCGGCTCAGCTCCCTCTTCACCACGACGGACCGGTACGGGGTCCGAATGATGGCAGACGCTGCACCGACCCGTCTGTCAATTTCCTGTTCCATCCCACCCTCAACAAGACCCCAAGATACTTGAACTCCTCCACTTGGGGCAAGATCTCATCCCCAACCCGGAGGGAGCATGCCACCCTTTTCCGACTGAGTACCATGGTCTCGGACTTAGAAGTGCTGATCCTCATCCGGGCCGCTCCACACTCTGCGAATCGCTCCAGCGAAAGCTGAAGATCACGGCCTGAGGAAGCCAACAGCACCACGTCATCTGCAAAAAGCAGTGACGCAATGCTGAGGCCCCCAAACCGGACTCCATCCCCACCAAGGCTTTGAATGCTTGGACAGCACACAGCTTTGGGTCATTACATTTTCATTTCTGGTGTCTGTCTTTGTTTCTGGTTTAGACATTGTCAGGTTTGATTTTATTTGGAGATGTGATTTGTTGTGTGACACCTAGTTTGTTACTTTGTTCCTTGCATTTCAGTTTACGGTCTGTGTTTTTTTGGTTTGGATGTTGTCAGGTCAAGTTTTGGTTGGACATAATATTTATTTTGAGACCCCTTATTTGTTTATTACTTGTTTTCCTGCATTTCTTTTCAAATACCATCTTTATTTGGAGCACCTCTGCCTCAGTTCCTGCTTTTCTTTACTCCGATCCACCCTGCAAAGCGTAACAGAATGGGTCAAAAAACCCTAAGTATTCTTTCAAAAATACCTTCCTATGACTCTCAGCGTAGTTGTAGCAGAAAAGGAGACTACGTCCGTCTGAGCTTGAAATCAGTTTACAGTACAACATGAAACTTGCAATGAGTGCCTAAGGAAAAGTATTTTAATAATAAAATTGAGACACAGAAGATGAACCACAGTCACAGCCCTCAAAGGTATTTGGTGGGCTAGACACATGTGCAGTTTGAAGCAGGCACAATGATTCTCACGCCACACTAGCTAGCAAGTAACACACATGGGGTAGTTATTACATATGCTAGCTAGTGAGAAACCCAGGGACTTAAAGCAAATATTCACTAAGACAAATATTGATCTAATGACAAGAAAGTGACAGGGAGCCCCCGCAAACTGCTATGCTACCAATATGGACGCAGCTAGCATTTTTACCACCAAAATTATGTTGATTTTATACATTTGTGAGTAAAATTAAATTAAAGTGGAGGGCATTCAATTTAGCTACACACACACACTCTTGAATCTAATAAAATAACCAATTTTCTTGCTCTCATGTAGGTTTTAGATCAGGCAACAATGTGATATTCGTCCGTAGTCTCTGATAGTCTGTGGTCTGTGCAGCCCTTTGCGACTTCTGGCTATACAAATAAACATGACTTGACTTGACTATGCAAGTCAGTGTTTCTGGCCCTGAGTAAAATAGGGTAATAATGAGATCAACTCTAATGACCTTTTGTAGTTCATCAGTCCCAATGTTGGTTTTGTGGTAAAGTGTTGTGAAGTTCAAAAGTTTATTTGCTTTTGAAGTTGCCCTGCTGAAGACATATTTAAGACAAGATAAATAAGTGGCACATCCTTGTCCTACATTTTTAACCAAGGGCCTAGTCTTAGCATGGACTGAAGGGACGTGTCGCCACCAATAATGTGCAACCATTGTTTTGTCCCCATCATTATATGATCACTTAAAAATATGTCCCCACCAATGCCAGAGCTAAATCTACGCCCTTGTATTTACTATTGAAAAAGACATTTGCTTTACTTATGAAATCTATGCAAACATTTGAAAGTATAGCCATAAATAAGATCATTAATTGGTAAAACTGCGAAGGCGATTCGCTGTGTTGTATATATAGATAGACATAATAACTGTCAACACTGTCAGTGAAAGAAGACGGAATCCATCTGCACTCACATAAAGCAAACACAAAACGGCACCATCTGCGATACTACAAGGAAAACACGTTTTGGAAGTGCACCAGTGAGGGATGAAGGTTTTCTTTTAAACACAGCCCCCGCATGCCCCCATCCTCCTACGTGTCTTGCTCGGGTCACAGTTGGAAGACCATTTAGAATGCGGAGTAGTCCATCCCCCGTCATGCTCAATGAGGGAGGTGTCAAACACAAGCTTTGGCATTCACATAAATATACCGTTTTCCTCACACTAAAAGGCACACCAGATAATAGGGTGCAAAGACAAAAATTAGTCTTTTGTCATACATTTTTCAAACATGATGTGAACCGGACTCTAAAGGCGCATAATATTGAACCTTCCATAAGTTATCGTGTTTTTGTTAATGTATAACTTTTGGGCTCCTTTTACTTTTATACAAACAGCATATAATAGAGCAATGATTGATCAGTCAGTAAATGTCCCTGTTTAAAATTGCAAAACATTGTTTGCAACGAAAGTCGAACCTGTGTCATAGGGGTGACGGTGCCAAAACGTTACCACTCGACCACCGGTGGTAAAGATAACATAAACCTGTGCATCAATACCGTTGCGGTTTAACATGTATACGTATGTAAAAGAGCTTATATAGTATTTGGTTGAAATACTTTCTATTTCCTGTTTCCGTCTTTCTCAAAGTTATTGACGCACAGGTGAGCAAGTGGAGAGACTGTTGAAGCTATCCGAATTCAGAACAACATTTCTTTGTATATTTGTTATTGCAGCATCCATTGCAGCCTGGTCATCCTGGAAGAGGGATTACACCTCATGTGCGGCCCCTTCTCAAGGTTTCCTCATTTTCCTCATGTTGAGGTTTTTGAGTTTTTTCTTGCCGTTATGTAGGTTTTATATCAGGCAATGGTTTAATAATAGTCTGTTGTCTCTAATAGTCTGTGGTCTGTGCAGCCCTTTGAGAATTCCTGCGATTAAGGGCTGTACAAATAAACATGACTTGACTATGCAAATCAGTGTTTCTAGCCCTGAGTAAAATAGGGTGATAATAAGATAAGCTCTAATGACCTTTTATATTTAATCTGTGCCACTATTGGTCCTGTTGTAAAGTGTTGGCATCCCAATGCCGCAGCGAGGCTTTTAACTAGGACAAAAAAGTCTGATCATATCACACCAATTTTGGCTAACCTGCATTGGCTCCCAGTTAGCCTTAGATGTGATTTCAAGGTTCTCTTAGTATTATACAAAATCATACATGGACTTGCTCCCTCTTATCTTTCAGATCTGATTTCCCCCTATGTCCCGGTCCGAAGCCTACGATCTGAGAGTGCCGGTCTTCTGGTGAGCCCAAGAGCAAAGAAGTGTTCTGCTGGTTCGAGAGCGTTCTCCATCCGGGCACCGGTGTTGTGGAATGCTCTTCCCCTGGAGATCCGATCTGCAACCTCAGTGGAAATGTTTAAATCTAAGCTTAAAACTCACTTCTACTCTATAGCATATGAATAACCTACTCTTCTCGTCGGCTCTGGAGCAGGGGAATGTATAATAATATTCTGAAAAATAGTCTGTGTAATATAGTGTAATAATCTGTGAAGCCCTTTGAGACTCTTCGTGATTTAGGGCTATACAAATAAAAATGACTTGACTTGACTTGACTCGCCATCATGACTATAGCTCAAATCCAGTAACAATGAGCTATAATTGTCAATTAATGAATCATTGCTTGAACATGGTAGTATATTATAAAGCCACGTCTATAGATACTGCATGCTTTTCCAATTTAACCTGCGTTATGTAAGGCGTACTTTCAAATTTATGGGGATTGGGCATCGGCGCTGACTTTTCTGACATCACAAATGAGTCATTTTTATTATTTATTCTGGTGAGGGAGTGATAAACTAGACCCAATCAAAATAAACATTCCTAGTGAACTCTGCTCTCAGCTGGCGACCACAGACAGGTGTGAGTAGTGGCAACAGGGTTCAACACATTTGCTCCCCGCTGATTCCCCTCACACTCTGGGTAGCAACAAAAATGTTAGCCTCTGCAGGGTTAATCCACCCGACCGAAGAAGTAACTTCAGTTAACCCCTATCCAACTGTGATAACCTTACAAGCCTAACCTGTGACATTTGACCTCAACCTTGGGGCTCTTCAAACAAAATATTGGCCTCAAGGGATTTCGCCGTGCATATTTGGAAAGGTTTCTTTTGACTTTCTCGATTTTGCTCTTTCTCTCTGTTTATGTCTCTGGTTCTCCTCTCTTCGGTTGGGTTTCAGGGGCATCATGAGATAATCCAGTTAGTCTGTTTCCTTTAGAGCCCGGCTAGTGTTTTTACAAAACTTTGCCAGGGGCTGGTGTGGCTTACATGCAAGGAGTAAACATCAATAGATGTTTAGGATTGTGTATGTGGTTCTCATCTGCTTTTAGCTAGCAGTCTCTCATGCACAGGAAAAATGGTACCTACGCTCAATGCAGTATTATATGGGCTCACGATGCTTTATACAAGGATTAAATTTGTTTCTGTATATAAGTCATAAAGGGATATAAGCTGTACTGTAGATGGCCGCGTGGAAACGGCTAATATGAAGAGTTTCTTTTATCAGGAATGGGGAAGTATTCAACCCAGTGTCAATATCGGACTTATGCCAGGCCTTATTTCATGTTTTCAGCACTCGTGACAGCAATCGACATTTTTTTTCTATTTAGGACAGGAGTCTCAAACTTGCGATAGGGAGGTCACAAGTTAAAAACAAGATTTTTTTTTTTCACAGAAAAAAACAACAGATTTAAAATACATGACATTAATACGATGAATACATGATGATGAATACCTCAATAATTATAATCACCTGAAAGTGTTTGAGGTTTGCTTAAAAAAATTCAATGTTAAATATATTGTCATATATGTTAAAAATGTCCAACTGAGTTCAAAGAGCACTTATGCTTTTTTTCAACCACCCCTATCTTCTTACAATTAATTTTAGCACGACGGAACACATTAGGTAGAAGGAATGGAGGGAGGGTGAGAGTGCTGGAGAGTTACATCATGCTCGCACCTGCGGCTTTATTGTTTTATTTATATTTGATAGTCACACATGAAAATGGTGAAAATAAAAAAGGGCTTCAAGTAGAGTTCACGCGCCAACCCAAACCCCAAGATAGAAAAGGAAAAGTTTATTCTAGCGCGGCTAAGAAATGCCCTTACTTGCAACCACATCATTAACAAGCTGACTGAGGCTGAAATGACAACATAAGCCAGGGAATGGTGGCAGCAGGTAAAGAAGTTCCAAACTCTGTACAGCCCCCATAACTTTTAATCCAACTCTGTCCCTTTTATGCTCTACATTTGTCAACATCGCTCGCATCTTTTCAGGTTTCCCTTTAGTCTGTTGTTGAGTTCTTTAGATCCTCTCAGGCTTGAGTGGTTCCTAAAGGCTCAGGGAGTGGGATTGCAAGTCAAGGCGGATAATAATGCTAATTGGAGGCGATCGCGGCGTTTCTAAAGCAGCAAAGTGGTTGATCTGCGTGAGGCCCTGCATGTTTCAATGACCTCAGCTATAAAGGGCCCTCATTTTCTCTCCGGATGGCCTAGCAGCGGCCCGTCCACACAATTCGGTGGAAGCAATGTATTGTATTGTCCGCACTATAAGGCGCACCCCCCAAAAATAGTCTTTGGTCATATTTGTTTCACACATTAAGACTAAAAGGTGCATGAAATTGAGACGAAAGTAAGGGCTACTGTGTGTATTTGCGTGCAACCTTAGGGCTCTTCATACACTACGATACACATTAATGCAATGTTTGATCTGTCAGTATACGTCGCTGACCATGGTCGCAAAACATGCACAGGTAATCAAACGGGAGGAGTGGCAGTGAGAGTGCTGACATTACAACATTAGACCACCATTGGTACAAATTACATACAAAAAGGAATTAGGGCTTATCCCATTATCAAATTCATATTACTCACTGTGCCAGAAACAATGATTTGCATAGTGCATTCTGATGGGTTAAACAGTCACTCCACTTCTTCACCTGTGCGTCATTAACCTCCCGGTTCAGTATGTATAGGTACGTAAACGAGCTTGTATAGTATTTTGTTGAAAGACTTTCTGTTTTCTCCATTCTTCAACATTCATTGGTGAAGAAGTGGAGTTACTGTTTAACCCACCAGAATGCACTATACAAATCAGTGTTCCTGACACCGAAAGTAAAAACAGTATGAAAATAAGATAAGCCCTAAGCTTTTCCTGCTACTACAGGAGTTTGAGTCCTGCTGCGTCTGATAATTTGCAATTTAGGTCAGCGATTTTTATCGATTTGATCAATCATTGTGCAATCAATGCTCAGATACGTTATTATAAGAAACAGTTTCGGATATAAAACCTCATTCATAATATTCTTTTATGTATACATGTATATAGTTTCTTAGTTTTATTACGCTGGCAACTGTGTGGACAGCAAAGTAAGAATTTCATTGTGCAGGTAACCCTGGTTCTTTACTGTGCATGTGACAATTAACACTTTGAATCTTGAATCTTATACAGTGATGCACGCCTACAGTATGATTGCTGTATGCATTTTCAATCATATTCAGGGTATTCTGCAGTGTATAAGGCGCACCGAGTTCTAAGGCGGACGTTCAAATTTATGGACAATTGGCGGTGTTTAGGTGCGCCTTATATTCGGGAAAAACAATTCTTCCTTTGCCTTCTTCTCTTTGCTCCATCTGACAAACATGTTGCATATGTGTCAACGACAGAGTGCAGAAGAGAGAGGCCTCACTCATGAATTCCAAAGGGGAAAAAAGAACCCTCATATTGTCCATTCATTTATCTGACCTACATTTACTTATTTTGCGGTCGGAATCTGAAATATGAAGTCTGGAAAGGCTGACACGAAGTTTGCCACATATCAGCAGGAAACAGCTGTTGAAGAATAGAAAACGTTTAAAACTGGATATGGACACAAGGATTTGGGGATTTCTTAAAAAAATAAAACATAAATACATTAATACATAAATGAATAAATAAAAATAAATAATAATAATGAGAATAAATAGTAATTTTGATAAATAAACTGCTATGTTTTAATGACAATATAAATCATTATCACGTGTGAACAAAGTAAGGGTGGTGGTAATGTTTTTTGGAGGGGATCTAATTATATGTATCTTTATGTTTGTTTGTTTGTTTGTCTGTTTGTGTGTCTGTCAAATCAAGTCATGTTTATCCGTACAGCCCTTAATCACAAGAAGTCTCAAAGGGCTGCACAAACCACGACTATTATTACACCATCTGATCTAAAACCTACATGAGGGCAAGGAAAAACTCTAACCTCAGCATGAGGAAAATTACGAAACCAATCATTTTTTGGGGGATCAAGGAAGTTTTATCACAGGGAGGCGCTCATTAGTACGAAACATCTCCCTAAGACAAATAAAACGTGGGAAAATGATTTTCTTATGAAACATTGTTTTTATTTTTTAAGCACAAAAGTCAGTTAAAGCAAAAAAATATTAAGCAACTTTGTCTTGAGAATTTTTTTCTTAATTCTGGGCAATTTTGTGTGGCACACAGATTGATAAACAACAATTTTAACATTTGTCTCCTAATATTTGGTCACCTCACCTTGAAGGAGCTGATGTTGTTGCTGGACAGATCGAGAGTGTGAAGGTTGACATTATTGACAAGAGTGTCGCTAATTCTGTGGATGTTTTTGTTAGCAAGGTTTAGGTCTTTTAGGTTTTTAAGTGTATTCAAGCCCTGTATCTGTGATATATGTCCCTCCAAGAAGAGGGGACAGGACTTTAGATAGACCATTATTTTTCAAGTCAAGTAGGTTGCCCTAGATGTGAAAAATATCAAAAAAATCTGACTCAGAACTTTTGGTTTTGCTGACTCAGCTTTTTTGTTAACTGAAAGACATTCAATTTCTCTAGGCCAGAACCACTTGAATATGATCACCATATTTTATAGACAGGCAGACAAGTTATACCAGATGTAAAAACTGCCAAAAAAGTTGACTCAGAATATTTAGTTTTGCTGACTCCGCAGCTTTCCCAAACATACATTGCACTTTCTCAGGCCAGAACAGGCTTGGCCAGGATCATCATATTTTACAAGCAATCACTCTAAAGGTGAATGAACTTGCCAAAATGGGAAATACCACCCAAAAATGTTTTTGTGTCTCAACATGGATGATGCAGTATGGCGCTCAACTGTTTTAGTTTGATTTTGTCTTTATACGCCACAACTGTGTATTGGAATTTTTTTTATAAAAGTCAGCTGTTAATTACTTCATGTATTTTACAGAGTTTACAACAATGGGTTGTTCAAACCGCCTAAAATAAAGCTTCCCTAAAACGTAAAATGTATATTTTGTGCTGTATTTTGTAAGTGATCAATCTTAAGTCTTCTGAACAGTTTAATTCTCATTTTTCAGACTACAAGACATTTTTAAAAATTAATTTTATCAAATAAAAGAAAAATATATCCTTAAGATTAGCAATTTTAGCTGATGTATCAGATTTTTTTCTGAGTTATTTTCTCACAAATTTTTTGAAATAATACTTAAAATAAGCAAACAATCTGCCCTGTGCCATAGTAAGACTAAGATGTTTCAGATTTTTAATAGATAAAATGTAGTTACACAATAAAAAAGTAAAATAGGCAAAAAATATTTACAATGCAGTAATATTTTTGTTTTCATTCAGTTAATTGAGTTTACTGTGTTAATGTAAAAAAAACTTTCAACTATTATTAATGCTCTAAAACAGATGAAAAGAAAATTCATGGATCTAATGCGAACACAGATGCTGGCCTTATTACCACTAAAGCTAACATAGCTGCTATCATTATTTCTGCTAATACTTTTGCAGGTAACTTTGCTGATGCAGTGGCTAGCACTGCATCGGCAACTAGCCCCATTAGTTCTTAATTCTACTGGCACTTGCACAAACCAGGCTTATTCTACATATGCTTAAGCGAAACTGCACTTATGTCCCGGTTTGGCAACTGGTGTACAGTAGCAAAGAAATTGACAGTTTTCTGTAAGTCTTAAAACACATTCAAATGCAGTTAGACATTTAATACTCAGAGGAAAAAATTGTTTTATTAGTGTCCTAAACATTAATGGTAACAGACATTGTAAATATAAAGGCCTTTGTGAGGCAAACATACATGAAATCATTTTAAAAAAAAAATATTTATAATCAATGGTCCATTCTGGTCCAATACAAGGCTTAATACTTTCTGCATATTCTTTTGATTTTGAGACCTTATTCTGAAGTCTTAGGTTAAGGGGACCCATGGGTGTCATGTTTGTCCAACAGTCCCCTCCACGTTTCAGGAAAGCATTGTTATGCAACAGTTTGCTATGAATGAAAAGGTTTGAGTGCCAGCCCTGTGAATGCATGTGGAAATGAGCGAATGAGAGGAGAGGCAAGGGGGGCACCCTGGAGGGAGTCCTTGGCCCTCAGGTCTTGTATTTGTCTGCCTAAACGTATCCTAAACCTAATGAGGAAGCTACAAAGACCACTAGCTAGTTTTAAATTATTTGTTTCTTCCAGTCTTGGGCAAAAAATGAGAATTAGAATTCGTTACATCATCTAAAATGTAACTAAGTTACCCCACATAATACTGACATCAAAAAGTAGCGTAACTAGTTACAAATTACCACATGTACTTGCAAAGACTGATTTGAAATAGCCGCATAATGAATATACAACCACCAGGGGAAGCAGTGAACCCCTCATATTTCTCGACTTGTACAATCTTGAGAACTTCCAGACAAACACTTATCTGAGATTTTTTATCCATCTTGTCTCTGTGTTTCAAACCACTCAAAGATCTCCTTCTCCATTTCTTGGTACTGTCCAAGAAATTTTCTTTTTTTTAATCCAGGCATGGTGTATTGCGAAAATAATTTTACAAATAAAAAGACCAAAATTGAGCACACCTTTACCCTAAATTGTCTGCTTACGTTTGCCCCATTGATTTCCAGTGGGTTTATTGTTCCTGTATAAGCCACACACCCTTCCCTACGCACTGCTCATGTTCACTACTGGTGACACACAACCGAATATGAGCATATAAAATGACCCCGTGATTGAGTATTTTATTTTATAGTTTTCAATTTGACTTGGGTGCGAGTATATACAGTAGGGAGAACACCTCCATGATAAGAAATTCCCGTTTAAGTTACTCGCAAAAAGGAACGTTAATGAATTCGGGGGGGATTCCTTTGTACAGAAAATTCCGCTAACACTTTCCCCAAGAACCAACAGTATGAAGTTAAGTTTAAACCGTCACCTTAGAAGTTGCGTCTTGAGTTGCGTCTTGAGTTGTTGTTTCTGCTCCAGGGTGTTCACAGCGCATGCCCGACTTGTTGATGGAAGGCCGCGGTTGGCGAATAGTCCCTCATTAAGAGTTTTTTCAAGCCAATGGGTGGAAAATTAGCGGAGATAATCTGTACGCAGGAATGTCCCCCAAAACAACACATTTATTAATTATGGGAAAATTGTAACATCAATAAATAGCTTAGAATGTTTTAATTACAATCGAACACTTCATGTTATGAGAATTTACTGTTATCCCATGAAGATTTGTCGTCTCTGTGGGGAGACCTGGGTACGTCTGAGACTTGTCCATCAGGGGGCGGCAGTAGCTCAGGAGGTAGAGCGCTCGTCTGAAGATCAAGGGATGCTAGTTCGAATCCCGGCTCGTCCGTGTTACATGTCGAAGTGTCCTTGGGTAAGACACTGAACCCCTAATGCCCCCGATAAGCAGGTTAGCGCCTTACATGGCTGCAAGGCCGCTATTGGGAAATGTGGAGCACATTGTAAAGCGCTTTGTGAAGTCATTGACTTGAAAAGCGCTATATAAATGCAGATCATTTCATTTTCATTTTCATTTCATTTCATTTATCCTACCCATTCCGAAGGCCCGCGTCCTTTGAACTAGGTTGAAATACAAATGTTCAGTTCTGCCTGTGGTAGTTGAAAATCTATCCATCTATCTATCTGCCTTGGTCATATCCCTCAAGAGGGACACCGACAGCAAGACAAACACATACAATAGCAACGAAAATAAAAAAGGGAAAAAATTGCAAAAAACACACACAAAATTTTTTAGACCATAGCCAACCCAAATGCCCAAACACCCATACAAGTTAGGCACCTCGGCGCCTAAGTTGGTCATGCTTTCATCCCTCCAGATGAAACGGGACACAAGAAAGCGGCCATGTCACGCGGGTCAGGGTGACACAACACACTCTTCTGTTCAACAGCAGGGCCCGACAGTTTCACTGGTTTACCCCTGCCGCATCATACAGGTGCCCTGCCCATCCCTTAGAACACCTCCAAACAGCCCACTATCCTTTTACAACACTGAAAATAAAGGAAGCAAAGGTGGTCCTGATGACACGCAAGTGTATGTTACCAGACACGCCAGTGGAAGCGCAAGGAAAGGAGAGTCTTTTAAAAAAAAAAGAATAGGGGGAGGTCGTTTGGGTTCGCGGCCAACATGAACAAGAGAATAATAAGAATGAGGTAGTCGTTGTTGAGCCGGGCCTATTTGCCCTATACCAGTTGTTCCCAAGACTCGTTTCTTCTTTATTTTGGGGTCTTAAAATGAATGATAGGCACTCAATACAGATTGTTTGATTATGTTTTCCGATGTTATTGATTATCTGAATGTGGCTTCGGCAGCACCTCGTCACTAAAATGCTTGTCGAAAGTTTGGGAAAAAAAAACAAAGGTCCCCCCTTCTTTCACGGGCAAAGCCAACCTCAGGCATGCAGCCAATATTCCCAGTGTCTCTCTTTTTCTGGATGACATCACTGGTTGGCATTGAGAAGCGTGGGGGAATAATTAGGTTTTAGACGGTTGAAGTAACGAGTTAGCGCTTCGTGGCACGGTATTCGCATGGATTTACTCAATATGAAGCCCGTTCATTTGAGGAAGATGCAGAAGTACGTGTTTAGGGAAATGAAAATTCAATCGGTTACATTTAAGGTCAACTAACTTTCGGGGGAAATTTGCCTTTGGAACTTGCAAAAATATCTGCAAAATATAACTCCTGTATTTTCTCTATAAAATGCACTGGTATACAAGGCGCACCACCGAAAATGTTTTAGACATTAGGCACATTGGATTAAAAGGCGCATGGAATTAAAACTACATTAAGAGCTAGGATTGCATAAAATTTATCTAAAATACACTTAAATTGAAATAATGTATTTCATAGAATATATATTAAAATTAGAATATCTAGTTTCACCAGGGGAGAGCGGTCAAAATCCACTGTATATGTTTCTTAAAGGCAGAACAGTGACTCACTGTTCAATTGACTATAAGGGATTTAAAATAATACAAATTAAATTTTGCTGAATGCAGTGGGGATTTTTCACAGGGATTCAGGGCTTGGGGTCAGTGTGGCCTGGACAGGAATTATGTTTACATAAAATCGAGAACGAGGACAAGGGGTGACGTGGGAAAAGGAGACGAGGTTTCTGATAAGCTTTCTTGTTGTGAGCCCTCTAGACGTGGCGGCACCTTCCAGCGAGGAGAAGGTGACGTTGGCACCTGGCCCGCGCCAGGGGAGGAAAAAGCACGCCCCATGGGAGGGGTCGATGCCCCGACGTGTCAAAAGGACGGAACATGGAAGTCAGCAGAAAAAAAACGGGAGCAAGGCTCGACAAGACTGATTAGACTAATTCGATAATAATTCGGCAAAATTTGATGTAGTTACAGTACCTTAAGAAATAATTAAAAAAAATAAATCTGCCCCCATGTGAAAATGTCTGTCTCTTGTCAATATGTTTCCCTAAATTAAGAAAAGAGAATGCATTTGTTAGGAGAATAAAGTTTGTGTTTGGTTAATGGGGTCAGATAACTAATCTAAACAATTTGGTAAACGCTAAAGTTTTAAATATAGTTTTTTCCCCTAACAATTATGCAGTACAATTTAATTGACTCTGTGCATTTCCAATTTTATCCACAGTATTTACCGGTATATAAAGCACCTCTGAACTGTGATTACCTTTGTGCATACTTACTGACATCGGACAATTCGCCTCTTACCTCGGATCTATTATCAGCTACTGATACTTAAGGTTAGGTGTATATACCCTAAATATGACAAAGAAATGATTCCAAAATATTTGGAAAAGCTGCAAAATATGATTCTGAAAAACTGAAAACAATCAGAAAAACGGGGGAAATAATGAATTGAAAAACTAAATTTTTAGAAAAAAGTACTCCGGAAAACTGTAGTTTTTGTATCTTCAAGTGAATGCAATACACTTCCAAACTAAAAGAACACTTTGGGCTGTTCTCACGTATGAGTGAGAAAGGAGGAGAAGCTGTTTTAAAAACTCACTATAGACTTCATACATGACCAACCCAGTGAAGCGCAGTTGACTACGCTTCGCACGACTTTACTGAGCCTACTCAAGGAAAAGCCTTTATTTGCACGACGCGCTTTGTCAACCCCTATTTAGTGGCTTCTTTACGACACACCGGGGCCCTTTGAATATGAACTGTGTGATCACTCTTGCCACACAAGCAGCCTCTTCGGACCCCCAATCAACTCAGGCCAGCTCCCCTGCCGCCAGATTCGGTGCTTTGTACCCGGTTGCAGCTCGGCGTACACACAATTGTCAGGCACTGTGATGGAAATGTTCTCGTTGAAAAGTTTGCCAGCAAACAAAAAGTGGTTGGAAAAATGGAGGATTTGGCTGCTGGGTGTCTCTAGCTCATTGTGAGCTGCAAGTGGAGGGCAACTGCTGTCCTGAGAGGGGCAAAAAAGTGGGAGCGTCTGAGCTGGTGTTTTTTCTTTCTTTCAGGCCAATAATCTCCTTTATTGAGTCTCAGGAAATCCTAATTGAGGTCGGAAGTGGCCCTTGTGGCCAGATGTGCAGACACAAACAGTTTGACCCGATCCCCCCGGGGACAGTTGACGGAAAGCACCTCGCTCTTCTCTTTGTCACCCTCTGGGTTTTAATTTAAACCTGCCAACACACAATAACTGAGAACAACTGAGCAAATGTACCACAACCTCTTGGGGAAATCCCATTTAACTCTTCAAAAGCCAGGCGTTTTTTTCTCAAAGTGAGAGAGCCAATGCTCGCTAATTTTTTGCCATTTTGACTCATGTTTAAAGGCCCATAGAAAATTTCTTTTTTGTAGCAATATTGTACTTAGGCATATCAAAAGCAAGCTTGAAGCCCTATCTTTCAGTAAAAAAAGTATGTTCTTAGCTTCTTTAGCTAAAACCTCAGCATGAGGAAAATGAAGAAACTTTGAGAAGGAACCGCACATAAGGTAATCCCTCTACCAGGCTGCAATGGATGTTGCATTGGTAAACCAAACAATAAAATTAAAACTAAAATATAAAATAATTAAAGTATAATATAAAATAAGACATGCATTTCAGGTGTATTGGCCGGTCCAAATTGTCCCTAGGTGTGAATGTGCGAGTGAGTTGTCTGTCCCTGTGTGCCCTGTGATTGGCTGGCAACCAGTTCAGGGTGTCCCCTGCCCACTGCCCGATGATTGCTGGGATGGGCTCCAGCACGCACGCGACCCTACTGAGGATAAGTGGTGCAGCTATTGAGATGAGATGAGATAAAAAAAAATAACAATAAAATAAAAAGGAGGATCAAGTATGCAATGGGTGTAGCATTAACAAACAATACACGGATATTGTCAACATGAAATATAGGTTATTTATGTGCTATAGAATATAAGTGTGTTTTATGCCTAGATTTAAACAGTTTCACTGAGGTTGCAGATCCAATCTCAGGGGGAAGAACATTCCACAGCACCAGGGCCCGAATGGAAAACACTCTTGAACCGGTGGATCTCTTCTTGGCTCTTAGGATCACGAGTAGACCATCATTTTCAGAGCGAAAGTTCCGGACAGGAACATAGGGGGAAATTAAACCTGAAAGATATGAGGGAGGAAGTTCATGCATGATTTTGTGTAATACCAACAGAACCTTAAAATCACATCTGGAGCTGATAGGGAGCCAATGCAGGATGGCTAAAATCGGGGTAATGTGATTAAACTTTCTTGTCTTAGTTAAAATCCTCGCTGCAGCATTTTGTACCAGCTGAAGGCTCTTGATGGTGGACTTCGTCTCTGTTCCACTTCTCAAATTATATTAAAACGTCCCGTACTCCTCAAAAATTGTAAAAGCATCCTTTGTTGAAGCCTATTATTCAAGTCCGACAATCCTCTTAGTGACCTCAGCTCAAGCCTCCGCCTACCAGCCACTTCTTCAGCATCTCCCTTTGCATTTCATTCTTCCAGCATTCCATTATTACACGCTTCAACGATTAAAAAAAGACAGTTTTTTTTCTCATATGCATTTATGAAAAAAGGGGACACAAACACTGAATTTGATAATATGCATTGAAAAACTCAAAATGCATTCGGGCTAGTTTAGAAGTGTTGGTTTTTGCATATAATTTAATAAATATCTTGATAAATAGAATTAAGACATGACAAAATATATCAAGTACAGAAAATTGACGTTAATGGTCAACTATGACACAGTGTCCCTTTAAACCTTACAAGTATTTTGCAAGCTGAAATTCTCAACCTTTTCACTCAAAAGCCTCATCTTTGATTTTATTTTCCAATGCTGAAAAGAACCAGGATGTAATAAAAAATCCATAATATGGATCAGAAGCCCTGGTGCCCCATTTACGTGTCGTGTAACCACGTCTGTAAAAGTGCAAGTTATTGATATTTTAGTGTGCAATTATCGTGCCTCGTGGGTTTTTGCGGTGAAATAAATAGGTTAGTGTAACCATGTTTGTGTGCTCTGAGTTTTCAAACCTAGCTTGTGTGCAAATAGAAGGACCTGACATGTGTCTGTGACACTCAGTCCATGGGAGAGTAGGTTCTCAATCAAATCCAGATCACTTGATCCACATTTAAGAGCAGTTGTGGCCTGAAAACGATCTCTGGACTGAGTCAGACCGCAAGTCTGATTTTCTTGTCGGAAAGACTCTATGAACACTCAACTGTAATTCTTAACACCACTCACAAAAAAATCTAAGATCCCCAGAATCTATATGAGTCAACCCCCATAAGGAAAAAAACACATCAAAGGAACTTCACACGCAGTTCAGTGATGATACATATAGTGTGGAGACGCAGAGATTAGAGACCATGACTCAGGATTGTAGACCATAAAAAGTTTCCCTGCGACATATTTGTCTGAATACTCTGTGCCTCACTTGAGCTATTCATTTTTCGCAGCCATCAGATTCCAGGAGAAGTAATGATACAGCAATGACGACTGCCAAAATACCTTGACACTTGCTCTTTATCCAAAATCAAGAGTAACTCTGCATATTTTGACTCCAAAGGTAGAATGTGTAATATTTGACCACTAGATCTTGCTGTGTTGAGTAGAGCAACCCAAAAACAAGTGCCAAAAAGCACAAGGAAGAGTACAAACTCATTTTTTGCCCAGCCTTTCACAAGGCTTTTAGTTTTGGGGGGTACCTGTAGCAACATGATTGTGGACAATCATGTCAACTTTCTCCAAGTGAGCCTCATGTTGTGGAAAATAAATGCTAATTTCTTGACCTACAAGTATTTAAATAATGTAAAGTCAAGTCAAGTCATGTCTATTTGAATAGCCCTTAATCACAAGGAGTCTCAAAGGGCTGCACAGACCACAGATTATTGCAAACCACAGACTATTAGTACGCCATCCCCTGATCTAAAACGTGAATAACGACAAGAAAAAACTCAAAAACCTCAACATGAGGAAAATGAAAAAACTTTGAGAAGGGACCGCACATGAGGTAATCCCTCTTCCAGGATGACCAGGCTGCAATGGATGCTGCAATAACAAATATAGACAGATATTGTCAACATGAAATATAGGTCATTACTAAGTTATAGAATAGAAGTGTGTTTTAAAGCATAGATTTAAACATTTCCACTGAGGGTACAGATCGAATCTCAGGGGGGAAGAGCATTCCACAGCACCGGGGCCCGAATGCAGAACGCTCCTGCACCTGCGGCTCTCTTCTTGGCTCTTGGGATCACTAGTAGACCAGCATTTTCAGAGTGAAGGCTCCAGACTGGGACATAGGGGGAATTTAAATTTGAAAGATTTAAGGGAGCAAGTCCATGCATGATTTTGTATAGTACCAACAGAACCTTAAAATCACAACTTAAGCTAACAGGGAGCCAATATAGGTTAGCTAAAATCGGGGTAATGTGATCAAACTTTCTTGTCTTGGTTAAAAGCCTTGCTGCAGCAATTTGTACCAGCTGAAGGCTCTTGATTTTGGACTTCGGGAGACCGGAGAGTAGTGCATTACAGTAATCGAGACCAGAGGTAACAAACGCATGAATTATAACCTCCGCATTGGACTGAGACAGCATAAGGCAAATTTTAGCAATGTTGCAAAGATGGGAAAAAAGCTGTTCTAGTAATATTCGTAACATGTGTTTGAAAGGACAGATTGGGGTCAAATGTGACACCTAAATTTTTGACTGAGTCACTCGGGGTGATTTTACATTCGTCAATGTCCAGAGCAGTTTTTGCGAACAAGTCACAGCATTTAGATGGACCAAAAACTAACATTTCGGTCTTTTCAGAGTTAAGGCGTAAGAAGTTGAGTGACATCCATTCTTTTATCTCAGTGAGGCAGGCCTCCAAATTTCCAGTTTAGTATGGCATATTCCTCCATTGGAAAATATAGTTGAGTGTCACTTAAATTGTATTTTTTCCTATTATTCAAATCAATATTGTTTTTTTTCTCCATGAACGACGTTTTCTTTACCACTAAGGCGCTGAATAATACAATGCCCCTTTAAAGACTCGCGTTTGGTCAAAAAATGTGAGGACGGAATCCAAATCTCACACATGAACACACGAGTGAACATTCATTCAGTGATGGGAGTCTGAAAACACATCAGCAGATTGTTTTGTCTCCTGGAAGTTGCGATAGATGCCAAGTTAGTCTTGCGCAATGTGCTACAATTTGCATGGATCTGATTGGAAGTACAGCATTAAAGATATTGATTCATTTTTTTCCAGGCAATAATTGGTTGTTAAATTATAATTTTAAATATTTATTATTATTTGTATTATTATCATATTACATTTATTATAATCATTGTTGTTGTTGTTATGATTATTATAGTTATTGTGTTGGACTCAACCATTCAATAAATAAATATTGCAGTGTAGCGTTGTTTATAAAATGTTGGGCTTATTTCATTGTGAATAGCAAGGGCCAGTACATAAACGCAACGAGGGGATATATGTGGTCGATCTTCATAACTGTATTAGTGATTGTTTCTTAAAACCTGATGAATCTGTGATAAATTCCTGCTTGTGTTCACGCTAACAGATGTCAACAACATCGGTGCCAGCATCAAAATAAGTGAAAGAAAAAACGCTTAAACTAGGACGGAACTATAAAACAAGTCTCTTTCTCGCAACATTGGCATTTCCTCGCATGCTGAGAACCACATCGTGTGATCGAATTAAAAAGGAACAAGTTTCCTGAGAAAGGTTTGTTCTGGCATTGGTACGATCCAAGCATGCCCGGGCGCACAGCAACAACAATAGCCAGTTCTGCAAGGTTGTGACCTCCTAATTGCTGCCGAGCATGAGGCGATGACAGCGAATGCCACTGCGGTCCGAAACCTATGCCATACCTGTGCTGTCGCACCTCAGCTGGAAAGAGAGATTGAGACTGACAGCACCGGGCCCGTTTCAACACCACGGTGACTCTTCTGGCCTCTTGGCTTTCACAACTGAAGGATGTGTGGAAATCATTTATCACGTCTGAGAGCCCCGTTTGCAGGTTCAAAATTGGATACTTTTCCTGGCATGATCAAAGCCTTTTGCACCGGTTGCAGATCACAGCTCGGATTTTTAGGCAGGACAAAATTTTTGTTTTTGTAATTCTTATTTTTCGTTTGTGTTTCCTTTTCAGTCATGTTGCAAAAAACATCACATCACAGAATGAACAAACGAATAGAAAAGAAAAAAGGGAACACAGGTTGAAGCCAAAGGTGTCAGGACCAGAACAGAAACAGGACCCACTTGCCTAACGTTTACCACAAGTTTTATTGAAGGAACGAGGAATGGCTGTGCCCACGATCCGGTGTTCGCTCTCGTACTCGGCTTGTGATCTGAACATGGAAGTAGATCTTCCGTGGCGAGCGATGGCGGTGTGGGGGACAGAAAAAAACGGGTCGAGAGCAAAAACGTGGTCGGGGTCTGAAGCGAGTCAAAATCGGGATCAAAACGGGTTGTGGCTGGAGACAAACGGGAGCAAAACGGGACAGGCAGGGTCAAAAAAGGCTTGCCTTGTATACACGGAGATTCGCAGACAGACTGACAACCGAGGATTGACAGGACTGAGTTCAAATAGTGACCGGGAACCAATCAGAACCCACGGCGGTTGGTGCCAAATGAGAGGGCACAGCTGAGTCACATCAGTAATCATGACAAAAGGCCTGTAAGAGACGCATGCCCAAAATAACCTTCGACGCTTTTTCAATCAATTATATAAACAAATGGTCATATCTTCACATCAATATAACAATCTTTTTTTAATCCATTAAAAATGATCACACTATTAAATCACAATAGATGCTCCTCCTTACTCTCTTAAAATAATATGAGTAAAACCTGGGACAAATAGATTTTTTTCTGTGAAAAAATTGTAAACGTTTAATGTTCAAAGTTGGATTGGACGTGCACCAAGAGTGATTCACAAGAGCCCGACTTAGTGCTGCTTTTGACACAGTGCGCCACAATATCCTACTAGAACGGTTGGAAAAATGGATTGGTCTCTCAGGAGCCGTCCTCTCGTGGTTCAAATCTTACCTCTCAGATAGGACGCACTGTGTTAAATATGGTGAAACGACATCTGAGCCCTTTAATGTTACCTGCGGTGTTCCGCAGGGTTCAGTGCTCGGCCCCCTACTTTTCAACATTTACATGCTTCCATTAGGTGATATTATTCGCAAGTACAATATCAGCTTCCACTGCTACGCAGACGACACTCAACTATATCTTCCGTTGGAGGAATCTTCCACACTAAACTGTGGAAATTTGGAGGCCTGTCTCACTGAGATAAAAGAGTGGATGTCACTCAATTTCTTGCGTCTTAACTCTGAAAAGACCGAAATGTTAGTCATTGGTCCTTCTAAATGCCGGGACTTATTCGCAAAAACTGCTGTGAACATTGACAAATGTCACATCACACAGAGTGACTCAGTTAAAAATTTAGGTGTCATATTTGACCCTGATCTATCCTTTGAGATGCATGTAAAGCAAATTACTAGAACTGCCTTCTTCCATCTTCGCAACATTGCTAAAATCCGTTCAATACTGTCTCAGTCTGATGCGGAAACAATAATTCATGCATTTGTTACCTCCCGTCTCGATTACTGCAATGCACTACTCTCCGGTCTCCCGAAGTCCAGAATCAAGTCTCTTCAGCTAGTACAAAATGCCGCAGCGAGGCTTTTAACTAGGACAAAAAAGTACGATCACATAACACCGATTATGGCTAACCTGCATTGGCTCCCAGTTAGCCAAAGATGTGACTTCAAAGTTCTCTTAGTATTGTACAAAATCATACATGGACTTGCTCCCTCTTATCTTTCAGATCTGATCTGCCACTATGTCCCGGTCCGAAGCCTACGATCTGAGAGTGCTGGTCTTCTGATGATCCCGAGAGCAAAGAAGTCTTCTGCTGGTTCGAGAGCGTTCTCCATCCGGGCACCGGTGCTGTGGAATGCTCTTCCCCCTGAGATTCGATCTGCAACCTCAGTGGAAATGTTTAAATCTAAACTTAAAACTCACTTCTACTCCATTGCATACGAATAACCTACTCCTCTTGTCGGTTGAAAATAGTTTGTGTAATATAGTGTAACAATCTGTGAAGCCCTTTGAGACTCTTCGTGATTTAGGGCTATACAAATAAAAATGACTTGACTTGACTTGACTTGAGAGAACCTGTGCCCAGCCCCCACTTCCAATGCTTTTTTGCAGCTCAGATGGTATCTGCCTGATCAAGGGTGTTCTCCAGTGTTGTCTGTTCGGTGAGGCTGATGACCAAAATGGCATCTCGGCGTTGCTCACACAGACTAATGCTATATCGGCGTTGCTCACTCTGACTAATGTCGCTCCAATGAGTATACTGAATTCACAGGTCAAGGTAAAGCTGGACATAATGTGTCTTCATGGGAGGCCAGTTCGCACTTTGAAGTCAATGATTGTTAATTACGCAATATTGTTTTTTTCTAGCTAAGTGTATCTGATCCAAGACCATTTATCATAGCATCATTGCTTCTTTTATTTGGAATATTTATTTATCCATTTATTTTTGCGTATGTATGTGTTATTCATATTTTATGTTTTGTATGTGTGTCTGTGTATGTCTGTATGCATGTATTTATGCTCTTTGGTATAAATCAGGGGTGGGCCACATTGGGTTAAAAGATTTAGCAGAGGGGCCGTTTCCTCCCAGGCCAGCGGGGGCACTGTACTCAAGGATCTGCTCAAGCAGTGACAAGGAAGAAGAAACCTATGGAAACGAATTTGGTGCTTCTTGTAATGGAGAAAAGGGTATTTTTTTCTGAATATATTAGAACTCATTTGCTGCCACTGAAGGCTCTAGGTTTTAAAAGTGTCAGTCAAGAAATGGTGCTATTGACAGTTATATTTGTCAAAGGGCCTCCCTAATTTGAAAAAGGGACCATTAAAAGAAATTGTCTTATTTCTTCCCAAAAAAAAATAAAAATCCTTAACACAAAAAAAGAAAGATTGATTAATTGATTCCATTTTTTTGTTCTATCATTACAGAGTCTCAAATCCGATACCTTGATAATACTGTACATGAGGGAAAATATAGGATTATTCAGTTTTTCTCGTATGCATTTATGAATAAAAATATTCACAAACATCTAAAAATATTAGTTCCATTTCATTTTATATTCGTATACAAATTGATTAATTGCATAAATCTGGTTTTGAAACACAGAATTTGTCATGATTACCGATGTGAATCACCAGTGCCCGCTCATTTGGTGCCAACTGCTGCGGGCTCTGATTGGCTCCCTGTGCCTATTCAAACCCAGCCCTGTCAATCCCCTGTTGTCAGTCCATCTGCGAACCTCTGTGTATACTAGGCAAGCCTTTTTCGACCCTGACTCCCACCTGTCCCGTTTTTGCTCCCGTTTGTCTCCGGCTATGACCTGTTTTGATTCTGACCACGTCTGCTCTCCCGTCCCGGCTTTTGACCCATTTTTGTTCCCGACTACGTCTACTCTCTCGTCCTGGCTTACGGCTCTTTTCCGACCCCGACTACGCCTTGCTCTCCCAGTCCCAGCTACCGACCAGTTTTCCCCTCCCTGACACGGAAGATCCACTTCCGCGTTCGGATCACAATTTGTGTACGAGAGCGACTTGCTTCCCGCATCCAGCGAATGCTGGATCGTGGGCGCAGCCCTTCCTCTTTCCTTCAATAAAACTTGTGGTAAACGTTAAGCAATTGGGTCCTGTTTCCGTTCTGGTCCTGACAGAATTAAAAAATAGTAATATGATTTAAACTCTTTTAAGCACTAAATTTGATAATAGGCATTAAAATGTCCAAAGGAAAAATGTTTATTTTTGGTATACATTTGATAAAAAAAAAAACATAATAAAAAACGCCAAGGGACACTATCATATGCAGTCATAATATTCGTCTCATTTTTGTTGGACGGACTGGAATAAGGGACGCATGTGGCTTGTGGACCACATTTTGCCAACCCCTTATTTTGCATCTAGTGCCTGTTGAGCAAAAACAAAAAAAATTACAATAAAAATCCTATCCTGTTCTTTTTATTTAGAATTTGGAGCATATGTATTGTACTATAACGAAGAGTCATGAAGCATTTAGGACCCAATACTGTATTATGATTTGTTGCTATCCATCCATCCTGTTCTGGTGCTTATCCGGTTGTTGGTCGGAGTTGGAGCCAGTCCCAGTTGAAGCAAAAGGTGGGGTACATCCTGAATTCGTCACCAGTCAGTCACAGGGCACGAATATGCTGCAAAATGTCTAGTCAGAAGGAAAAAAACCCCGCCACTGATTGTTTTTAACATATTAAACATTATTTATGCCGTTACAAAGATTCAGTAATCATTTCATTAAAAAGAAAGAATACTTACAATGTGCAAAGTTATGTGAAGATCGAAGTATAGATGTTATCGGCTTATTTAATGTTTTTTTGTTTTATTGTTTGAGACAATCCGGTTAACTATGTATCACAGTTGTTAATGTGTGAATTTTGTCATCTTATAATTCATTTTTTATTTTTATTCTTTACAAATATATTTTTAGGCACATCATTCTTTAAAAACGTTTTTTGGAAAGAATTTATATTTAAAATGTTTAAAACTATGCCCTTTGGTTTTGTTTTAGACTGTGGAGATAAACAACTTTTCACATAAACACATTTTGTCATGATTACCGATGTGGTGCAACTGTGCCCGCTCCTTTGGCGCCAACTGCCTCGGACTTTGATTGGCTCCCTGTCACTATTTAAACCCACCCCCTTCTGTCACATGTTGTCAGTCCGTCTGCGAACCTCAGTTTACTCTAGGCAAGCTTTTTTCAAACCAGACTCACTGTTTTTGCTCCTGTCTGTTCCCCGGCTTCGACCCGTTATTTGGTCCTGGCCACGTCTACTCTCCTCTCCTGGTTTTCGACTCGTTGCTGATCCCGACCACGTTTTTTGCTCTCCTGTCCCGTGTACTGCCCCGTTTTTTCCGTTCCCGACACTGCCATCGCTCGACACGGAATACCCACTTCCGTGTTCAGAGCGACCTGCTTTCCGCGATCAGCAGTAACCAAATTCTGGGTGCAATCATTTCCTTTCTTTCCAATAAAACTGAGAGAAACGTAATGCAAGTGGGTCCTGTCTCCGTTCAGATCCTGACACATTTAAACCTACAACTAATTTTCATATCATACAGCAAATATAATATTCTTGATATTCATCAATAATTCCCGGAAATTTTATTGTTTTTTCAGAACAGGTAGCAAAAGTGGTCTTCCTGTCCTTTTCACACAGTTTCTACAGTACTTAACTAATGTTGTTTTATTTTTGTGCTATAGATAAAAATATTCCAAATGTTTTTTTTCTTAAAAATTGCTGTTGTTGTTGCCATCTTTCCTGGTCACTTCAAATGTGATTACAAAAAATGTAAGCAGAGAGTCAATGACATTCAACTTTCTATGTCAAATTCAAAACTTTAAAATATCCTACTGCAGGGCTGCAAATTGCCCCCCTGGCCACATGTTTTACACCTATGAGTTTGCATGTGAAAGTCAAGAACAAAACCATCCTGCTTTCCAATACAGCGATTCCTCGTTTATCGCACATCCCAAAAAAAACCTGTGACAGGCGAAATCTGTGAATTAGAAACATTTCTTTTTTTACAATTATAAAATTAAATACTTTATTATACATTGAAACTCAAGAACAAACCCCTTTTACAGGCTTTCTACGGTGAACGTCCAAGCTACTTCATTTTTTAACCTTTTTTTATAATAAACCTCATTCATGTCGAGCAACTCTGTACCTCACAACAAAATGTTAATTAACAATATATATGATATAACGAAACACGTGTACAATTTAACATGTTAAACTACATAATAAGCGTTTGAAAAAAAATATGGTGTAAGATTTTTTTGTATTTTGTTTGGGAAAATACTACATTTTGTGAGGGCATGGACCCGTGTTTTTTTTTTTGTTTGAACAATTTTATTGACACTTTAAACTACAGATAAAAAATGTGAGTTTTGAACAATTTTTTCCGACACTTTTAACAGCAATTAAGCGTGGAGGTTGACAGGTATTTTAAATACAATGCCTAGCGGTCAAATATTACACAGTATCCCCTTAAAATATATATATTTTTTTATCTGAACTATAATGACTTTTATTCAAGGACTTCAATGCGCTCTAATACAATGCCTGTAGGAGGCACACGTCATACACCAGCATGTCGCGCACATTTCCATGAGTGAAGATTTTCATTTGACAACCAATATTCAAAACAAAATCAAGTATTAGTGGACCAAAATTACACATCGATGAACAACTTAAACCTGTCCCCTCCTTCTTGGAGAAACAAACTGGGAGGGCACAATCAAAACGTGCGCCTGGGAGCGAGAGCGCGCTTGCGCGTCCCCGACCAGAACTTTTCACTCTTACTCATCGACAGCAGGAGCATCGTTTAACTATTCACCGGGACGAAAAGGAAATTAAGAACGGGAGGAAAATGTTGTTTTAAAGTGTTTTTTTCTCTCTCTCCTGGACTCGTTTGGTGGCTCACAAAAGGTAAAAGAATGCTACATTTCATTATTTAATTTATATGTAAAATGAACGATATATAATACATGTCAACTTGACGTTATCCTCGTATTTTACACGTTTTCAGATCATTTCCAACTTAATATTATATTTTTTTGTACAGGAAGATCAAAAAAAACTTTTTTTTAATGGACCGATCTCGTTTTGCCAATTTCGGCTCTAATCCGGTGTTCGTCTCCGTCATTTTAGATTGCTATTACACTAGCAAAGTTATCCTCGATCAAGCATTTTTATCTTCACACTTATTGTTTACACAAATTGTTTTTTTTTTGCTGATTTACATAGTCTGTCTTGCTGTAAGTAAATAGGTGCTTCGTTGTGTTTGTAAAGTTTTATTATCGCTTATTAAGGGGAATTGCACTCATTAGAGGGGTGCGTCGTTTAAGGTTTCCTTAAAAAGGTTGAAAGTTAAATATTTATTAGGTATTTGTTAATAATGCCCAACTGAGTTCAAAGTGCCCATATGTTTTATTTTTCCACTGTGCCCATCTACTGTCTTAATTTTAGTAAAGCTGTTCAGGGTTGAACACATTAGCTAGAAGAAATGTGGTGTGAGGGGATTGCTTTGGAGTGATGTCATGGTCGCCCCCTGCTTTTTTTTTCTTTTCAATTTACTTAAGTAAAAGGAAAATGGTGAAAGTAAGAAAAGGCCTGTTTTAAGTAGAGTCCAAACAATGACTCAAACCCCAAGAAAGATGACAAAAGAAAAGTTTATTCGAGTACTTGCACAGGTATCATAAACGAGTTTACTGAGGCTGCAATGATGACACAAGCCAGGAGATGGTGGAAGTAAAAAAAAAAATCCAAAATCCATTCAACTCCTTTAATACAGTGACAACATTTTGTATTTTTAAGTTTTAATTTTGTCTTTTAACAGCTAAAACAACACTCGTATGCATTGTCAAATGCGTTTTTGAAAATTAAATAAAAATTGCTATAGGTTCGTCTGATAACTCTCCGAGATGTTGTCTTTCCTTTCAATGGTAACGGTTACTGTGTTTATGTCCAAAACTCTTTGGTTGTGATGACCGACCCGTCTTTGAACCAGCATGCAGAGATTTCTGAGTCATAGTTAATTGCATTACTAATCCTGCTTAAACCTGCCGGCACAAGCGCGCACAACCACCTTTTGGCCGTTAACTTCTCTCATAACCAAGGAGAAAGAAAATGATGTCAAGTCTACACCCTGTGCTCTCTTCTTTTTGTGTGAGTGCGGTTAGGCTTGCATCACTCCACATCTTGTTGCTTCTCCATCTATTCTAATTAGAAGGGAGTGCTTGTGAGAACACAACAGGACGGGACAAGCAGTTCAAAAAGTTTACCTTGCACAAATCAGATATTATACTTTTCCTCTCAAAGGGATTTTCATCACAAAACAGAAAAATCTTCGTTACGGTAATTTGTTCCGTGCGGCACTACTTGTCTTGACACGCTTTTCTGATGAATATTGCTTTTGTGGAATATAACTGAAGGAGGAAAATCCACCTGTTTCCAATTCAACTTGCTGTGCGGAGAACTTCGATTTCGGGTTATTTTGTTATCTTAGAAATTTTTTTTACTATAGCACAAGAGGGATACTGAGTACAGACGCTGCCCTACTTACGAACAAGATTCCGAGGTTCTGGACGATTGTTTGTAAGTTGAATTTGTTCTTAAGTTGCTTCAGAGCTATATTTTGTATAAAATGTATGTTTAAGGATTGAATGAGTAACCTATATAGTTCTGAACTAAAAAACAAACTTTTCATAAAATAATATGCTCTATAAAGATAAATAAAGTTGAGTTTAACTTACTTTTGGAAGATGAGCTTCAAGAGTTAGGTAACAAGTGGCAGAAAAATGTCACAGGCCAGAAACGGAGACAGTACCCGGTAGCGTTCGTTTACTCAGTTTTATTGATAAAGAGGGAGAGCAGTGCTTGCTTCCACGATCCTAAGATCGACGGACACGGGTAGCAGGTGGCTGGAACGCGGAAGTGGCACCCTCTTTGCGCTTTACACCAACCATATTGAATGGATGCACGAGATATTAAACAAGAAAAATGTTAAAGTTCTTAGTGCGCTGGTGATACAGTATAGAATGTTTACACACGAACAAGGAATAAGCCGGATTTCTTCTGGGTGGCTGTTAGGTAACCTCTTGCAAACTCTGCACAGGAAGGTTGGTAGCTGGATTTGAACCCATTACCTCAGAACTGTGCCGCACACGCGCTAACCACCGCTCCGCCGTGCTGCCCAGGAAAAGAACATTTGAAAATGAATCAAATATAATTCCAGGGGATTTTTCTGGGTTTTTAACAACATTTTGACCCGAGGATAACATCAGGGTACTCACAAAAAAACAAAACAAGCACAAAAAAATGCACTTTTCTTTTCAAAATGAAAATCGCATAGAAATTGTAATATGGGTCTGGAAAATCACAATTATGTCCATTAGGTTTACTAAAACTAAGCATTCTGCAAATAAATATACAAATCTAATCAATATACATGTTGGATTTTGCTTTTTTAGTGCCATTAAAGTCAAAACTCTGAAACAAAAGGTAAGAATAATTATCAATAATTATCAGCTCCAAATATCATGCATCGTTTTATAGACCTTGCCCACATTGAGTGTATTATGACTAAACCAGACTCCAGTATGTATCTTTGACTATGCCAGACTATGATTTTGTACAAAAAAAAAAAACAATGAGAAATGCATTCATAGCAACTAAAACTAGCATTTTCTATGTCAAAAAGTGTTTTTTCCAAATATTGTGCATTTTTTTATTAGCCACACTCATTTTGTGTATAGAGGAAAGAAATCTATTTTTTCATAAAATGACTAAGCCAGATGCCAGTTTATGTCTTATTTGGCTCGGTACCAAACAACCCAGGGCCCGGTACTGGTCCACGGCCTTGTGGTTGCCGACCACTGCTGTAATCTGTTGCTTCTTCTTGCCTGAGACTTTTGTTATTTTTATTGTCATCCTTTGCAGGATGATGGTCCCCTTGAACCGTGACCTTAAAAAAACGATGTATCCAACCAAGTAGAAGCCCCCTCGTCCTCCACTCTTCCTTATGCTCATCAATCTGACTCCCCCCCTCAAAGAAACTCATGCCTTTCTTGGAACAGCATCCCCTTCCACCGGTGACCCAGCGCCCGTGAAGGTGCCGGTCATGGATTCGCACACGGTAGTGGCGCCCATCCTACCGCCCCCACCACCGCCACCTCCGCCGCCCTTGCCCGCACCGGCTGCGCCTTCAGGCCGGACGGACTGTGCCCGCCGGAGCCGGCTGAGGAAACTTAACTGGGAACGTATCCCTAAAGAGAAGGTGGAGGGGAGGAAAAGTGTGTGGAGCGGCGCAGGGCCGGGGGAGGACGAGTTCCCAATCGATTTGCACTCTCTGGACGAGCTTTTCGGACAGAAGGACAACCCGGCTCAGGACAGGAACGTCACTTTGAGAAGACGGTCTGCTCTGTTACGCTGCAGAACTCCTCAGGACAACCCGGAAGAGGTTGGTTTGTTTACTCCTGAAACTGTTGGGTTTCTAGTAACACAGGTTGGAAGAAAATAGCTGAAAATCGGTATTAAAATTTCGTTTCATTCTTTCTCAGCTTTAACTTTGTGGTTGTATGCAACAGGAAATGAACCCGGGTCGCGGTGGTGAGAATGCTTATCCCTAACCATTAGTCCACCAGTAAAGAAGATCAGTTTTTTTCAACTGGTGAATCGAGACACAAAATTGGGTCGTGGGTCCGTTTTCCTTAGCTAAATAAGGCCATGAAGAAAAAAATAAACGGAGGGTCAATTACAGTCATTAGCAATAGATGGCGATGTTGCCCTGCTCAATCTCTTCTTTTTGTTCAGTCAATCGATGCCATCCCAATTGTGTTTGAGAGGGACCACATATCATTTGATTGTGATTTTGTGGGTTTTATTTCTTTTTTTCTCCCCATATTAATGGGTCCCAATAACGTTAGTGATAACGGGAAGGAATAGTGGAAATCTGTGACTACAACGATTGAGTGGAAGAAGGAAATGAATGCGAAATACAACAATGATATATGGGTGTCTGCCATTGAAGCACTGCTGAAAGGTACAGTAAATGGGTAGAATGGTGGGTCCTGAAGTTAGACAAGTTGAGAACCATTGATGTAGATGACATAGGAAAAGGCAAATTACATTTTATCCAATCATCACCCAATTTCATTCACGGTACTGCACCAAATTTACAAGTTATTAATTCAATGTCCCTAAAAGTCTGGTTCATCATCAGATACAAAACGAGTTCTTTATCTTGTCATGATTTTTTTGCATCAATTTATATCTTTCAGGATGACTTTCTGTTTTCTCCATTCTCTAAAATTCATTTCTCGTAGCGTGATTTAACAATTGTGTGATAATGAGATAAAAGGTAATGCCTTTTCAATTGTCATCTGTATCACTGATAGTCTACCCTAGTGGTTAAGATTTGGCGCTCTCACCTCCACAACCCGGATTCAATTCCTGTTGCATGCAATGCTTTGCGATTGTAGTCAGCTGATTGCACAAAAACTTGTGTATAACACGCACCCAAACTTTGAGGGTTTTCTTTTTGGTAAAAAAATATGTGTGTACACAAATAAATATGGTATACTGGAGTTAGAATTTAACCAGTATTTTAAAATTGACATTTCGGTCAAACTGACGAGTTAAAGATAACAGGAATTGGGCTACCGTGTGGTTCCAAACAACATTTTTTGGACCAACCCAGAGCTTCAAGTCCTCAGCAGTAACATTATCTACAAAACGTTATATTTAAGGGAGACTTTGTGATATTTGACTACTAGATGTCGCTGTATGGAAGGAAGAGTACAATACAAGGACATCTAGTGGTGAAACGATACACACTGTCCTTTTGAATCTAGGAAAATGGCAGGGGGTAATCGGGTATACCAGTTTCTCAAACCTACTTTTCCACTCAAACTGTTCGGCTAAACTACGCCACCCAACTTTGGGCGGAAGTAACACGTGAAAATCCATATCTTAGAGCAGTGATTATAGTAGCCAGGCATTTATACGTGCTCCAACATGTCACAACTAGCATTTTACATGATTATAAACATATACTTTTTTCTTTTTATTCCTCTGATATTCACTTTACAGATCTCCTTACTGGACTCCAAACGCAGCATGAACATTGGGATATTTCTTCGCCAGTTCAAAATGTAAGCCCATTTCATTCATTTTTCAGCCACTTATCTTCACAAGGGTCTCGTGGGGGCTCCTTCCCAGCTGACTTCAGGCTGGCCAGGGGACACCCATGCCACCCCAGCCAATCCTAGCCACACACTTAAGAACACCTTTCACACACTCTTTCCTGGGGACAATTTTGTCTCGCCAATTAACCTCCATGCATGTTTTTGCTTTGAAAAAACATTCAGTCACAGGAAGAACACGCAAATTCCACACAGGGAGGCTGGTATCTAAAATTGAAGCTTGGATCTCAGAACCGTAAGAAAGACATGCTGATTAGCCCTTCACTGTAACGTCTTGTTCATATTACTCAGAATTTGAAACTTTTGACATGCATTTCTAAAAAACAAATGATCATATTCTTACTATGTTGTTACTATGTTATTACCAGGTTTATTATTGGAAGTAGGGTTAAATAGACTCCGTCAACCAATAGAAAAATATATTTTTCTAGAAAATAACAATGAGGCAATACTAGTGAGATTTTCAGAACCGGTCCGTGGGCTCCTCAGCTGTCTTTAGGGGGTTACCTGGTGCCCATGGGATCCACGTTGGAGACCTCTAATATAGACCTTTTATATTTTGGGGGATTTTAAAAAGTATTTTTAAATAAGTAGAAAAAATGACCCAAAAAAAGGAGATGAGTCTTTTTTAGAATAGCATTGATGATATGCATTAATGAATAAATAAACATGCAGACATTCAAGTACATGCTAGTTTTCTTTTTGTGTCTATCAATAAAACTTTTTATAATTTTTTCTTGAAACGCTCAGAATTAAAGCAAAGTTTACAAATACGTAAATACGTATTCATTCTTGTGTAAAGCTCAATTGTGTATAACGCTCAATCCAAGTTTTGATTAATAATCTGAATCAAATTTTGTTTCACTTTTCCTTGGCTCAAACTATCCATGATTAAAATAATTGGCAGCATGAACTATGAACACAATACCAAAATAAAATCTACAATATATATTTGATTTCATCATCAGATACACCAAAGAGTTATTCCCTTGTCCTGCTTTTTTTGGTTTTCTTTTTTTCAGCACGACTTTCTGTTTTCTCCCTTCTCAAACATTAGTCTCTGGTACCGTAAATTTTCGTATAGCTGCTCGATTTTTGTGAATATCAGCATGATCGGTTACTTTTAGCTTGAAAGCGTTGTTAGATGCAAAACATTTCCTCTTCGCAGCCAGAGTTGTCATCTAATTGCCAAAACCAATATATTATTCAAAATAAGAGGAAGACTGAATTTAAACTTCATAAACAGTAAAGCTTGACTTCCCTTTCAGTGTGGGTGAAGTGAATGCAGAATGCAGAACACAATGCACAAAAAAAATATGCACAGCATTGAAACTGAAACGTAATTCGCAATACAGCGAGCAATTACTTATTTTTTATTTTCATCCATTATCTAAGGTCTAGTTCAGTCGAGTGGAGATAAAATAGTGCAGGAAACATCCAATGGTGCCCTAGGGGGACAAAACTTGACACGAAGGGCCATAAATCAAACAGTATGTAGTTGGTTTCGGGCAAGTGAGGGCGGAGTGGGCGGTGCCGGTGCAAATGTTCTGGGTGTGTTCCTGTTGATACTGCAGGGGGACAGGTGTAGGGGTAGGCTCCCCCCAGGAACAGATGGACTGGATGTGGCTAAGTGTCCACGTTTTACGCTTTGGAGGCAGACTTGACACCTGCTAAGACCCCAAGAGAGTGTTTCCTGTTTCGGTCATCCCCTTAGTGTGTGAGTGACCTAACTGGTGACCTTAAGTATATAACTAATTGCTAATATACCATATTTTACGGACTTTTAGGGGGCACCTAAAAAGTCTAATTTTGCCAGAAATTTGAAAGTGAGCCTTATAAGCCGGTGCGCCTTATATACTAGCATAATTTGGGGAAAAAAGCTAATTGCTATTTTTCAGACCTGTATTGCAATTTTAACGCGATTTTCGATTTTACAAGAAAATTGCATTTCTGTGCTTCTTTTGTTTTGGGGGAGAACTTAAACATAGTGATATGCAAACTTAGATCGAGATGCTGTCCTTAGGAACCGAGAGTATACGACTGTAACAAAATAACTATATATCTACAAATAAAAACAGAATTGCAGTCGAATAAATACTCTTTTTTGTCATTATACAAAAGTGCAATTGAATTGGAGGGCGACTCGTGTCAGTGTAAGAAAACAATTTAGAAAGAGGCTGGCTTGCTACTGTACTTGATAGCGTTGGGTAAGCACGACTTAGTGATGATTAAGATACAAGTAACAAATGTAGCGGTTTTCCACGAGTAGTAGCTCCAAGTCGTCTGTTTCATGGGTAATGGATCTGGCGTTGGTGACTAGCCACGTTCGGCAGTGGTGGCTTAAAAGTTATTAGGCTAGCTGTTAGCGTTCCCTCCTACGCCACTGCAGTCAATTTAGCAAACTTAACTGGGAACGCATCCCTAAAGAGAAGGTGGAGGGGAGGAAAAGTGTGTGGCAGCACCCGCTGGTGATCAGATTTTCTTTACGCTTTTCTGACTTTCTTCTGCGTCAGATTTAATTATCGAATTTATTTATGCTTCAAGCATTGGCCTTTGTTTTGGTGACCGTGGCTGTGAAAGCACCGACCTTTAGCCACCAGACCACAAGTCATACTGATATGAACATACGAAAAGGCACCCGATTTTATCTCAATATCACACTATTTTTCTCATGCCAGATACAAATGTGAAAATAAAAAAAGAAAGATGGAAATAAACGCAAAGTCCGATTAATCATCAAATGCACCAAGGAGTTGTTTCCTTTGTCGTGCTTTTTAGCGTTTATTTATATCTTTCTGTTTTCTCCATTCACATGACATTTGTTTCTGGCTCTGTGAGTAAAAATAGGGTGAAATGAGATATCATCTAATACCTATTCATATGTTATTTGTAGCATTGGCGTTCTAGGGGTAAGGATTCCGCACTCTTACCATCCCAACCCGTGTTTGAACCCTGTTGAATCAATATATTGCGATTTAGGTCACTTTTTTGAGTACTAATATATACCGTAAGTGTATTGAACATGCAATGGTTATTCTTAAATATGATAGTTTTTACTATAGTTTTAATTTAATCCACTTTATATTCCACAAAACCAGCTCGGTGGCCTTGGGGGTAGGGCGCCCGCCCCGAGACTGGGAGGTTGCTGGTTCAAGCCTCAGCCCAGTCATACCTAAGACTTACAACATTGGAACTCATTGCCTCCCTGCTTGGCGGTCAGCATTAGGGGTTGGAATTGGGGGTTTTGGTCACCTAATGACTCCCAACATATCAGTTGGGTTGAGCGAGGGGGCTGGGAATCCCCTCCTCTGTATCATTCTCCCAGAAAGAAATATGAATGTGTTCCTGACTATAGTCACCTCCCACTAGGGGGATATGGCTCCGGTATATATATATATATATATATATATATATATATATATATATATATATATATATATATACATATATATATATATATATATATATATATATATATATATATATATATATATATATATATATATATATATATATATATATTCCACAAAACATTATGACAAAAGGCTATTTTATTGGGTGTACCTTAATATCCAGCACACATGATGTTACACGGTAACTAACAATTAAATGGAAAATACGTTTCATGTATTAAGCCGTCATTGGTCTTTGTGTGAAGCACATTGTAAAGTGCTTTGGGGGGTCTTCAGTGGCTTGAAAAGCGCTGTATGAATGCATACCATTTACCATTCTTATTTTTTCATTAGCTCAAGATTTGCTTTGTAAAACTACAGTAGTACAAATGTTGACTCGTGTTCAGCTGCAGACAAAAGGACGTGTCGATTCGAACCGGGATTTGTCAAGACTTGTGGACTGAGTGTGAAAAGAGTGTCTTCTTTATGTCAACATTTGTCCCGTCCTCACATTTCCTGACTTTGAAAAGAAACTCGGTTAAAACTAGAGAGATGTTTTCCGCCGCACGCGAAGAAGCGTCACTCGTTTTAAAAATACACTCCGAATTCACCCAAGGCTGAATCTAATGAGATAAAAAAACAAGAGCTGTAAATAATTATTCTTGGCAAAGATCAGCTTGTGATTTTATTATATTCACATTGGCTTGAGTACAAAATATTAACTTGTATTAAGGAACAATAAAAAGTTCCTTTGCCAATTTCCAAGGGCAAATACAAACTGTTTTTGCCAACAGCCATTATTTTACAAAAACTGCAATGGACATGAAATGCTGCTGTAAATAGTCATGGGTATTTAAGGTAAAGTAATACAGAGACCCCTTGCTGCTTCGCAGTTATTATTGCTGTTTCACTCCTTCTTGGATTTTTAATTGAATTGTCTTTATTGTCATTGATATCAATGTATTTTTATTGTGCTCAGGAAGAGCACAGAGTTAGTGCTGCATGGAACAGATTGTATGTAAGTGTATTGGGTGAACATGACTGTTTGCGTGCGCGGCTGTGATAGGCTCCTGTATGTTGTCAGTCAAACAGCCGTAGAGGGTGTCTGCCGTCGATGTCTCTGAAATAAAACAAACTGGCTACTCATGGCTACAGCTACAGCTAGCTTTTAGAGGTTCGTTACATTGAAAAGAAAATCATCAATTAAATCAGACTCTGATGAAAGTCAGAAAAGTGCAAAGAAATGGCTGATCACCAACGGGTGATTCTTAGATTGTAATCGGGTCCGTAAATCGACTGAGGAGACATCGGGAGAGAAAACAATAGCGATACTGCAAGTCTGGCCTACTGCTATAGCCATGTTAACAACCCTCAGAGATGGAGCCTGTATTTCAGCAACGCCAGATCCATTAACCATGAAATAAATTATCTGGAGCTACAACTACATGCAAACCACTACACTTGGGACTTTTATTTTAATCATCGCGGAGACTTGGCACAGATGGAGGACACCCAATTCTAGTGCGGAGCTAGCCAGCCACTCCCTAAATTGCTTTCTTACTCTGAAAGGAGAAGCCCTCCATTTTACTTTTGTATAATACCAATAACACCATCCATTCAACTGCAATTATGTGTTGTGTGATATCATTTGTAGATCTATAGTTGTTATTTTGTTACAGTCGTGTACTCTACATTGATAATTATGTCATTTAAAAGAAAATTTAACTCTATGGGGGCTTTTATGACAGTGTGACGCTACCTTGTTGTATCCAACTTGAAGTGATCCAAAAATTTATAATACACAGAAAAAAAATCACCAGTTGGCACGCATGATGCTATGAATATCTGACTACATGCTATTTTATTTGTTGCTATGTCCTTTATGTAATTTTCTTGGACACGTAACACCATGTGTTTCTGTGCTACGGGCTGTTTCATGTTATACTCGACATGCTAATACCATCTGCTTTTATGCTACTTGTTGCTACATAATGCTAGCCTCATATGTACTATCAATACTACCTTTTTAACTTATGCTTGGCTTTTTGATGAGCTAGATAGCAAAGCTGTTCATAATGAATAGCTCTGCTACTAGGTAAGAAAGCGGGAAGGTCAACAAGATTGGTTTCCACATAAAATCCTGACATGTGCATGATAGACACAGAACTTTCCACTGGGGCGTCAAACTATCACCTTCCCTCTACACGTTGTCAGATAAGAAAAGGGAAAAAGCTCGTTATCTCGTCAGTGCGTGAAAACAAAGCGGTGGTATTGCTCACAGGAGGGGTTCAGGAAGTGACACCATTGCTGATCTGGTAGCTCCCCCTGTGTTTGTAATGTTTTACTTATACTGCATTTGGTGTTTGTGTTTTTTTTCCCCTGCTCAGGCCAGCCAAGGAGATAGCCCAGGATATCAGGCTTGGTTCTGGAGACCGTTACGGAGCAGAGAAGCTAACGGAACTCTGCAAGCTGCTACCCGACAATGAGGAGGTACGACACAAGTTTCATCTAGCTGCAGTTAGGATGAACAGTCATATTTTACTTTTCTGGACTAAATTGCCTGCCTAAAAACCCCAAGTTGACCGGAAATAGGAAGGTGCACCTTATAACTTGGTGCGCCTTATAACCAGGTGCGCTTTGTATACAAAAAAATTAAATGGATAAGATTGGAAATGCATACATTATGTATATGTGTGCACTATACACTATGTACCTGTGCAATGATTTATTATTGATAAATTGATCAACTTTGCTGACTAAAATTATAAATCATTATGCAAAATGAGCAGTGATACAGATAACACATAAAAAGACGGTCAATTTTTTTCTCATTATCACACTGTTTTTACTCACAGTGCCAGAAACACTGATTTGCTTAGTGCATATTGTTCTGCATTCTGATTAGTTAAACAGTCTCTCCACTTATAAGGATGATGAAAACAAAGTCTTTGTAGAAACGTGTGTAGACGCTCTTTTATTAATGCTCTCATAATAAACCGTAAAGTTATTGATGCACAATTGAAAAAGTGGAGAAGCTGTTTAATGCTCAGCAAAATGCACTTTGCAAATCAGTGTTGCTGGCCCCGTGAGTAAAAACAGTGTTATAATGAGATAAAATCAAATCTGTGGTTTAGATGATAAGTAACGGTGCGTTCAGTACTGTAACCCGGGTTTGACTCCGTTGCACACAGTTTTATGTGTTTTTGAGTGATCAACCTATTAATACTGTAAGTGTATAAAGAGCCCAACGATTAAACTTAAATACACATGGCAGCTCCTACTTATAGTTCGTTGCCTCTTATGTGTGAAGATTTATAACAAGACTATTTTTAAGGGGTGCGCCTTATAATCTAGTGCGCCTTATATTGTGAAAAATACAGTTTATTAGGTTAAAGATATAACATTTTTCTCAATATGTTTTCTTCTTTAGGAATCTCGCCTGAGGAACTTTGGCGGGGACCGTCGCTATCTCGGAGAGCCCGATCTTTTCATGTTACTTCTGGTGGAAGTCCCCAGGTATGCACACCTTAACCATGGGTATCATACTCGCGTGATAACATCGACCGCTTTTTAATGTCAAAACTTTGGCATGTATGTCTTTGATAGAAAGGATCTAAAGCTTATTTAAGCTCCTGCAAAGGCACGCATGTGCTATTTTGCATTTAATTTTTTTAATCCAAGTGATTACTGATAGTTTCCAATAGCTGGGAATAGAAAGCGTAGTTTAGTAAAGGTTGACAGAGACATCCACACATTACCCATTATAGAAATCTAATTGCTTCTGTGACATAAAATTAAGTAAATTAACATTAGGGTGGGTGTTTCCTCAAATGTTCTCTGGTTGATTATTGGTAGTCAACAAATAAAGTGGGTGTTCTGTGAGTAGCGCCCTGCTTTGGCAACATCGAGTGGGCATATTTGAAACTGCAGGTCATTGTTTGACGTGATGTGGCCCATTTTTCTTGTGCTTCTCTCAGCATTGTCTCGCAGGCCAGATTTAATCTGTTTGCTGGCCTGATCTGGCCCTCGGGATGTATGTTTGACACCTCTTCCTCAACCACTCCTTCAAAACTTTCTTTAGGGGGTGTTTTTCCAGCTTTATTCATAGTTTGAGCAGTCGGTGATTCACTTGCTTCCTCGTGAAATGACGCGTGTTTGTTTAAGCGATGACCAGGAGTGCCTTTTTGTCTTCATCATTACTCATTCCTCCCCCTCATTTGCCCCCATTCCATTAGTTTTCGCCTTCGTTTGGACGCCATGATCCTACAACAAGAGTTCGACCCGGCTCTGACCTCTCTGTGTGTGGCAGCCAGATGTCTGAGGGAGGCGGCCAGAGGTAATGTCACAGCAGGGAGCGCTGTATCTTTGTGCTGACCTTTTTTGAATGCTTCAATGTAGAATTAGTTTAGGGTACATACAGTTGAATGATTTTTCTAACAAAAGCCGTTCACCAGGAATATTGTTAAAATGTGTTAAGATATACTGGTACCTCAACAAAAGAGCTTAATTCGTTCCAGAGTTGTGCTCGTATCTCAAATTGCTTGTGCAACATGCGAATTTTCCCAATATGAAATAATTGAAAAATAATCCATTATGACCTCTCAAAAGCATTAAAGTTAAGTCTAAATAGCCATTAAACACATCTTTCTGGTCATTAAAACACATTGAAATAGTAATAAACATAAAAATATATCAAAAGGATAAATACGATGATATTAACAAAATAAAATGTGAGTTTATTATGAGCATTTACCCTGGAGGCAATCGGCGGTTGCTAATGTAACGATGTAACGGAGGTATATGCTTGTTGAGGGATACATTAACCGTACACTTCAAATTAAAGTTACTGTTGCTTTAAATGAACATACACACGAACATTATGACTCCATACTGTTTTCATTTTGAGGCAAAGTGCTGAAAAAACTCCTTCATGGCTTTGTATCCTGGACTCACTGCTTCCTCATGCATAACCACTGAGTTACAGAGACAGTCCTTTTCTTGAGTTTCTTAAACCAGCCATGGCTGGCAGTTAAATCCATTCCGGTTGTACTCAATGCCTCATGTTGTAGGTCCGTGACGGTGACTCCCGCTGCCTCTTTTTAGCTTATTCACGATAACATAAGTCTCACCATATAGTCATGAAGAATTCTCACGCCCCTGGACGGTTTTATAGCCTTGATGACATCTTTTTGTTTCAATAGCAGTGTCATGATCCAGCATGCCACCGTTTGCCAGAGGGCGCCAACGGAAAATGGGACTGGAGAATCTCCACACTTGACTCTCATTAGGGACCCTGTATAAAAGCTCTGCACCAACAGCTTACTTCATCTGGTCATAATCAATTTTCACCATCCCTATCACCACCCCACGGTTTTTCCAGGTTCATCCTGGTTTGTGAGGTTTGGTCTTTGTTTTCTGGTTCGTACAGTTTTGTTATTGGTAATTGACCATTTGTTTGTTACTTTGTTGAGGATTTCGTCATTAAATACCATCGTTTTGAGCACCTTGCCATGATTCCTGCTTTCCCGTGTTCAGGTCCACTGCCAAATCATAATATAAACAAGGATGAAACTGGAAACAATGGGGTTGTGATATGGATGGTGATCATTGATGATGACCTGACAAAGGAATCTGTTGGTGTAGTACTTTTAGACTGTGTTTCTAATGAGAGTCAGGTATGAAAGATTGGAAGCAGGGGTGGAGATTCTCATGCCCATTATCCGTTGGCGCCCTCTGGCAAATGGTAGTGTGCTGGATCAAGACAAGGGTACAGTACAAATTGTAAATGTTGATCGATCGTATTGCTTAGCTAAGTCACTCACCCGAACACCAAGGTCATGTTTGTCAACTATTTCCTGCTTCTTTTCACTTGAAATCATTCTTTTTTTTGACCAGGAAAATACCATTTCCCTTTCCGGAACTCTTAGTCAGGGTCACAAAAAATCACAAAAAAGAAAATCAATAATATAAAAACAAACTTGCTGCGTAAAATAACCAAGTACCAAAATCAGGCGTTTGAAGGTGGGAATCGCATGAGCAGACCCGGTTGAGCTGATGCTGGCAGTGAGTGGTCTTTACTGGTAATGCTGGGAATAATCGTAACTTGGATTTTACGTCGTACGTCGAGCAAAATTTTGTTCCAAATAAATTTTAAAGGTGCTCGTATATAGAGGTATGACTGTATTTCTTGTCGCCTTAGAACTGCTGAGTTGTCCTGAGTTACACTCCATTCTCCGTTTGGTGCTCAAAGCAGGGAACTACATGAATGCTGTGAGTGGCCTTCCTATTTCGAGTTTTTAATTCTTCTCCTGAACCAAACAAAGAAAGTCTTGATCCAAGCTCGTATGTGATTTAATAGGGAGGCTACTCGGGAAATGCAGCCGGGTTCCGGATTTCATCTCTGCTTAAACTGGCTGACACCAAAGCAAACAAACCCGGCATGAATTTGCTTCATTTTGTTGCGATGGTAAGAGCTTGTGTATTATTGATTTTTTTTTCACACACTGCAAAAAGATCTTACACAATTTTTCTTAATTTTAGTGGTATTCAAAATTATTTTACTCTACAAGTAACATCTAACTTACTACCTGCTACTTCCGTCCAACAGTACTTACGACGACGGCCAGCAGATACTCCATTTTTTTGTTCAATGTCATTGAAGCAAGTGGCTGCTAGGCAACATGTTTAACATTTTTTTGCGGCCAGCTGGAATCTTAGCATCCGTCTTGGAAGCCATTGTAATGGATTTCCACTTTTGTGCAATCTGATTTACGACTAGTTGGTTGGAACTAATCTCAGTCCTAAATTGGATGTTACTTTTTTTTTCTAGTAAAATAACTGTACAGATTTATACTTGCATAATTTCCAGATATGCTGGTTGCTCATTTTAAGTATTATATCAATGCATTTTGGTACAAAATGATTAATAAACAAAAATCTATTGAAAAAAACAGATATTTACAATTTGATATTTAAGATCATTTTGTTTATTTTTGGGTGATTTTCCTTTTTCATTTCAAGAAACCAGTTCCAAATATTAAAAAAGAGCAAAGTGTTGTGTTAATGGGGAAATAACATATATATTTGTAGTTTTTATGAATATCAAAACCATAAAACTATTGTCAAAACATATTGCTAGCGATGTTGGCTAAATGGGGAGAGGAGCTTAGCCTGCTACTAGCGGGGTAAAAGACTGGCGGGCTGCCAATGTTAACACATTGAGTGCCATGAGCGTCTATAGACGTCGAAATCCAACTTTCCATTTAAGTAGACTGGATCTGTTGTTAATTTACTTTTCATTGTATTTTTGAGTCTGAGCATATTATTTGAGCAGTATTTGAATATTAGATTTTACTTGGAACAATACCTCCAATCATTTGTTTGTCTCCACAGGAAGCTGTGAAGAAGGATCAGAGTTTACTATCATTTCCAAGCCAACTGGGCCATGTTAGCTCTGCCTCTAGGTCAGTAAGTGTCCAAAAAGGGCTTCAATTCAATGATTATGAATATTATCACCCCATAATCAATGCAATATACTGAACGCTCATTTAAGATGCCCATAAATCATTTTTAAAAATGGGCCATAAGCACAAAGAAAGTAGTCCATTCAGCTGGATTTATGTGAGACTCTATTTTTTAAACCTTAGGTTGTGTGAGGAGTCTGTTTTGGAGGACTTATCCAAGTTAAAAAGCAGAGTGCTGGCGCTGAAAGCAAATGTTCTGACAGAGAGAGAGATTCTTCCCCATGCACAATCTTTCTTAGAGGTAAACTTCACTCATAAATCCACTCGTTTGTCCGTTATTTGATGGAGATTACATTTTTTAGAGTGTGTGTGTATTTGGGCAGGTGACAGAGGGACGTCTAAAAGAGGCTGAGGATGAGATTGAAGGCATGAGGATGTCAAGTCGAGCGTTGATGGATTTTTTCTGTGAAGATGACAGCACATTTAAACTTGAGGAAGCATGCAAGGTCTTTGACTTATTCTGCCGACGCTTCCAAAAAGCTGTCAAGGTTAGCTCCACAAATTAAAGTGTCCTATTATATTGAGGCTAGCTTAAAACTAAATGTTTCATCGTTTGTAGGAGAATGCAGACCGCGAGTTGAAGGAGCAGAAACGTCTAGAACGTCAGAGAGAGATTGGGGAGAAGCGTCGATCTGTAGCCGTCTGCACAGGTCTTGTCCTGGACAACACACAGGAGAACCAAGATGACCTGGAGAGATTCCTGGAGAAGAACTTGGGCCACACTTGGAGCCGACGTAGCTTGAGAAGTTCTAGCACCAGCAGGTACTCACAGCACCTGTCCTGCGTCAAGAGATTCCCAGAGCTGGGTAGCAGTCCGAGGCCCATCAGTTGCATTTCAAACAGCTCATCCGATCAAGAGACGTCTGCCGTGCTCTGTAGTTCTCCTGAGACAGACGGCTTTTGTTCCCCTGTTGGACAAGGAAGCGTTGCAGAAATAGATAAATGTCATTCAAGTCCATACGATGTAAACAATCACTGTATGGAGGTGCTTAAAAAATCTGACGTTGCATCGTATTTACAAAATGGACATGGGTTAACGATTGGGTCTAAAACAAGTGGACTTAAAGCAGAGGATGTAATGGTACAAAAGCAGAATGCCAGCAAGAACACTGAATTTTTCCCCAACTCCTATCAGGATTCTTCTACGAATGCAGATGACCCATGCAGTCATAAGCAAAGTTTTGTATTGCCTCTGAGTGACAGGAATGATTCTCTTGAAAATAAATCTAATGGTTGTCGACTTGATAGGTCAGAACCTACGTCTGCTTGCAAGAATGGAACGCTGCATGGTGAGAACCACACCGCATCATTGAGATATCTGAGAACTGAGAAAGAGTTAAGTTTATCTGGAAGTTCTACGGATAAAGTGGAGTATCAACCACTGAACAGAGGGATCAAAGCAAGTGTTGTTATTTCTACGCCTGATGAGAGTCTGAGGAAGCAGTTGAACACTGAAGGGTTGGTGTCTCCTGTAAAGAAGAACTGGATGCCGTCTAGTCTCCCAGAGTTCAGCCAGTCGCACCCAGAAGAGAGCTCGGAATTGCCAATTCCTGAACGGGAGCTTGCAAGTTCATTCTTGCGTCTGGGGGAAACTCTTGAGTGCCATACTCTTGTTAAAGGACTCCGATCATACGACGGTTTGTCCCCGCCAACTTCTTCCACCCAGCGAACCGGTCAGAGTCTGTGCTCCAAGTGGAGGAAAGAGAGGAAGGTTGATACGGAAATTCCGGCTTCTCTGTCATCAAAAGAGGACAGTCGTGCCTTGAAGGTTCCCGTACGTGGTAATATAAGGGCTAAGAGAGGACCTGGTTCACTTGCAGGACCACCCAATTGCGCAGCTGTTCCGAGGACACGCCCCAAAACCGAGGCTGCGAGTCGTACCCCAATACCGTCCCCGAGCCACAGTGTGACATCACGTTTGTCTTTGCGTTCCTCCCCTATCTCTCAATCAAATTTACTTCGTGCTGAAGTGAAAAGAAATGGCAGCGGGCGAGAAAGACCCCAGACCATGAATGAAGTACATAATTCTGGAAAGTCTCCCCTGATTCGTAGGACAAGCTTGGATAGACCCAAAACGGAAAATGTGTTAGGCAAGACCCAGTCAGCATTCGTTCGAGGAAGTCCTCTTCGGGTGACGAAACGACTCGCCCCAAATCCTGAGATTCAGTCCACTGCGAAGGCTGTCCAAGCCCACAGTCCGTCTTCTGCCAAGGCTAAGACCATACGTACAACCGTTACACCGGTCGCCCGGACTAATAGCACTAAAACCCCCAGCACAGGCACCTGTCCTACCTCTAAAAACCCTTCACGGATTCCTGGTCCCAAAGTGCTTCGACCTACCACAACTCAGCCACTGTGGAAGTAAAAGAATAATATATTTGATACTTTTTCCGAAGTATATGGAGAGCTGGTTTTCTCTGCATGATCAGCTAATACTTTATGCCTAAATGTGAGCTGATGAATCTGGTATCATTTGGTAATAGGTATTTTCTTATGTATAAAAATATCAACTTGAGCCCTACCTCATCTTACAACATGTATCCTTTGCAGGCAATAGGATGCAGTTCAAACGGTGTTCGAACAAAGTGCCAAATCATTAAAATGTGCCCAGTCAGACAACTTATGTCAAGTTCAAGTGTGTTGATCGTTGGCCTCTTATCTGTCAGCCCTCTCTGATAGGAAATGAATGCCTTATTGTCCTGTCTTGGTACAAAACATCCTCTCCTACTCTTTTGTACAAACTGAAGAAGACTGGATATTGTTTAAATTTTGTATCAAAATATTATATTTGGCTTTGGCTGTCATTCACTTTATCATGTGGATATGTAAATATGATGAATAAAGGATGTGGTATAAAAACATTTTCTTTTCCCGCCCTAGCCATAGACATATACTTCTGTTAAGGTTTCGGGCAGCTTAAAAATGTCCTTATTTTGAAGGAAAAGCACTGTTTTTTTCCATGAAGATGACATGAAACTAATCAGATATGCACTCCGTACAATGCTAATGTCATAAAGGACTATTTTAGCTGCAAATTTCTGGTTTTTAATGCAATACCTGTATCTACATTGGTGTAGAGGCCAATTTCCAGCAAGCATCACTCCAGTGTTCTAATAGTACATTTTGTTTGCTAATAGTGTTATAAGGCTTACGGATGATTAGAAAACATTTGTTCAATTATGTTATGACAACTGAAAACAGTTTAGCTTGTTATTTAAGCTAAGAAATGGACCTTCATTTGAGGTAGTCGAGTATCTGGAACCTCAGATTTGTGGATATGATTACACTTTCAGAATGGCCAGAAAAAGAACTTTTGTGTTGAACTCCACAGTCTATTCTTGTTCTAAGAAATGAAGGTTGTTCTGTTCAAAAAACTGAAGATCTCCTACAATGGAGTGTACTACTCCCTTAAGAGAACAGCAGAAACAGGCTCTAACCAGAGTCGAAAGAGAAGTGGCCAGCACAACCAAGCAAGAGGACAGGTAGGTTAGAGTCTCTAGTTTGAGAAATAGACGCTTGATGCGTCCTAAACTAGCAGCTTTATTAAATAGTATGGGCAAAACACTAATGTCAACATCTACAGTGAAGAGGCGACTGAGAGATACTGGCCTTTAAGGCAGACTGGCTAACAAAAGTATAGATTACCATGGGCAAAACAACACAATGGAGAACTCATTTAATCAATAAAAGTGTGACTATGTCATGGAAAAAAATAAGTTTTATGGGTGACCACAAACTTGAATGGAAGTGGAAGTTCATTAAGTAAAGACATTAAATAAAAATGGTCCTCTGTTTAAATATTGCTTACATACCCATCATTGGACAACCCCAAGTTCACCCTCCATTGACCATTTTCGCATCCTGAATCGAGCTTTTGTGTCACATCTCGACGCAATTCCGCTGCCCTAATTCTGTAGGCGGCTGTCGTCATGGCGATGCCTTAGACGTTCCGGGGCAATTCCTGCCAAAGAGAGGGGGCTCAAGGGTTGGGGGCAGAGGCTGACTGCGGGTGTTGGGGTCGCAGTGGGAGCTCTCTCTTCACAGGCTGCAGTGACGCCAGAGCCTTTTGGGACGGGCAATAAAGTGGTGCCACTTTTTGTTCTTCAGTGTCCGGTTTGTCGCACAGCACTAGCCTCTTAACCTCAGCGTGTAAAGGTGACATCATCAGAAGGTCTCCAGTGGCGCAAGACGGAGTAATCCCTCTTTGAGCTTTTGTTGGTTTCCCACGGATTTGAACAGAACCTTTATGCTTCCTTGTCGTTAAGCTCTAATAAATTGAGTACACTTCTATCTTTGGGAATGGGCATTTTAAAGTTTTTGTGCGTCGTTTGAGATATCCTTAACAAGTTGAAAGTTAAATATTTTATCAATTCAGTATGTGTTAACAAGATCCAACTGACTTCAAACTGCCCTTATGGTTTATTTTCCACTGAGCCTATTTGCTTTTATCATACTTTTAGCAGAGCTGTTCAGGAGGCAGAACATATTGTGTTCAAGGAATGGGGTGGCTTGGGGCTGATGGAGAGTCATCCCCCGCAGGTTTCTTTTTTTTTGTATTTGTCAGTGTTGCATGAAAATGCCTAGGGACCCCCTCTGCCTGGGACATTACTTCTTTGAACTGCCCTCAGGTAGATGATTTAGAACCATTAAGTCTCGATCTAGTAGATCTAATGATAATAGAGAAACAGCTTCTACCCCGAGACAATGATCGCTTTCAATTGGGGCGGCAGTAGCTCAGGAGGTAGAGCGCCTGTGTTCGAATCCCGGCTCGTCCGTGTTACATGTCCAAGTGTCCTTGGGTAAGACACTGAACCCCTAATACCCTCAATAAGCAGGTTAGCGCCTTACATGGCTGCAAGGGAAATGTGGAGCACATTGTAAAGCGCTTTGGGAAGTCTGACTTGAAAAGCACTATATAAATGCAGATCATTTCATTTAATTTCAAAGCTGTAAAATGCAAGACGGGTATATGCAATATAGACAAGAGATTATTCGGTTCTTTATTTTTTTATTTTTCTTTGTTTTTTTATGTAATATTACTTATTTTTATTCTATTACCCTAAACGTATCTCAACTGTGGCACTTTATCTTGTATGTTATTACACCATCAGGATGGCACTTTTGTTACACATTTCACCTTTTAAAATGACAATAAATTATGTTCTAAAGTAAAAAAAGGCCCAAAGCCCAAGAAAGATGAACAAAGAGGAGTTCATTCTAAGAAATGCTCGTACTTGTACACGCATCCAGACTGACTTTACTGAGGCTACAATGATGACGCTAGCCAGGCGATGGCAGCGGAGAGTAACAACGTTACAAATTCCGTACAGCTTTAAGAAGTTGTTGTTGTATATCGTTTATTTTTGTTTTCATTCATGTTGCAACAAACATTACATCACATAATAAAGAAATCACCTGAAAAGAAAAAAGGGATTACCGGTTGAATCCAAAGGCTTAGAAGAAACCCGTCCCCTAAATAACTTTGGACACTTCTTCAATCAATTATTTGAACAAATTATCGTATTCAACATCATCATACAAATCTGTCATGAATACTCAGTGCACTCACCTGTGCCCGCTCGTTTGGCGCCAGATACTGCTGGTGACCTGATTGGTTCCCCCTTCTATTTAAACTCAGTGCTCTCACTGGCCCTTTGTCAGTCCGTCAGCAAACCTCTGCTTACGCAAGGCAAGCACCTTGACCCTGGCTCCCTTCGATCCTGTTTTTTCACCCTGATCCCACTCGTCTGTTCCTGATTCCCCGTTTATCTCCGGCTCCGACCCATTTTTAACCACCGACCACTTTCTGATCTACCGTCCCGGCTAACAACCCGTTCTATAACACCGACCACGCTCTGATTCCCCGCTCCGGCTATCGACACATTTTTCCGTTTGACCACGTTACTATCTCTCGCTCCGGGAGATCCAGTTCCGCATTCCGAACGTGCTCCAATCCCGTGAGCGGCTTGCTTCCCTCGTCCAGCGAGCACTGGATTGCTGGTGTTTGTTTTTCCTGTGTATCCCAATAAACTTGTGAGTAAACGTTACGCATCTGGGTCCTCCTAACAAAATCATTTGTTAATCCATTAGAAAAATGACCATATTATTGAAGCACGATATAAATAGTATTTTACAGTTTCTAAAAAAATATTCTTTTCACATCCTTCTCCTCCTCACTCTTGTCAACAATATCAGGTGTAAAACCTGTGACAAACACATTGTCTTGTGAAAAATGTTCAAGTTTAAAGTGGGATGGGATTGGTGAACCACAACAGCCCGACCAGACCGGGTGATCGCCCGTCCAGCCCCCTTCCAAAGCTTTTTGCCGCTCAGATGACATCAGCCTGATCAAGGGTAGTCTTCAGTGTTGTCTGTTCAGTGCGGGACCAAAATGGCATCTCGGCGTTACTCACTCCAACGTTGCTCTGATGAACATAATATATTTGCAGATCAAGCTCGATATCGGTATTGTATCTTTTCGGGAGACCAGTTCACGCTCAACACAAAATCTGCCAAAGGCCCTGCACCCACACCCGGTGTCCCATTCCAACCCACTCCAAAAACAACAAGCTGTAATGACCTTGTCTTGTTTACATACTGCTGTACCTCTTTTCTTTGTGTTTGAAGCAAACAGTTAGGCACAAGTGAGATTCGTCATGACTTGGATATTACGCGTTTAGAGTATTCTTTTCACTTTTTTGTTATTTATACATTTTCATCATCTCACTCATTTGTTAATTATACAGTGGAACCTCGGTTTTCGAACGCCTCTCAGTTCGAACAAATCGGAGTCCGACCAAAAAATTTATTTCTTGCTTCGCTGTTCGGTCCCAAAAAAATCGAATGAGTTCGAACGCCGGTAATGCGTGAGTGCGTACTCTAGGGTGCGATGCTGAGCGGCGTACGGGTGTAGATCGCTCTTTTCGTGACCAACTGTTATCGCGTTAACGTGTTTTGCTTTCGCTTTTAATATAGGTGTACGAAGTGTTTTAGCCCCTAATTATGCCTCCGAAGAAAGTCAGTGCAAGCAGCAAAGTTGCTACAGGTGAAAAAAGAAAAGTAGTGCGTACGACTATTGCATTTAAAAAAGAAATAATAGCAAAATATAATAATAATAATAATAATTTCCTTGTATTGTCATTCTATGTAACAATGCACACAGAACGAAATGTCGATACACCTGACCCGTACAGTTAAACTGTAGCGAAGCTGATGCAGCCGCAGCCAAACAAGCAGGTGTGCGAGTGTCTGATCTTGCTAGGGAATACCCCACTGTCCATCTGCGCCTTCTGCTAACCACCACAAAGGTAAGAAATCCTATTCATAATTCTTTTCTTTATCCTTGTTTTTATTTTTACACGTTCATGTAAGCGTAATCTTTCGTACAGAAGATTACGATAACGCGGACGTACGATTAACCTGGGTTAGCTTTATGATAACGTTGAACATTCAGGTAAACATTCAGGGTGTTGTAACAGAGCCCAAAATTCAGGGTGTTGGAACAGAGCCCCCTTTCCAATGAAGCGCTAGCCACTTGTGGTGCTAAATGACTTGTAAACGATAACGCGAACGTACGATTAGCCTGGGTTAGCTTCGTGTTTACGTTAAACATTCAAGGTAAACATTCAGGGTGTTGGAACGGATTAAAATTATTTACATTATTTTTAATGGGAAAAATGATTTTGGTGATCGAACACATCGGTTTTCGAACAGGGTTCTGGAACAGATTATGGTCGAGAACCGAGGTTCCACTGTACATCAGTTACATTTTGTCATCACAAAATCACTTTTAAAAAGTCTTAGGTTTGTATGTACATGTATATATTTTTTCCCTTTAAACTTTTTCTTGTCCTCTTTATCAGGTCATGCTGTGTAATCTTTTCTGAAGAAAGGGAAATAATCCAAAAGTCTATCTTTTAAAAAAGTAAAAAACATAAAGATTGAACAAACAATAATGGTAAAAAAGAAAAGGTAAAAAAAAAAAAAAAGCTGGAAAAAAGATATTCCCCACATGACATGTGTTCAGTTGTTTACAAGTCTGTCCAGGTCTTCAATCCTCTTGATCAGCCATGTTTTAATCTGATTTGGGGGACTTCCTTTTGTTTTTAGCGAAAACTTTACGATTTGTCGTCAAAATGTTGTCTATTAGTCAGTTTTTTTCATTTCATGTGCTGTCTGGGAGATTTCAGCATTTAATTTGGTGAGATTTTCGTTGATGTTGACTTTTTGCCCCTTCACTTTACATCCTTGCTTCAAAATAGCACACTTGTCCAATGGGTTGGAAACCATTAGCAAAACAGATGTGGTATAAAAATGTTTTCTTTTCCCGCTTTTCCTTAACGGTGGAATTTGCTAGCAGAGATCAACAAGATGATCACTTACTGTTATGTGGAAGTTTCTGAGTTGATTGGGTTGTTTTTTCTTCCACCCGGCTGAACTTTTATTCCTGTATGGATTAAATCATTAATATGAGTAAATCATTCAAAATCATCTGCCTTATGTTGTAGTATTTTAATTTTCTCTTCCATTTCTTTGTGTAGTTGTTGATTTTCTTTGCTACTCTGTCGATATGGCTCAATTACCTCTTATATTTTCTCAAGTTTATTTGCCATTTTCACCACGTTGTTCCTAAGTCCCATTAAGTATTTCTTCATTTCTGTCATTTCTTTCCTTAAATTCTCCAGCTCCTTTTTTGTTTCCATCAGTTCGCCCAGCATTTTCTCAATTTTCTCACCATTTTTCTCTATTGTGTAATGCATCATATCAAAGTAAAGTGTTTTTTTGTTAATTTATCAACATATAGCTGCATTTCGTCCCTATAAAAGGAATCATAGAAGCTCTCTGCTGTTCCATTCATTCCTATTCATCCTCTATCGCAAAGTAGGCCGGTTTTGGGTATGAAACTCTTGGGCTGAAAAAGGGGGGCCAAAAACTAAAATTGGAATGAGAATGACATTGGCAGATTGTTAGCTAGAGATACCAGTATCATTTCAATTATCCTAAAGGGCATTATTCTTCCGAATCGCATACCTAGCAACCTGTACGTTTTTGCCATACAAAGTATGTTTATTATGGGTTTTAAGACGTGTACAACGTACAAGAAAATATGCACGGAAAAACGCTAATTTGTCAATTATGGGTACCATCCGGTATACACCGATTATCACGAATCGGCAAATCAATCAGGTCATACGAGTTTGCCGCGGTATTGTTTTTTTTCGTTGCAAACGAAGAGTGTTTGACGCTACTGTACGCATGCGTCTGCCGCTGTAGTGCCCAATTTTGACTCCCTTCAAAATCCTCCCCACTCGCGTGAACTCGCGTGAACTCGCGTGAACGCGCATTCTGCTGCGCTTCCGACCATAGCCTTGTTTTGATAAGCTTATTATATAGAATACGATTGCTATTGTCGGAAGCGCAGCAGAATGCACGTTCACGCAAGGTGGGGGTGGGGGTTCATTTGCAGGGGAGTCGAAATTAGGCACTACACATCAATGGTTGATATTGTAGTTTGATTTACAAAATAGAAATGCCAACTATTTTTTTCCTCCAAAAATATCTTTATTTACAAATTCAAATTTAAAGTGTTATTTGTGGATATTTCAGTTATGCTGATTACAATTGTTCTTGATTTTTTTTTATAAAATAAGAATATGTACAGAATGATATAACGAAACACATGTACAATATAACATGTTAAACTACATAAATAAACACGTTTGGAAAAAAATATGGTGTAAGATTTTTTTGTATTTTGTAAGGGAAAATACGACAGTTTGGAAGGGCATGAAGCCGTGGAGGTCGACAGGTATGGAATCGTCTGCTGTTTTATGTTTAAAAAATATTTTTCAAGTTGAGAAATTGCGTCGTCTCAGTGCCGCTTTAATTTCAGTCTTCAACTCATTTCTAGATTTAAACATAGACAACAGTACCTCCTAGTGTCTTGCAGAGCAGCTATGAGGAAATAAAAACAACATACCCCACAATGCACCATCCTGTTACGTCCTCATTTACGTTTTGGGCAGTTCCCCGGATGCGGCTGTGATTGACTATACCAAGCAGAAGAGATCGCTAGCTAAGTGGCGGTAAGTGACAAACTTGTTAAATGTGGTCGTTGAAGCCAATTTCAGCGACTAAATACAAGAAGTATAGTATGGTAAATATTATTCTCTGCCGAAAAGGGTGTAGCCTGGGGTTTTACGAACGTGTTGACGCGGAAGTGTCATATGAATTCACAAGTTGTTTTCTATGCAACTAGCTTGCCTACTAGCATCAAGATAGTTCCTTAGCTTGATGCTATACGCGAGTGGGGAACGCCTAGCTCGTACATGGCGAGATCAACCAACGATAATAACCACGCGTTTTTTTTTGCTCTCTGGCATTGCCATGTGTGTTTAATATAAATTTATTTTCTATTCTCACTACTTTACATTTAATACGACGCTTAGCAAAACTACCCTTAGGTAGCCCGTCGGGGTTTGTTCTTTATTTGTGTGTGTGGGTTGTTATTTAGACACGGCACATAAACAACATCAATTATTAATCAAGAAATTGGAAAATATAATCAACTTTCACATAAAAAAACCCAGGTGTGTACATTACATAAACTTATGCCCTAAGGGTGTAGGCTCCAGCCGAAGCTTTTAACAAGGCTCGTATAGGTGCTTGAAATTTTAATGTTGGGTTTTCAAGGATTGTAAAGTGCTTGAATTTTGGGATAAGTGCTCGTAAATGCTTGAAAGTGTTGCCATATTTCTCAACAAGTCTGCTTAAAAAGGAGCCGAATACGTTGCTCTGACTTGGCTTTGCCATTGCATTTCTTCCTCCACCGTGACTAACTGCAGCTGGCATTAGTTTGTATGGCATTTTCAAGTAAAGTCACATTATTTGTGTAGCCCTTAACCAGCCCTCCGCCCACGTCCTACGCCCAAGAGGTGCATGCTACGCCTAAACCAGGCATGAAATGCATATTAGTGCAAGGAAAGTGGTAAAATGGTTAATGGTGTGCATTTATATAGCGCTTTTCAAGTTAATGAAGACCTCCCAAAGCGCTTTACAATGTGTTTTACACCTACAAACATTTATTATGGGCCATGCAAAAAAAGTTAAGGCGGCGTTTTCCCATGGTAAATTAGGAATAACTTCCTGCAACTGAATATGTAAGCTACATATTACATTTTTACTTTTGTTTTACACCTTATCCCTGTATGGGGAGAGATTTGTCTTAAACACAAATATATTTGTGTTTTCTTTAAGATCTAAAAATAATGTCTTAATAAAAGCGCACTCAAGATGAAAAAAATCACATATGTAAATCGCAGATATATTTGTGGTTCCAGAAAAAACGATTCACACTAGATTTCTTCCTATAATGGTATCGAAGAAATGATGAAATTTGCTTTGAAAGTCCTTAAAATTGGCCATGTAAATGTTTTTTTTTCCCGTGCAAGGTAAACTTATTCAAAATCAAACCAAGTGAATAAAACCTTACCCTGAAAGGGAAATTGGAAAAATAAAGCTATGATCTTTCAATTTTATAAAAGTATCGCTAAAGACTCTTATAACATGTAATACCCAAAGAAACTCTTGCTATATTAAACTTCCTTACTATGTGTATCTAAAATGGGTAGAGTATATGATTGTTTTTTAATCAATGTAAACTAGGGACATTTTTAATGTTATCTAAATCGTTCCATAAATGAATACTTTTTTTGGGTGGTGCAATGACCTTTAGTGTTGTGTGAGAATACGGGATCTTATTGAGGTATGAAGCTATGTTCTACTTTATTAATGCATGATTGCATTGCAATGAGGGCTGCAGCTAACGACTATCTTGATAGTCGAATAGTCACGAACTACTGAAACGATTAGTCAAATAACTAGGTAATTATCTTCTCAAATATTGCAAGAAAGTGCTTTAATAATGTGGAATATGATAATGAACACAAGAAAATTGAAAATATGAAAAATGCATTCTCTCATTAAACATACTGCAGATTTGCACAAAAAAAGGAATGAATGTAAAACCTATTGGGCAAAGCGCTCGGTCAGTAGAGGCATAAATACATAAATAAACCACTGTCCAGGCAAAAAAATAATAAATTAAAATCAAGAACATTTTTTATCCTTGTCAACCAGGAAAAGGCTCTTTATCAACACTAGAACAGCAGTAAAAAAAACAAAAAACAAATATGATGTTCATTTTGTGATGTACATCCAGTAGTCAACTACAAAGTCTGTAACAAAACAACTTGGCGATTCCAACCGTTTGAAATCAAACGGTTTGAACCCCTAACATGTCCGCCAGATGTTACCAGTTACTGGCTCATATCATTGGAAAGGTTAAATTCTTGGGATTCAAGATATGCTGACCATTTCAAAATGTACTCATCTCAGTAATATCACGATCAGTCTGAAACAAGAGACATGAAAAATATAAAGCGATTAGCTCACCAATTATGTCCCCTTGTAGTCAACTGATGAATTGATTCCCTGCAAACATGGACTCTTTACATCCAGGACAACTGGCTAAAATATTTACTCAAACACACAAAGGGGAGAATGAAAGCCTTCTATTTCTGTGTGTTCCATCTTATTACTCAATGTATGTTTTAATTTACTATGGGTACGTCGTGGATTGGGATTTTAGGCGATTTACAGGACAGTAAAGGGGTGAATACCTGCCATTTGTTGTTTTTAACGTTTTAACAACTGACATTGGTTCTTTGGACTTCATGCATTTCATTTCACATGTATTTGTCAAGGACAGTCTTTGTTTCGTTCCAAAATAAACACGATAATCATGTACAATCTATGTCTTCAAAACCATAATGGCTTTGGTGTTACTTGATCTTACCGTGGCGAGACACACTCTGTTTTGTTCAACTGTCTGATGGGCTTTTGAAATGTTAGCTTGTTGCCCACTTACCATTATTCACAAAGTCTGTGTTGCAGGTTCGTTTTTTATTCACTTAATCCAGACTAAAACGCTCCCAAACTTTCGAAGTTTTGGTCCGCGTAAATTATGTTGATGCGGCTATTTTTGTATGTTTGTTACTGCTCGAGACAAAGACGGTATTGCGCATGAGCGAATCTCAGAGATTATATTAATGTAGAGATTCCTCACTCTGTTGGAAAAACGTGTTTGGCGACATTAGTTGAATGGAATTCATAGTCGACAATTTCTGTTATCGTTTTTTGTCGACAACAATAATTAATTGTTGCAGCCCTAATTGCAATGTGTTTTTTATTGAGTGCCTTCATGACTTTTACTCGCCTTTTAATTTTTTTGTCTGTTCTGTTTTGTTTTTAGGCGATTAGAAAAATATATAAATGATTGACATTGCATATACAGGGAGTGCAGAATTATTAGGCAAGTTGTATTTTTGAGGATTAATTTTATCATTGAACAACAACCATGTTCTTAATGAACCCAAAAGTCTCATTAATATCAAAGCTGAATATTTTGGAAGTTGGAGTGGGGCTTTTTTAGTTTTAGCTATTTTAGGAGGATATCTGTGTGTGCAGGTGACTATTACTGTGCATAATTATTAGGCAACTTAACAAAAAACAAATGTATACCCATTTCAATTATTTATTTTCATCAGGGAAACCAATAAAAAAGCTCAACATTCACAAATATACATTTCTGACATTCAAAAACAAAACAAAAACAAATCAGTGACCAATATAGCCACCTTTCTTTGCAAGGACACTCAAAAGCCTGCCATCCATGGATTCTGTCAGTGCTTTGATCTGTTCACGATCAACATTGCGTGCAGCAGCAACCACAGCCTCCCAGACACTGTTCAGAGAGGTGTACTGTTTTCCCTCCTTGTAAATCTCACATTTGATGAGGGACCACAGGTTCTCTATGGGGTTCAGATCAGGTGAACAAGGAGGCCATGTCATTAGTTTTTCTTCTTTTAGACCCTTTCTTGCCAGCCACGCTGTGGAGTACTTGGATGCGTGTGATGGAGCGTTGTCCTGCATGAAAATCATGTTTTTCTTGAAGGATGCGGACTTCTTCCTGTACCACTGTTTGAAGAAGGTGTCTTCCAGAAACTGGCAGTAGGACTGGGAGTTGAGCTTGAGTCCATCCTCAACCCGAAAAGGCCCCACAAGCTCATCTTTGATGATACCAGCCCATACCAGTACCCCACCTCCACCTTGCTGGCGTCTGAGGCGGACTGGAGCTCTCTGCCCTTTACCGATCCAGCCACGGGCCCATCCATCTGGCCCATCAAGATTCACTCTCATTTCATCAGTCAATAAAACCTTAGAGAAATCCGTCTTGAGATTTTTCTTGGCCCAGTCTTGACGTTTCAGCTTGTGTGTCTTGTTCAGTGGTGGTCGTTTTTCAGCCTTTCTTACCTTGGCCATGTCTCTGAGTATTGCACACCTTGTGCTTTTGGGCACTCCAGTGATGTTGCAGCTCTGAAATATGGCAAAACTGGTGGCAAGTGGCATCTTGGCAGCTGTATGCTTGACTTTTCTCAGTTCACGGGCAGTTATTTTGCGCCTTGGTTTTTCTACACGCTTCTTGCGACCCTGTTGACTATTTTGAATGTAACGCTTGATTGTTCGATGATCACGCTTCAGAAGCTTGGCAATTTTAAGAGTGCTGCATCCCTCTGCAAGATATCTCACTATTTTTGACTTTTCAGAGCCTGTCAAGTCCCTCTTCTGACCCATTTTGCCAAAGGAAAGGAAGTTGCCTAATAATTATGCACACCTGATATAGGGTGTTGATGTCATTAGACCACACCCCTTCTCATTACAGAGATGCACATCACCTGATATGCTTAATTGGTAGTAGGCTTTCGAGCCTATACAGCTTGGAGTAAGACAACATGCATAAAGAGGATGATGTGGTCAAAATACTCATTTGCCTAATAATTCTGCACTCCCTGTATATGTATGTGTAATATATATATATATATATATATATATATATATATATATATATATATATATAAATTGGTCTTAAATTGGTGTGTTGACTTTTAGGTGCTGCAGCCCCAGTGGTCTTTGGCAGGATGCAGACCATAAAATGCGTGGTGGTTGGCGATGGGGCAGTGGGCAAAACATGTCTTCTCATCTCTTACACCACCAATGCCTTCCCTGAAGAGTACATCCCAACGGTTTTTGACAACTATAGCGCTCAAATGAGCGTGGACGGCCGCACCATTAGCCTCAATTTGTGGGACACGGCCGGCCAGGAGGAATACGACCGCCTACGTACTCTGTCTTACCCCCAGACCAACGTCTTCATTATCTGTTTCTCCATCGGCAGCCCCTCCTCCCATGCTAATGTTAGGCACAAGTGGCACCCTGAGGTTTCTCATCACTGCTCCAGTGTTCCCATCCTGCTAGTGGGCACCAAGAGGGACCTGAGAGGAGATGCCGAAACTGTCAAGAAGCTGAAGGAGCAGAATTTGGCCCCCACCACCTTGCAGCAGGGTAACGCCCTCGCCAAGCAGATCGGGGCCGTCAAGTACATGGAATGCTCGGCGCTCCTGCAGGAAGGTGTCCGGGAGGTGTTTGCTGAGGCCGTGAGAGCTGTCTTGTACCCAGTCACAAAAAAGAACACCAAGAAATGCGTGCTTTTGTAAATAACGCTTCCTGGGTTTGGATTCTGGAGTTCTATGGACACAAACGATGGCTGCTTCTACGCCACCTCAAGCAGTTTGAAGACCTATGTTTCGGTTCCTTCACTTACAGAGGGTTTCATCCTTAATGCGTCATCACCAAAGTAACTTTAACGAAAAGGGCGAATAAGTCATCGCATATTTTTGTTACATTTAGAATTTTGATATTTACCCCTTTTTCACGTAACACTTGTTTTAGATTTATTGTATCATCCGTGCTTGCCTTTTTAACCAAATGCTTATAGTGGTTGTCACAAGCCATAATTCCATCTAAACCAAGCTGCCCTGTTTGACTGGAGATATCTACTGTTTTGGTGGAGAACTAGTGACTACCTCATCCTCCAAACTTACGTTGCATCTAACGAGTCTCAAGCAATTTTGATCCTGGCTAGTACTCTGTTGACATGTAGACTTAGCAACATTTTTAATAATTCAGGCGTATTGGAGTCATAGGTTGTATGAGTCACAGTCTTAAGACCAGTTCACGTTATCATTAGCCTCCGAACTGGCATGTGTGCTCAGGTTTCCTTTGCCCAGAAACAGAAAGGGAAAATCAGGTTTGTTACATAGACCCCATTCATTCAACATCAACCAATCAGCTGGTTTTTGAAACAAACTTCACGAAACCGACCATTGTTGTCAGGGCAGCAGATTGAAGAGGACGTAGGGTGCAGCTCTTTCGTCTCGTCTAGTTTAGAAACGTGCCTCAAATTGAGTGTTGACATTGATTACTTTCCAGAGAACCTTCTACGTACTTGGCAATTTTGAAGAGTCAAGCGCAGACGTAGCTATCATCGCTTAGTTGACAGCAATTTAGACTTCTTTGGACAGCAACAGAACCTCTGCTGTCTCGTCTACTTTAGAAATGTGCCTCAAAATGAGCGTTGACACTCAGAATGAAATGCGCACTCAGTTTCATTGATTAGTTTCCTCAGAACCTTTCAAACACTGCAATTTCAGTAGTGTTGGAAGGAGTCAAGCGCAAACGTAGCTAGTTTGCTATCCTCACTTTGTTGACTGCAATTTAGACTTCTTTACATAGCAACAGCGCCTCTGCTGGTTTCAGCAAGGTAGTGCACTCCATTTTCTGTCATTCGCTATTGATTATATCTCTTATGCTCAATCACAAAACCCCTTTTTTATATATTAAATGATCTCCACGATATTTTTACCTACTCAGTGGCCAAAGTTCAATATTTCTTTTGTAATTTGTTTATCGCTCAATGTGTCAGTGCCTGCCTCTTCACACAAAGTGTGAGCAGACTGACGCGTGATTTCTCGCATTATTCCTGTTTTACCAGAATATTGTGAAACAAGCAACGTCGTTTTCACGCAAGCCGTTAATTGTCAAGTTGATATTAGCTTTTGAAATTTGAAAACTAGATTCCATCCTCATACTGTACGGAGATGGGGCTTTTTTGGTTTCGCTTTCCGATCACGCTTTACCCCACTCTGCTAACTTTATGACGGGAAAAAAAGTCCCACGATGTTGAGTGACATCATAGAATTTTCAATTCCCTTCAAGGCTAATTCCCCCCATACCCCACTCCCTCATTTTCGTTGCACAATTTGTATCTGTACCACTTTTGGCCTGTTCGATTTTACTGGTCGCAATGTTTGTTAATAGTGTATTTTTTTAAAAACATTACTTTAAAAAGGGCTATAGCTGCGGCGTGTTTTCCCAGCATGTCGCAGTTTCAAGTGCTCCCACCACACGATGATTTACATTTGGTCATCGTAGCCTTACTTTCTGCTCCGCTAAACGGCTGCAGAAACAACATCCCATTGCACCCAAGCCACACTTTTTGTTCTACCGTGGTTTCAATCTGCTTTGGCGTGGCAATAACTGCATCGGTGGAAGGTGCCTTTTCAGTTTGAAGATTTGTTTTTAGCAATAAGCAGTTGCTTTCTTTTATATTTTCTTCAACTTTGGATTTTACTTTAATCAGTCGATTGCGCTTTGTAACAACCCGAGCGCAATGACTGCAAAAGGGCTGATTTAATGTAAGTGCACAATAAGACTGTGGTCAGATTTTTTTCTTTTTTATATAGATGAATATATATTTTGTATTCCCCTTTAGCCGGATGTCCTGATTTCACTCAAATAATGATGGAAAAGTGGAACATACACCTGTGGGCTCTCTGTTTTGTGCCTCCCAGAGCTGAGAGCTGTATGCTACCATGCGGGTGGTACTACGCTTTTACACTGGGAACTTGATTTGTAAGATCTAACTGTTTATATATAACAAAGCCTATTTGTATAAATGAACTAACAGTGAAATGATTTTAAATTATGCCAAATAAAATGGTGGTTCAAACCAACTTGGGTGTTGTACCGTTTTTTATTTAAATTCTAATTTTTTGGTTTACAAAATGATTAAAAGCGCAGTGTAGCAGTAGTTGGCACTTTTGCAAAAAGTCTGGTTCGAGACCTGGTTGAAACATTTATTAGCCTGGATGGGCGCCACCAGGTCGTACTTTCTCAAGACACATCACATAAAATGGTGCCTACAACCTTAGTGGTTAAGGGATCCAACTAACTGACTCCAGGATAACACGTAATAAGGAACTGGAGGGACATTGTGTTGTAATTTGCGCCTCCTAGTGGTAAAAACGTCTTCAAAACTATTGATCTGGATAATAAGCAAAATTATACGAACGATCATAAACGTGCAGGTTTTTTTTTTACATATCGAAAAATTTGTATTGATTTCATTTGGGATTGAGTCAGGGTTATGATTTTTTGGGGACAATTAGGAGGATTGCCTCATGTGCTGCCACTTCTCAAGGCTTCTTCATTCTAATCATGCTGAGGTTTTTGAGTTTTTCCTTGCCCTCATGCAGGTTTTAGATCAGGGGATGTGGTAATAATAGTCTTTTGTCTGTACAGCTTCTTTAGACTTTTTGTGCTCGCCAAATAAACAGAACTTGATTTGTATTATACATATAAGGCTCATCCAGAGGGAGCTGACATGATTGTCCACCAAATAGAAATACTGATTAAAATACCGGAAATCAGACAGAAATACTCTAAAAATCTGCGTATTTCTTCTGCCAATTCGGTAACAATTATTATTTTTCGCAGTATAATATATTAGACAACGTTATTGCTCATTTTAACGCTAGTTTTCCTTATAAATTTGATTTGACTAATAATCAAAGATCTATGAACTATCATAAATAATAATAATAATTTCCTTTGTATTGTCATTCCTTGTAACGATGTACACAGAACGAAATGTCGATACACCTGACCCGTTGTAGCGGGTCGATGCAGCCGCAGCCAGAGGGCGCCGCCATTATACCAATTAGGTATGTCTCGGTCGAGGCGCGAACCAGCGACCTCCCAGTCTCAAAGCGGGAACACTACCATCTAGGCTACTGAGCTGGTAACGTGTATTTGTTGTAATAAATTAAAATCCTAGGTCAAGAAATAATAAATGTACCGAACATGAGCCTCACCTAGAGGGAGGCTGACATGATAGTCCTCCATCTTGCTGCTAGGGGTAGCCCCAAGTACCAAACCCCTTGAGAAAGGCTGGGCACGGAAAAAGGAAAAATAAAATCAAAATGGGGCGGTTTGGTCTCTTTGAGTCCCCGTAGTTTGTATTCTTCCTTGTGGTTTTTACCACTCATTTTACAATGACATATTGTGTTTAATTATTACACAGCGTCCCTTTAAAATAAAATAAAAAGTATACCAGGATAAAAGGCAAAAAAATATTTACATGGTAGTGCTTAAAGACCAGCAGATAACAAACGGCCACTTGACTACAAGGAGCATTTACCTCTTGTGGTCACTAGATGTCAACATCAGCCACCGATCCAGCCTGTGCGTTTCTGTTACGGAACCCATTACTCACGAGACTTACAGAAAGAGTAAATGTCGCCTACCCAAAACGTTTCCAGCGCCATCGGTTATTTCAGCCGACACATACAGCTTCAATCAACGGCACAGAATACTCTGCAAGCAATTGAAATGAGAAAAATCCCCTTGACCTTTTCTGCGGATGACAAATGCGTTGCACTGCACCGTGTTAGAAGAGCGCCAATGTGATATTTGCATTCCCGTGCTTTACAAACAGGACAGCGATGATTGGTCTTTGGACATTTTGGGAGCGCATGATGAAGAATTCCTTTTTTGTTGTATTGGTTTTTGTTTAGAGAAAAACATAATAAAGTAAAAAACGTTTTTAGTAGCCAAATGTTTACTCAAGTACAGTGGAACCTCAGTTCTCGACCATAATCCGTTCCAGAACCCTGTTCGAAAACCGATTTGTTCGATCACCAAAATCATTTTTCCCATTAATAATAATGTAAATCGTTTTAATCCGGTCCAACACCCTGAATGTTTACCTTGAATGGTTAACGTAAACATAAAGCTAACCTAGGCTAATCGTACGTTCGTGTTATCGTAATTTTCCGTATGAAAGATTACGCTAACATGAACGTTTGAAAATAAAAAAATCAGGTCGTTTACAAGTCATTTAGCACCCGGGTCTCCACAACAAGTGGTGAGCGGTTCATTGGAAAGGGGGCTCCGTTCCAACACCCTCAATGTTGGACTCTGTTCCTACACCCTGAATGTTTACCTTGAATGTTTAACGTAAACATAAAGCTAATCCAGGCTAATCGTACGTTCGTGTTATTGTAATCTTCCGTACGAAAGATTACGCTAACATGAACGTGTAAAAATAAAAAAAAGGATAAAGAAAAGAATTATGAATAGGATTTCTTACCTTTGTGGTGGTCAGCAGAAGGCGCAGGTGGACGGTGGGGTATTCTCTAGCAAGATCAGACACTCGCACACTTCCTTTATATTTTGCTATTATTTCTTTCTTAAATGCAATAGTTGTACGCACTACTTTTCTTTTTTCACCTGTAGCAACTTTGCTGCTTGCACTGACTTTCTTCGGAGGCATAATTGGGGGCTGAAACACTTCGTACACCTATATTGAAAGCGAAAGCAAAACAAAGCACGTTCGTACGTGATAACAGTTGGTCACGAAAAGAGCAATCTACACCCGTACGCCGCTCAGCATCGCATCCTAGCGTACGCACTCACGCATTACTGGCGTCCGAACTCCGATTTTTTGACCGAACAGCGAAGCAAGAATTTCTCAAAATTTTTGTCGGAATCCGATTTGTTCGAACTGAGAGGCGTTCGAAAACCGAGGTTCCACTGTACCAAGTACAGACGCTCCCCTACTTACGACCATTCGACTTATGCAAGACGGTAGATACAACATTTTTTTTCGGGATGTGGAAAAATATCCGGAAATTGCTGTAAGTTAGATTTTGTATCGTGCACCTTCTTCCGAGTAGAGGACATTACTGTAGTGCTTCTTTCGGCCGCGTGGCGATGTGAGAGGTTACCCAGCATCCACCCTGAAGAAGAAATCTGGCTTCTACTTCCTGGTTCATGTGTAATCATAAGAACGTGTACTGTATCGCTAGCGCGCTAAGAACTTTTACATTTTTATTGTTTAATATCTCGTGCATTCATTCAATATGGTTGGTGGAAAGTGGCGAACCGAAAGTGAAATAAGAAAGCTTGATGCGGTTGAGAAAATGGTTGGATAGCCTCCTCTCTAACACGGAGGAGGACCTCTTGAAAACTTTATGTATCTTTATAAAGCATATTATTTTATGAAACGTTTATTTATTAGTACAAAACAATACAGGTTACTTATACAAGCCTTAAACATACTTATATAAACCTTAAACATACAAAATATAACACTGAAGCAACTTACGAACAAATTCAACTTACGAACGATCGTCCGGAACCTCTCGTTGATGAGTAGGGCGGTGTCTGTATTTGTGTATCTGCAAAAAACATGATTCACCCTGGATTCCTTCTTTTAATGGTACTGGAGAAAATGAAAACTGGTTTTGAAAGTCCTTAAAAAGTGCTTTAAATTGGCTTTGATAAAGTTAAGTCAAGCCATGTTTATTTGTATAGCCCTTAATCACAAGGAGTCTCAAACAGACCACAGATTATTGCAAACCACAGACTATTATTACACCATCCCCTGATCTAAAACCTACATGAGGGCAAGGAAAAACGCAAAAACCTCAACATGAGGAAAATGAAGAAACCTTGGATGTTGCAATAACAAATAATACACAGATATCGTCAACGTGAAATATTGGTCATTCTTAAACTACAGAATAGAAGTGTGTTTTAAAGCGAGATTTCAACAGCTCCACTGAGGTTACAGGTCAAATCTCAGGGGCCAGACCATTCCACAGCACCGGGTCCCAAATGGAGAACGCTCCCGAACCTGCGGGTGTACACAACAGACTAGAAGACGCAGAAGATAAGACAAGACTTGCTGAACAAAGGTTGTTTGTGGGCTTAACCAAGGCAAGCAGCTTATTGAGATGCGGGCCGCGTGAAGGGATCCAAATCTAGGGGGGTGGACCAAATCCCTAAGGTTGACCTTCACATTGCATAGGACACATGGGTCAAACTCACGGCCCGCAGGCCAAACGCGGCCCGCCACCTCATTTTGTGTGAGGAAAGCACGAGACAAAAATGAGCGGTGTCGTTTTCAAACAATGACTTGCAGTTTTAAACGTGTCCACCGGATGTCGCCAAAGCCAGGCGTCACTCATAAAGCTCCCACTATAGCTGTATTTGCTGACTACCATTAATCGAGCAGAGAACATTGAAGAAACCCATCTGTTGTTATTTTATTTTAAAAAAGGACGTGCTGTATAAGACAATACGAAAATTGCCAAATTAGCACACTTCCCATATGTGGGTGAACAGAAAGACTTTTAAACCAGTAAAACCACCATTTATAGTCTTTTTAAGCGTTAAATAAACTGTAGTGGAAATTAATTAAATTCTTGGTTTGCTTTTTTTGGTTACAAATGCGCTGTTGACAAACACTACAAGAGATTCAATCTTAGTGACAGAAAAAAAATCCTGAGGGGAAAAAAACCTTAATAATTGTCTTATAATGAAATCTTACATCATTGAATCTTAACTTAATTGTGAGCCTCTGAAAAAAACCCCAAGCCCTCCAGTTAAACCATGCTTTTCTTGCCATTAATTTACCAGTCTGGCCCTCGTAAACATTTTTTTTACCACATAGCCTCAGAGCATTGAACCTTCTTTTGTGGAGTTTGCATGTTCTCCCTGTGCTTGCGTGGGTTTCCTCCGGGCACTTCAGTTTCCTCCCACATTCCAAAAACATGCATGTCAGGTTCATTGGCCGGTCCAAATTGTCCCTAAGTGTGAATGAGCGAGCGAATTGTCTGTCTCTGTGTACCTTGTGACTGGCTGGCAACTAGTTCAGGGTGTCCCCTGCCCACTGCCCGAGGATAGCTGGGATGGGCTCCAGCACCCCCGCGACCCTACTGGGGATAAGTGGTGCAGATAATGGATCGATGGATAAATGGATGGATGCTTTTTACGTGAGTATATTTGTGTAGAAGAAAGTGTAATTAGGCGAATTTGAAGCCGTTGGTTAAATCCTCTCAGGCGTATTATTATTATTGTTGTTATTTTGTTTCTTTTATTTAGATTTGACCAGTGACCCAAACCACCACTAGGTGGTACTTGTGAGTTGTCTGTTTCTGTCTGCCCTGCGACTGGCTGGCAACCAGTTCAGGGTGTCCCCTGCCCACAGCCTGAAGATAGCTGGGATGGGCTCCAGCACCCCCGTGACCCTACTGAGGATAAGCGGTGCAGATAATGGATGGATGGGCCTCTGAGCTGAAATGAGTTTGACACCCCTGCTGTACACTATTCGCTGCAATTTCCTTTTCTGAATAAATCCTGAACTAAAGTCATATTTTGTCTCTATATATTCTGGCCACGCTGAATCATGACGAAAAATCTAAAGTGATCCCCTTCAAATTCCATTTTTTTGTACATTTAAAACATAATGTTGTTAAAATCCATTTTTTATTAAATGACAGAAATGGGTCGAAATGGAACGATCGGCTTCTTTTATCAATTTGAGACAATTGTGGATTGTTTTTTACTAAAGAACCTCTATTGAAAAGAAATAGCCACTGATTTTAGTTTTAAATAAATGGATTAATTATCATTTTTGTGACATTTATATAGATAGTTCGATATTAAAAAAAAAGCTATTTCAACTACATTTTCCCACTTTCAGTAATTTTCTTTCTTTTTTTGTGAAAGTTTTATTATTTTGGGGGTTTTGTTGCCTTTGAGCAGTGTTTCCGACCTAATTTGGAGGCTTTTTATCGGGATGACCTAATTTTCTGGGTTGTCTTGAACAACATAAACCAGTTTTGGGAGGTTTGTTTTGTACAACATGACCTCGTTTGCATAGTAAATATTTCATAAAGGTAATTCAAAGCCAAAAGGGTAGACATTTTTTCTTCACACGACAGCGACGAAATGTTTTATTAGTACAATGATGTTTTACAAAAGTAATAAATCACAGCACAACACTGGTACTTTTATTCTTTGGCTTTCTTATACATCGGGGGCGTCAAACTCATATTAGCTCGAGACGCATTGTAGAAAAGCACCTATGAGGTCGCTACTACAACATTAAAGAGAGAGAGAAAGAATGGGAGAGCGAGATCAAAAGAGAGAAAGAGAGAGAGAAAGGGAGAGAAAGAGAGAGAAAGACATGGAGAGAGAGAAATAGAGAAATGAGAAAGAGAAAGAAGGAGAGAGATAGAGAGAGAGAGAGAGAGAAAGCAAGCGAGAGAAAGAGGGACAATAAGAACAAAAGAGAAACCATGGGAGGAGGAGGCAATGGGGACAAAAATATAGAAAATGAAAGAAAGAAACGAATAGAAGCACAGAAAAAATAGACAGAGAGAGAAGAGAGAGATAAAGAAAACATACAGAGATAAAAAGAGGGAGAGACAAAGAGAGAGAGGGAAAGAGTGAAAGAGAGAATTAGAGGAAAGAAGATAAAGAAAAAGAAAAAAATACAGAAAGTAAAAAAGAGAGAGAGACAGAAAGAAAAAGAAAGAGAGAGAAATGAAGACATTAGGGGGATATAGGGAGGGAGAAAGAGAAAGAAAGAAAACAAATACAGAGAGAAAAAGAGAGCGAGGGAGACAAAGAAAGATAAAGAGAAAGAAAGAGAAAGAGAAAGATACATAAAAAAGAGACAAAGAGAAAGATAGAAAAAGATAACAAAGACAAAGAGTGAGATTGATAGAGAAAGAAAGAGAAATAGAGAAATAAAGAGAGAGATAAAGAGATATGTACAGAGGGACAGACAAATAGGAAGAGTGGAGAGAGATAGTAAGAGAGAGACAAAGAGATAAGGAGAGACAGAAACACAGAAAAAGGTGCGAGCAAGAAGTGGAGAAAAGGGAAGAGAGAGAAAAAAAGACATTAATAGAAAGAAAAAGACAGACAGAGAGAGAAAGAAAGGGAAAAGACAAAAAGACAGAGAAAGATTAGAAAAAAGAAAGCAAAAAATAGAGCAAGAAACAGAAAGATAAAGACAAAATAGAGAGCGAGGCTAAGAGAAAAAGAAAGAAATACAGCTCCAGGGTCTTTGCGAGTGGTGCCGGGCTTTCGCGACATCAAGGGGACATATCTAAATCAGCAGGTCGTTTTTCTCTTGCGCCTCTCTCTGGTTTTTTTCTCGCAGGCCGGATTAAACCCCTTGCCGGGCCAGACCCGGCCCACGGGCCACATTGTTTGCCACCCCCGCTGTACATATACACTCGTGGGTAAACTAATACACCATGTCCTTCACCCGTTCGGATGAAAGAACAGAAGCAGGATGGAGTCTCCAAACATATTCAAATGAAAACTGTTCCAGTAGAAAGACGGAAAATGAGATTTCAAAGCAACACAGGAGAACGCGAAGGAAATTGGCTGTGCTCGAGGCGAGAGGAAGCCCGGCTGGAATCATTTTGGGCTGGAAGAACAGGGAGGCGAAAAACTGCACAGGCAAAACTCAGAGTTTCCTTCTCTTTCTATAGGGAGCTACGCATCAGGGAGTAACAAAGTAGCAGAAGAAGCCTGACTCAGATACAGCACCTTTATCAACTGGTCACCGTTTGTTTAACATAATGGGTAATGGTATAATGGACTGATTTGAAGAGTTTCATTGTTTACCCATTCGTCACTATTTTGCATCAAACTAGCGTGTGTGCGGCACAGTTCTGAGGTCATGGGTTCAAATCTAGGCACCGGACTTCCTGTGCGGAGTTTGTATGTTCTCCCCGTGCTTGCGTGGGTTTCCTCCGGGTACTCCGGTTTCCTCCCACATTCCAAAAACATGCATTTCAGGTGAATTGGCCAGTCCAAATTGTCCCTAGCTGTGAATGAGCGAGCGAGTTGTCTGTCCCTGTGTCCCCTGCGATTGGCTGGCAACCAGTCCAGGGTGTCCCCTGCCCACTGCCTGGAGTTAGCTGGGATGGGCTCCAGCACCCCCGCGACCCTACTGAGGATAAGCGGTGCAGATAATGTATGGATGGATGGATAGCTCAGTGGATCTGATTTGAGATCATACATTGTAGCATCTTTGCTGAGTGTGTGCGTGTATTTGTGCTTTTCAGTATATCTCTTCATAATACTCCAGCTATTCTCGCGCATCTTTGACTCCTAACTGGTTCAAGCAGAATAGTAGATGCAGTATCTAACGAGAGAGCTAACTGTGGTCATTGTGGTTGCTGTTTACGTTCCACCGTATGCTAACGTTCCACCGGATGCTAACGTTAGCATAGCGCTAAATCTCCTGTCCGCTGCTAACAATAAACAGCAGCTTTCACACCCCGACGGAGCTTTTATTGTCGCTGGCGACTTTAATCAGGCATGCTTAAGGACTGTACTTCCCAAATTCATTCAATACGTGGACTGAGCAACCAGGGGAAAAACACTGGACCGTGTGTACAGTAAAGATCAAACATCTAGTTGGATCCGGCCATCTCTGTCTGTCCCTCACCCCCTCATACACTCCCCTCCGGAGGAAAAAAAAGCCTGCAACAAGGACGGTACAAACATCTTCTTCGTTCCTTTATCTTCTTTGTTTTCTTTATCCTCACTGTAAAACGTGGAACTGGAGTGCCACGTCCAATTTCGTTGTCACAATATATTCAACCCATGTTGTAACAATGACAATAAAGGTATATTCTATTCTATTCTAGCATTGAAAGGAAGAAAAATTCAACTCATTTTTCTCATTTTAAGATTTTTAAGATTTTTTTCTGGAATAATACAGTATGTCACAAATGTGAGTACACTCCTCACATTACTGCAGATATTTTATTATAATGTTTATTTGAACATAATAGAAGAAACATCTCATTGACACAATGAAATGTAGTCTGTGTAAATCTTATATAGCAGTGTAAATTTCTTTTTCACTAAAAAGCTCAAAATATATAAATAGATGATAGTAGCTAAACCCCTGAAAACAAAAGTGAGTTCACCCTAAAGTAAAAGTTCCTGAAGTGTCAATATTTTGGTTGGCCACCATGATTTTGCAGAACCGCCTTAATCCTCCTGATCATGGATTTCACCAGAACCTCACTGGTTGCCACAGGAATGCTCTTCCACTAATCCATGACAACATGACGGAGCTAGGAGATATTCAAGCTCTTGTGCTTCTTCACATTTCGCTTGAGGATGCCACAGAGGTCTTCTAATGGGTTTAGATCTGGAGACATGCTTGGTCAGTCCATCCCCTTTACCCTCAGTTCCTTTAGAAAAGCCGTTGTCATCTTACAGGTGTGTTTGGGGTCATTGTTATGCTGGAAAACTGCCCTGCGACCCAGTTTCCTGAGGGTGGGGATCAATGTTCCCTCTAATTTTCCAGGGGTCTGAGCGTTCACACAAAGTCGGTGAGCAACGCTTGAAACAACAGTGAGCAACCATAATGCCAAGTCTGCCAAGATAATTAATTATCAAACATGTCCAAAATTTGACATCAAGTTACATTTTGCTGAGTTTCCGGCAATGCAAATTTTTTTTCTCTTTTGAATGAATTGACTCATGTACTTTCGCAAAGCTTGTACGGCCTACAAACGTCGTTTGTTCTTACAATTCTTTCACAAGATATCCATTTCTTTTTATTTCCTGATATATTTTGTCGCATAATATTAACATTTTTGGGGGCTTATTTAGTCGGTTGCAAGATACATCTCATCTCATCAGCCACACCGCTTATCCTCAGTAGGGTCGCGGGGGTGCTGGAGCCCATCCCACCAATCATCGGGCAGTGGGCAGGGGACACCCTCAACTGGTTGGCAGCCAATCGCAGGGCACACGGGGGCATGTTTTTGGAACGTGGGAGGAAACCGGAGTGCCCGGAAAACCCACGCAAACACGGGGAGAACATACAAACTCCGCACAGGAAGTCCGGAGCTGGATTTGAACCCACGACAGGTTCCCATGACATGAACTGTGCCGCACAAGCGCTAACCACGTTTTACAGAGAGGATAAAGAAAACAAAGAAGTTAAAGGAACGAAGAAGATGTTTGTACTGTCCTTGTTGCAAGATACAGAACTGTACTAAATCACATTTTTCAGTGGAAGTACAACGTTGGCAACGCGATTCACTTGATACAATTGGAAATTATTTGAATGCAACACAAACTTTTTCTTCTTTTTTCCGTGTTTTTTTTCTACTTTTTAAAAAAATTCCTTCAAAAAAAGTCTCATTGTGTTTATTTTTTTCGAGCTGTTACTTTTTTCTTTTAGTTCTCCGTTTACTTTTTTCCTACGTTTCTTTCTTTACTTTTTTTCTGTCTTTTTTCAAAATTTTTCCTTCTTTTTTCCTCTTCCTTTTGTTTTTTCCCCCCAGCTTTTCACTACTTTTTCATTTTGGTATTTTTTTCTTTTTTGTTCTATTCCCCCCTTCTTTTAAGTCATTTTGTGAATAGTTTTGCATAATATGTGGTCATGTTGGGATTAAAAAAGCAAAAACAACCTGAAGAGCCGTTTAGGACCCGAGCCGAAGAAGCCAGTTCTCGACAAACTCTGATAACTTTACTCAACTTCGTTCTACTTCGACTCGACTTCAAAATACCGCATTTAGGACACGACGTCAGGGGAACCCGTGTATTTTTACCTTCATGCACTGTAACTTTGACTTAAGTCGCTTCTTAATTAGTAATTTTGAGCCCTCATTTTTGTGCGCTGGCTAGATTTTCTTGTGCGCTGAGAATGTGCGAGCAGTGCGCAATTGCGCACGCTCGCATCTTAGAGGGAACACTGGTGGGGATCATTCTCTGCTCTAGTATTTCACTGAACATGCTTGAGTTCATTTCTCCCTCAATGACATGCAACCCACCAACTCCAGTTGCACTCATCAGCCCTAAACCATGACATTCCCACCAGCATGCTTGACTATAGGCACGACACAAACACCTTTGTACTCCTCACCTGCTTGCCTTCACACATGCTTTACACCATCTGAACCATATATATGAATCTTGACCAGAGGATATTTTCCCAGTAAGCCATGGTCTTTGTTGACATATCATCTGCAATCTTTTGGGGAGCTTTCTGGTGGACAGAGACCTCCTCAAGGGCGACAGCCATACAGACCAATTTGATAAGGTTTGCGGGATATGGTCTGATTACTTACAGGCGGACCCCCTGCCTCTTCAATCTCTGCAGCGATCCTGATAGCACTCCCATGCTTATCTTTCTTCGATAGCATTTGGATGTGGCACTGTGCACGTTCACTCAGATTCACTGGACGTCCAATACGAGCCTTGTTGTGAGTGTATCATGATTTTTCAAAACGCCGGAGGATCTTGGCCACTGTACTGCAACTCAACTTCAGGGTGCTGCCAATCTTCTTGTAGCCTTGGTTAGCCTTGTGTAGTGCCCGAATTCTTTTTTTTAAGGTCCCCAAATAATTTATTGCCATGGTGTGTCATATTGGGAGTTTCAGTGACCGGTACGGTAGTGTGTGAGAGCTGTACTTTAATAGATAATTCACACCCAGTATTTAATAAGAGTAAAAAGCCACATGGTGTTTTGGAGGGGAAATTACAGGCAGTGCTTTGCTTAGACATTTAGGGTTGGAGTATCTTTGGGTGTACTCACATTTGTTGCCAGGGGTCTAGCTATTGATGGCTATATTTTGATTTTTTCGAGGGAAAAAAATAATATTACACTGCTACATAAGCTTTTACAGACTTGTTTTCATTGTGTCAAAGCAAGGTTACTACATTGGTCTTCTTTTAAACATAATTAAATCTCTGCATATATATATATATATATATATATATATATATATATATATATATATGTATATATGTATCATTGTACATCATGGCGGCGCCCTGTTCGGCTGCGGCTGCATCGGCTTGCAATGGTTTTTTTACACGTCGGCCATAAGATCCAGTCTTCGACTCAGTTTTGATGGCGCACAAAGTCGGCTCGAACTGCAGATTAAGATACGATCGCAGTTTTTTTTGCTGGATATGCGATCATCCAGACATCAAGCGCTCGGTGTTTATTAGCCACGGACTGCTATGTCAACAAGACCCAGCGGCCTACAAAGCAGCGAAGCAGACTGGCAAGACAGCGGCGTGACCGCCGAACGAGGACATCAAGCGCGCGGTGCTACGACCACTCGACATCAAGCGCTCAGTGCTACGACCACTCGGGAGTGTTTATTAGCCACGGACTGCTACGTCAACAAGACCCAGCGGCCTACAAAGCAGCGAAGCAGAGTGGCAAGACAGCGGCGTGACGAGGAAGCGGGCCGGGCTAACAGCTAGGCTGTAGGCTAACCCCTCTAACATCCATTTTGCTCTCCAACGTTCGCTCTCTGGACAATAAACTGGACCATTTAACAACTGGAAGTGGCATCGAACCGCGAGATGACGAACTGCTGCGCTAAAATTCTGACGAAGACATGGTTAATCTTATCTATCCCGGCTGACGTTCAAAGAACCTGTGCGGGTCAGATGTATCGACATTTCGTTCTGTATACACGTGTACACGAATGACAATAAAGTAAATCTGAATCGGAAAATCTGAATCTGATAGGCAAAACAGCTAGCCATATTCCAGTATGAGATCAATTTAATACTTTTCAGAAATATTTTTATCATTTTACTAAAAAAAACAAAAATAAATGCCCTAGAACAGGGGTGTGCGGGAACATTTTTTGACCCAAATATAAATTATATATTAATATATATATATATATATATATATATATATATATATATATATATATATATTATATATGTTATATATATGTTTGAGCCATATGTACTCATGAAAAGAACCATATATAATCCGCGAGCCATAGGTTCCCGACCCCTGATACCTGGTATCCCCCGAAGAATACCTGAGTAGCCCGCGGACAGGTTCTAAAAAATAGCTAACCGAGGATGGGTCGTTGAGATTTTCCAGGAAATTTGGTTTCCAACCAGCACGATGTTTCAGTGGTTGACTGAACCTATTTAACGAAACTTCTAATAATAACAACATGGGAAATGCCGCTGCCCGTCACTGCTGAGGTCAGCCTCATCTCCCAAAAACAACGGCGACCAGATGATGAAGGTACTGTAACTGAGCCAGATCAGGTAGCTTCTCCAGCTACTGGTAACCATGAAACCAGTACAGTGGGACCTCGCTACTTCGCGGTTCCACGTTCGCGGGTTCAGAGCTTCGCGGGTCTAAAAAAAATAAATAATAAAATAAAATAAAATTTAAAAAATTATAAATATAAATAAATATATATATACATATATATATATATATATATATATATATATATATATATATATATATATATATATATATATATATATATATATATATATATATATATATATATATATATATTTATATATCATCTCATTAGCTACACCGCTTATCCTCAGTAGGGTCGCGGGGGTGCTGGAGCCCATCCCAGCAATCATCGGGCAGTGGCCAGGGGACACCCTGAACTGGTTGCCAGCCAATCGCAGGACACACAGGGAAAGACAACTCGCTCATTCACACCTAGGGACAATTTGGACCGGCCAATTCACCTGAAATGCATGTTTATATATATATATATATTTTTTAAGCATTTTTGAAGGGGCGTCGCTACTTCGTGGTTTCACGTTCGCGGGTTCAGAGCTTCGCGGTTCTAAAAAGTAATAATAATAACATGAAATAATAAAAATAAATAAAAATGTTTTTTTTTTAAGCATTTTTGAAGGGGTGTCGCTACTTCGCGGATTTTCGCGGGTGGTTTTGGTCCCCATTAACTGCGATAACCGAGGGATTACTGTACTCATCTGGGGGAGCAAACGGCCTGGAGAGGGATGAGCACCACCAGGCTGTACTTGCCCAAGACACACCACAGGAAGCGGTGCCCCCGAAACCCTGTCGATTAACGGATCTATCCCTTTATCATTTTAAGGGTCGCTATACGACTGCCCCTGAGACAAACATTTTCGCCCCAACCCCTGACAAACTTTAGATCGCCGTCTCTCGAAAAATAAAGGCGCTGCCTTTTGCAATCAGATACTGATTTGAGTGCGGTGTACATCTCCATGCGGGGAATACTTCAGCAACCTTTTTGCATCACTAACATCGGAGTGCCCTTACCAAAAACAATCTCGGGGCAGGACTCACTGATTGGATTTCAAAGCGGCGGCGGTGCACAATCTCTGGGAAGCCGCGAGAGGCTGTTCAAACATTGCCACGCTTGATTTCTCCATCACATCAGTAGGGGGGGGGACACTTTCACTCTGACCTTTGCAGAATCTCTTTGGGGAAGTTATAAGAAAGAAGTTTACACAAGCAGAATCAACAGGCACTTAGTTAGGTTTGTCTTTACTCAAATGAAAATGTCACGATTAAGGTTGTCACGGGATCGAATCCAGCTTCCTGTATTTTTTCTCTATGATGATGTACTCAGTTGCAATGCCCTGCTACTCCCATTTTGTCATCTCATCTCATCTCATTAGCCGTACCGCTTATCCTCATTAGGGTCGCGGGGGGGCTGGAGCCCATCCCAGCCATCTCCGGGCAGTGGGCAGGGGACACCCTGAACTGGTTGCCAGCCAATTGCAGGGCACACAGGGACAGACAACTCATTCGCTCATTCACACCTATGGACAATTTGGACCGGCCAATTCACCTGAAATGCATGTTTTTGGAACGTGGGAGGAAACCGGAGTGCCCGGAGGAAACCCACGCAAGCACGGGGAGAACATACAAACTCCGCACAGGAAGTCTGGAGCTGGATTTGAACCCACGACAGGTCCATTTTGTCATATTCGTTTTATTTTTATGTGCATCCTTAATACCAATGCAAGCATACAGAGTATACACTTCCAAAGTACATGGACAATGAGTTCATATTAATATAGGCAGTGTCTGAAACTCATTACAAAAAGTCACCGGACACCAATGTTCCCTGTAATTTTCCACGGGTCTGAGCGTTCACACAAAGTCGGTGAGCAGCGCTTGAAACAACAGTGAGCAACAGCGATCCCAAGTGTGGCAACCAAGTCAATATCAAACATGTCCAAAACTTGACATCAAGTTACATTTGCTGAGTTTCCGGCAATGCAAACACATTTTTCACTTTTGAAGGAATTGACTAATATATTATTGCAAAGGTTGTACGGCCTACAAACGTCATTTGTTTTTACAACAATTCTTTCACAAGATTTACATTTCTTTTTTTCCTGGTATCTTTTGTCGCATAATACTAACATTTTGGGGGGGTTATTTAGTCGGTTGCACGAACTGTATTTAATCACATTTTTGAGTGGAAGTACAATGTTGGCAACAAGATTGACTTGTTATAATTGGAAATTATTTGAATGCAACACAAACTTTTTCTTCTTTTTCCCTGTTTTTTTTCTATTTTTTTTATCCCTTTTAAAAAATCTCATTGTGTTTATTTCTTCCTAGCTGTTACTTTTTTCTTTTTGTTCTCTATTTACTTTTTTCCTTTGTTTCTTTCTTTTCTTTTTTTTTGGCTTTTTTTCTGATTTTTTCCTTCTTTTTTCTCTTCCTTTTGTTTCTTTTTTTCTCAGCTTTTCATTACTTTTTCATTTTGGTATTTTTTTCTTTTTTGTTCTATTCCCCCTTCCTTTAGGTCATTTTGTGCATAATTTTACATAACATTTGGTCATATAGGGATGAAAGAAGCAAAAATAACCCGAAGAGCCGTTTGGGACCCGAAAGAGCCGGTTCCTTTTAGTGAGCCGAGCCGAAGAAGCCGGTTTTCGAAAAACTTTTAAAACTCACACACGCAGTTTAGAGGGAACATTGCGCTGGATAGATTTTCTTGTGCGCTGAGAATGTGCAGGCAGTGCGCGATTGTGCACGCACGCAGCTTAGAAGGAACACTGCCGGACACCCGGGCAGACAACTCTATTGTTGCCTGCCCTTTTTTTCACAACTTGAAACACAATAAGACAATTAATGACAAAAAACCCATTGTTGCAAAGTCTTAAGGATTGTTAGTCAATATATATAACAGAACAGCACTTGGAAATTAAGTTTATTAAAAATCAACATTCATTGCATGTATATGACATCGCTGTTTTCCATCTTCCATCAGTATGTACCTGTATTTACTCATCTCCATTCATGCAATGTTTGCGTTGCGTCGTCTGCTACAAGCCACGTGAACTCCTCTTTCCACAATGCTTTTAATGTACATTTACGTTTTGTAGCGTCATAAATTTTGTTAGTTTCTTTTGAACCTTTCTTCTGGGGCTGAGGTTTTGGCTTGATTCCTAACGACTTATCGATTTTTCTTGTGTTCTCTGTGCGTCTACTTTGGAAAATGATATGCAAAGGCACGACCTTGTAACCAATGATTCCTCTAAACTGCGTGTATGCGCAATTGCGCACTGCCCAGAGCTTTTCCGCGCACAAGAAAATCTAGCCAGCTCACAAAAGTGAGGGCTCGAAATTTCTAATTAAGAAGCGAATTAAGTCAAAGGTACAGTATATGAAGGTAAAAATTTACGGGTTCCCCTGACACTGTGTTCTAAATGCGGTATTTTGAAGTCAAGGTCGAAGTAGAAGGAAGTAGAGTAAAGTCAGTAGAGTTTTTCAAGAACTGGCTTTTTCGGCTCGACTCACTAAAAATAACTGTCTCGTTTGGGTCCCAAACGGCTCTTCGGGTTGTTTTTGCTTCTTTAATCCCTACATGACCAAATATTACATAAAATTATACACAAAATGACTTAAAGAAAGGGGGGTGGGGGTGGGGGGGTGTTAGAGTAAAAAATAAAAAAATACCAAAATGGAAAAGTAGTGAAAAGCTGAGAAAGAAACAAAAGGAGAGAAAAAAAGCAGGAAAAATTTGGAAAAAAGTCAGAAGAAAAGAAAGAAACAAATAAAGGAAAAAAAGGTAATAGAGAACAAAAAAGCAAGAAAAAAGTAACAGCTAGGAAAAAATAAACACAATGACATTTTTTAAAAAGGAATTAAGAAAAAAGGAAAAAAAACAGGGTAAAAAGAAAGTTTGTGTTGCATTCAAATAATTTCCAATTATATCAAGTTAATCGTGTTGCCAACATTGTACTTCCCCTAAAAAAATGTAATTAAATGCAGCTCTGTATCGTGCAACTGACTAAAGAATCCCCCCAAAATGTTAGTAGTATGCGACAAAAGCTACCAGGAAAAAAAAGAAATGGAAATCTTGTGAAAGAATTGTTGTGAAAAGAAAATTACGTTTGTAGGCCGTTTCATTCAAAAGTGAAAAAAAAAAAATTCATTGCCGGACACTCAGCAAAATGTAACTTGATGTCAAGTCTTGGACATGTTTGATAATGACTTAGTTGCCACACTTGGGATTGCTGTTGCTCACCGTTGTTTCAAGCGTTGCTCACCGACTTTTTGTGAACGCTCAGACCTGTGGAAAATTAGAGGGAACATAGCTTATAACCCTTGAGAGAGTCCGGCAGCACGAAGTTAATTCGATGCAGGCTTCTGATCGGCTGCCGAGTATACAAATTGCCAAATAAACCAAAATTTCCAAACCGAACGAAGGTTTCGAAATCGGAATAAAGCAAACGTTTTATTTGAAAAAAAATCTTTCAGTTTTTTTTTTTTCTTGAAAAAGTTGTCGGCCACCCGGGCGGAGACGTTTTGTAAGTTGGACCCCCGACGTAGGAGATGCACGGCAGACGTTATTTCAGACACAGATATACGCTATGTATTTTTTTTGAGGTATCAAAATCACCCGATCCATAGTGTCGGAGGCAAGTGGGCAGGGTTGGGTAGGGTCACTTTAACTGGATTACGTTCAATTACTTTTGGATGACTCCAATACCAAATATGCTAATAAAAGACAAAAGAAACTAAATATGAATAAAATTATGACTCACAACACGTGGTAAGCTTTCTATCCTGGCTTTGATCTCTTTGATCTGCGGCAAAACTAACATAAAATGCGACAGAAACAAAATGACAGCTTGCCAACATAATTTTTGCCGTTCCCTGTATTCCGTTACTCCCCAAGCCTGCACAAAATTTAGTCATTTTATTGATATTTACTTTCTTTTGTCTTTTATTAGACTATTTGGTATTGGAGTAATCCAAAAGTCATTGAAAGTAATCAAGTGTCATGTCCAGCATGGTCGCCGTGGCGACCAGCTGGCCCCGCCCCCTGGGCACCGGCTGTAGCAGATCGTCTAATTTGCGTGTGTGCTTCTTAAGGGAGGTTTTGGGTATTGCCGGTGGCTGGTTCATTGCGTTTTCTGTTCTGCATTAATCTGTTCTGTTTGACGTGAGGAAACCTGTGTTTGCCCGTTCTGAGTAAAAGCCTGTTTTGTGAGTATTCCTAGTCTGAGTTCCTGTTTGCCTGTAAGCCTGTTTTTGTTTTGTTTTGTCCCTGAGTGTTGGACAACTTTTATTTTGCTTAATAAAAGTGACTGATCGTTAACGCGAATGAGTTCACCCTTCCTGCCTCCTGCCTCCGATCCGGTCCGGTCTCGTGACATCAAGTTAAAGTAACCCTACCCAAGCCTGCAAGTGGGGAATGATGTTTTGTACTACTGCATGATTAAAGAACATCTGTTGGAAAATTGTCTCGAAAATCATCTGCTTTCAAACTGGAGAGGCAGAGACGTCGGAGTGCCATAATACACCGTTCACTTTAATAGCCTCCGACAGACGAGCGACAGACAGCTTCCTCCGTGACCATGGAAACAGCAAATTAGCCTGTTCAATTGCTACGCTAATCTACTGGCTGACTTCCTGAAGACAGCCACTGAAAAGAGGAGGTTGAGAGCAGATGTGGTGCAGAATACAAAAGACAGATTTATGTTTGCGCCATAGGATGTTTTTTTCCTCCCCTCGACTTGATTCTGAGATTCTGGGTTTGAATCTAGGTTTTGGCCCACCCGCGTGCAAGGAAATAGAAAGATGTTTTATATATGTTGCACCCTGGGTGCAAATTCCAACCTACTATTCACTTATTTCCCCCTTTCCACTGAGCTCTATCAAGGCTCCGGTTTTTCTCAATAAAAGGGACATTTCCTCCAGATGCGATAGGGTTTGGGAGCAAACTGTGTGCAGTAATTGGAGCTGCTTTCCCTTGGGGCAGCGCGCTAATCGCTAATAACCTCACCGGCACCCGTCGCAGTGCCCCTGAACCCTGCTTGCCTTCACCGTAATGAAGGTCAAAATGTGTCACAAAAAAAGAAAAACACAAGAGGAGAGAAGGTATGGAAGGTCTAAGGCCCTTGAAGTACTTAGAGGGGTAAGACTTCTGTTTAGAAAGACATTTTCTTCATTTACTTTGGCATATTTGATGCTGTTCTGCGTTCCTTAACCAATCCTGTCAGAACCTGTCAGGGATAGACATTATTAAAACTATTTAGTGGCTATATTTGCACAGATAAAATACATGTATATATTTTAATTCTACATGATGGTGGGAGCAAAGAACTCACGTCCTTCTTGGCTAAGGTCCCGAACAGAGAGAGCGAGTGTTTATTAATGTCAGAGGAATCAGTACAGACAAGAACACGACTTCAAAATAAAAGAATACAAGATTGATAAAAGTACGAGATATAATTACACTCATTGTTGAAACGTTACTTAATGTGTGTGTTTGTATGAGAAACGTTGTTTTTATATTTAGTAATATAAAAATAAGCTAATTACCTTGAGACAGAAAATCAAGAGATTTACATTGAAAACCTGACATTTCCCCCCTGTTGTTAATCTTGAAGAATTTAAAAAAATAGATTGGTAATCACACGGAGAAGCAAAAAACCTTCAAAAAAAGGAAAAAACTTTCTCTCCTCCAAGGAATGTCTCTTGCTGGAAAAACAGGATAAAACAAAAACATACAAAAATTGGACAACTAAAACGAAAAAAACCAAAAAGGTGAAAAAGTTCAAAAGTGAAGAAAAATCTCCAGTTAAGCAATCGTTAACTCTAAGGTCATTGATGGAAAGCCGCGAGAATTAAGATAAACAGAATGAAAAGATCCCCAAAATCCTTTTCGAATCTGTAGCATCACTAGTTAGGCAAGAGGTCAGAATGCATGGTGCAAATTCATCAAAAAATTGTATGCATAAACAAACCTCCAAGACCCTTCTTAAGAAAAATATTGAATTTTGAATTCTAGCAATATGATAACCGGCATCGATAAGATGTGTGGATGTCTTACTATAGGAATAAAACCCAAAATCAAAAACATTATATCGCCTGTTACCCTGATTGTTCCTTCATTAAGTTTGGGACCTAATATTGAATCAGAAAAACCTTGATAAGATAAATTTTCTTATCATAATACGTTCATTCTATGATCTGATTCATGAGAAAAAAAATTTATTCTCTTTTGTTAGCTCAATTGTCAAGTTTTTTGACCTAGCAAGTATTTGCTAGAGAATAAACAAAAATTTCAATCAAAGAATCAATCAATTAATCAGTGTTAATATTGATTAACCCAGTAACTATGTTTATAGTTGTGGGGTTCGATGTGCAAGTATGTGAGACTTGTGAAATATCTGGTTATCAATGAAATTGTGTAATGTAACAAAGCAGTCCGCAAAGTCCAAAGTTTTCAACAAAACAATAGCAGAAATTCAACCAAAACTCCTTCCCACTGTTTTTGGAGTCTTATTTTGGTACTTTTATGACCACCATTTCTCTAGATATTCTTTCGGGAGAATAGATTAGGGCATTATTGGCGGCTTTGATGCCGTTTTTCATGAGCATGGCCACCGTAAGGATCCCCACACCTCCTGGCGTGATGATGTGTTGCTTGTAGATGATACGCCAAGGACAGTGAAAAAAAGCTTGCAATTGGCCAAGAGCAGTGTCAATCAAAAGGTCAGAAGGTAAGGGAAGTATTGAAAATAATCTGAAAAGTCTGTTTATTTTCAAGCAATGACACCTGTTAGGAATTAAATATTAAAATGTACCGTTTACCAAATTGTTCGAATTGGTTATCTGACTCCATTAACCGAAAACAACCTACATTCTCCTAACAATGCGCGCTCGTTTCTTGATGGGATAAGATGGACAAGAATAGCCGACTTGTCTGTCCCTGTGTGCCCTGCGATTGGCTGACAACCAGTTCAGGGTGTTCCCTGCCCACTGCCCGAAGATAGCTGGGATGGGCTCCAGCGCCCCCGCGACTGAGGATAAGCTGTGCAGATAATGGATAATGGATGTAATTCAGATTCAGATTCAGATTCAGATCTACTTTATTGTCATTCTAGTACACGTGTATACAGAACGAAATGTCGATACATCTGACCCGCACAGTTTCCTTGAATGTACAGATATAAGTAAAAGTTGTATTGTATTATGGCTACGTATAGTATTTTACCATAGTGCCGATAGTGCAAGAGGAGTAGCTAACCGGATGTGCAAAATGGGCAGTCAGGTTAACAAGTCAGGTAAACAGTAACATTAACACTGTAACAATGACGCTGTAAGTACAATAGTGCAGAGAGCAAATGTGCAAGGAGTGGCAAGCTATAAAGAACTGCCAGTAGTGCAAAAAGTCAGATTAGCAGCCTTTTAGATTTAGGTTAACTATATGTTAGATTGACCATTTAACAGTCTAATGGCCAGGGGGACTAGACTACTGCGGAACCTGGTGGTCCTGCACCGCACACTGCAGTACCTCTTCCCAGAGGCTAGCAGAGTGAACAGTCCATGATGGGGGTGAGAGGGGTCCCCGATAATGTTCTTAGCATGGGATAGGCAGCGCTTCTGGCCAATGTCCTGAATGGAGGGAAGTGTAGTCCCGATTATTTTCTCTGCTGTCCTCGTTACCCTCCTCACACTACCCCAGTCGGTAGCGCTGCAGCCTCCACACCACACAGAGATACAGCTGGTCAGGATACTCTCTATGGTGCCCCTGTAGAATGTGATGAGGGAGGGTGGGGGCAGGTGGGCTCTCCTCATCCTCCGCAGGAAGTACAGGCGCTGCTGTGCCCTCTTAACCAGTGATGCAGTGTTCACGGACCAGGTGAGTTTGTTTGTAATGTGCACCCCTAGGAACTTGATACTGCTGACAACCTCCACAGCCTTGTTGTTGATGCAAAGTGGGGCATGGTTGGGCTGTTTTTTCCTAAAGTCGACAATGATCTCTTTAGTTTTGTCAACATTCAGGACCAGGCTGTTGTCCCTGCACCAGCCCACCAATTGCTCCACCTCCTCTCTGTAGGCCAGGTCGTTGTCGTCCCTGATGAGGCCCACCACTGTTGTGTCGTCAGCATACTTCACGATGTGGTTTGTGGCGGACCTAGGGACGCAGTCGTGTGTCATCAAGGTGAACAGCAAGGGGCTCAGGACACAGCCTTGGGGGGAGCCCGTGCTGAGGTAGATGACATCTGAGATGTTCTGACCTATCCGCACTGATTGGGGTCTGTCACTGAGGAAGTCCAGCAGCCAGTTCCGCAGGGGGGTGTTGAAACCCAGGAGTCTCATTTTGTCTACCAGATGTTGTGGGATGATGGTGTTGAATGCTGAACTGAAGTCCAGGAACAGCATCCGCACATGGGTGTTCTTCTCCTCTAGGTGTGTCAGGCTCAGGTGAAGCGCAGAGGAGATGGCATCCCTGGTGGAGCGGTTTGTCCGGTAGGCAAACTGAAAGGGGTCGAATGAGGAGGGGAGACTGGAGGTGATGTGCTCTTTAACCAGTCTCTCAAAGCACTTCATTATGATAGGAGTCAGTGCAATTGTATTTGATCGTACAAAATCCTTTATAGTCCAATGTATAAAATCCTTCAAACCAAATAGACTGATACCAACGAAGATTGTCAAACAATGCAAGAATGCTTTTAGGCGGATTTTTTTAAATTCATCTGCATTATCGTGTGTTTGGGAGTTAATATTTTGTCGGAACGCTAAGGGGTTAAAAGCAACACAGTAGAACGCTCCTAGAAGTCAATACAGGTTTATAGACTTGAAGCTGAACAGATGCTATTCTATTTCGAAAACCCGAATAAATTTCGCGATACTGACGTTCTGTCATATAAAATCAGGGAATTGATTTATGGATGTCCTGAATCACTTAACTCAAACAGCGACAGGATTGTAAGTCCTTTTTCTACATAAGATAAATGGGCCTACTAAAATGTAAATACACACCTCCACAGGACACGGCGATAAGCTTGGGTATGAAATCATGCACGGAACACTTGTTCCGACACGTACGCGCTGTTTGCGAATGCGTCAGCGCGCACTAAAGGAAGGTCAACTGCCCCATTCTCCTCTGCGGCCCTTGCGAGTTATTGCTTTTCCCCACGCCGCTTTCATCTCGCAACTGAATCAAAAAAGGCGATCCTGTCCGTGAAGGAAATAATGACAAGCATCAATGTTTGCGCCGGACAAAGCGAACGGGATCAAACGCAATCATGACGTGAAGGACGGAGACGTCAAAAAACTATCACGTCGGGCGAGCGAGGCTGTCAAAGTCAATGAGGTGGAACTAAAACGATAGGAGACAGGAAGACTATTGGAAATAAAAATGGCTGGCAACCACATGTAGAACATATTCAAACATGATAGTGACAGTATGTTTGCATGTGCTATAATATTTTGTAGTATATCTTCCTTGTTCAACCTGTTTTTTCATGACACAATACATTTTAGTGTACCGTATTTTCCGCACTATAAGGCGCACCGGGTTATAGGGCACACCCCCAAAAAATAGTTTTTGGTCCTATATTTTCCATACATAAGGCGCACCGGATTATAAGGCGATGGTAACGTCGACAAAACAGTCAGATAGTTCAGTCAAACTTATTACCCCCTTAACATTCCGAAAGCTTGCAAAGAAGCAAAAACGTGTCGTAGACACGTGCGGATGCGGCGTCCGTACGATGTCACCAAACAAACATTTCTTAGTTTCCATTTTATTTTTTGCTGGCAACTGTGTGGACAGCAAAGTAAGAATTTTATTGTGCAGGGAAACGGGGTTCTTTACTGTGCATATGACAATAAACACTTTGAATTGAATTTAGTTTCAAAATAGACTCATCACAGAAACATCAAGATCGTTCTAAAACAAGATACCAGGAAAATATTAATCCGCATAGCTCACCTAAGTTCTCTTGCAGCCATCACGTTCAATAATGATATGTAACCATGGTCTTCTTACAACCGTGAGAGTAGTAAATCCAGGAGAGTAAAATATTTCCAAATACAGAATAGTAGTAGAATGTTTTCTCTATGCTGTAGTGCAACCCAACGTGTGATTCACATTCATCTTTTTCGGCCAATTGCAGGCTTTGTTTCGCCCCTTTAGCCTATGCGAGCCTGTAAATGATAAAAAGGATCCGCCCCCTTTACCTCCGAATAACTTTAGCCAATAGTGACTTATTAAAATGATGATTGACACATTGGTTAGGAAATGAAACGCCGGTATATAAATCCCAGCATACACCGCGGACTACTTCGCCTTCGGGGGAAAATCTAGACGGCGGTTGCTTGCCTTAGTTGCAAGACTTTGCGACTTAATATTGATCCTTATATAAGGCGCACTGTATTATAAGGCGCATGGTCAGCTTTTGAAAAAAATAAAGGCTTTTAGGTGTGCCTTATAGTGCGGAAAATACGGTACTTTATTTGGACGTGAACTAAAAGGTTGATAATTTAGCCATTTATGAATATTTTTAGACTTCCAACCGCTAAAAATTGCATCCATACACATACAGTTTTTCATGTATTCCATTTTGCAGAGACCAGAAACGTTCGTTTTTACTCAGCTTTATTTAGAAGGAGGACAGGCTTGCACCCACGATCCGGTGATCGGCGGTCACGGGTAGCAGATCACTCGGAACGCGGAAGTGGCACTTCCGTGGCGAGCGAAGTTGAGAGCGGGGGGAAGAACAGGTCGATGGCCGTGACGGTGGAGCAGGAACGTAATCGAGTTCAGAAAAGGGGTCGGCGCCGGAAATCAAACGGGAATCAGGACAGGATTGAGTCAGGGTCGAAAAGTGCTTGCCTAGCGTGGGGTTGAGGTTCGCAGACGGACTGACAATCGTTGACAGGAAGACGGGGGTTTGACAAGAGATCAGCAGCCAATCAGCGTCCGAGGCCGTTGGCGCCAAAGGAGCAGACTCAGATGCCCCGCATCAGTAATCATGACACCATTATTGTTATTATTGCACAAAAAATGTTCATTTAATATTGACAGATATAGAAAACTATTACATTTTAAATCTTTTTTATTAACTATTAAGATAATGAACAAACAAAAAATGTATATATATTTATATATATACAGGGCAGCACGGCGGCACAGTGGTTAGCGCTTGTGCGGCACAGTTCATGTCATGGGAACCTCCTGCGTGGGTTCAAATCCAGCTCCAGACTTCCTGTGCGGAGTTTGTATGTTCTCCCCGTGCTTGCGTGGGTTTCCTCCGGGCACTCCAGTTTCCTCCCACATTCCAAAGACATGCATTTCAGGTGGATTGGCCAGTCCAAATTGTCCCTAGGTGTGAATGAGCGAGCGAGTTGTCTGTCCCCGTGTGCCCTGCGATTGGCTGGCAACCAGTTCAGGGTGTCCCCTGACCACTGACCGGAGATGGCTGGAATGGGCTCCAGCCCCCCCGTGACCCTAATGAGGATAAGCGGTACGGCTAATGAGATGAGATGAGATGATATATATATTATATTATATACTCGGGAGCTATATCCCCCTAGTTGGAGGTGGCTAGAGTCAAGAACACATTCAAGTTTTTGACTATTTCTGGGAGATTGAGATAGAGGAGGGGATTCCCAGCCCCCTCGCTCAACCCAATGGATGTGTTGGGAATCGTTAGGTGACCAAACCCCCCAAATCCAACCCTTGATGCCGAGCGCCAAGCAGGGAGGCGATCGGTACCAATGTGGTAAGTCTTATGTATATATTTATAACCGCGCTATAGCGAGCGACTACTGCATATACAATTGAACATCTATGTTAACTCATTGACTTGAAAAGCGCAATATGAATGCAGACCATTTACCATTTTACCATTTAACTAGGTAATAAACAGGATGGCGATTACAAAGACGAACCCACATTTACTTTTGCGCCCAAAGAAAACGAATGAGAGTTACGTCTAGTAAAATATGAGCCCTATATTTCAAGACAACATCGCCAGGGCAACCATACTGAGGTGAAAAGTGCCAGAATGCAACACAGATGTATCATTTTGTGTTGTTGTCATTGGTACTTGCCTTCCGAACATGTTTGAAATGTTTGGAGTGACCTAAATGACTTTGATGTTTTATTTTGTTTACCAAGTAGCTTTCCTTTATGTTTTTTTTCATTTTTTTTTAAATTGTTGCTTGTTATTTGTTTTGGAAATGAATTAAATCAAAAAATAGAACTGATCTTCAGAAACGTTTTGGCATCGAAAAATAAGGCAAAGGCAAAGCAAGTTCTAAAATTGATCAATGACTTTGGCACACTGCTGTCAAAGCACACCATAGATTGTGGACGACATTATTGACTAGCCTGTCTTGACGATAAACAATTGAATAGACGTCAAAGAGGACAATGGGTCTTATTCAGCAGCTTCCTAAATCCGACGTGTGCACTTTTTTGCCAGCGTGCGCTCATTATCATCAAGGTGCAGTCACACTTCCGGGATAGGAAATCTTCATTTTTGGATGTGTGAAAACCGAGGGTCCATTTAACTTATGTTGCACAAAAAGGGAAAACGAACTTGAGAGAGAAAGACTATTAGCAAGACCACCGCTAAAGAAATACGTGAATGAAAAAAACAATCAGGTCAGGGCAAGGGTTGTGTAACACATTCCAACAATGACCTACTGGAACCAGGGAAATAAATATATTTCTAGACGATAACGCCACGGCAACCAAACTGTTGAGAATAGTGCCAGATTGCAACACAGACGTGTGTTTTGGTGCAGTTGTAATTGGTGGTTGCCGCGGTAATGAACCAAATTGGATTAGCTTGTCATCGAGCCTCAAGGATTAAAGGAAAGTTCAGCGACCTGAAATTGACGCTATATATGGAAAGAGAAGTGTAGCATTTTTGATGGGTGACTTCCACTGCTGTTTCAGATTCAGATTTGTGGATCAAAAATTGAAAAATTGTGAGTACCGTAAATTCCGGACTATAAGCCGCTACTTTTCCCCCAAACTTACAACCCTGCGGTTTATTCAGTGATGCGGCCAATTTATGTAATTCTTCTAACGGCCGCCAGCGGCGCTCGAGTACAAAAGGTAAGATTTAGACCAGCGGAATATATGCACCGAGGAAGACTGCAACTTCACTAAAACTGGCCGCATGCGAAAGGCAACTTTTTCGCAAGTCTGCCAGTGGATCCTGACAGCGTGGGGCGGCATAAAAAAATCCACCATAACCAACGGGTTCCGAAAAGCCGGTCTGCTGCGTGACGGAGAGAAGGGCACAGAATCAGGAGTGGATGAAAGTTCCAGCGACAATGAGCGCGAGTCCGGCTGCGGGAGCGTGGGACGACGTCTATATGACACTGTTTCTTTCCGACACTGAGGAAGACGACTTTGATGGCTTCAGTTCTAAGGAGGAAGATGAGGACGGTTTACCGTGATTTTTACAAGTACGGTATTTTTTTTTTAACAGACCCGTTTACTGTGTTGCGAGCGTGTTGCTGGCGTGTTGCTACCATTAACTGCCCTGTCAAGCACCGTTTGGGATGAAAGTTATATTATTATTATTAAAGCTTTGAAAACTCTCTCGGTGTATCGTCTTTCTTTGTAAATATGTGTAACCATATATAATATGTATTTGCAACTGTATATTTTTGTAATGTATTTATTTTGGACACTTATTCTGATATGTGTTGCACGGGCCAATTAAAAAGAAGGGGCATAACAACCGCGGGGTGACGGTAAGTGGGGACCGGTAAAGGTGAGTGTTTGTGGACACGGCGGACAATAGTGGATATATATTTTTCCCACCCTTACCTTTGGAAATATACACTTTTTTACTTGGATTACTTTCAACGGGACCCGGACTCTGCAGGTCTGCATCAAACCTTAAGTACCGGTATCATTTTCCATTCATTTTGCCGGCTGTGATTTATGGACTGTGTACTGTAAAGAAGGAAGTTCAAACCAAAATTCCGTTTCAATCGCGGGACTTAAAGTCCGGTCTTTTAATGTGGGCGCATGCGGCTTATAATCAGGTGCGCTCTTTAGTCCGGAATTTACGGCATCTTGTCAATATTGAATAAAGTACTCTCAAACCTCATGTTTGTTCCTGCTATGTATTATAGGAATATTTTTTTGAAAAACATGGACTTAATTCCTGCAAAGGGTGTCATATATGTTTCCAGACCTCACTGCAGTGGTTTGTATTCAGAGCGCATGTGTTCTGGGAAAGAACAGCTCGCCAATTTACTCGGTGCCTCCACAAAAGCAAAAAAAAACTGAAACAATAATAAGCCAAATGTTTAAAATGTAGCAAAAAGTAGCAGCCTCTAGTATGGAATTTACAGTATTTTTTTTTATTTACTGTAAAATTGCAAGCACATGAAACACAGGCTTTTTATTTGTTTTTCAAACAGTAACTCTGTCATGTCTTTGGGAGGCGGAGCCTGGCACAGAAACACATGCTGGATTGTATTGGGAATAAAGGCAGTTAACAAAAAGCGCTCTGCACATGAGATAAGGGAGGGAAACGAGAAACAAAAAAAAACAAAGCCTGAAAAAACTCATAGCTTAGGAAGTTCAGAGTCATTCAAAGGCAGGTATTAAAAAGTCAGGAAACAAGTGCAGGCAGAAACATCAAAATAGCAAGCAACAATCGGGCAGCTTCTGCTGTCGGCATAGTCCTTAAATACCACTCTCCTGATAAGAGTCAAGTGCAGGTGATAATGAACAGATGTGGGGTTCCCCAGTCCATCTGCCTGTTTTCACCTTCTGGTGGACGGTGGTGTGCTAGATCTTAACAAACTCAGATATGAATTGATAAGGTTAGTTAAAAACCTTACAAAATCAATACGTTTATGCAAAAAAAGTATGAATTTTGACCGTTTTTTCACGTGTTAAAAATCTAGTTTATCGAAGATATTTTTTGGCAGAAAATGTTTTGAAATCACTGCTGGGAATTTTTTAGCTTTAATGTTTAAAATTGTTAGAATTGAATCAAATTATTCTTTACTGCAATCAGTAAAGAAATTTGCCTCTAAGTGTTGCTTGTGCTCCACCATTAATATTTTTTTTCTCTGAAGGATGCTAGAATTTCCTACACTGATAAAAAAAAAAAATACTTACGTTACTACTTTGAGTTCTGAAATGAATTACTCGTCCCAAGAAAATTGAATCAATGAACCAGGCCAATTGAAATAAAACACACAATTTATTAACACAGAGAATCAATGAGGGAGGGGGGAAGCATCGGAGATTATGGGAGTTTTTAAACCACTGGAAGTTATTAGCACCAAAAGAAAGTTTCGGCAATAATGCTCGTCGATTTTGGGAGATTCTCCTGATACTGAAAAAAACGTTTCTTCCCAAGGACCAGCAAACATGGAGTTAAATCTATAGCCGTCACCATTCTCGTTGATGTGGAGAGATTTATATGGTCGCAACCTACGGCCCACGTGTAGAACTCAAGGCCGCTTGGAGCGGCCGTCTCGCGACAATTAAGCCAGGCAGGCATAAGAAAAGAGAGCGAGCTATCAATCAGCCACTGTTTTTTTATGGACCAGGGACGCTTGACCAGATCATGTCTCTTTGGGTGTGGTCTCAGATATCTGATACCCCAAGGATCGGATTTGAAAAGCAAGATGGCGGCGCACATGATGGATGCTGCGGCTCGTTGCTCTCCAGCCATAACCTATAC